>NC_050581.1:74153622-74753622 GCF_011100635.1 Trichosurus vulpecula
ATATGTATATATATGCTATACAACATATTTGTATATGTGCACATGCATATGTGTGTGCATATGCATATATGTAAAATTATTCTATACATACTTCTATTTATCAGTTCTTTCTCAATGCAGATAGCATCTTTCTTCCTATGTCCTTTATAGTTAACTTGGGAATTTATAATAGACCAAATAATTTATTCACTCAAAGTCATTTTTAAAACAGTATTGCTGTTACAATGTGCAATATTTATGATGCTATTACTGTATACAGTGTTCTCTTGGTTCTGCTCATTTTGCTCTTCATTATTTTGTTCAAGTCTTTCCATGTTTTTCTAAAATCATTGCATTCATCATTTCTTATAACACAGTAGTAGCCATTCCCCAACTGATGGGCATCTCTGCAACTTCCAGTTCTTTGCTACCACGAAGAGAACCGCTATAAACACTTTGAAACATATAAGTTCTTTTTCTTTTTCCCTAATCATCTTTTGGAAATAGTGGAGTTGCTGAGTCAAAGGGTATACATAGTTCACATTTAAAATTTTTAATGTTTATTTTTAAAAATTTTGAGTTCTGAAACAAAAACAAGAGGCGAAGCAAAGATGGCCACGTGAAAACAACATCTGACTGGGGCTCTCTCACAAGTTCTGTCAGATACCTCTAAAAAAAGTGAATCTGAGCAGATTTGAGAGAGTAAGAAGCCACTAGTACACTGAGTGGGGCAAATTTCCAAGCCAGGAGAGTCCGCAAGGAAGACAGGTCAGATCTGTAGGCTGGGAGAGCGCTTGGCGCACTTCACCAGACCACACCAAAGTGGAAGCAACTGCAGAAACCAGCCAGCAATCCAGGCTGGGAGAAAGCTGGGCACATGCAACCAGTGGAGATCCCCAGGCCTCCCAGCACAAGATGGAAGTCTATCAAAGTAACAGGAGGCAGCAATGCAGTGCCTGTGGCCTCGAGACATCTAATCCTGAGGTTTGCAGCCCAAAGGTTTGAAACCCGCCTTCTTGAACTTCCTGGAGACATAACGGCCAGGTAAATGGCTCTCATCTCTTCCTCCCTCCCTGACCCAGAGAGTACCTTGGGAAAAACCCTGGAACCAGAACTGGGGCTTCAGTAGCCAAACAGCAGGAATTCCTGAGTCCTAGAAGGGTGGAGCCAGCAAGGGTCAACACAAGGAACTGAGACATGCCTTTGCATAGCCAGAGGAAGTGGCAGACATCAGCACAGACCACCTGTGACCACCCTCTCTGGAGAACAAAGCCAGGAGAAGAGGAGACTTCCAGCAGCCAGACAACCCCTCCCCCACACCTCAGGAAACCAGAGGCCATAACATAACAAATCCAGTAAGGAGGCTCACAATTCCAAAAACAAGAAACCTGGGACAGAGCTCCCTGAGCTCCAAAAGCAGAAATCCATTGTAAAGCCAGGAAAAAGCTAACCAACATGAAGAAGAACCCAAAAAAAACAAGGACCATTGATTCTTTTTATGGAGACCAGGAAGATCAAAATACCAATTCAGAAGAGGACAGCATTGACGCTATACCCACATCTGATACCTCAAAAGGGAATGTGAACTGGTCTCAAGCCCAAAAAGCATTCCTGCAAAAGCTAAAGCAGGATTTTAAAAACCAAATTAGGGAGGTAAAAGAAAAAATGGAAAAATCACTGATGAGAACAAATTTTTAAAAATTAAAATCAGCAAAATGGCTAAGGAGATTCAGAATCTAATTAGAGAAAATGAATCCCTGAAAGGTAAAATCAACCAACTGGAAAAGGAGCCTCAAAAGCAAAATGAAGACAGCAATTCATTAAAAATTAAAATTGAGCAAGTAGAAGCTAATGACTCTGTGAGGCATCAAGAAGTAGTCAAACAAAATGCAAAGAATGAAAAAACAGAAGAAAACGTGAAATATCTGATTAGAAAAAAAATGACCTGGAAAATAGATCCAGGAGAGACAATTTAAGAATTTTTGGTCTACCAGAAAACCACGATGAAAAAAAGAGCCTGGACAGTATCTTCCAAAAAATCCTCAAGGAAAACTGCCTGAGGTCCTAGAACCAGAGGGGAAAATAGTCATTGAAAGAATCCACTGATCACCCCCTGAAAGAGATCCCCAAATTGAAAACTCCAAGAAATATAATAGCCAAATTTCAGAATTATCAAGTCAAGGAGAAAATACTGCAAGCAGCCAAAAAGAAACAAATCAAATATAGCAAAACTACAGTTAGGATCACACAGGATCTTAAAGCTTCTACAATAAATAGCAGGAGAAACTGGAATATGATATTCCAAAGGGCAAAGGAGCTTGGACTACAACCAAGGATTAACTACCCACCAAAATTGAGCATAATTTTTCAGGCAAGGGGATGGACATTCAATGAAATAAGGGAATTCCAGCCCTTCCTGATGAAAAGGCCAGAGCTCAATGGAAAATTTGATTTTCAAATGCAAAACTCAAGAGAGACATAAAAAGGTAAACAAGGGGGAAAAAACCACACAAACCTTGTTAATCAATAAGGGCAAATTGTTTACATCATTATATAGGATTATATATATGTATATATATATATATATATATATATATATATGTATCAATCTTGAGAATAGTACAGTTATTATGACAATTGAAAGGGAAACACATAGACTGCAGGTATCAGTATAATATAACTGATATAATGAGAAAAAACATAATTAAGAGATGTAAAGGGAGGGTTTTAGGAGAAGAGGTAATTTCATCACATGAAGAGGCACATAAACATATTATAGTAGAGGGAAAGAAGGGAGGGAGAAGAGTAGTATATGAGCTTTACTCTCATCGGATTTGGTTCAAGAAGGGAATAACATACTCTGATAAGTATAGAAATCAAATTGTCCTACAGGTAGTAGGAGGGGAAAGGGGAAAGAAAAGGGGGGAGGGGGGAGAAGGGTGGGAAGAAGTAGCAAGGGGAAAAGGGTAAGATAAGGCAGGGGAATCAAGAGGGAAGGTAAATTGAGGAAGGTGGTGGTCAAAAGCAAAACTTTTGAGGAGTGGAAGGGAGGAGGGAGAAATAAAAGTATTAACAGGGGTGGGGGAATAGGATGGAGAAAAAGACACAGCTTGTAATCATAACTGTGAATGTGAATGGGATGAACTCTCCCATAAAACGGAAGCAGATAGCAGAACGGATTAAAAACCATAATCCTACAATATGTTGTTTATAAGAAACACATTTGAAACAGGGGGATACACACAGGGTAAAAGTAAAAGGATAGAGTAGAATGTACTGTGCTTCAGCTAAAGTAAAAAAAAAAAAGCAGAAGTAGCAATCCTAATCTCAGGCAAAGCAAAAGCAAAGACATATGTAATTAAAAGAGATAAGTAAGGACACTATATCCTGCTAAAAGGCACCATAAACAATAAAGCAAAATCACTATTTAACATATATGCACCAAGTTGTATAGCATGCATATTCTTAGAATAGAACTTAAGGTAGTTACAGGAAGAAATAGAAAGCAAAACCATACTAGTAGGGGACCTCAACCTCCCCCTCTCTGAGCTTGATAAATCTAACCTCAAAATAAACAAGAAAGAAGTTAAGGAGGTGAATAGAATTTTAGAAAAGGCAGATATGACAGACCTCTGGAGAAAACTGAATGGAGATAAAAAGGAATATACTTTTTTCTCAGCAGTACATGACATATACTCAAAAACTGAGGATATACTAGGGCATGAAAACCTCACAATCCAGTGCAGAAAGGCAGAAATAGTCAATGTATCCTTCTAGGATAATGATGCAATAAAAATTACTTGTAATAAAGGACCATGGAAAGATAAACTAATAATTAATTCCTTCCTTCCTTCCTTTCTTTTGTTCATTCTTTCTTTCTTTCTGGAGGGACTCAGGGTTAAGTGATTTGCCCAGGGTCACACAGCTAGTAAATGTCTGAGGCCAGATATTATATCAATCTTCACAAATAGATCTTTCATCATTTCCTTTCTTCCTGCACTGTGCATTCCCTGAGCACCCTGGCTTTCTTTGTCCCCACCTCTCCTTAGGCTTAAAGCAGAAGATCTTGCCCATGGCAAGTACTCAATAAACATTTGTTGATTGACTAATTGGGCCAGGTTGGCAAGTAATGGGAAAAGCAAGATTTGCATATGAGGAACAGAGGAAGGCTTGCATGAATTGAGGCCAGATGAAGTAATCAGAGCCAGAAAATAATATTGTATGCAATAATGAAAATGAACAGAACACTGCAATGAATTCCATCACTGTGTAATTATGATGTCCAATATTGGTCATGAAAAAGATATAAAAGAATGTATTTCCCTCTTTTCCTTGGTAAGTGGAGGACTATGGATAAGAAATACTGTATACACTGTTAGACATTATCTCTGTGCTGGTTGGTTTGGTTTAACTGCTTTTCTTTGTTACAAGGGAATGCTGGATAGGCAAAGAAAGCAAAGTGATAAATATCTAGGAATCAACCAATCAATGAGCATTTATTAAGCCCCTACTATGTGAGAGGTACTGTGCTAACAGCTGGGAATACAAAGATGGAAGCAAAATTCCCTGCCCTCATGTCTCTTAGGTTCTAATGGGTGAGACAACAGGTACATAGATGAGTATTTAAAGAATATTAATAAGTCCAAAGCCATTTGGGAAGGAGGGAGCTTTACAGCCAGTGGGTCCAGGGAAGGCTTCATGAACAAGGAGGCACACAGGCTGAAGGGAACCGGAGGTACCAAGAGGCTGTGGCAGAAAAGAGGCAGTTCGTTCCCCACAGGAGGGATAGCCAGTGAAGAGGCAAGGAAATGAGAGATGGAGCTTCATGCATGTGGGACAGCAAATAGTCTAGTATGGCTAGAAAGCAGAGGGAGAGAAGGGGAGCAAAGTGTAAAGAAGACTGGAAAGTGGGGGAAGAAGCCAGGCTGGAAATGTGATGCAAAGACAAAAGGCATCAATAAATCTTTTAAAAAGAAAAAGCAAAATTCAAAGCCACTGGCTTGGAGATTGTGCAGAAGTATGGAAAAGCTAGAGAAAACCTTCAAAAATATATGTGCATGTATATGAAAGTATGTATGTGTATATAAGTACATATGTGAGTGTGAGTGTGTGTACTAAGATCCCCTCAGCAAAATCCCCCAAGTATTTCACACACATATGCACACACACACACACACACACACACACACACACACACCCTTTGCTCTTTTTTTAAATTTATGGAATAAAACCAGGATTTCCATAACATAGTAAAATAAAAAAGATGATTACTCTTGACTTAGTGGTTCCTGAGACCAAAGAAAATGGAATTCAAGTCTCTAAAAAATCCATGGTCTGAGGGGGAAATCCCACTGACAACAACCTATACATCAGTATGGATAGGACAGAGGTCTCAAACTCATCACGACTAAGAACAAACTCTTCATCTTTCTTCATAAACCTGATCTTCCTTACCTCCCTGTTGTTGTTGTTGTGTACTTCCCTATTCCTGGTGATCACAGTCACTCAGACTGAAAGCCCAGTCATCTACTGACCCTTTCCTCTCCTTCTACTTCCAATCAATCACCAAGTTCATTGACTCATACCTAAGCAATATCTATCTTTCCATTCTTGCTGCTACCACGCTAGCTTAAGAGCTCATTATTTCTTGCCTGGATTAATATAGTAATCTTCTAACTGGTCTTCTTGATTTCAGTGTCTTCTGTCACCGATCTTTCCTCTACATACTGCACAAGTGATATTATTATCACTCCTCTGTTCAAAACCCTAGAATTGGTTTCATATAGCTAACCAAATAATGGCCGACTTCTTTATCTGGCATTTAAGGACATCTGCAATCTGTCATGCCTCTTCCTCATCTCCCCAACACACACACACACAGACACACACACACACACGCACGCACGCACGCACGCACGCACGCACCCTTTGCTAGTTTGTTTCACCATAACATCTGCCACATTCCACAAAAATAGAATGCTTTACATCTGCTGTACATTTCCCATACGTTCTTTCTCACCTCTATACCTTTGCTCATTCAGTTCCCCATGCCTGAAACATCTTCCCTTTTATCTCTGTCTATTGAAATTCAACCCATCTTCTAAGGCTCAAATTAAAATTCCCATCCTATAGAAATCTTACCCTAATTCTTGTTATCAGAAATTATCTTTCAAATTCATTTAACACAAATCACTCTATGCATAGGGGAAGACAGATGTGTTTTGTGGGGGGGGGGGGTTACTTCATATATATTATGTTCTATTTTAATGTGGTTATTTACTTATGTGTCATATCCCCATTACCTAACTGTATAACCTATAAGAGAAGGGACTATGCCTGGTGTACACAGAGCAGATAATGAATGATGGCTGAATTTCAGTAGAGTTAAATGGAGGGATATCAAGGTAGTTGACTAGGTTAGTGAAGATTTTTTACCTTAATTTTCTGGCCTAATCATTCCTCTAGATTAGTCTGACCAAATTACTGGAAAATTGCCCTCTTTTCTTCACTTAGGCTATGTCTCTGTACACAAACTAGTAGTAAAGGGAAATAAGAGGTTTAGAGGTTTTAAATTCAAATAACCTGTTAGTAAATGACTCCTAATTCTTTAATGGTCCATTTCCATAAGTCTGGTCTCCCCAGCAAGAGAGTGATAGAAAGAGCCTGGAGCTGAGATGAGAAGACAAGGCTTTGAATCACACCTCTCTGTGGCCTTAAGCAAGGCCCTTAGCCTCTTTGATATCTAGTTTCCTCAGGTACATATATATATATATATAGATATATATATATATATATATATATATATATATATATATTTAGATGTATAAACATGTCTCTCTCTATATATATATGTATGCATATAAACATGAATGTTTGTTTATACATACACAAGTGTATATATATGTATATATATATATATATATATAGAGAGAGAGAGAGAGAGAGAAGAGAGAGAGAGTGAGAGAGAGAGAGGAGAGAGAGAAAGAGATGCATTTGGTCCAATCCCTTCATTTTTATAGCTATAGAGACAGATAGATACATAAATATGAAAATATATATGGTTTATAAATCCTCAATTCAAGCAATTCTTAAAACATGTACTATGTATGTATATATATATATACACATACATACATATTGTCTCTCTGTGTATATGTATGTATATATATATATGTGTGTGTATATATATATGTGTATGTATGGAGAGAGAGAGAGAGAGAGAGAGAGAGAGAGAGAGAGAGAGAGAGATGTGTGTGTGTACGTGTGTGGAAGGATAGCTGAGAAAAGACTGTCTCTGACTTTGAGAAGGTCACCATTGAGTTCACAGTATTTAGAGCCAAAAGGCATCTTGGAAATTATTTAATCCAACCCCCTCATTTACATATATGTACATATATAGATGAGCAGCCAGGTGGCGCCATAATGCACAAAGCACTGGGCCTGGAGTCAAATTCAGCCTCAGACACGTACTAGCTGTGTGACCCTGGACAAGTCACTTAAGCCTGTTTGCCTCACTTTCCTCATCTATAAAATAAGCCGGAGAAGGAAATGGCAAATCACTCCAGTGTCTTTTCCAAGAAAACTCTAAATGGGGTCACAAAGAGGCAGACAGGACTGAAAAATGATTGGTTGCATACATGTGTGTATATATAGAAAATGAAGGGTTTGGAAACTATATGTATACATACATGCATATGTACATGTATACCTACATTCATACATACATGTATTTTAGATGACAGGGTTGGAGTAAATGCTTTCCAAGATGCCTTCTAGTTTTAAATCCTGTGAACTCAATCATGACCTTTCCAAATCAGAGACAATCTCTTGTCAGATATCCCTTCCCCCCATCCTTATTCCAGCATAGGACCAAGGACATGATTGCCATTCAGTTCATTCAAGGCTCAATGGGATAACCTCTAAGGTCTTCTCCAGCTATAGAGTCTGTGACTCTATGGGATGATGAGATCAGACTGGTCAAAGCAGATGGTGCAGTTTGGAAAATCATTGGAGATAAGACTGGAAGGTTAACACCACCAGATCACAAAGGGCCTAGATGCCAGACTATGGAGTTTACCAAACTCAGTGCAATGGGCAATAGGGAAGCTTTTGGGGGAGGGAAGCTCCACGGTCCAAGCTGGGCTTTAGGAAGATTAATCTGGCAGTATTTGAGGGGTGATCAAAGCAGGGAGAGAAGCTCAGGAGGCCAGCGAGGAGACTGCTGCCACCAGACTTTCAGGAAGCAAAGGCAGAATGGGGGTGGGAAGAGCTTCAGATCAGGAGTCAGGAGGCTGGATTCTCAGCTCCACTCCCACCTCGAAGTGTCACCTGAGTCACTCCTCCCTTCTGGACCTCAGCTCTCTCCTCTTCAGAAATGAGGAGGTTGAACCATATGGTCTCCAGCATCCCTTTCTAGCTCTTTCTGTTTTCTATGATTCAGTAAATACATCTTCATTCATAGATTATGTTCAAAATAAGCATTTGTTTGACTAAATTCAACTCTGGTTTCTTTCCAAACTGGCTTGTTCATGTAGACACAGCCTTAGTGAGAGGCAGTAAAGGGGAATATAAATTACATTTAAGTAGGAATCAAAGGCCCTGAGTTCACGTCCTGACTCTGCTGTTCAGTACTTGGGCAACCTCAGGTAATTCACTTCCTCGCTCTGGGACTCAGTTTCTCCATCTTTAAAATGAGGGGGTTAGACTAGGTGGTCTCTAAGGTTCCTTCTAGGTCAGAATCTTATGCAGAGATACCACTACAAAGTATTATATGAGGACAAAGAATGTTGAGTGTGGAAGGGACAGTCCAGGGTCAGTCCCTAAGTCTATTTACCCATCTCTCTCCCACAAGCCCTCATTCAGAGGGCTGCGGGCTGATGGGCAGATATTTGGCTCTCACAATCTCCAGGCAGGCCTTGTGGGATGTGGCTGTTTATCTGTGTTCTGCTCCTGCCAGAAGGGCTGAGCCACTGCTGCAGATGGGACAGCTGGCATTCATTCCTGGACAAAGCCTGTTCTTCTGCAAATGCTACAAAGTGGGGAATTTCTCTTTGAGATTACATCTCCCCTTAGACTTGTGTGGAGACAGTTTGACCACCATCAAAGTCCACAAATAAACAATAACAATTCACATTTATAATATGACTTGGATATTTTTTAATCACTTTGCTCCCAACTGCCCTGTGGAGTATGGAATGCAATGCGATAGATGATGAGCATTTTCTTAGTAAGAAAATTGAGACTCAGAGGTACAGAGAAGTGGAACAATTTGTCTAGTGTCTCACGGCTAGTTAAGGTCTCCGATCCTATTCTTGATCTCTTGTGACTCTATTATGTCTTGACTCACCTGCTTTTATCCTACCTACCTTCGTGTTGGGATCCAAAAGAAGATACATTACACGTGCTTCTACTCTACGCCAACAGACAAGAATTTATTAAGCTCCCCCTACGTGCCAGTCACTGTGCTAAGCTCTGGGGATACAAAGACAAAAGTGAAACAGAACCTGCTCTCAAGAATCTTCCATTCTGATAGGAGAGACAACATACATATTCACAAGCAAGACATATACAGATAAAGGAGGTTGCCTTGGAGAGAAAAGCACTAGCCTCTGAGGAGACCAGGAAAGATCTCCCATCGCAGGTGGGGCTCAAGTTGAGACCTGAAAGAAACCAGGGGCTCCAGAAGGCAACAGTGAGGAGTGCAAGCACTTTGGTGGAGGGGACAGCCATAAGCATGAAATAAACATAGTGATCAAGGACCATCACAATCTGCCATCATTCCCTTCCCACCTTAGCTCATATTACACCCCTTCTCATACTTTATACTTTATCTAAAGTACTAATCCTGTCATCAGTATGCCTCGGGTTCTCCCACCCCCCATGCCTTTGCTCATATGTTTCCCAATGCCTGTCTGATATTATTTTTACCTCTTTCTTAACTTTTTACCTATCCTTTGAATTCAATTCAAATGTCAATTCCCCAAAAAAGCCATCCCCATTTCCTCCAGCTAGGAATGATTTCACCTCTCAGGCTTCACTGGGCACTTTGTTGGGTGCTGCTTGTTTAGGAAGCATGACCGAGTGGAAGAGCACTGGATTTGGAACTGGAGGAGCTGGGTTCAAATTCTGATTCTACCATTTAATATTTGTGTGACCTTGAGCAAATAAGCTCTCCTTCTGGACTTCATTTTCCCATCTGTGAAATAAGAGGGTTGTGTAAGATAACCTAACATTCCTTCCTATGCTAAGTCTAGATCCCAGAGCTAAGTAATTATTAAGGTAGTTCTGGGACAGTGAGTATTTGACATATAGGTGTTGTGCCATGTTCCCTTCCCAGAATGGAAACCCCATTGGAGCAGGGACTGTGCCTTACCTAAATTTTATCATTCTCCCAGGGCTAAATACCAAGCTTAATGAGCGTTTGTAGAAGGAAGGAAAGGAGAGGAGGGGAGAAGAGGGGAGGGAAGAGGAAGGGAGGAAAGGGGAGGAGAGGGTGTGAGGGAAGAAGGAAGGAAAGAAGGAAGGGAGGGAGGGAGGAAGGAAAGAGAGAAAGGAGAAAATGAGGAAGGTATGGAGGGGGAAGTGAAGAAAGGAAAGGAAGGAGGGAGAGGAGAAGAAAGGAAAGGCAGGAGAGAGAAGGAAGAAGGAGAAAAGAAGAAAAGAATTATGGCACTGCAAGTAGAGTGTCATTTTCACCAAGTGTATGGCAACATTTGAAATGTGATATCATAAACAAGCACTGATTTGGAGTTTTAAGAGGTGACTTTCAGTTACAGCTCTAGCCTTTACTACTTGTATGACAGCAGGCATGGCTCTTCATTTATCTGGGGCTCAGTTTCATGTCACAGCTCATGTCATAGAACACTGATGATCAGCTAGAGACCTTAGAGTTCATCTAGTCCAATCCCTCCATTTTACAAATGAGGAAACTGAGGTCCAGGGAAATAAAGCAACTTGTCCCATGTCACCCAGATATCAAGTAACAAAAGAGATTTGGATCTAGGTCCCTTGACTCCAAATCCAGTGATGTTTCCACTCTACCTCATCTGTAAAATAAATACTCTTATCTCATGTAGTGAGTACTGCATTTACTCAAGCTTATGGTGTGCATAGAATCAGAATCATAGAATATAAGAGCTGTAAAGGACCTTAGCGATCTTCTAGTCCAAGCCCACCATTTTACCGATGGAGAAGCTGAGCCTCAGAGAAGGGAAAGGATTGCTCAAGGCTGCACAGCAAGTTAGTTAAAAAGCTGACACCAAAATCCAGGTTGCTTGACTCCCAGGCCAACACATTCTTCTACTGTACCAAAGTACCAATGTGGTTAAGTTAGAGATGGTCTAATTTACTCCTGAAAATTTTCTTCCTTGCTTAAGGGTTGCAAAATGGTTTTGAAGTATAGGGAAGGAGAAGGAATTAAAAAATTTAGCTATGAAGCAGGACTGCACAAAGGGACAAGGCCTCTGTTACCATGAGTGGTCAATCATAATAGTGTCTGAAAGCTCCTATGTTTATGTCAAATGGCCAGTACTTGCTGCAACCTAGGAACTTAGGAACTGCTGAACTTACAAAATGGCCTCAGATTTATTTTTGATGGAGAAACTGGAATAAAAGTGAGGACATTTTATCAGCATATATGGAGTGGCACTTTGTTTACTGGGTGCCTAATATATACATGCACTTGTTAAAAGTAAATCTGTCAGCAGAGCCTAAAGATAAATTCTAATCCAATTGAAAGGGCCAGAAGGCAGAAGCGTGAAGGTTTAGGAAGGTGACTTAGGGCTGCCCGGTGAGCAGAGGCTGTGATAATTATTGGTGTGAAATTCTGGGAACGATGCAGCTCCCTAAGGTTCCTATGATGCCCAGGGGAGGCAAAAGCCTTGTCAGCAAAAAGTTGAAAACAGAACTTTCCAAGGAGCATCAAGAGACTCCTTCCATTCTTAATAAGAAGAGTGGAGAGGTTCCACCACCATCTTGCCCATTTTTCCTTTGAAGGACCAGGGCTATCAACACCAAAATGATTATCACATCAGAAGAAAAGATCATAGATTTTGATCAGAAAGGCACCCCAGAGGCCATCAAGGCAAATCCCCTCATTTTACAGACAAGGAAACTGAGGTCCAGAGAAGTAAATTAGCTTAACCAAATTGATTTACCTAGCAGAGGCAGAGTAGAACCCAAGCCTTCTTACTCCAAATCCCAACTTCTTATCACCATAATACTCAGTGGTGAGGAACAAAAGGCTCTGGGATGGCTTTTGAACCAGACACCTCACCACTAGACCTATACACCAAAGAAATCACAGAAAGAGGGCAAAGATCTACACACAGAGAGAATTATTTCTAAAAGCTCTTTTCATTGGAGTCAAAAACTGAAAAATATGGGCCTGCAGAAATGGTTAATCAAATTGTGGTATGTGAATGGAACGGAATGGAATATTATTTTTCCATAAGAAATGATGAAATGGGCCATTTCAGAAGAAATTGGAGAGATCTCTAGGAATTGATGCATAAAGGCAGTAAGCAAAATGAGAACAATTTATAGATTTATACAATTTATACAATGATAACATTAGAGACAAGTTTCTAAAGACTTTAGAACTCAGATCAATATAATGATGAACCATGAGTCTGAAAGAACAAAAGTAAAACAGGCTAGTCACCTCCTGATAGGGAGGCGATGAACTTAAAATGCAGATAGAAACCTACATTTCCCAAAACGGTCAATATGGGTATTTGTTTTGTCAGACTATTCAGCAACATATTGAGGGCTTTTTGGAAAAAAAAAATTGCTGACCAGGGGTGGGTAGTAGAAAAGACAGATTAAAGAATAAAAATCAAGGGGGCGGACCTTGTCCTGGCTCTCTACCAACTTACTGTATGACCTTAGGTACTAAGCCATACCCTCTCTCTGAACACCAAATTCCCCATTTGTAAAATGAGGGGGTTGGACTCAATCATCAGTAAGGACCCCACCAGCCCCACCATTTTATGCCCCGAGGTCCCTTCTGGCCCTGAAGCTCTTATTCAAGTCTTCGGTTCTTTCATCAATGGCCAGGATTCATCCACCACTATCTGGTGGGAAGCATGAACCATGAAACTGTAGGGGAAGCTGGTAGGAGGGAAGGAAGGAAACCATATGGGGGAGGCATTAGTTGGCTGTGAAAAACATAATTTGGGGGTCATGAGGCAGAGGCTCTGGTTCCCCAAAGGCTTCATTCCTTCAGCCCCCAGACGGGCCTGATCCACAGTCTTGACAGATGGCTCTCATCCGAAGGACACTTGGGCAAAGTGGGCTCAGCTCCAACAGAGAGGAGGCATGATTTTTAAAAGCAGTCTTTGACAGATCTAAATGAACAGCTTTATAAGCAGAGTTCTTTAGATGTTTATCCTCAGTTCCCCAAGGCAGAAAGTGTGTCTTTTATTTCTAGACAACTTGAGATATTTAGCTCAGAGAAGAAAATAAATTTGGAGGTGACATAATAATTATGATCATCCTAGTAGGAATCATGGACATGGGTATATAATGCTTTAAAATTTGCCAAGCTCACTTGTATATACAAGCTCTCTGTTTTTTGAACTTCAAAATAATCCCGTGAAGGATATGCTCCAGTTCTAATTATCCCTCTTTTACAAATGAGGCTCAGAGAGGACCATTAAATTGCCCATTGAATTGCACACAGCTAGTAATTGTCAGAGGCAAGATTTGAACTGAAGCCTTGGTGGTGCTGGGCCTGGAGTCAAGAAGATCTGAGTTCAAATATATAATGAATATATGTATATAAATTTATGTAAATATAAATAAATATATAAAACTGTGCAGGAGCATAATTTTAACATCAGCATCTCACTATTAATTTTTAAAATTTATTATTTTTAATTTTTTAAACATTGTTTTTAAATTTTGAGTTCCAAATTCTCTTCTTCCCTCCAAACCCTCCCCCACCCACTGAGAACACAAGTAAAATGATGTCAATTATACATATGAAATAATGCAAAACATACTTCCATATTAGTCACAAAAAAGTGAGAAACTTATATTTCAGTTTGCCCTCAGAGCTCATCGGTTCTTTCTCTCTGGAGGTAGATAGCATTTTTTCATCATGAGACCTTTGGAACCATCCTGGATCACTGTGTTGTTCAGCATAACCAAGCCTTTCACAGCTGACTATCATTATAGCATTGCTGTTCCTGTGCACGATGATCCCTTGGTTTGTCTCACTTCACTGCATCAGTTCATATAGGTTTTCCCATTTTTTGTATATTTTTGCCAGAAACCACCACTCCTAGTCATTTCTTACATCACAACAGTATTTAAATGCAATCATATGCCACAACTTGTTCAATCATTCTACAGTTGATGGGCATCTCCCCAGTTTCCAATTCTTTGCCACCACAAAAAAGAGCTGTTATAAGTAATTTCGTACATATAGGTCTTTGCTTGTCACTGCTTTCACCTCGTTGTATTCTTCCAAGATTGCATCATGGTCTTCCCTGCCACCATGGTAGCTTTTTATCTTTAAGTTCTTTTTGTGTTTGCTTGTTCATTTTTCCAGCCTATTTCTTCACTTTAAAGTTTAAGTTAAAGTTGGGCTCTGCTCACCTAGGGGTGGGGAGGCTTTATAATGATGCTATTTTCAGAGCTAGGTCTGAGGGTCTGCAAGTTTTCAGTGCTTCTAGGGTGGAGTTATCCTGGAAGAGGTATAGTTGCTGCTCTCCTGGTCTGCACTCTGCTCATTAGCCAGGAAGGGCCCCTGCTCCCCTTCAGCCACAAGCCAACTTCCTCTTGGCCCTGGAACTGTGACCAGGGCCCCTGCTCCCTTGTGACCAATCACAAAGGCTTTTTTCCACCCTGGAACTGTGACCCAGAACTATTTATGGGCAACAGAATTGCTAATCATTACCAATTGCGCAAAGGGTCCCCTGTAATCTCTTTCTGATTAGTTATCTGACTCCTTTACTACCTCTGGGCTAAGGTGCTGCTGCCACCACAGCTGTCATGCTATCCAGGATCTACCATCCCAGGCTACTGCCAGGCTCTTGACTGGCTTCCACTCCTGTGGCACTGCCAAGCTTCTAAGTTGTCTTAGGCTAGAAAAATGTCACACTCTGACCTTTTGTTGGTTCTGCCACTCTAAAATTTGATTTGAGGAGTTAGTTTAAAGTTATTTGGAGAGGAATGCTGGAACAGTTCAGCTAGGTTGTTACCTGTACTCCACCATCTTGGCTCCACCCCAGAATCTCACCTAAAACATTGAAAATAGTCTATTCCACTAGGCTCCCCTCTGCTCCATTCCCATCTCTTTCTACAAGAAAAGCAGAGAAATTGATGTGGGCCAAGAAGGCAGCAGCTGTTGCCTATATCACTGACAAGGATACTGTTCTTTCATCTCCTCTGAGACTACCTGTGAGTCACCTATAAAAGCAGAGTTAGCAAGAGAAAATTAGGCCTTCTCTATTTTCTTGGGCATGCCCATGTTCAAGGTAAAGGGACCTTGATTTCTTTCTCTACACTGCCTATGAATGCAGAATGTAGTAATTCCCATTCAATTCAATACGTATTTCCCCATTTTTTTACAAGAATGACAGAGAAGGCAAAAAATGCTGTTTTATTTTCTAAAATTGTTAAAAACCAAATGACTCCATCAATAGAGGCATCTTCACTCTTCCTAAGAACTGCCTAGGCAGTGAGATACCCTTTCCCCAGTGCTCATTAAGAGGTAGAAAGCTCTATCCACCATCTCACCATCTCCCCATCCCTTACTCACCCCAGCACCAACAAAAAAGTCTTTACCTCTGATGGAGAGTAGAAGCAAACAGGGGCTCAGAGAGGCCCTGGTGAGCTGCTGAGACCTGAGGCGTATATGAATTCTACTCTGGGAGGAAGGGAATGATGCTTGAGAAGGAGGAAATGAGATCAAGGAGAGACTCGAAGAGGAAGAGTCCAAGCTGGGATCATGGGAACATAACTCAAGAGCTGGGATCTCAGTTATCATCTAGTCCAAGTCCTTTGTTTTATTTATTTATTTTGCTTTAAACAGTATTTTTTTCTTACAATTATGTATCGAGAAAATTTTTAGCATTCAGTTTTTTTCATTTTATTTTTGTTTTTTGGGTTTTTTTGGCAGGGCAATTGGGGTTCAGTGACTTGCCCAAGGTCACACAGCTAGTACATGTGTCAAGTGTCTGAGGCCAAATTTGAACTCAGGTCCTCCTGACTCCAGGGCCTGTGCTCTACTCACTGCACCACCTAGCTACCCCTAGCATTCATTTTTACAAGATTTTGAGTTCCAAATTTTTCTCCCTCCCCTTCCCTTTTTTGAAAATGGTAGGCAGTTTGATATAGTTTATACATATGCTGTCATGTAAAACATATTTCCATATTCATCACAGTTGTGGAAGAAGAAACAAATCAAAAGGAAAAAAATGAGAAAAAATAAAGTAAGTAAAAATATGCTTCAATCTGCATTCAGAGTGTATAATTCAGAGTTCTTTAACTAAACGTGGATAGCATTTTTCTTCATGAGTTCTTTGTTGTCTTGGATCACTGTGTTGCTGAGAAATGCTGAGTCATTCATAGTTGATCATCACACAATGTTGCTAATACTGTGTACAATGTTTTCCTGGTTCTGCTCATTTCACTTTTCATCAGTTCATACTATTCTTTCCAAGGTTTCCTCAAATGTGCCTGTTCATCATTTCTTATTGCAGAATAGTGTTCCATTATACTCATATACCACAGCTTGTTCAGCCATTCCCCAACTGATGGGCATCCCCTCAATTTCCAAAATTTTTTCACCACAGATAGGGCTGCTATAAATATTTTTGCGCATGTAGGTGCTTTTCCCTTTTATAATTTCTTTGGGATACAGACCTAGTAGGGGTATTGCTGGATCAAAGGGTAGACACAGTTTGATTGCCTGAGGCTTGACATCCTTCTATTTTGTTGAATGGCCATTTTTTTCTTTGATGTATTATCCTTAATTTTGCTGGGTAAGTGCTCCTTGATTGTAGTCCTAGCTCCTTTGCCTTCCACAATATCGTGTTCCATGACTTCCAGTCCTTTAATGTTGCATCTGCCAAGTCCTGTGTAATCCTGATTTTGACTTCCCAATATCTGAATTGTTTCTTTCTGGCCACTTATAATAATTTTTCCTTGACCTGATAGTTCTGAAATTTGTCTATAATATTTCTTGGGGTATCTGTTTTGGGATATCTTTCCTGAGGTGATCAGTGGATTCTTTCAATGCCTATTTTGCCCTCTGGTTCCAAGGCATCAGAGCAGCTTTCCTTGATAATTTCTTGAAAGATGTTGTTCAGGTCCTCCCTTTGATCATGGCTTTCAGGTAGTCCAATGATTGTGATATTGTCTCTCCTGGCTCTATTTTCCAGGTCAACTGTTTTCTCATGAGGTACTTTTACATTTTCTTCCATTTTTTTGTTCTTTTGAATTTGTTTAATTGATTTATGATGTCTCAGACTCATCAGTTTCCACTTGCCCAATTCTAATTTTTAAGGTGTTGTTTTTCTCACTTAGCTTTTGTACTTTCTTTTCCATTTGTCCAATTATACTCTTTAAGGAGTTGTTTTCTTCAGTCGATTTTTGTATCTCCTTTTGCATTTGGCCAATTCTATTTTTAAGCAATTTTTCAAGCTGTTGAGTCTTTTCTTCCATAATTGTCTTGCATCACTCTCATTTCTTTTCCCAATTTTTCTCCTACCTCTCTTATATGATTTTAAGCTCCTTTTTGAGCTCTTCCATGTGTTCTTTCTGGGCTTGAGACCACTTCCTGTCTTTCTTTGGAGTTTTGCCCATATGTGTTTTGACGTTGTTGTCCTCTTCTGACTGTGTGTTGGTCTTTCATGTCACCATAATAACTTTCTGACTTTGGTTGTTGTTTTTGCTCATCTTTTTTTGGCCCTTTTCCTTTCTTTGAAAGTTGATCTCTGCTCCCAGACTGGAAGGGGCTCTGCCTCAGGCTTCTAGCGTCAGTGTCTGCCTGTCCATCTAGTGTTGTGCTGATGTTGACCCGAGCCCCCACACCTTTTGTCTGGTGCTGGGCTGACAGGGTGTGGTGGGGTGTGGCAGGCACTGCTGGAAGTTGTAGGGGTCTGGCAGCTTACCTGGTATTGAGCTGGGATCCTAGTGGTGGTGTCTGTCATGTGTTGAGGCCAGGTGGGTTTTTTCTGCATTTCTCTGGGGCTACACTGAAACATATGGAGGTTTGGCCCCTGGAGGATGCCTGTCTACCCTGGGCTGCACCAAAACACATGGTGATTCTCAGACCTAGGGTCTGCTGGTTCCCTTGGCTATGTTAAGACACATGGGGCAGGGGAGGTCTTGGTGTTGGCATTTGCCTGTTCCACTGCACTGGGGCACGGTATCTCCCATTGGTTTGCTGAGATGGGGCCTGCTGCTGGCTTGCTGGGATGCTTCCTGTCCTGGAATGTGCTCCTTTTTTACTCAAGTAAGATGGACCTTTCTTGATGATCCTCCAAGTCTCCCGGGCTAAAAGACTGCTCCACCCCATCTTTCCACTGGCTCTGCTGTTCCAGGATTTGTTCTGGAGTGATGTTTTATGGTTGTTTGGAGGTGAAAATAGGAGAGCTACAGCAATTTACTGCTTACTCTTCCATCTTGGCTCCCAGAAGTCTGCAAGTCTTTTGTTTTAGAGATGAAGAAGTTGAATTCCAGGGAAGTTAAATGATTTACCCCAGGTGACACAAGTACTAAATATCAGAGGTGAAATTTGAACCTTTGTTCTTTTGTTCCTTTGTTCCCAGAACCAAGAATCACTCTACTATACCACATTGCCTCCAAAAAGTATATCTTTCTGCTTTTCCCAATAATAATAACCAGTTATAGGGTTTTGCTCTGCAGAAAATTATAGTTACCAAGCTCCTAAGTTATTTATTTTGTTCTTCTGGACAGAGAATGGGGAAAACTTTACTCCTGAGGTATAGAATGATTATCCCTGAGGGAAGTGAAAATAATAGAGGTCTTCTGTCTTGCTTTATCTGTGCAACTTCTTTCTTGAGTCAGTCACTTCTAAAAGAGCTAGGAAGGAGGGTCGATAGAAAGAGCAGGGAAAGTGCATTCCTGAAAGGAGTTTCCAGAAAGCATCAGAGGACTTAGATCCTACCTAGAGAAACAAGCACTGCACATTTTAAATTTCTATGCAGTGATCTGTGACCAGTATGAAGATGTGACCAAATCACATCCAGAAGGAACCCATGGTAGGGTTCTTTAAAGCAACATGATGGATTTTCTCTGTGGTGAATACAGTGTTGTGCTTGGAGTCACAAAGACATAGGTTCTCTTACAGTGACTAGCTCTGTGACCATGGGCAAGTCTCTTTGCTTCTCAGCAAAACAGAAATAACAGCATGATGCCTAAGTCACAGGATTGTGAAGCTTGTATAAGATAATGTACATAAGGTGCTTTCAGACTTTAAAGAGATAGAAAATGGACCTTCGGCTTCATCACCAGAGGAAATCTTTCTACCAGTGCAGGTTGGCACCCTCTCTGCAATTTAGAGTCTTACTTGCTGAAAGCACTGAGATGCTATGTGACTTGCCCAGGGTCCCATACCCAGTGTATGTCAGAGGCAGGATCTGAACCCAGGTCTTCCAGATTGTGATGTCAGTTCTCTCTATCCACTATGGCACGTTGTCTCTCATTCATCTGCTATAAACTCCATCAAATATTAGGTAAAGGAACCTGATGAGTATAAAGGCCATTATACTGCACTTAGACAAAAAGTGAGCTAATATTTATAAAAGGGTATGAATGATTAATATTTCAACTTCTATTTGAAAAAGCAGGTGGGGGAAGGGCAAGGGGGCATAGTGGAAACAGGTGAGATCTGGGTGATATTCAGCACAATCACTTCCACAAGAGAAGGAAGAAGAAAGGATAGGCACCTTCCATAGTACCACACACTGGTGTTATCTATTTAGGGTCCCAAGAATTTTTCTTTCTTTTTAATGTGTTTCTAAGAAAGACTTACAGTGAATAATTCCAGCTTGCTGAAAGAAGCTGTTAATAAAAGATTTATATCAAGAGAAAAATTGCCAATTTGAATGTTTCAACTAGTGAAAGATCCACTTGATTCCATAGGTAACATCCAGCCTATTTTTTCCCTGGACTTTGCATAATACTGACCCCTTCCCAGCTCCAGACCAGAGAAAATCTCCTCCCTGGCCTCCAGAGGAGGCACTGGAACAGCAATGTTCCTCCTACCAGGTGTAGTAACAATCTTGCTAGCAGCTGCTGTGGGGGTGTAAGATTCACCAACAACCAGCACCCAGAAAGCTGCCAACACAGGTTCTTTGATCTGCTTTACCATGGAAAGTAACTTTAAGGGGTTAACAATCTCAGTTTAATCAAACATACAAATATTCACAATTGGGGGGGGGGGGAGACCAGCCCCCTGAACTTCAAGGCAAATGTAAACAGAAATTACAAACATAAACAGACAGACCTTGTCCGATTCAAATCACAATACATAGTTACCAGTACCAACATCTGGGTTGCAAAGCTGGGGGGGGCAGTTTGCAGCTTGCCCGGAGGCTCAACACTCCTTCCAAGAGTGTGCCCCAAAAATCAAATGCCAAGCTCTTCTCAATTATGTCCAGTTTGGAGCCCTGAGGGCTTGGACCTCACCCAGTCTGGGTCTGGGAAAGTTCTCCATCCCCAGGATCACATCATATACAAATCAGTGACTCCCAATTGTCTCAGTACTGAGAAATACTCCAAGACAAAAAGATCCCACTTTATCTGTCCCATTCAAACAAAGGCCAGAATCATTAAAGGCACCTAAGAGAAGAAAAGCCAAAAGTCCCACCTTAATTACTATTATACCAGGTAAACTCTGGACCACTTTCCTCCCTCTGAGAGGGAACACAGCTCTGACTTTGACCTGCCCCAAGAGTTCTGGCCTGATTAAAATTAATAGCCTCATTATAAAGTCAAACAAAGATTATTCAGGAGCCTAACTTTAACACACCAATATCTGTCCTATTTCTCAAAACATGGGAAAGGCCATTTGACTACAGGATGAAGGATCTGACACATTTCTCTCCAGCTTTTCCTGCCTGGAGGGGCAGATGGAGAGAAGAAAATGCTGCATTTTGTTTCTTGCCCTCCCTCCAACCTCCCAGAGGACAGAGCAGGGAGGATATTCAAACACAGAAGATCCCAGTATATTCATTAAACTGCTTTTTCCTCCATTTCATAACTTTTATGAATTTCCTTACTGAAAAAGTGACTCGGAGTTGTCCAAGTCACCAAGGAATGGAGAAGGCAAGGCGAGCAGGGGTGTCCTAAACCATGAGAAGCATCTGTCATGAGGCTTGTGTGATATACAACATGCTATTTCCTAGTGAAAGAGATTTTTCTCCTCAGTGCCTTGTGGTATCTGTTATCTTCCCTCTGGGTGCCCTGTTGCCTGTCTCCCAAACTTCCATGAATGAATACCCATTTATTAAGTTCTTATTATGTTCCAGGCACTGTGTTATGCACTGAAGACACAAATAGAACAAACATCATCCCTGTTCTCAAGGACTTTACCTTTCTCAGGTTTCTCCAGGCACCAAAGCTCCCGTGTTGCTTGTGATGGCCTTCTTGCCTTTTAGAATGTGAGTGAGAGACTTGGAGACTGAGATGACCCTCCCCACAAAAAGAGTTAAAACTAAAGCTTGACCCATACCCTAACACTCTAGAGTCTTTAGCCAAGGTCCAAGGGGCCTATTTGCTTAGTTCCTTGGGGAAATTTTCTCATCTCAAATTCTGGGTATCACTGGGGAAAGGATGTTAAATTTGTGAGAAACATGGTTTTGGGGGTCACTGGACTTCCCCAAATTGTGATAAAATGCAGTTTTGGGGATCACAATGATGAGGGTACAGTCTCTGGGAACCCCCTTGAATCTGGAATACAGTCTCTGGGAGCCCCCTTGAATTGTCCTTGAATCTTCCAACTAGATCTGGCCTTCCCCTAAGGCCACAAGCCTCACATTATCATTAGGCCCAAATCTCTACCTAAACCTTGCTCTCTATTGTTACTATAGATATGCATGCCTTCAGTTACTTCCCAACCTTGATACTATCTATATCCATGCCTTCAGCTACTTCCCATCCTTAATCCCATTCTCTTGGTTCCTGGACTCTGACCTCACCTGGTCCTCCTTAGACTCCTCCTCAAGACCCTCCCTAAACCCCTCCTCTAATCACCCCAGACCACCCCTCGATCCCTCCTACAATCTTTGTGTATATAATCTCCATCTTGCCTCCATGAAGGCGCTCAGATTCAATCTAATTCAGTAGATTGAATCTGGCCCGCTTGTTTGTCACAAAGGGTAGGATTTCTTAAGACAACCCATTATGTTGAATCCCTAATAAACTTTCTTTTTTCCCTTGACTGAGAAGGCTTGAGTTGAATTCTTTTGGCAGGACCCAGCATGTAGGTATTTTGGGGCCACAGAGGTCACCCATAGAAACGTATGGTTCCCTACTATCATCATTTTTACCAATAACCTCTTCAACTGGACATCCTAGGCAGGGCCAAAGTCCTGAGGAAGAACCCTGTGATAATCCCTAAGGAAGGCTATGCAGACCACAGGGCTCCCAGGGGAAGGCCAAGTGGTAGCCCCACCCCCCTTAATCTGTGAGGATCACAGGGCTTCCTAGGCTCAGACCCTAGGAGGACCCAAGTGATGGCTCCTTAGAAAGGCAGTAAGATCACCAGGCTCCTGAGACAGGGCCAGGAAGACCCAAGTGATATCCCCTTAAGAAGGCTGTGCAGACCACAGGGTTCCCCAAGGGAATCCAGAGTGGTAGCCCTCTTAACACTGCAGCGGGGATCACAGGATACCCCAAGGCAAGATCCGGGAGTAAGCCCAAGATGAGCTTCCGCTGCTCATTGCTTCCCTTCACTTGACCTTAGGAAGATCCATGTGATTTACCCAGTCTCACCCAAAGAACTCAGGACCAGAGTGGGCAGAGGAAGGCATTTTATTATGCTCCTCGAGAGACCAGATGTAGTGCTCACTGGAACACTCACACTGATACAGCTGCAGAAACAGGTAACCATTCCCTCTACTCCTGCTAGAGTTATGGTTAGTTTACAATCTTTATTTTTTACATAGTTTTCCTAGGTTATACAGTTTATATAGGTAGGATAATAAGGATACAGAAGCAAAAGTGAAGTTAATTAGATTTTCCTTGTCTTAGTTTAGGATTAAACTACATTCTTTTACTTTCCCTACTTTCCCTCTTTAACATATGCAAATTATGCAAATCAGTAGTCCTGGATTCTTGACCAAGACCAGACCCTAGATAAACTTGAACTGGTTCAAGTGGTTTGGCCTCTCTAATTCCCCTGACTGCCTTCTCAAAAAGCATGGGCATGCATACAAGCCTCAGACCTCTCACCTGACCGACCTTGAGGCCTGGTTTCTGCTAAAGCTGGGGCGGGGGAGGGGGAAATACACCTTTAGTTCTGTGAAAACAAAACTCCTCCTCCATTTCTTACAAATTGACTTCTGGAAAGCCAGAGGGCACATAGGGCAAAATTAAAGGAGCAACAGGCCCCAGCAGCTGTCCCCTTCAAGGGATTTTCCAATGTTCCATGTCTTCTAATTGTCTTTTCCGGTGCTTCTAAATGAAATGTTCTTGTAAATTTTAGAACTGTTTTTCTTAGTTCCCTGGCTCCTCTGTTGTCCATGACTCAATTTCACCTCTGCCACCCAGTACAGAGACACAGTTGCAGGACCCAGCCTACAGACTTCTCACCATCTTCAGGAGAGGGGAACCACCTTTGGACTCAGCAGGATTCAGGACAAAAGGTTCAAGAATCTCGACTACTTCTGCAGCAGGTCCTACGACTCTCCATCCCTTCCCAACAGCCAGTCTGCACTGTACAAGGAGCCATCTGGAGGAGGAAGAGCTATCCTAAAAGCTCTCTTTTGATCTCCAGTCCCAAACCTCTAGCCATCTACCAGATATTTCACCTGCATGCCTCACTGCCATCTCAAGCTCAGTGACTTACATTGTGGATGCTTTAGCTTCCCTCCCTAAACCTGTCTGTTCTCCAAACTTCCCCGTTTGTGTTGAGAGTACCTGCATCTTTCCAGTCATCTGAGCTCCTGGCAAGTAGTGGTAGCTTCATTCATCATATTTTCATCCCTATCTTGGGGCTTGGCATGTGCTCCATCACTAAGTTATACTTGTTGATTGGCTCATATCTTTGGAGGAGACCTTGACCCTTCCCTCTCTGGGCCCCTATCATGCACTTGCCAAGTTCTGTTGATTTACCTCCACAGGTCTGATGATGTCATTATTTCTGCTCAAGAAGTTTTGGTGACTTCTTCTAAGAAAAAAAATGTTGCTTTTAATGCCCTCACAGTGATGGGGTTTAGACTGTGGGAATCCCTTGGACCCCAAAAGAATTTGGGTCCTATTTGTTGAAGGGAGGAAAGATGAGGGCACAGTCTCTGGCAATCCCCTTGAACCTGGAGTACAGTCTCTGGGAGCCCCCTTGAACTCTCCTTGAGTCTTCCAACTGGATCTAGCCTTCCCCTAAGGCCATGGGCCTTGCATTATCATTGGGCCCAAGTCTCTGCCTAGCCTAGACCTCTATTGTACAGCTGTTTCCCACCCTTAATCCTGATCAAAATATCTATACCCTAGCCCTCTATTGTCTGTCATCTCCATGTAGCCTTCAGCTATGTCCCACCCTGGAGTCTGACCTCATCTCAGTCCCATCAAGCTCCTCCTTAGACTCCTCCTCAAGACCCTCCCTAAACCCCTCCTCTAACCACCCCAGACCACCCCTCAATCCCTCCTACAGTCTTTGTGTATATAATCTCCATCTTGCCTCCATGAAGGCGCTGAGATCCAGTCTAGTTCAGCTCAGATTGATCTGGCCGGCTTGTTACAAGCATCACAAAGGGTGGGATTTCTTAAGGCAACCCAACATGGCTAACCCTTAATAAACTTTGTCTTTT
This sequence comes from Trichosurus vulpecula, assembly GCF_011100635.1. Lineage (NCBI taxonomy): Eukaryota > Metazoa > Chordata > Mammalia > Diprotodontia > Phalangeridae > Trichosurus > Trichosurus vulpecula. The sequence continues at coordinate 74,178,606 of NC_050581.1, forward strand.
CCCTTGGCTGAGAAAGCTTGAGTCAAATTCTTTCGGCAAGACCCGGTGTGTCAGTACTTTGGGGTGTCGAGCACTCCTCAACCCCAAACTTCTTCAACAGTGTGGGTCCGACATGGGTCCCCAATACTATTTTGAATTACTCCACAATATGTAGTCTAAAATTCCAGCCAAATTGGATTATTGGCTATAACCCATTTCAGGCACACTTTATCTTCTACCTCTTGCCAAAGCCATTCCCCACACCTGGAATGCGCCCTGTCCCCATCTCAGCCTTTCAGCATCATTCTCTTCCTCTAAGACCCAGCTCAAGAGCTAGCTTCTTTTGAGATCGTCCCTGTTCCCTCTCCCTTCCAGACACCCCACTCCCTCCCGTGAGTGTTTTCATTCTTTTCATATTATCATATATTGATTCATCTGAGCATTGTTTTATCACTCCTCCTTGAGAGCAGAGACAATTTAGTGGTTGTCTTTGCATCTTCAGGGGCTGATCCCTTGATCCTAGGCAATCTAAAAAAAAGGCAGTGACATTTCCCCCAAACTCACTTCAGTCTGATTCCTGGCTTGTGTTTTAGGGCCAGGGTATGGGATAGAAACAAGATTCAGAGAGTGACTGTGGGATCTAAGAATGTCATGTCCCTTTGCTGGGAAGTTTCATAAGCCCCCACCCTTTTCACTACAATCAATAGAGATTAAGTGTAAACTCCAATCTAAACACAGGGGGGTTGAGGGGAGAGGTTAGAAAAGGGACAGAATATCGATCCTGCCCCAAGGAGAGCTTACAATTCTGATGGAAGAGATAAGACAGAGCCCTAGAACAAAGAATACTTAGACCTGCAAGAGTCTAGAGAAGAATCAGCTAGAAGAGCCAGAGAAGACATCCTTTAGGAAGGATGATTTAAAAATGGACCTTGAAGGACACAGAAGGGCTAAGTAATTTCCCAAATAAACTGTTAGCTTTTCTGTCCTCAAATCCAAGGGAATAATGTAGCATTTAGGAAAGGGTCAAAAAGCTCAGAATTTAAAAGACTCAGAGAGTTGGACTTTGGTTTACCATTTCATGCTTACTAGCTGGGTAGCCTTGGGTAACTTCCCCTGCTTGAGTCTCAGTTTCCTTTTCTGTAAAAAGAAGGGGTTGTGGACTAAATGACCCCTAAGGGCCCTTCTAGTTCTAACATCCTGTGACACCAAGTCCAGTGACTGTCCCCATTCTTCCACGCCACCTACAACAAACTGTCCAGGATAAATGAATAGTGGTTTCCAGGGACAGTCAGCTGAGGAGAGGACCCCTATCTTCAACACTCCTAGCCCCAAACAACGCTACTCAAAAGCAAGTCTGTGTTAGGGTATTCCCAAAGGCAGCAGGCCAGTCAGACACCTATACTTTCCCCACGACCTTCATCTTCAGGGTTAGCATTAAAAGAGAAACGAAGGAAGGCAATCCCAGAGAAATCGAGGAATATTGCTAGGGTTGCATATTTTGCTAAACCTCACTGATGCTAGGTTGTTACCCGCAACATGCAAATGACATATTAGTCATACAAAGTGGAGGAGGAACGGATATTTGGTGCAATTTCCAAGGCTAGTATCACACTGCAACAGAGAACCAAAACCAACTTTGCCAGACCCTGGGGTTGGTGAAAAGTTCCTTCCCCTGCCCCCTATTCTGCCTCCATATGAATAACAATATCTGGTGATATTTTTTTTCCATTTTTCCCAATCCTACCTCCATGCCTTCTCTCAAGCTGTGCCATATGGCTATCACACCCTCCCCCGTGCCCCAGCCTGCCCAGTCAGCTCTTACAGCGCTCTAAAAGGTAGTGCCTGTGTGATACCTTTAGTGGGAAACATGCTGATTCAGCAGCCTGGGAAATACTGGCAGCCCAGACAGAATTCTGAGGGCTTTTTAGATCCTAAACAAATTTTCCTCAGTCTGTTCTGACCCTGCTGCCATCCCCATTAGCCTGCCAGAAATAACACCATCCTGAAATGTGTTGATGTCCCGGGATTTCTCTGACATCTCTCCTTAGGTCTTTGTTGTTCCCTCCCTCAACTTAACTTGCCCTAGACATCAGAATTCCTAGTTATGGCTCTGCTTCTAGCTTTAAATTCTAATAATGTACTATTAACAATAAAGGATGAATTAGATGGTAAGCTTTCACAGAATCTCTGAGTTTGGCAGGATCTCAGAAGCCTTTTGAAGCTGACCTTTCTTTGAATAAGAATCCCCTCAATAGCAAAAGCAACAAATGGTACCTTAGACTTTGATTAAAGACCTCTAGCGAATAAGAATCCTCAGCATCTTGAGGAAGTCTACTTTCAAATGACTAAATTGTTAGGGGATTTTTCCTGCTATCAAGCCTCAATTTACCTATTGCAACTTTCACCCAATGTTCAGCTCTGCCTTATAGACCCTGCTCCCCTGGTCACCTACCTTTCATGTGATAGTCTGCCCAATACTTATAGTACATACATATATACACACACGCACACACGCATGCACGTGTGCGCATTTCTTCCCCTAAATAGATAAACTGATTTTTACATGGAGTGAACCATTTGGGTTTCTCTACTAATTATAAGTTTCCTTCCTAAAATACTGAATACAGCATTCCAAATGTCATCTGATCAGGGCAGGATATAGCAGAACTAGCAGCTCCTTAGTCCTGGATATGATTCATTATGGAATACAGATCAAGCCAGCCTTAGCTTTCTTGTCTTGAGCTTTTTCAGATAGACCTCCATCTAGCTGGGTCTCAAACATCTTATACTGAGGAAGTTGATTTTTTTAACCCAAGCAGAAGATCTTGGGGCAGCTAGGTGGCCCGGTGATTAAAGGGCCAACCTGGAGTCAGGAAGACTTATTTTCTTGAGTTAAAATCTGGCCTCAGACACTTACTAGCTGTATGACCCTGAGTGAGACACTTAACCCTATTTGCTCAGTTCCTCATCTAGAAAATGATCTGGAGAAGGAAATGGCAAACCATTTGAGTATCTTTTCCAAGAAAACCACAAATTCAGTCACAAAAAGTTGGACATGACTGAAAACAATAGAACAAAGAAAATCTCTATTCAACTACATCTTATTAGATTTAGCCCAATGCTCTACACTGCCCAAGTCTCTGTGACTCTTGTCAATCACTCAGCGTGCGAGCTGTCCATCCCAGGTGTTTCATCCTATGTGAATCTGATAAGGGTGTCATCTATGACTTTATCAAAGTTAAATATAAAAAAGTTAAACAATATATTTGGGAGATCAAGGAAAGAAGAAAGGCTATCTATACTTAGCCTACACACACACACACACACACACACACACACACACAAGAATTATAGCAGCTCTTTTTGTTGTGACAAAGAATTGGAAACTAGGGGATGCCCATCCATAGGAGAACGGCTGAACAAGTCATGATTTTTGTTGTTGTAGTTGTTGGTCCTTCCTTTTTGAAGAGGATGAATAACATCACAGGTAATGTCTTGACTGGTACGTGAATTGGATTTAAGTGAGGCAGAGTTGCACAAAATCATCAAGTTATAGCATGTAAATGATTGAATACTATAGTGCTATAAGAAATGATGAAGGGGTAGTTTCAGAGAATCATGGAAATACTTGTCTGAACAGATGCAAAGTAAACAGAACTAGAAATGCAGTTCATATAATAATAGAAACATTGTAAAAGCAAATAATGTTGAAAGATTTGGGAACTCTGAGCAACACACTGACCAACCACAATTCCAGAGGACTTGATATGAAACATGCTACTCATCTACCTGATTTTTGTTTGTTGTTCAGTTGTTTCAGTCATGTCCAACTCCTCATGACCCCATTTCGGGTTTTCTTGGCAGAGATACAAGAGTAGTTTACCATTTCCTTCTCCAGTTCATTTTACATATGAGGAAACTGAGGAAAATGGAGTTAAGTGACTTTTCCAGGGTCACATAGCTGGAAAGTGTCTGAGGCCAGATTTGAACTCAGGAAGATGAGTCTTCCCGACTCTAGGCCTGATACACTATCCACTGAGTCACCTAGCTGCCTCATCACCTCCTGATAATAGTGAGGTAATACACTGAAGTACAAAATGAGCCTTTTTTTTTAAACAAGGCCTGTGTAGGAATTTGTTTTACTTGAGTGTACATATTGGCAACAAGGGTTTTGTTTTTCTTGCTTTTTAACTTGGGCTGAGGTGGGGGGGGGGTGCGGGAAGGAGAGATAGAGAGATAGGAGGAGAGTGGTCTAATCTGAAAACAAAATTTAATTGCTAATTTTTTGGTTCTAGCCATTTAACAAGTTCCAAATCCATCTAATTATACTTTCAACTAGTCCATATCTCTGCATCTTCTTCATTAGAATAGCAATTTTTTTGTGATAAAATCTAGGTAAACAATATAGTCAAGAGTATTCCCCTGACCTAACATGTTAACACTCTGTTCCAAGAAATAACATTATTGTGCTATCACCTTATCTTGATGAGGTCTCGCTGGTCGTTTGTGAACTCTTCTTCCTTTTCTAAATGTTTACTAACAAACCCTTAAATAATGTGTTCTAGAAGTGTCTAGAAAAAAAAGTGAAACTCATTGGCCCATAGTTTAGAGATTATTCCTTTCCTTTTTTTTCGTTCTCTTTCCTTCTGTGAATAAAGTCTATAATCTATAAGCCTCTGTGGTCCCTATCAAGTCAGGTATTCTAGGATCAATTTATGAATAATCTCTCATGTCTTAAATCTTAAAACTTGAATGACAAAGCAATGGATATAGAAGTTGTTAACAGAGCACATTTCTAACCTGTGAGGAGGGCACCAGGAAAAGTAGCTTTGGGTTTTCCCTACATTGCCCTTTGGTCCTGTGATTTCCTGACTCTGGCCAGGGTGGCTGGTTATCTGTCAGGTGGATCTGTACATACCTTAAGGATTTTCAAATTGGAATTTTCAACCAAATTTGGCTTTGTGTCAGGCAGCCAGCATTCTCAAGTGTTTATTGTGTGCTGTCGAAGTGAGGTAGCTAAGAATGTAAACTACTTGAGAGCAGGAGGACTGGATTTGCAGTCACAAGACTCATTTCTCTGAGTCTGGGCTCATCATGAGAAGCAGCAAAGTGGACAGAACACAGCTTTGGAGGTCAAGGACCTAGGTTCAAATCCTGATCCTGCTCCTTACTGTCTATGTGACTTGAGACAAGGACTCTGGCCTTCACTCCCTCTGTAAAATGAGGGGGAATTAGACTACATTACATCTAGGATCATAGGGTCCTGTGATATATAAAAGTAGAGGTTTGCACTATATGACCTCTAAGGCCCCTTCCACTCCAATTTTGTGAATCTATGCTTTCTCAGTGCCCAAAGAAGCAGCATTGCCTGGTAGATTCAATGCTGGTCTTAGACTCAAGAAATATGAGTACATTTCTCACCCTGTTGTTATTAATAATTATTAATTTGTTACTAACTAAATTACCCTGAGTATACCCTAACTTCTATTTAGCTCAAGCAACATCCTAGGAATTATTTATAAAGCCATAGATAGATTATGATTTGTATTGGTAGAGAGAGTTTCCACACCTGGATTCCCCTCACTCTTAAACAGTACCTTACATATAATTGGCACTCAGCCAAGGCTTACTCTTCTGAGTTGAGTTGATATTCAGATGTAGCCAGGGATTTGTATATCTGTGGCCTTTGGGGAAGGTGCTGGGGAGGAGTGTGGTTGTCATATCTCTTCTTCCTTCAAGAACAGTGGCTCTACCTCTAACTGGTTTACCAAGGCTTGGGATTAGATTGCTATTTTAGTGACTCACAGAGGGCCTGGCTTTCCCCATATACATACAAAGCATGACTATAAAAATTATGTGACTGATTTTTTACAGAAGAAATATGCCCCCCAAATCAGCTATCTAGAAAATTAGATTCTATTCAGTCTCATAGATTTGGTCACTGTTTGCAGGAGATAAACTATATTCCAGCTACATGGGTCCTGGATAGAAGGGATAATGGGAATGAGCCTGCTATGCTGATGTTCTCAGGGGGTGGGGGTGGAGGGTCTGATTAGCTTATTTGGGTTTTTCCATATAAAGCTTTTGTCCTCAGTCCTAACACTGACCCCGGGGCTCTGTGGACCAATGGCTCAGGGGTCCTTTGCTATGTCCTATTTTCTGGGTCTCCAAAAGAAATCCCTGAGCCCAGAGGGCTTGAGAATAGAATCACAAGGTCCTCATGTCCACCCACACACTGGCCTTAACTGCGGTTTCCGTGGAGACATCCCTAGCAGCCCACGTGCCTGGCCACTTGCTATCCCTTCCATGGGATGACACGCTGCCTGAGACATAAAGCAGAATGTTGTGCATAGAGTCTGGGGCCTGGGGGTGGGGGGAGAATTATCTAACTGTGCTCCTGTCTCTTTTGGAATTTCAAAGACCAGCCCTCTGGACAGTGGCACTGGGCAACATTTCATTCCTTCCTATCATCCAGGGCTCAAAAGAGGAGAGCAGAGCCTAAACCCTTGGATTCTAAATCCTCATCAGACAGTTAGATCTGGAAGGAACCATCTAGTCCAAACCCTTCATTTTATATAGAGCTACCCCTACAGCGAAGCAATCTGGACTTTGTTCTAGGGTACTGAATAGAAAGAATGCTAATGGCGTTAAAATCCCTTAGCAGTTTAGAAACCACAGAATTGAGCACCTAGTTATCAAGATAGGAAGCTGTCAGATTGGCAGTGACAGGGTATAAGTGGCATAAGCTCTTCCCTCTGGCCTCCCTTGCAATGGCCTTGGTTCCATGTCTTTCCACCATTTTTTCCCCACTCGCCTTCAAGCCATTCCCCCAGGTGTCATGTATGGTACTTGCCCTGGGTGCAAGAATTCCTAGTCATGGCCCTGATGTTACAGATGAGGAAATGAAGTCCTGAGAGGTGAGTTTCCTTGTCCAGGAATATTAAATTGCAGAGCTTGGAATCAAACCCAAACTGGATTTCTTACTTAAACTCTAATCTTTTTTTCTCCATTATTCTATACTTCTTCCTTAACCATATGCACAGGGAAATCATTTGAATCATATGATCTTGAAAAGGTAAAGCTGGAAGGGACCTCAGAGAAAGTCTGGAGCAAATCCCTTATTCTACACATGGGGAAACTGATGCCCTGAAGAAGACATTTTCTCAAGTTTACACAAAATAGTCAGTAGTAAGACAGGCATTAGAAACTGTGCCTTATTAGCTCCAAGGCTAGAGTTCCATTCTCCATGAGGGCAGAGATTCTCTTCCTCCTCTCTGGTTTCTCCTTAGGGTAGAGGAGGGGAAGAGCCACATCATCAATTCTCTTTAGCAGCTTTGAAATCCTTGAAAGCCAGTACCTGTCTTTTTTCCATTTGTGTCCTCAGCAGAGTACTTGGCATCTGCTAAGTCCTTAATAAATGCTTTTTCATGCATTCATTTACTATTAATCCTCAACTTTCATGGGAGTAATGCTCCTAGAAAATGGCACAAAAATAAAAAATGTGAATGTTGATACATTGAACCTATGAGAAATAGGGGGTTAGGTTCCTGCGACATGAAAAATGATCATCTTTTGCTAGAGATTGCTGAAAATACACTTTTCTGCATTTAATTCTTTATAACAAAACATTAATTCTGATAACCTGTACTATTCCTAACACATTAACCATAAAATAATCCATAAAATGCAGGGGGGAAGAGAGGCAACCCTGGATGAATTGGGGAGGAATAGTGGTGATGTCAGAAGATCCCCAGGTAAAAAAGGGAAAGGGGGAACCTGCCATCTCTAATGTCCCTTTTGGTTCCGTGGTTGAACTGCTCCCCAATGGAAAACACATACCTCAGGGTGTGTCCTGGCTGTCTGGGAAACTAGGGTGCTTGGTGGCATGGGCAGCTAGGGCTCTAGGGAGAGGGCAAAGGGGGCTTCTCATTTTTTCCTCTACTGGCATAGCCCTGAATGTGCAGGTTTACCAACTCAAAAGTGAAAATAAGGTTACTAACAAAATCTCACCAATGTTTTATGTCATGAAAGTTAATACACAAATGTTAAGGATTGATTTATTTAGGAAGTCTTCCTTACTACCACCATCACCTTTCTTTGATAATGTCCTTCCATCTTAGACATCAGATAGCCCTTTCCTTTGTAACTCTTCAATGCAGATGCCATTTGTGCCATTCTCCTACCGGACTGGAATTTCCACAGGGACAAAGACCATGTCTTATCTAAACTTTATATCTTCCTGGGGACCTAGAATAGTGCCCTACACCAGAGGTGTCAAGCAAGAAAATATTTAACAAAATAGATGAAAATACAATAAAACATAGATAATGTTAATTTGAGGGTTTTCTAAGTCAGTATGTATCCACAGTTTTGTTTCTATTTGAGTTGGCACATGATGACAGCTGTGATTGAATGGTCGAACTGAATCAAATCCTTGACCTTTGAATCACTGGCACACTTGAATTTCCTAGTTTTCATAATGCAAAGGATTCTTCTCCATGTTTATTGTATTCTTGTTAAGCTGAATTATTTGAATGACTCATTAAGTCGGCTTCCATGGAGTTATAAAATGTATTAAGAAGAGAGAATATGCCTGTAGAAAAAATGTTTTCTGAAATTCTTTACCCTCTCACTCTCCACCCCTTAAGTCTACTAGTTGTCTTGGTAAAGAACTCAGTAATTAAGGGGCCATGACCTTGCTGTACGACCATGAATGATTGATTTTCCCATCTCAAGTCCTCTTTAAGTTCATCATCTGTCAGAATAGGTTTGGCCAGATCTCAAAGGTGTAAGGATTATTTTAGTTCTAACATCCCTTTGCAGTCTTAACTACCACCCCTCCTTCTCATCCCTCCTACACCTCATATAACCTATGCTCCAACAAACTGGATGACTCTTCATCTTCTTCTACACAAGCCCTACACTTCCTGTCTTTGTTCATTCATTTCCCTATGCCAGGAGTGCCTTCCTTCTTTCTCTTTACCTGTTGAATCCTTTCATAATTTTAAAGTTCAACTCAAATGCTGATTCCTCCATGGACTTTTCCTTAATTCCTTAGTGTTCCCTTTATGCATTCTATCATGCTTGGTCCTATTTGTTTCAATAAATGTCAATAGATCCATGATGTTATTAATGCGGGTATTCCTTCCATAGAATCATGCCTTTTCATCCTGTATGATTTCTCTCATGCCTTTATCTTTCATAGGGGATCTACATTTCCTTCAAGATCCAATTCAACTCAGCTCAATTCAGCATAAGATCTTTCCCAATCTCCCTAGCTGGTAGTGCTTTCCCATATGAGATTACCTCTCATCTACTCTGTACATACCTAGTGATGTAACTAGTGAAGCATATGTTGTCTTCCTCATTAAAATATAAACTCCCAGCACCTAGTACAGTTCTTGGCACATAGAAATCATTCAATAAGTGATTGTGGACTGATTGGTTGTCTATTTAACAAACCAGAAATCTTCTAGGCCTTCTCATGCATGTGTCATGTAATACCGTGCATTATACTTAGGGATAGACATCCCACCCTTTTACTATTAGAAGCTCCTTGATGAGAGGAATTATGCGCGGTCATAGAATCACAGATCCACAGCTATAAGGAGCTTTAGAAATTACCTGGCCCAATCTTTCTCATTTGAGTGATGAGGAAAATATGGTCCAAAGAATAAAGTGATTTTTCTAAGGTCATTCATTAAGTGGCAGAGACAGGTTTGAACCTAATGCCTCCAACTCCAAATTCAGGGCTGTTCCCAGGACTTTACCACAATGTATCCACATGGAGGATACATTTCCTTACAGTGCGCCAAGACCACCATCACATCATCAAAGATCATGCCTCAATGTCCTCTGCTGGCCAGTACCACATAGTGCAACCTCAACTCACCACTCCCAGGATCTTGTCATTCTATTTGCCTCTCTCTTGGGTCTGCCTTTCCCCTAACCTACACAGGATCTCAGGTCAGACACTCCATGGTATTGGTTGCCCTCTCCTCTGGCACAGCTATACTCATGGTCAAATTATCATCTGTGTTTCTACTCTCCCCCTCCCCCACATCATACTGACCTCTCTGCCCTACTGCTCTCCCCCTTTCTAATTGTCCTCTGTGCTACTACTCCTAACAGTTTTTGCCCCAGATAAAAGAAAATATAATTGTGTCTTTGGTATTTTATATAAATTTTAAATTTCTCCAAATTCCTAGCACTGTACTTTCCATGCAATTGGCAAATGCAACAAATATTTGTTGTTAATACAGCAGGTACTCAGTGAAAGTGCGTTGATTGATAAAAGGGAATTGAAGAGCTAGTCCATCAATCAGCAAGCAATTATTAAACACCTACTGTATTCTGGGGTACTGTGCTAGGCACTGGAGATATAAATACAAAATATGAAACAATCCCTCCTCTCAAAGAACCAAGTTCTGGGAGCATTGGTCCTTCAGTCTTAGAAGAATTACTACCTTATCTCAAGCAGTCCCAGTCAGGCCCCCTCACATAGGGACAGTGATGAACCATCTGGGGCTCCTTAATGTCTTTAATTAATTTGTGCCAGTGACATTTTCAATCCCCATTGAGTTCACACAAGCCCTCGTCTCCTGATTGCCCAGGATTCTGCCAGGGCCTTCACTTATTCTCCATAGTCCCTTCAGCTCCTGATAAATAATGAAAACTTTATCAGGAAAAGGGAGGCTAGCTGCTTGTCGTAGTTGAAAGAACATCCTCAGTGGCACAAGATTCCCTGTGATCAGCCTTTAAAGAGACATGATGGAATCTGAGGGCCCTCTAAGTGGTTTGCCTTGAAAGGCAGGTGTTTGAAGCCTAGAAACTGCCCGAGGGCAAAAGACTTAACCAGGAAGGGGTTTGGTGCAGCGTTTCAGAGATGACAAACTCACTGTGCCCAACTTCAAAATCCAAATAAACTCTATCCCTCTGGAAAAGAGAATGGGGCTGGTAGCTTCCCTCTCTAATGATGGATAATAATTAGGATTTATTTAGCACATGCTCTTCAGGAGTTCTGAGAATGTTGGATCTTTGAACTTTTAAAATATATTTGATAACTATATTTCAATGTGGTTCATTTCCTTTGTATTCCTATGTATTTTATTTTATTCATTTAAAAACATTATTCTGACAAGGGGCCCATAAGCTTCAACAGACTGCCAATGGAGTCCATGACACAAAAAAAGAGATTAAAATCTCTTTGACTAGATGGTCTTAGCTGTATCTCTGTTATTGAGGAAGAAACTAGGTTGGCAAACAGTAGGCCCAGAATTTAAGAACACTTCAACAGACCAACCTGTATCAATTAACACGGCATATTATTATTGATCCACAAGGCAAAGAGAACAGAAATAGAAAGATGAATTTTTCCTTATTTGTAGTTAATGTGCATTTTCAAAGATAGATGAAATTGTAGAAAATTAAGGTAAAATCTTTTAAAAATGTTTTGTATCAATTGATTCTCCTGGTCCTTCTAGTGTCAATGGATAGCTTACATGGCACTTACACAGCATCTTAAGATTTGCAAACCACTTTACAACTATTATCTCATTTATGACTTGCAAAAACTTTTACCCTCATTCTACAGTTGAAGAAACTGAGGCTAAGAGGTTAAATGATTTGCTCAGGGCCACATGACCAGCTAATTAGTGTATGAGGTAGGATTTGAATTCAGAGCTTCCTGGCTACAGATCCATCATTCTTTAAATCCATAATCTCTTTTGATTCTCACCCTGTAAAGTAGGCAGAGGGAGAATTATCACCCCCATTTAACATATGGGAAAACTTTGATTCCAAGAGGGAAAGCAACTGTTAAATCTTACATCCGTTATCTATTTGATGCTCCCACTAGATTTTCAGGGTAGTCAGAGAAAGCATTTATTTAGTGGATAGAGTGTTGGGTGGTTTCAGTTGTGTCTGACTCTTTGTGACTGCATTTGGGGTTTTCTTGGCAGAGATACTGGAGTGGTTTGCCATTTCCTTTTCCAGCTCATTTCACAAATGAGGAAACTGAGGCCAACAGGGTTAATTAAGCTATTTGCCCAAGGTCCCATAGCTACTAAGTGACTGGGGCCAGATTTGAACTCAGGAAGATTAGCCTTCCTGACTCCAAGCCCAGCACTCTATCCACTGGGCCATCTAGCTGCCCCAAAGAAATCCTACAAAAAGATTAATATATTGAAATTATGTTCCACAGGGCAACTAAGTGGCATAGTGGATACTGAACCCATGCCTTGTGAACACCAGACACAGAATTAGGAAGATTTGAATTAAAATCCTACCTCAGGCATTTACTAGCTGGGTGACCATAGGCAAATCCCTTAATCTCTCTGGAACTCGGTTATCTCAATTGTGAGATGGGGATGATAATAGAACCTACCTCACCAGGTTGTGGTAACCACCAAATAAAATACCATAGGTAAAGCATTTTGTAAACCTTAAAGTGCTATTTAAATGCTAACTACTGTCATTATTAAACCCTAATGCACTATATAAATGTTGCCTGTTATTATTATTACTATAGGCAAAGAGTGACTAATGGTATGAAGAATACAGGGCTGGCCTCAGATTGTTTAAAAATCTGGGTTCAAGTTTTACTTTAGCTATATACTGGTTGTGGGACCCTGGACAAGTCACTTAACGTCTCCCTGCCTCTAGGTATTCTCTAAGGTTATAAGGTAAAAAGGAAATTCCTCATTGGAAGGAAATCAGAAGCCAACATATTACCTGTATAAGTCTGGGCAAGTCACTGAACCTCTCAGAGTTAGACAACTCTCTTTAACTCCCACTTGTAGAGAAGATGCCAACCTACTTTGGCAGAGGAAATTCTCATACAGAGGTTCCTTATATCAATGAAATTACGGGCTCAGTCCCTATTTCGATCCCCTATGTACAATGGCATGAGGGCAAAATCCTAACTAGGACAGAGCAGCCAGTGTTTTGCACCAGGATGTCAGAATTTAAAAGCTATAGATAGCACTTGTGGCCCATAAACTGGTAGAAACAACTGGGCTTAGAACCTAGTTAGAATGAATAATTAATTTTAAAAAGGAACTCTAGGAGCTTTTTCCCAACACAGTTACTTCCTGGGTGAGTTCCTCCCCAGCTCTGCACCGAACCCTCCCTTTTGCCCCACAGTAGGCAGCCTTCGCATTAGCAGCCTCACAACATCCTGTGATCTCTCCCTGCCTACTTTCATAATGTTTGCCTCTAGAGCAAAAATTGCTAACTTACGGTTCTGTTCTAGGCTATAAAAATTTTATCCTTGTCATAAAGCAGCTTATCTATTGGTGAAAGTATAGCATGTATACATGTAGAATAAAATGTGAACAGTGCAAAAGAGAGACACAGGCAAAGCGCACTGAGAAATTTTGAGGGGGAAGAACTCACTTTCTATCTTGGAGGCTCAGGGCTGGGGACAGATCAGAGAAATAGGCTTTATGGAAGAAGAGACACGTAACACGACCATAGAAGGTAGAAGAGAATTTCAGCTGACAGAGATGAGAAGAACGTGCGTGGTAGGCATGAAGGACAGCCTGGACAAATGCACATGAACAGAAAATGTCAGGTCAAGGTAGGTAAAATGCAAGTTAAGATCTCTTCCTACTCTTATACACATTAATCAACTATGAATGAGGGACACAGCCAGTGCCAAGTTCAGAGATCCCTATAACCTTGAATGGGTGGGTCTTGGAGGACAGATAAGATTTGTGCACACAAAGAAGAGGAAGACAGTTTATTCCAAATCAGTATAACTGATAAAAATGAGGAATATGGCATATATGACTGATATACATATATCTATATAGATATATGTATGTATATACGCATACACGTATGTGTATGTGGGTGTATATATGTGTGTGTATATTCATATATACACACGTACACATGCATATACACACACACATATATATGTATGTGTGTGTATATATACACACACACATATATACAAACATATATATATGTTTATATATATTTTATATATACAAACATATATATATGTTTATATATATTTTGTATATATGTATACACACACACACACACACACACACACACACACACACACACACATATATATATATATATATATATATATATATATATATATATATATATATATATATGTATGGCAAAGAGGACAGAGTAGTGCTGGATGTGAAATCCAAAGGAATTGGCCTCAAATCCTACCTCTGAGACTTTCTTGCTGTATAACCATGGCCAAGTCCCTTGACTTCCTTAAGCCTCAGTTTCCTCATATGCAAGATAGGAGTAATAACAGATAGTACTAACCTGAGAGTTGTGAGGAAATAATGTATGTAAAGTGATTTGCAAGCCTTTAAACACTGTAAATAGGTTAGTTATTACTATTATTCCAAAGTTCAAACCCAGACAGGGGAGATAACCGGCCCAAGGTCAAACAATCTGTTAGGAGCTGAGCCAATACTAAAGCCCCAGTTTCCTGACTTCTAGGCCAAGGCTTTGTCCATCATGTTAATTTCTTTAAAATTCTTTCACCATTTTCATATTGCCCAAGAAGAGAACTGGGCATTTGGATGGGGGAGGGGGAATACCCTTGACTTTGCTTTTCAGATCCCAGAAACCCACTACGGCTGACGTCAGAAGACAGAGAATGCTTTGAAGCCTTACAGAGCCAGGCTCTGTGGAAGCCCTGCTGCTGCCCAGAGACTGGTCACCACACATAATTAACTACAGAAATTAAAAAGCAAACCCACTGATGGAGAAGCAATGTTATCCTCTTGTATTTCTCTTTGAATAAGAGTCACAAGGAGCTACTGGAGTTCCCCGCTGACCTGAACACTGGCTATTAGCAGCCCTTTCCCAGGTCCCCTCAGAGAAAGCCTTTGGGGGAGGGGAGGGACTTTGGGCTCTGGGCTTTGATTTAAATGTCAACTTGAATGTATTAATTACTAGTGGCTCAGGAGGGCTTCTCCAGCTCTTATCTTCTCAAACACATTTCCCACTGACAGGCAACTTCCACCCCATCCAGGGTGGGACAAGCCTCTTGAATTTGGCTAGGCTGGTCCTTGGACAGCAAACCTGAATGAATTACTGGGTCCCTATTTAAAGTCTTTCAAGGTGAGAGAAAATGCCAGGGCCAGGGTCCAGAGTCACTTCTCTGATGGGGGGAGGGGAAGATATCAAAGACGTCTTTGGTCAAAGGTGTTGAAAATGCTGTCATATATATGCACCACCTCCCCCAGCATCATTCCTTCCCCATCCCAGACCCCTAGCCTTCAAGCTGACTTTAGGTCCAACGCAAATGAAAGGAGGTAATCTTATTCACCTGCCTATTGTAGGCATATAGCATCCCTGGTTAATGGCCATCAAACCTTTATCAATCAACAGATTGGCCAGTTTCTGTGACTATGTGTCCCTGACCTTCGTGTTCTCTTGGTAGAACTGAGGAAAATACCTTTAAGGCTCTCCCTGTTCTGATCCCAGGAGTCCTCCCTACCTTAGCTCTTTCATTTGTTCCTAGCATGAGCCTTCCTCATTAACCCTACCAGTCTCCTTACTGACCCCTAAACAAACTATGCCCATACCTGCTTCTTTGTCACTGATTTGGGACTTCTCCGATGCTATCTTGGCTATGCAGTGTCTGGCACTGTGACTCTGTATTGTCAACAAAGGTTTGACTTCCCCCTGATTAATTTTTTTGCTATCATAACCACCCATGGAGCAAGCCAGTGAAACACGGAGGGAGTATCTGTGTCATTGAAAGCAAGGGCAATATCAGTGATGCTTCAAGAATCTGTGATCATTATTATTATTATCACCCAATATCACATTTGGGTTCTCAAAACCTATTTGGGTTCTGCATCTATTTAGAACTGCTCACAAGCTCTTGTTATCCTCTGGATCTCCTGATAGGCAGCCAGAATTTAGTCATGTGACATCATGGGAAGACACAAGGACTTTACGTGAAATAGAATGGAAGAAAAGTGACAAAGGGTCAATTCCAGAAAAAAATTCTCTTCATCCATTTCCCAAAACTCTATCCTCCCACACCTCCAGTGCCAGAGAGTTTTGGATCCCTGAGATTCTGTGCTGGTCCGTCAGCACAGCGCTACGATCAAGGGGACAGAAAAGGGGGAAAGACTCGCTCAGTGGGTGCGTACTAAATTCTCAATATGTAGAAGAAAATGTTGTCACTTGGCATTAGATCAATGAATCCTGAGGGTTTGTAAATCACTGCTCCATCAATGCCCCAAAATCAGACTTAAAAGGAAGGGAAGTTGGGGTAAGGAGTGACTCACGGATCCTTCTGTTGGAATGGACAAGAGTTAACAGTGATCAGACTCTTAGCTCCACGCCCATTTTCCCTCCCCCTTTTCTGTCTCTTTTTGGCTCTCTCTTCCACCTTTTCCAATCAAATCTTCGTGTATCTCATCTATCATGAGAACTCTACTCAGCTTTCTACAGGGCTTCCATCACCCTCCTCATAGTCAGAGTCAGCGGTGAGGCAAATTCATCAGCTAACATGCTCCATTTGGGCCTTCGAGGGGTGAAGTCCTCCTTACATTTCTGATCAGATCACATATTACAACTTTTGTAGTTCATCGGATCACAGATTTCGATTGTTAGGGACCTTAGATGTCATCTTCTCCAATCCCTTCATTTTCTAGCTGAGCAAGCTGAAGCCTGGAAAAAATTAAGTGATTTGCCCAAGGCTTTATAGTAGTTAGTGACAGGTAGGATTTGAATCCTGATCCTCTAGAACCAATGCTCTTTCCAGAATACAGTGTCTTTCCTCACCTCAGTGAGGTTGGTAGGACATTTACCTTATCCCCTACAATCATCACCCCCTCTCTAATCTTCAGTCTCTCCCTATCTGGCTCCTTCCCTACTGCCTATAAACCTACCAAGTCTCCCCCATTCTTAAAAATCCCTTACTAGACACAACCATCCCCTCAAGCTATATTTTTTCCTTCCCTCAACAGTCAAACTCCTAGAAGACATCCAAATATATTGCTCCATTTCTTCTCCTCTCATTTCTTAATTTTCTGTAGTCTCACTTCCAAACTCATTGATCAATTGAAATTGCCATCTCCCAGTTTACCAATGGTTGCTATACTACTGAACCTGCTAGGCTTTTCTTAGTCTTTGCCCTTCTTCATGCATCTGTGTTTGACACTGTTGACCACCCACTCCTCCCAGACACTCATCCCCATCTAGGTTCTCATGACATTGTTCTCTCCTTGTTCTATCACACATCTGAGAACTTACTTCTCAGTCTCCTTTGCTGAATGTCCATCCAGGTCCTGTGTGCTGACTGTAGGTAGATGTACCCCAGGGTTCTATCTTAGAGGTTCATCTTCTCTTTTTTGTCCACAATCTCTCAGTTGCTGAATTCATCCCATGAGTTGAATTATAATCTCTATGCCAATGAATCCCAGATCTATAGTGCCAGCTCTAGTATGTCCTGAGCTCCAATCACACCTCTCCACATGTTCATTGGACCTTTCAAACTGCCATTTCTCTTTTTTTTTGTTTTCTTTTGGAGAGGGAAAGGCAGGGCAATTGGGGTTAAGTGACTTGCCCAAGGTCACACAGCTAGCGAATGTGTCAAGTATCTGAGGCCAGATTTGAACTCAGGTCCTCCTGACTCCAGGGCCAGTGCTCTACTCACTGTGCCACCTAGCTGCCCTGAAACTGCCATTTCTCTTAGCCATCGCAAACTCACCATGTCAAAACAGAACTCATCTTTTTCCCAAAACCTATCCCCTCTTCCGAATTTCTGTTTTTGCTCAAGAGAACCAACACGCTCCCAGTCACTCAGTCATAACCTTGGCTTTACTCTCAACTCCTCACTCTCTATCACACACACCCCATATCCATTCAGTTGCCATTTATTTTTGTTTCTATCTTTACCACATTTCTCAGAAAGGAACATCCTGTTCTCTTCACTTACACAACTATTAGCCTACTTCAGGCCCTCATCACCTCTTGCCTAGACCACTGCAAAAGTCTTCTAATTGGTCTCCTTGCTTTAAGTCTTATCACACTAATCCACCTTTTACCAAGCTGCTAATGCGATTTTCCCAGAGTACACACATGACCCTGTGACTTTCCTACTGGATGTTAACTTCAACAGCTTCCCATTACTTTAGAATTAAACATCAACTCCTGTTTTGTTTTTAAAGCTTTTCACAACCTGGCTCCCACCTTCACAAGCTATCTTTCCAACCTTATTATATAGTACTCCCCTTCCTATAGTCTGGAGTCCCCCTAGACTGGCCTTCATGCTGTTTTTCACACATAATCTCCAATGCCCACCTCCTTGACTTTGCCCTGGATGTCCCCCAAGCTTGGAACGCATTCCCTCCTCACCTCTGCCCTAGAATTAGCTAAAATGCAACCTTCTACATGAAGCTTTTTTTGCAGTCCCTCACCCATTTTTTCTTGTATTTGTTTTTGGCACGTGATTCATACTTATATATGAATAGACAACATGGTATACAGTAGAAAAAGAGTTGGCCTGGGAGCTGAGCAGATCTGAGTTCAAGTCCCACCTCAGACACATTCTGGCTGTGTGACCTTCCACAAGTTACTTTACTTCTCCATGCTCTGAGCAACTCTCAGAATGTTAGTTGTAGAGAAGGGGCTAATCTGCATTAGTGAAGAGAGTTTCTTCAGTATGTCAATGAAATCACAAGTCAAATCCTTTTTCTTTTTTGTTAAATTTATTTAATATATTTAGTTTTCAGCATTGATTTTCACAAGAGTTTGAGTTACAAATTTTCTCCCCATTTCTACCCTCCCACCCACTCCAAGATGGCCTGTATTCTGGTTGCCCCCTTCCCCAGTCAGCCCTCCTTTCTGTCACCCCACTCCCCTCCCATCCCCCTTTTCCTTCTTCTCTTGTAGGGCAAGATAAATTTCTATGCCCCATTGCCTGTCTATCTTATTTCCTAGTTGCATGCAAAAACTTTTTTTTTAATTTGTTTTTGAACATCTGTTTCTCTCCCCTCTTCCCTCCCCACCCACACTCCCTGAGAAGACAAGCAATTCAACATAGGCCACATGTGTATCATTATGTAAAACCCTTCCACAATACTCATGTTGTGAAAGACTGACTATGTTTTGCTCCTTCCTAACCTATCCCCCTTTATTGAATTTTCTTCCTTGACCCTGTCCCTTTTTTGAAAGTGTTTTTAATTACCTCCTCCCCCATCTGCCCTCCCTCCTATTGTCCTCCCTTTTTTATCTTCTTCCTCCTTCTTTCCTGTGGAGTAAGATACCCAATTGAGTGTGTATGGTATTCCTTCCTCAGGTTAAATCCAATGAGAGCAAGATTTACTCATTCCTCCTCACCTGCCCCCTCTTCCCTCCCTACAGAACCACTTTTTCTTGCCACTTTTATGCAAGATAATTTACCCCATTCTATCTCTCCCTTTCTCCCTCTCTCAATATATTCCTCTCTTGTCCCTTAATTTGATTTTAGTTTTTAGATATCATCCCTTCATATTCAACTCACACTGTGCCCTCTGTCTACAGATATATAGATATATAGATATATATACCTACATATATACATACATTCTCACACATATGTATACACACACACACACACACACACACATATATATATATGCATATTCCTCTCAGCTCCACTAATACTGAGGTCTCATATATCATACACATCATCTTTCCGTCTAGGAAAGTAAACAAAACAGTTCAACTTTAGTAACTCCCTTATGATTTCTCTTTCTTGTTTGCCTTTCATTGCTTCTCTTGATTCTTGTGTTTGAAAGTCAAATTTTCTATTCAGCTCTGGTCTTTTCACTGAGAAAGTTTGAAAGTCCTCTATTTTATTGAAAATCCATATTTTGCCTTGGAGCACGATACTCAGTTTTGCTGGGTAGATGATTCTTGGTTTTAATCCTAGCTCCATTGACCTCCGGAATATCGTATTCCAAGCCCTTTGATCCCTTAATGTAGAAGCTGCTAGATCCTGTGTTATCCTGTTTGTTTTTCCACAATACTCAAATTGTTTCTTTCTGGCTGCTTGCAGTATTTTCTCCTTGACAGGGGAGCTCTGGAATTTGGCGACAATATTCGTAGGAGTTTTCTTTTTGGGATCTTTTAAAAGAAGTGATCGGTGGATTCTTTCAATTTCTATTTTACCCTCTGGCTCTAGAATATCAAGGCAGTTCTCCTTAATAATTTCTTGAAAGATGATATCTAGGTTCTTTTTTTGATCATGACTTTCAGGTAGTCCAATAATTTTTAAATTATCTCTCCTGGATCTATTTTCCAGGTCAGTGGTTTTTCCAATGAGATATTTCACATCATCTTCCACTTTTTCATTCCTTTGGTTCTGTTTTATAATATCTTGATTTCTCATCAAGTCACTAGCTTCCACTTGCTCCAATCTCATTTTTAAGGTAGTATTTTCTTCAGTGGTCTTTTGGACCTCCTTTTCCATTTGGCTAATTCTACCTTTCAAGGCATTCTTCTCCTCATTGGCTTTTTGGAGCTCTTTTGCCATTTGAGTTAGTCTATTTTTTAAGGTGTTGTTTTCTTCAATATTTTTTTCAGTATTTTTTTGGGTCTCCTTTAGCAAGTCATTGACTTGTTTTTCATGGTTTTCTCACATCCTTCTCATTTCTCATCCCAATTTTTCCTCTACTTCTCTAGCTTGCTTTTCCAAATCCTTTTTTAGCTCTTCCATGGCCTGAGACCAGTTCATATTTTTCTTGGAGGCTTTTGATGTAGGCTCTTTGATGTTGTTGACTTCTTCAGGCTGTATGTTTTGGTCTTCTTTGTCACCAAAGAAAGATTCCAAAGTCTGAGTCTGAATCTGAGAGTGTTTTTGCTGCCTGGCCATGTTCCAGCCTACTACTTGACCCTTGAGTTTTTTGTCAGGGTACGACTGCTTGTAGAGTAAAGAGTACTTTGTTCCAAGCTTGAGGGGATGCGCTGTTGTTTTCAGAGCTATTTCTATACAGCTAGCTCTGCCACACCAGTGCTCCTCCTTCCCCAAGAACTGCCAGCCAGAACCTGACTGGGATCTTAAGCAGGCTCTGCACTCCTGCTGTGATCCACCACTTAATTCCTCCCACCAGGTGGGCCTGGGGCCAGAAGCAACTGCAGCTGTAGTTCTGTAGCTGCACCACCACCACTGTCAAACCGCAAACTCCTTTCACTCTGTCCCCCGCAACTTTTCCCACTAACCTTCTCTGTTGTCTTTGGTGTTTGTGGGTTGAGAAGTCTAGTAACTGCCACAGCTCGCTGATTCAGGGTGCTAGGGCCCATTCTGCCTGGCTCCTGGTCTGGTTGGTCCTGCTGCTGCCCATGCTGGGCTCCCCTCTCCGCCCCCAGCTCTGTGTGCGATAGACCTCATACGGCCACCATCCAAGCTGTCCTGTGCTGGATCCCTGCTTTCTTCTGCTATTTTGTGGGTTCTGCAGTTCTAGAATTTGTTCAGAGCCATTTTTTATAGGTTTTTGGAGGGACCTAGCAGGGAGCTTACACAAATCACTGCTTTCCAGCTGCCATCTTGGCTCCGCCCCCCAAATCCTTTTTCTTATACTCATATGTAAAAGTTTACATATACAACAGGATATAAACTCCTTGAGGGGAGGGACAGGTTGTGTGTGTGTGTGTGTGTGTGTGTGTGTGTGTTCCCCTGTGCCAAATACAATTCTTGGCACATAATAGGTGCTTAATAAATTTTGCTGATAATTGATTGATTTTTTTTTTATTGCAGGGAGGGGGGAGGAGAAAATTGAGGTTTGGAGAGACCCATCTACTAAGGGTCAGATCTGTGGTGAACCCAGGTTCTCTGACTCTAAGTTCATTTCTATAGTCTATTATAAAATGTTATATTTATTCAATCCATCAATTTATTAATTACCCACAATGTTCTAGGCGTTGCTCAGTCATCAGCTACTGGCAGCTCTGTACAAGGCACTGGGATAGGCATGATTCAATTCAATGAGATATATGAAGCCTTACTCTAAAGAGATACTAATCCTAGCCTTCAAGGCCCCCACACTCTATGTGGGCAGGCCAGATCTACTCGCATCTGAAACCTTCATGTAACAATCTCAGACAATTTGAGTTAAGGGCCAAATGAGCATTACAGATGTCCATGTTGCAGGAGTCGGAGGAGGGAGGACTCTCACAGGGAAGGCCCCACAAAACTGGGCCTGGAGGGGCTGATAGTATTGGAATAAGCAGTGAGTGAATTTCCAGGTGGGAAAAATACAGCAAAGAGAGAGGCAAAGAGGCAGGGATGGGCATGGTGTGTGTGGGGACTAGATATGCACATGCTTTCTCCATGGCTAGACTGTAAGGTTCTCAAAGGATTGAGAATGCTTTGCTTTTGCTTTTCTATCCCTAGCAGCAGCACAGTGCCCTAATACATTAAGTAGGCACTTATTAGAACCTTCTCTGCATAACATGAATGTGGACTGCTAAGATCAAAAGAATTTCAAGCTATAAGGACCCTTGGAAATCATCTATTTCAACCTCTTAATATTTTACTGATTGGGAAACTGAGACTTAGTGAAGTGACTTCACACAGGTAGTGATTAACAGAGTTGGAATAGAACCCAAGACCTCTGACTCCAAACCCAAGGCATATCCTAGTATACTACATTATTTCCTCCTTATTGTAGATCTATCAAGAAGCCAAGTCTGCATTTCTGCCAGGGTCATTTCCAAGGTTAGGGACTGGGAGAGGAGCAGCAGAGCATCACTAAGCCTTTGGGAATTGTGTGGATTAGCAAATTAATGCTAGTTCAGCATTCTCTGCTGTGCACTGGCCAGCATCACAATGTCCATCCCAGGCCAGTTACAATCAGCTTTGACACTTGCTGGTTTACAGAAGGGATGGCCCCCCAAAAAGTAAGCACTCATGAATGTCTCAAGGTCATTCCAAGACTCATCATGGTTGAATGAGTACCCAGCATTCTCACAGCCAGTATTTTACTAGATCCTGATTATAGAGTCCACTCTATATAATCATCTTCATAGAAATGAAATTCTTTAAAATGAAAAAAAGTCTCATCCTGCTAGCTGAGTTTGGGTGGGTTCCAGCGTGCAAGGAGGACAGGGAGAGATTGAACTCTATGGTATCTTGTGTCCAATTCTAAGCATCATTCTTTGAGAGGGACTTGGATAAGGCAGAGCATATCTAGAGAAGGGACCAAGGGCCAGATCATATGAGAATCAAGCTCTCATAGGTCATCTATTCTGAGCCAACACTGGTACCTGAGAGATAGATGTCCCTGCATAATCCCCCTTAAGTAACCATCCAGCATACACTTTGGGAACTAAGAAGGTTTATCATGAGGAATACAATTAGTTGGAAGGTGATTGCTATATTTAAAAAAAAACAAAGAGAAAGAGAGATTGGCCTATTCTTCTTGGCACCAAAGGACAGAATCAATGCAGGGCAGGTATCCAAAGGTGGAATGGATGATCTTAGTAGGTACTGAGTTCTCCATTGCCTAAGTTGCTCAAATGAAGCTATTATACCTGTTTTTGGAAATGTTACAGATGAAATTTATGCTTCTGATAAGGGTTAGCCTAAGAGGACCTAGGAAGTCCTGATCCTTATATAATATAGTGTCAAGCTCCCTGATCATCCCATTTTCCCTCCTCTGAATGTGTTCCATCTTGGCCACATCCCTTAAAAGATCCCATCTTACTCATCATTTATGAAGCTTCCAGGTTAAGGATTATTTGGTTGCTAAGTAATCCAGGGTGTCAACATTATGGCCAGGGGTAGCAGCAAAGTGGGCATCAGCATGTTGGGTCAGAAATCCTGAATGCCAAGCTACTTGAACCTGAACTGTGTTGTGCCAACATTATGGATGGTTAGGAAACATAAGGAGGAAGAGAAAAACCAACTGTGGCTAGCAGTAAACCAATCACTGTGTTAAGATCTTGAAGCATGTTAAGCAGAGTGATTCAGACACTGATGAGCCTACAGGGTTTAAGAAGAGTGTTAGGACTCCTCAAGAACCTTCTTTAATATGGGTGCCATTTCTCCGGATGTCTTTCCTAGAATGCTGACCCTTGGGAGTTGACTAGGTAAGGAACCTGTGGCATCTCTCTTGCTTCTCCCCAAGTTGCTTTTGGTGCTGTGGCCTTTTCCCAGTCCCCATCCTTCTTGACATTCCTGCTTTTTTTTTTTTTTTTTTTTTTTTTTTACTAATGATTACCTTCTCTTCCTAGACACTCTCTTCTCTCTGGGTCTTCTTGGTATGGCACTGCACTCTCTTGGTTCTCCTACTTGCCTGAGAACTCCCCAATGTCTTTTACTGTATCAGTATTGACATCCTGTTCCCTCAATATAGATGTGCCCCAAAATCTGTCTGAACCGTCTTCTCTTGATGCAACCAGTGACCTCATCAGTTTTCATTAGTTTAACTGCCTGGAATGCACTTTCTCCTTGCCTCTGCCTCTCAGAACTGGTAAGTCTCTTTAAAGCTCAGTTCAAGCATCACCTATGCATGAGGCTTTTACTGATTCCTCCAGCCTTCACTGGTTCCTTCCACCCCCTCCCAAACTCCCTTGTATTTATTTTGTATGTATTTATTTATGTAAATGCCTCCAATAGAATGTAGGCTCCTTGACCACAAAGACCAGTTCATTTTTCTCTTTCTTTGTATCCCCACCAGCACCTAGCAAAATGACCAGCACATAGTAGGTATTTAATAAATATTTGAAGTAGGATTAAAGAAAGGAGGGTATTCGCCTGCTACAGTTGAGTCTGTGACAATGAGCCCTTTCTGAAATAGTCAAAGCTGCATCTCTGATACGGTGACTGTCTGAGACTCTGGCCCCATCCTCAGCATCTTTTTTGAGAACCACCACTATCATTTAAGGACCCAGAGCAGCCCCTTGCCTTCAAAGAACCCAACAAACCCTATTGTCTCCTCTCATCACACACCATTCTTTAACCCACACTAGGAAACAGTTTTGAGTTTCACTCACCCATTCCCCTACGTGAGGCATTAAACATGAAGTGTTCCTTGCCATTAGGAGAGCTAGTCCCCCTTCCTCTCTCCACACTCTCCTACCCAACTGGGAAAGAGAAGACATCCTTCTTTGATGACTACTTCCCTTTGTTACAGAATAGAATATCAAAACTAGAAGTGACCTTTGACATCATCTTGGTAAGACCCTTGATTTAACATATGAGAAAACTGAGGCCCACAGAGAAGAAAGCAACTAGCATTTTAAAGTTTTCAAGGTGTGTTAAATATATTTTCTCTATAGCCCTCATTTGGACAGCACCCTTCTTACCCTTCTTCCCTCCTCTATCCACCCCCTCCACTGCTCAGCTAATACCTGTTTGCTCTGTACCCTTCTTGAGGCACCAGAGAGGTAGGGAGTATGGGGTTGAGTAGCCTTAGGGGTTATGGTAAGTGGAGCAAAAGAAGTCACATTAAAAATTATGAGATGGTGAACCTTTCAAGAGAGCAAAGCATCACTACACATTTCTCCTTATTGGGGATACAATGGCTCTGGCCCTTCTGGGGATTCAGTATGTCCTTGGTCAGTGGCTACATTTTTGGTTTGACTGAGACCCCCAACACACAGACACACAGACACACAAAACCCTGAAACTCTGTTGGTGATAACAGGAGAAGACAGCTAAATTCCCAATGAGCCCCTGTAGGCATTGAGCTGCATGGTCTTCTAGCAAGTGGCTAAAAGTAGATTGTGACAGAAGCAGCAGGTGGTGGGAGGTGAACACAGTAAGCCCAAGTCCTCCCTGACCTTTTGACCTTTGAGTCCTAAAGAAATGTATGGGGATGACTCCCTAGCACTGTAATCTTTGGGTGTGCTTGTCTCAGTCAGCAGTGAGAGGCAGTGCTGAAGGAAGCAAGTAGAGGATGTATAGAGTTTGGTCGGAGCTAATCCCACCTCTTTGGATCATCTTTTTTAAAAAGTGAATCTTGTCAGTTTTTATTTGTTTCAGGAAATGCATATAACCTACTTGTCAATGGAATCATCTAACTAGGTCACGCTGAAGATGGAAAAGAGATTAGAATCCTGTGGGAGGAGAGCGAACACAAGCCCAGTTAGTTATGATTTATTATGGGAATTCATCAGTTTCAGACAGAAACCTTGGAAGGCACTGAAAGAGAAAGCCTGGGAGAGATGTGAGGACTTGTTAGGTGCCATCTATATAAAGCAGAGGGAATAAAGAGGAATTGGGACTGGTCAGTTCCACCCACGCATGCACAGTTCCTTAAACTGTTCATTCAAGGCTTGGAATTCCATCTAGTGGGTTACACTAGGTAGCTATGTCAGCTCCTAAGAGATGCCCCATACTTTAATTTAAAGTATGTCCACCTGTGTGTGTGTAACTGCTTCATATCTCACTTGAGATCCACAACCATCCTATGAGATAAGCATTACTAGCACTGAAGAGGTTTGGGGTTGAGGAGTGCTCGACACCCCAAAGACATGCCAGGTGCTGCCAAAAGAATGAATCAAGCCTTCTCAGCCAAGGGTAAAGACAAAGTTTATTAGGGATTCACCATAATGGATTGTCTTAAGAAATCCCACCCTTTGTGATGCCTGTTTTCACAAGCGGGCCAGATTCAGTCTACTGAACTAGATTGAATCTGAGCACCTTCATGGAGGCAAGATGGAGATTATATACACAAAGATTGTGGGAGGGATCTAGGGTGGTCTGGGGTGACTAGAGGAGGGGTTTAGGGAGAGACTTGAGGAGGAGTCTAAGTAGGAGCTTGATGGGACTGAGATGAGGTCAGACTCCAGGGTGGGAAATAGCTGAAGGCTACATGGAGATGACAGTCAATAGAGGGCTAGGGTAACAGAGCTAGGGTATAGATATTTTGATCAGGATTAGGAAACAACTGGACAATAGAGGTCTAGGCTAGGCAGAGACTTGGGCCCAATGACAATACAAGCCCATGGCCTTAGGGGAAGGCCAGATCCAGTTGGAAGACTCAAGGAGAGCTCAAGGGGGCTCCCAGAGACCGTATTCCAGATTTGAGGGGGTTCCCAGAGACTGTGCCCTCATCAGCACTATTTACAGAAGAGAAACTGAGGCTCAATGAAGTTCAGTGGCTTGTTCATGGTCAGCTAGTCAACAAATATTTATTATGTGACTACTAGGTCAAGCTCTGGGAAGACCAAACAAAATGTTAAAGACAGTTCCCACCCTCAAATGAAGACAACACAGAAAAGAATACAAAAGCAGGGAGGAGTATGGTGAAGTCTGGAGGAGTGCAGCCACGTGGGAAACAAAGCAGTGGCTGGCCAGGGCACTCTCCATAAATGGCAGTAGTAGAAGGAGCTCTTCAGCTCTACCCTCTCCAACGGGAGGGATGGATCCTAGTGGGAGAGGGAACTGATGATTTGTGAGTTCTAGTATTGAAGTGATCTTGCAGGTTCCTGGGAAATGATGGCGAGATACTGAAGAGTGTACACTACAATGAGAAATGAAATGGTCACACAGATAGTAATTATTGTATGGGACAGAATTTTCAAATAATAGGAGAGACATCTTTAAAAGAAACAAAGTAAATTTATTCTACAAACCCTGCAAGATTCGGGCACACCTCCATAATGGAGGAGGCGAGGTAAAAGGGAACCTGCCTTAATTTATAGTCTTAATGAAAAAGATTCCCACCCACCTCTATCCCTTCTCACCATTGGCTGGGGGGTGGGCTTACAGTCTAGGCTGGAAAACTACACAGAGGACCAAGATTGATCTGGTTCATTCTGGTTTTTCCCTATCAGAATTCAACTGCCAAGGTGGCGTCTGAAAGTCTAGGAGAAATGGGGTGGGGGAAGGAGAGACCCTTCCCTGAGCAGAGAACAAATAGCTCACAGGAAGTTCATTATCTTCTAACATCTGAGGGAGAGGGGGAAGGGCACGTCCATAGCTCCAGGCCCTCACCTTCCAAAATCACAAAACCAAATCAAATCCCAAAACCTCTCCATTAGACATACCCTGTGAAGTCTTCACAATTATCCATCACATGCATTATCAAAGGCAGGATTTGAACCCAGATTTTCCTTAAACTAAGCCCAATACTCTACAACTATGATACACTGACTGCCTCAGTGAGTTAGCAAAGGAGCCAGGATTAGAACCCAGCTGTCCTGACTCCACCAGCCTACTATACTGAAAAGACTGAAACTACTACTCTAAGAATCCATTAGATTGGAAGCTCCTTGAGGACAGGGACTTTCTTTTGTCTCTTTTTGTATCCTCAATGCTCAGTACAGTACTTGACACACAGTAGTTGCTTAATAAATTTTGATCGATTGATTGACTGATTGGAAGCCTTTTCCCCACACCCAAACCCTTGCCTTCTTCAGGCTAGCTCCTCAATCTGACTCCATCAAAGTGAAATCATTCCTTTGTATGTACTTACTTACCAAGGGAGCTGGCTGTTTTCAACACTGCTGGCCAAATTTCATTCATCACCATAAAGCTAAAAGAGCTCTTCAAAGCCGCAACAATGTCAGAGCAAAGTTCTCTTTATGAGTTTGGAGAAAATCTGACTGTGAATAACTTCCCAAAAGTTACTTCCAAGTGCTGTTCTGAAGCTCCAGCCCTGATATCCCCCGCTCCCTTCCTGCACCTTGGGGCCAACCCAGTCATAAATCTTGTAGCACTCTTGGTGCAGGGAAGAGACCTCCCTTACCCCAGGGGAGAAACTTAAAAGCAAAAAACATGAACCAGCGTCAACCTCAAGCCAGAAGGAAAACAAATCTGTTGTTTCCAAAAAAAAAATAGCAACTCTCCAGCTTCAAAGTCACCCCCCCCCCAAAAAAAAGAGGAAAATCACAATGACAACAGTAATCACTCAAGCCCTCATGATGGGTCACTCTCTTGATCAGTGATCTTCAATAGTTTCCCTTTGACAAGCCCCAAATTCTCAGGTTGGACTTTAAAGCCCCTTCCCCCAATCTGGTCCTGATTTACATACCTTTCCAAGATTTTCTCACCTTAATCCTCATAACATATTTGTAACCCCAGCCCGAAAGCATCTGTTTGTTTGCTAACAATTTTTGTAGGAAAAAAAAGTGTCCCATAATAATGGGCTTTGGACCTGGGGTCCCATTTTCCATAAGTCAGCCAAATTGATATACTTAACAGATCCTAGAACAAATCTCACACTTCCTATCTCCCTGCTGCTTCATCTGCCTGAAATTCCTACTACTTCCCCAATTTCAACCTCCAAAAACACCAATTCTCTAGTCAAAGAAAGAGGAAAAAAAGCCACATGTACAAAAATATTTATAGCAACTTTTTTGTGGTGGCAAAGAATTGGAACTAAAGGGTTGCTCATTAATTGGGGAATGGCTGAACAACACATGGTATATACATATGTGCTGTGAGAAATGATGAAATGGTTGGTTTCGGAAAAATCTTTCGGAAAAAGACTTGCATGAACTGATATATAATGAAGTGAGCAGAACCAGGAGAACAATTTATACAATAACAACATAATTATGAAAACAAACAACGTTTTATGGCTTAAAACCCCCAGCATTGCTATGATCAACTATGATTCCATAGGACAGATGATGAAACCTACCACCTATCTTCTGGCAGAGACACAACAAATTGACTCAAAATGCAGAACGAGATGAACGTTATTGGACTTGGCCAATGTGGGGATTTGCCTTGCTTGACCATGCATATTTGTTACAAAGGTTGTTTTTCTTTTCATAATGATAATAGCTTGCATTTATATAGTACCTACTGTGTGCTAGGCACTTTACAAATATTAGCTCATTTGATCCTCAGAACCACTATGGGAGGTAGGTGCTATTACTATCCTCATTTTGTAGTTGAAGAAACTAATGTAAAAACAACTTTTCCAGACCTAAGATCACATGGCTAGTTATTATCTGAGTGTCTGGGGCCAAATCTGAATTCAGGTCTTACTGACTCAGGGCCAGACCTAATTTTAATTTAACAGTTATGGGCAGGGGTTTAAAGGGAGGAAGAGGGGAAAGAAAATAAGTAGTTGTTAAATGAAAATAATACAATTTCATTAAAAAACCTTCATTTCTCCACTCCTTTCTACCCATCCTTTAAGACCTGGTTCAGAAGTTACCTCCTCCCTAAAGCCTTCCCTAAAACACTCCCACCCTCAGGTAGAAGAGATCTCTTGCTTTCCTGTAGTGACAGAGTGACTGTACTGACATTATATCCTTCTCCAGAGGCCTTTGTCATGTTCTGATTTGTATTATAGTTACTTGTCATAGGCATGCTATGAGTATGAGACTCAAGATTTGCTCATTTCTGTCTCTCTGATAAAGTGCCCAACTACAGGATCCTGCACACAGTAGGGTCTCAGTAACAATGAATAAATAAATGAAATTTAACAAGTATTTATTACACACCTACTATCTGTACAGCACAGTGCTAGGCTCTGGAAATACAAAGACAGAAGTGAAAAGCGATTCCTGTTCTAGAAAAGGTTACATTCAACATGCAAACAGATAAGTAAATATGGACAATTTGGTGAGGGAGAGGGCATTTGCAAATAAGGGATGAGAAAAGGCTCCTCATAGGACATGGCACCCACATTGAATCTTGAAGGAAGCAGAAAATTCTCAGAAGTAGAGATAATGATAATTAAAATAGTTCCCATTTATGTAGCACTTTAGCGTGAACAAAAGGCTATCCTTACATTACCTCATTTGATCAATACTACAATCTTGTGAGGGGCACCTAGGTGGCACAGTGGAGAGAGTGCCAGACCTGGAGTTTGGAATACTCATCTTCCTGAGTTCGGATCTTTTTTGGCCTCCAGGATAAAACACAAATGCCCTGGTTTGGTATTAAAAAGCCTTCTCAAGTCTTCTTTTCCAGACGTTTCAGATGAATCCACTTCACATGCAGCATGAAGGAAGAGTATGCTTAGGGACCTAAGATCACAAGTTCTGTTTTGGACATGTTGAGTTTGAGACGGCTATGAGACATCTAGGGGGATATGTCCAACAGGAAGCTGAGGATGCAGGGACACAACTCAGAAGAGAGATGAGGTCTGGGTATATAAGCATGAGAATCATCTATGTAGACAATAATCGGTGCATTAATACATGATGTTATATTTCATGATTTCAAAGCATTTTCCCATCCATGATTTCACATGATCCACATAGAACTCCCATAAGGGCACCAGTCAGTCCATCAGTTAATGTACCTTTATTAAGTGCTTACTATATACCAGGAACTGTGCTAAGCAGTGGGGATTCAAAGAAGGCTGGGGGAAATTTCTGCTCTCAAGGAATAAGTAGGAGAGAAAACATGTAGGTGACTAGATGCACAGAAGACATATGCAGAGCAGAAGAAGGTAATCTGAGAGAGGAGTAGCTGGGGTGGGGAGGGGAGAGAAACACTAGGAAAGGCCTCCTGTAGAAGGTGGGATTTGAATCAAATCTCAAAGGAAGCCAGGGAAAGAAATGGTGGGGAACAGGGAGTGGGTATAGCATTCCAGGTATAAGGGGGATAACCAATAGGAAAAAATGTCAGGACAAGTATAATTGTCTCCATTTTATGCAGAAGAAAGCTGAGGGTCTGAGAAGAAGAGTGCCTAGACTAAGGTCACACAGCTGCTAAACAACAGAACTGAGACTACAATCTGTCAACTCAAAAAGGGAGGGTATGCTTTCAGATTTGAGGGACATAAGGATAGAGATGAGGAGAAGGGGCAAAGTGAGGGCAGCCCATAAAGACAGTGGAGAAGGATGACATGCTTCTCCTACCCCTAGGGTGGGTGTCCCAGGCCAGACTGGCTGTGGAGATGAGGAGGAATTGGTAAAGTCACAATGATTGTGGCCCAGCAGTAGGGGACTTGGAATTTGTGAAGCATAGAAGAGGAGCATGACAGGGGCCTGAGAAAACGGGCATCCTCCCTCTGAATCTTAAAGCCTGTCACTGATCAGCAGCAGCAGCAGCAGCTGGGAAAGTCGACAAGCCTTGCACCGGCTCTAGTCAGATTTTGTATGTATCTCGAGTCGCAAGGACTCTCCTTTCATTGTGAGGAAGCGTTAAGTCATTCAAATGTTATTTTCAAAAGCATTTATGAGCAGACCGGGCTGCTCAGCATTTATGGCCCTCTCTATCATCCTCGCCTCTGCAAAATGTTAACCAGCTCATCCCTTGCCAAGTCTCTATTCCTGTCAACTAAAGCCAGGGCCTTCTCCCATGTGGACTCACTAGCTAGTCCCTCAGCCGGTCATTCATTCAATGGACCGGTCAGTGTATGTATGCTTGGTGTGGAACACTTGGTTAGCAACCAGTCTATAATCAACACGTAAGTCATCAGAACAATGGGGGGCGAGAGGGGGCAGTGATCAGACTTGATGATCCTTATGGTCTTTCTAGCTCTGATATGTCATCATTCTGGAGGGGAGTCAGGAGACCTAGGTTCGAATGTGACTCATTGTCTGTATGACATTGAGCAGCCTCAGGTTTTTTTCATCTGCAAAATGATGGTGAGGAGATAATAACCCCTGCTCTGCCTCCTGAACACAAGCAGCAGTAAGGCTTAGGCGAGGTAGTGAACATGAATCCTTCAAAGCCTTGTATAAATATGAAGCAGTTTTATCATTCTAAAGGCTAGGAAGAGGCACTATTTTATGTGTTAAAATTATAGAACATTAATGCTGTCGATGGAAGAATGTGTGTATTGGGGAGTACGAATGAAGGCTTTCATTCGTCGCTCCAACAAACATTTATTTAGTGACTACGGTGTTCAGGATACCATTTATCGATCATTGTGGAGGTAGATTCAAAGTTGTCTAAGAAATATTTCCTTCTCTTAGGAAGCTTCTGATCAGAGTAGGGCTCAGTGATATGGAGAGTGTAGACCGGAGAAATCCCACCAGTCAATCAATCATCAAGATACATGGCAGGCCCCATGCAACCTTGATACCTGCGCATCACATAAAGATAGAGGAAGCCGCACCCCACTGGTCATTTGAACTGGTCAGCTGAGATTCTATTGAGCTAGAAAATGGGGCATATAGGTCGGATGCAGGAGTTCACCTTGCCCCTGGGGCCCAAGGTGCTGTTTGAGATTCCTGGGTCATCTGTAAAATGACGGCCTTGGTCTTGATGGTTTCTAACGGCTCTTCCTGTTCTTGCTCTTTAATTCTAAGGGCTTTTCTTGTGACTCTGCTCTACACTTTGCCCTTCATCCTCAGGCATCTCAGGATTCCCTTCACAAACTATTCCCTGAGGACTACTCTGGAATACATTCATCTCTCCCGAGGAAACCTTTCTCTAGATTACCATGTCCCATCCCACCAAACTCCCTCCTTTATGCTAATGGCGCCTTTCTCTCTGATTCATGTTTGTTCTTCCTTTGGGACTTTAAGAAAATAGAGGCCTTATCTGACCCTCTGTTCTTGTGAAGCCTAAGCCAAAGCTATTCCCTTTTCCTCAGGTGGAGATTTAAAGAAGCTGCCCAGACTGAGCTCTGATCTAATCTCACAATGAGCCTTAACCTGGATCCTAACTAATCCCTGAGCTCTGGGCACAGTTTTTACCCCAACCCTGACCCAAAGCTTGGCAAGACTAGGGTTTGAACTCAGGCCTTTTGGCTCTAAACTTGGCATATTTTTCATTATATCTCAGAGGCTAAGAGCTCAAGGAGGTCACTGACATGAGAATATGGGATATGATCCTTCTTCCCACACTGACACTGAGTCCCAGCCCGAAGTCTCCCCCTTATTTCTTAATCCAGGTCACTAACTTCAGGGTGGGATTCTGCTCCCTGCTCCCTGCCTCCCACTCCCACTCTGCCTTTCAATTTTCTAAGGCAAGTTTCTAGCTGGTTGTCAGATTTTTCTGAGTCAGGCTATCATAGGGAAGAAGATAACAAGACGATGAACAGTGGGAGTTTTTAATACAGAAAAGTCTGGACTGAAGCCTAGAAGCACAGAATCTCTTGTATCCATCCTCACTTTTCCAAACCAAAAGCCAATGCCCTAATTCAAGCCCACTTCACCACCTTCCCAGACCATGATGATAGCACCATAGTTGGTCTCCCTGCTTTCATTCTTGGCCCTCTCAGACTTATCACCAGAGTTATCTTCCTAACATCTTGATCATTTCACTCCCTTGCTCAGAA
Organism: Trichosurus vulpecula; assembly: GCF_011100635.1. Lineage (NCBI taxonomy): Eukaryota > Metazoa > Chordata > Mammalia > Diprotodontia > Phalangeridae > Trichosurus > Trichosurus vulpecula. Next base: position 74,212,718 of record NC_050581.1, read on the forward strand.
ACCTTTGATGACTCCCAATCGCCTACAGAAAAAAAATACTAACCTCATTACTTTGGCACTCAAGACCCCTTACAATCTAGCACCATGTTTTCAGTATTTTTTTCATAATAATACCTTTTGTGCATACTCCATTTCCATCCAAACTAGATTATTCATAATTCCCTGAATTTGCCCTGCCTTTTACCTTTGGGCCTCTGCACATATCTTTTTCTATAGCATGGAATGATTTCTCTTTTCCTTCTTTAAAGGAAGTACTACTTCCCCCAGGAATCTTCTTCTAAATTCTCTAATTAAAAGAGTTCTCTCTGTCCCTATGTCTCTCAAGCCACTCCGACTTCTACTATTCATCAATGATTTCGTGATTTGTATTTTAGTTTACATGATACTATGTTTGTATTTTAGTTTACATGTTTATAAGACTCACTCCGTCAACCTGACTGAGGGTAAGCTCTAACTGTGTGACCCTGGGCAAGTCACTTGACCTATGTCTTTCTTAGTTTCCTCATCTGTAGAATGGAAATGATGATAGCATCTGCTCTTAGGGTTGTTGTGAAGATAAAATGAGATCAGATTTTGAAAGTGTTTTGTATCCCTTAATAATGCTCATTATTATTATTATTGTTTCATCATCTTTCCTTTATGTCCTACATATATCCTACGTTACCTTTGTAGCTTACTGCTCAGCACAGGCCTTGACCATATTAGACATCTAGTAATCATTTGTTGAATTGGACTGAATTGCATTAGCTTGCACTGAAATGAATTGAATCATCATTATTGCTGGGCTGACATACAAAAAGTGATGGTCACTGGAAATCAGCCAAAGCCAGGCTCAATGAAAGCAAGCAGGGACAAGAAACGATGGGGGACAGATTGCTCTGATTACCTGATCGGTCCTCACTCAAAAGCCAGAAATTCTGAGGGGCCCATGACCTCTGACACAGGAATGCCAAGGGAAGACCTAGGGCGAAGCCTGCTTCTGAGACTGACATGACTGTATGATGTTGGATAAGTCACTTACCCTCTCTGGAGCTTGTTTTCCTCACCTATCAAATGAAAGCATTGCATGAGATGATTCCAAAGTCCCTTTCAGCTTTAATCCTACGATTCTTTATGGGTGAGCCCAGTTCATAGCCTCTAAGCATTTCTCACCCTGTAGATTTTTTTTTTGGCAGTAGCTCATCACCTGATCTAATATAAATGTTTAACATCACTGCCTCAGGGGATATGGAGAAAGTTCAAAGATTCCAGTACCAATCCTATAGACAGAAGCAGGAAAACCATATAAAGTGGAAGGCACTTGCATTTTAAAATGCAGATGCATCATTTAGGCAACTAACCTGCTCCTAAAACACATCATGAAATCTGGATTTGGGTAAACTGAATCATAATGTAAACATACTAAGGAAAGAAAACTGGGCAAGTAATGTTGTAAACAGAGCCATAATTAGGGAGAACCAACCAGTACTTTTGCTCTGGGATGCCAAACATAGAAGAAAGAAATAGCAGGGCTTAGCACCTTGTTAACAAGAACAATTAGTTATAATAGAAAGCTGTCAGATGGCAGACTGAGGCAACCCTTTTTTTGCTTTGTTCCCTTCTCACTTCTGAGTGGCTGCCTCCCCAGCAGTAAACTTGTGCAGTGTCTAGAGACTGCTATCTCCCCATCATAGGTCACTGTTCTCCCTGAACCTCAATCCCTTTCCCAGACACACACACACACACACACACACACACACACACAAGAGCACTCACTCTTCATACTGCTTGCTTCAGGGGTCAATTTTGGTACTTGGCCTGGAAGAAAATTCCTATTTATGGTACTATGAATGTTCATCTAATGTATCATTTTGTAGATTCTGAATTTTTATTTGAAATCAAGTTCTCTAAACAAGGATTAAAATCTTAGCAAAGCTTTTGTCTCAGTCTCTGCCAGCAAACAGCTGCTTGTGGATGCCGTGATCTCCATTGCCACCAACACTGCCTGGGCGTCTGCTGATGGATCTGCAGCCTCTGCTTCCCAGTCCCATGCCAGCACCATGGTGAAGCTTGGGAAAGCTGCTAAAAATCAGGGTGAGTCAAAGAAAATGGCTCCTCCCCCAAAGGAGATAGAAGACAGTGAGAATGAAGACATGTCAAAAGAAAATACTGGAGAAGAGATTGTGGGCCCTCAGAGTGGCAAGATGGCTATGGCTACACCAGCAAAGAAGGTACCCCTAGCCAAAAAAGGAATTGTTGCTGCCACAAGTGCCAAGAAAGCAGTCGTGACTCCTGGTAAGAAGCCTGTGGCCCCAGCCAAGGAAGTGACTACACCAGACAAGAAGGGAGCCACTCCGGACAAAGCAGCACACAACCCAAAAAGGGGGAGGGGCAAAATGGGAAGAACACCAAGAAAGAGGACAGTGGATCTGAAAAGAGGGCAGCAAAGATGAGGAGTATGAAGAATATGAGCCCCTCGAAGCCACAAAAATGGGAACAGCTCTAGCCAAACAAACAAGACTCTGAGGATGAGGAGGAAGCGGATGAGGAGAAAAATGACAGTGATAAGGATGAAGACTATGAGGATAACTTGGAAAAAGAAGCTGTGGCTACAGCACCTGCCAAGGGAAGGCTGCTTCTGGGAAAGCTGGGAAAGCCAAGGAATCAGAGGAGAAGTAAGAAGATGACGATAAGGAGGAAGCAGATAAGGAAGAGGAAGAAGTGTGCATCAAAGAAGCACCAGGAAAGAGGCAAAAGGAAATGGGGCAAACAGAAAAACTGAAATTGGAAACTAAAACATCTACCAATTTCAGTTTCTTGGCTGGTAATCTGGACTTCAATACAACCACTTCTGAGCTAAAAAAAAAACTGGCATCATGGACTTCTTTGCAAAGAGAGAGAGAGAGAGAGAGAGAGAGAGAGAGAGCTTACCATACCATCGTGGATGTACTCATTGGCACCATCAGGAAGTTTGGCTACATGGAATTTGAATCTGCCGAAGATATGGAAAAGGCTTTGGAACTCAATGGTTCCAAAGTGCATGGCTCTAGAATGAAGCTGGAAAAAGGAAAAGAGAACAAGAAAGATCAAGACACAAGAACACTTTTTGTCAAGAATCTGCCATTATAAAGTAATTCAGAAGGAGCTCAAGGAAGTGTTTAAAGATGCTAGTGAGGTCAGACTGGTCTACATCAAGGAAGAGACACCCAAATACATTGCCTACATTGAATTTAAGACAGAAACAAACATGGGCAAGGCTTTGGAAGAGAAACAAGGGACTAAGCTTGATGGTCAGGTTCTCATCATGGACTACCCAGGGGAGAAAAGTGAAGGACAAGAAAACTCAAGAGACAGAAAGAATAATCTCTGGAGCAGGAACAACAACAAGCCAGAAGACTCTGGTGCTGAATAACCTTGTCCATAATGCTACCAAAGAAAGTCTGCAGGAAGTGTTTGAGAAGACGACATCTAGCAGCTTGCCCCGGAACAACAAAGGCTGACCTAAAAAATACATATTCATTGAACTTGCCTCTATGGAAGATGCAAAAGAAGCTTTAAATTCTTGTAACGAAATAGAAATTGAAGGCAGAGTCATCTAGCTGGAAGCTTAAGGAGCAGAAGAAAGCTAATGCAACACTAAGGAAAGCCTTACAAAATGTTGTTCATCAAAGGTCTGTCGAAAGATGCAACAGAAGAAACACTGAAAGATTCCCTTCATGGCTCTGCGGGTGCCAGGATAGCCACAGACTGGGAGAGAGTCTTCTAAAGGATTTGGTTTTGTAGATTTCAACTCACAAGAAGACGCTAAAACCGAGAAGGAGGCCGTGGAAGATGGGGAGATGGATGGAAACAAAGTAACTCGGGACTGGACCAAACCCAGTGGCTTCAGCGGCCAAGTAAGACATAGAGGAGGTGAAGGGGGCTATGGTGGCAGAGGCCAAGGAAACTTTGGAGGTCCAGGTGGTTTCTGAAGCCATAAGGGAAGAAGACAAAGTTTGACTAGCTTCTGCCCATTCTCTTTTCCCTTGCCATTTGAGTGGACTCTGGGGGTTTTATCCTGATGTCTAATCATTGACAGAACCTTCTGAGGACATTCCAAGACAAACATGCAGGCTAGAGACCATCTTGGAAAAACCTGGATGACATTTCAAAGAGAGAGCATACTGGTTTTGATTGGATGGATGTTCCATATAAACTTTTTGCAGAGATGGGTGATAGATGTGGGAGTTAACCTATTTGTCTATGAATTGTCTCGAGATTGTAATGTTATGCTCTATGCACAAAACCAATTTTTCCCTACAAATATCTTTAGTGGTTTTTTTTTTTCATTTTTATATCTTTTTTTTTTTGGCTGCAAAGAAAAAAGGCACATGTTTTCTCAGCAGCCTGTCTTAGGACACATTAAAAGGGCTTAACCTGGAAAAAAAAATCTTAGTCATTCAGATTCCACCAATTTGGAGATTCAGTGGCTGAAATAAGAATGGCTCCTATTTGTACAGTGTTTTTCAGTTTACAAAACATTTTCCTTACTACAGCCATGTGATGTTGAGATCATATGGTTATTATCATTCCTATTTTATGAATTACCTCATACTATCAATCAAATAATTAACAAGTATGTATTAAGCACTTACTACGTGCTTTATATACAGTAACTGCTTAATAAGTGTACCTTGTTGGAGAGAGAAAGACAAAAAATAAAGTCTCTACCCTCAAGAAACATGAATTCTATCAAGGAAATAAAAGGTACACAAATAAATAAATACAAGGTAATTGAGAAACATTAGACAGAATAATTCAATCTGACCCATAGGTCAGCCCCCCAAAAAACTTTTCCTCCCAACTCCCCCCAATAAACAACATTCCTTTGAATCAGTGGGCCTGGGTTCAAATCAGTTCCGACATTTCTTCAGGTGTCACTCTGCAAAGTCATTTTGTCTCTCAGAGACTCAGTTGTCTCATTTGTAAAATGAGGACTTTAGTTGCAGGAGAAACTATTATTTGGAAAAGGAGCCTGTTTTTAGGCATATCCAAACCTTTTCCATGGTAAGGTCATTCCTCTCCCTACCCCTCCACTAAAAAGACAAAACCAAGCCTAACATTACTGGCCAGTTTCTTCCCTATACTGTACTCCCAAATTAGGTGTATCAGACAGTCAAAATTAAATTATCCCCAAATAATGGAGGGAAGTAGAAATTACTGCATCGCATCCAACATTTTACAAAAGCATTGGCGATAGCCGCAGCTGAAGGAGATTCTGACTCTCTCCTGCTGAGTCACTAGGGACAACCCTTAATTCTATAGGGGGATGGTAAATTCCAGTTGGGCTCACATCCCTACATCCCTTGTTTCTAGTTTTTCTTCCAAGATCCACACCAGAACTTTAGAGTTGAAAGGGACCTTAGAGTTGGATCTAGTCCAACACCTTCATTTTTCAGAGAAAACTGATGTCCACAATTCATTAGTGATTTGCCCCCGGATTACCTTGTTTATTAGTGACCAAGTAGAAACTAGCATCAAGGTCTCCTCTCCAATGCAAATCTTTCCACACCATCATCTTCCCATTCTGCCTGCCTCTTTAGTTTTTCTGCAAACACAGCTGTGGTTAGACTCCCACAATCTAAGTGGTATGAGGATATTTTCCGTTTGCCTCTGATACTATCTGACCCAGACTCTTCTGCTCCACTTTTGATTCCCTAAACCCCCACAAGGATCTGTTATTTTTTTTTTTTTCAAACCATAGCTCTGGCTCACACTCCATCTCTGTCCATAGGCTATTACCTCCTATCCTTTGGGGTGAGAATTAGTGAAAGACTTCACCGTACATATAAAAAGAATTTCAAGCTGGACTAGGCTGGTCTCATCTGTTCTAAGTTGGACCAGCCTGGGGTCCAAATTCTTCTCTAGACTTGGCTACACAATGGTCTGCAATGGACTGGGCTGAGTCAATCTGGACTCTGGGGTATTCTTCCAAATAGGCTGAGCCAGACTGGGCTGGACTCTGGATAGACACTACCTTTCACTCTGGGCTAAGCCTTTTTTCTCAGATCTACTGGTCTGGTCTGTGGACTCTTCTTTAGACTGGGCTAGGTCTTGGATTGGATCTGGAATATTATCTAGGCTGGACTTGGCTGAGCTGGGCTAGTTTGAGGATAACTTTAACTATCCTCACGGCCAGAATGGGTTGTGAATTGTCTTTTAGGTTGGTCTGGGCACTGGGCCCCAGTCCGTTTTCTAACCTGGGATGGAGCCAGAGTAAGAATTTATGCTATTCTCTAGACTGGTTTGGGCAAAGCTAGATTAAACTGGGTTCTAGGCTAGGCTTTGCATTATTCTCTAGATTGGGCTTGACTAGATTTGTCTCTGGTCTGAACTGTGGGATATTCTCTAGGCTGAGATAAACGCTGGTTTTAGCTCTGGGCTGGGCCACAAATTACTCTTTAGACTAGGATGCGTCCTGGGTTGTGCTCTAACATATTCTCTGGATTGGTTTGGACCAAGTTAGAGTAGGCTGGACTTGGAGTTAGTCTCTAGATTGGATTTAGCTAAATTGGGCTCTGGGCTAATTTCTAGTCTGGTCTTTGGTGGTCTTTTGAACCAGTTCCAGGCTGGCTTAAACTCCCTACATTTCTAAGCTGCCTCTTTAATTCCAAGTGAAGTTTCCTAAGTATGATTGAACAGGCCATTAGATCAAATAGCTTATTAGGATACAGAGTGATGGAAGAACCTCTGAGGATTGAACACTCAAAGAAGTTAATGGATGAATAGAGGCAGAGTCAGCTTAGCATGAGAGAGTAAAATATACAAAGAGGTCCAGGAACACCAGCAGATGGTAATGGAGAAGTCACAATCAAATGCTAATGTAGGCAGAAAAGAGGAATGTGTGTTTCTGGGTGTGGCTGCATGCCTGTAACTGCCTGCGTACTTGGACTGCAGATATTGTGAGTATGAGTTTCTACGTATGGTTGTACTGCATATGTTCACACCAAGGCCTCATGACAGTTGGCATGATTCCTGCAAAGAGCCCAGGATCGTCACCAAGACAGGTGTTCACTCAGGGCACCATGCCCTTTGTTACTGCCACCTTTAATCCTGGGCGATTTCCCACCTGGCTTCTATATGGTAGGTCTGGGAAATCTTCTGTCACATAGAGTGTGTCATAACATCTTGGGGTTCCTTGCTTCCTCTCTGCCAGTTTCTTATCCCTGGGTGGATAGTCAAGCTCAGCGTGTTCCACATGATAAGATACAAGTTTTTATACTTAACAGGAAAAAAATCTCCCATTGGCATAGCATGGTACAAAACTTAGCCATAAATTCCTCTCATTTTATCTCTAGGACAATGCTGTAAAGTAGGTAGTACAGCATATCACCCCCATTTTACAGATGAGGAAAAAGAGACCAAAAAGAGACCAAAAGAGACCAAATAAGAGATTTGCTCAAGTTCCCACTACCACTAGGAAGCAGAGCCTGGATTCAAACCAAAGGCTTCTGATTCCAAGTGGAGGAATCTTTCCCCACTATTGTGCTGGCCTCTAAGCTAGGCTGGGTTTCTAATCTGCCTCTTAATTGCAAGTGAAGTTTCTTAAGTAAGATCAAATAGGCCATTTAATTGGATTGCTCATACATACACATGCACATTCGTCCTTATTCATTCATTTCAACAACCATTTATTAAGCATCTGCTGTGTGTGAGACTGTCTTAGGAGCTAGGAAAGATAGAGAGATGAGTCAGACACAACCCCTGGCCTCAAGTACTTAATGCCTAGTAGAGGAGCCAAGACTTGGTGGCTACAAAAGCTATGACCCCAGGCAGTATATATAAGCATACAGCACATACAAGTATATGTATATGTGTTTGGGGAGCAGAGGGTGTCCATGGGCCTGGGTTAAGATGCTATTCCCAAACCTATTATTCCATAAGGAGAGGCTTCTAGGTCACAAGGAAGTCTCCCATTAAAACTATTGAGTGGCTCCTCTAATATCCTCACCCAAACATCACCTACCCCCATCAAAGCTCTCCAAAAGTGAAATGGACTGCATCATGAGGTGGTGAATTCCCCATTCTCTTTCAAAGTGAAAGCCGGATGGCCTCCTTGGAGACACTGATTCCTGATTCAGGTAGAGATTGGGTCAGATAACCTCTGAGCTCTTATTTCATTCAGAGATTCTGTGATCTCCAGCTCACAGTTATAAAAATCAGGTCTACCCAAGAAGCCAGACAGAAAAGGCCTAACGGTACATTCAGAGACCCTTAGTTTAACCACAGATTGAGCCCCTCTGAGCCACCCTGAGTGCCTCCATGATAATCTTCCTAAAAACACTTTTGCCGCATCATTCTCCTACTCAGAAATGTTAAAGCTTCACATCCCCTGAAGGACAGAGTCCAAAATCCTTATCCTCCTAATGAATGAAGAACCCTATACAATATGGCTCAATTCTGGCTTTCTAGCCTTTTCTTCCTTACAAAGTAGATTGAGCTATCTTTCCTACTGAAGTACCAAATACATATCTACCTCTATGACTCTCTCCTCTAGGAGAGAGGGATGTTTATCCCTGACCTTTCCAGGGATCTGTCTCTTCTCAGAAGAGGAAGAAAAGGGAATAAGCATTTCTATTGTATCTACTATGTGTTAGGCATTGTGCCAAGCACTTTTTATAATTATTATGTCTTGATCTTCACAACAACCCTGTGAGGTATAGATACTATTATTATCCCCATTTCACAATTAAGGAAACTAAGACAATAAAGAGGTCAAGTGACTTGCCCAGGGTCACACAGCTAGTAAGTGTGTGAGACTCGATTTAAACTCAGGTCTTCCTGGCTCCAGGCCCAGCTCTTTATCCACTGCACCATCAGATACCTCTAATAATCTAATAGCAACCTCTTGGACATTCTATACCTATTATAAAACCTACCACTTTTTAATTAGACAGTTTTGTGTTGTTTGGGGTGGGGGGTGTTGTGAAAAGATCCCCAAAGTCAGAGAGATCTTAGTCTCAGCTTTGCCACTAACTGCAGAGAGAGGTAATTAGCCTTAGGTCACATCAACTGTGACATTGGTCAAGTCACTTCATTTCTCTGGGCCTTTGTTTACACATTTGTTAAACATGGATGGCAAGAGAATATACTTCCTGTCTGTTAGAAAGAAGGGGAAGAAGGATTTTCAGTGAAGAAAGGGAAGAAGTAGAAACAATAGTGTAGAAGATTGGCAGGGTTTTACAACTGTGAAGAAAACCAGAGATTGACTTTCTTGGAGGGGAAATTGGGGAGAATTCAAACTCTAAGGAGGTAAAGGAAATTGGGTTGTGTCTTCTGAGGTAAGAATATGGTAAGGAGGAGAATGACAGCTCTGGAGTTGAGGAGAGGTTCTGCATGGAAGATGAGCCAGGAGCGATCTTTGAAAGGTCCTGGTAAACCAGGGAGGGGCTACTGAACTGGTTACAGAGCTGTAACTATGGTAGGGTGTCCAGGGCTTTGTTCCAGGGCACCAACAATACTTGGACTTTTTCATAACCAAAGAAACAACTGAATTTAGCACCTGGTTGGGAACAATAATTAACTTAGGAAACTACCAAACACCCCTCAGAGACTGTATCCCAGTTCACTTCCCTCATATTTCTACCTATTTCTGCTCCCACTCGCCTGATCAACTGAGCTTGTTTGAAAAAGTGTATTTGAAGGCAAGTGATGTGCTTGCCCTGGGTGTGTTTTCTGCCTTTTGCCCTGGTCGCCAAAATTGCTAGTAATAGCTCTGAAATATCCTAATTTTCACAAAAGGAAGAAAATAGAATCTGTAAACCACAAACCGATGAGCTTCACATTGATACCTGGTGAAACTCTAGGATCCATTATTAAAGGGATAGGGAGTAAACATCTCAAAGCTAAGAGTACATTATGCTGGGGATCTGATATCTAAGATATAGAGAGATTTATAATTCTTTCAAGGGTTTCTGTTGTTGTTCATTCTTTTAATATTGTGTGTAAATTGTTCTGGTTCTGGTCTCTTCACTCTGCATTGGTTCATATAAGTTTCTCCAGGTTTCACTGAAACTCTCTTGTATCAACTTGTACAATAGTGTTCCATTACATTCATCTACCATAGTCTATTTAGCCATTCCCCAATTGACTGTACTTTCTTAGTTTCCAGTTCTTTGCCACTCATATATCCAAATCCTTTGAGCTAAAGATCCCACTGCTAGGCATATGCAAGGAAATGAGTGATAAAAAGAAGTCCCAGATACACAATAAAATTATATGGCAGCACTTTTTGTAATGGCAAATAACTGAAAATAAACTAGGTGCTCATTGTTGTATGTCCTTCGTTCTTGAAGAGGATCATGACATCAGCAAGGTGATTCCATCACTCGCAACTGGACCTAAGTGAGACAGGGCTGTGCAAAGTCACCAGCCTCACTTTCTCCTCCAGAGCCACCTGGGACCGGTGGCAGTATATAGACCAGGATGACTGGAGATGGCCCCCAGTTTCCCACTAAATGGGGAATAACCAAAAAATTGTGTACCTAAATGTACTGCACCACAAAACACAATGAATATGATGAATACAGAGAAACCTGGGAAGATCCACATGAGCTGATACATAAATGGAGCCAGGAAAACAATATAAGCAATGACAATAATCATATCACTGGGAAGAATGACTATAAAACAACAGAAACTGAATGCTACAAAATGATGACCTCGTTTAGCTCCAAAGAAAAGAAATAAGAACGTCCCTTCCTCCCTTTTTTGCTGAGCTGGGGGAATGTAAGCATGAAACTCTATTTAAGAAATGGGACTTCCTTGGGTTTTTGCTTCTTGTTTCTCTTTTGTTATTCTTTATTCTAATGTGGGGCTCAGGAAATTACTGCCTGAGGGCCAAAATCAGCCTACTGCCAGTTTTTGTGTTTCTTGAGTTAAGAATGGTTTTTACATTTTAAACTACGATCAAACTTTATTTGATAATGTAAAAAAAACATTTTTAGTTCCCTGGATTTGGACCAAAGGCCATAGTCTGCCATCCTCCCTTCTAAGACATAGCTGTTTGAGAGGAGGAGGTGATTTATTGGGAAACTCAGGCAATGTAGAAACAAAAGATATCAATTTTTTAAATATAAAAGAAAAATAATCACATGAAAGACTGTTTTAAATCACTAATAATAAAAGAAATGCAAATGAAAATAACTGAGGTTTTATCTCCTGCCCAGCAAATTAGCAAAGATAATAAAAGATGTGACTAGTCATTCTTTGAGGAGCTGAGGAAAGACAGGCACACTAAATACATTGTTAGTAGAATTATAAATTGGTCCATTCACTCTGCAAAGAAAATTGAAATTATGTCGAGTAACTCAGAGGTCCATAGCCTTTAACCCAGAGTTAGCACTCACAGGCATATATCCCAAAGATTTGAATGCTCAAAAAAAAGAAAAGAAAAGAAAGAAAAAACAGAAAGGAAAGAAGGAAGGAAGAAAGAAGGAAGGAAGGAAGGAAGGAATGAAAGTTCAATGCACATCAAAATATTTATAATACTGTATATTTTTGGTAGTAGCAAAGAACTGGGAAAAAAGTAGATGCTGATTGATTAGAGAATGGCTAAAGAAATAAAATGTGGTACATTAATGTAATGAAATGCTACAATGCTATAAGAAATGATAAATATGATGAATACAGAGAGAAGCATGGGAACATACATGAATTGACTTAAACCAAATTAAGCAGTTTCATTAGGAAAACAATATATGCAATAACTACAGGGATATAAGTAAGATGAAGAACAACAAAACAACTGATTCTAAATGCTATAAAATTATAATGAGCAGCCTTGGCCCTAAATAAGTGACATGAAAATGCAACTCCTTTCTTTCTCTGCAGAGATGGGAGAGTCCAATGACTGTAGAACACTAGAAATAAATGCAAACTTGGTTCATATGTCAATTTTAATGAATTTATTTTTTTCCCTCTTTTATTCTTTGCTATTATCTATGGTTCTTTGGGAAGAAGAAGGGATATTCCTGGAAAGGTAGGTGATACAAAAACAAAATATATACTTTTACATTTTTAAATTCATATTTTTATGTTTGTATTTTAACTTAAAAATAAAGTCATGCTTTACTAATCTCAATTCCTTTTTTTTTTTTTTTTGAAAAGGTGATAAGACTGGAGGAGACAGCAATATGGCACAGTGGATAGAGTGCTAGGACCTGGAGTCAGGAAGAATCATCTTAATGAGTTCAAATCTGGCCTCAGACACTTACTAGATGTGTGACCCTGGGCAAGTCACTTAACGCTGTTTGCCTCAGTTTCCTCATCTATGAAATTAGCTTGAGAAAGAAATGGCAAACCACTCCAGCATCTTTGGCAAGAAAACCACAAATGGGGTCACAGAGTCAGACGTGATTGAAATGACTGAACAAGAAGAAGACTGGAAGTTTAGGGAGATGTTGTAGGTGTAGTTTACCTAGATTTCAGCAAAACATTTGACTAATTCTACCATGCTACATTCTAAATAGAAAGATGTAAGTTAGACAACAACACAGGTATGCCAATCCAAGTCTAGTTGAATGGCCAGACCCAAAGAATAATCATTAATGACCTAATGGCTACTTGGAAGGAAGTCTCTAATGAGATTTCTGCTTGACTGTAAGCTATTGTACATTTTTATCAATGATTTTTTGGGGGAAAGGCAGAAATAGCATATTTATCAAATTTACAGATGACGCAAAGGTAGGAGGGATAATTAGCATATTGAATGACACAGTATCCAAAAGAGATCTTCACAGGCTAGAATGTTAGGCTAATTCTATTATGACAGAATTAATATAGAATATATTGTTGTGAGGATCAGATGAGATAACCATTGTCAAAAGCACTTTGTACAATGCCTGGCACATAGTAGACACTCTGTAAGTGCTTATTTCCATTTCCCTTCCCACTCTTGATCAGCACAGAAGCTTTGGCTAGCTGTTTCTGGCCTAGGCTTGTTTCTTCCTTCTTAGGCAGCTGGGTGGCTCCCTGCTCCCAGGGTGTCACCATAGCAGTGCCAGGCTGAGTGTGGACCCTTGATCAGCTTGGCCCACTTTACCTCAGATTTCCTCAATCAGTCCATCTACCATCCTTGGCCTCTCCAACAGCAGGGATTGCACCTATGTGCTACCTGGCCCAGATCTTTGGTTGTTTGTTTTTCTATCAGCTGTCTGTATAGCTGGCTGTCAAATCCTTATCAGGAATATTGGATATAAAGATTTTCCCATAGTTGATAGCTTCCCTTCTCATGTTAGATGAATTAATTTTGTTTCTGTAAATTTTCAATTTCACATAAGCGTAGAAATTAGTAAGGATAAATGTAAAGTTTTACATAGGTTCATTGGGCTCAAAAGTTAACTTCACAAGCACAAGATAGGGGAAGAAGAGAAGGCTTAGAGGGGTTAGGATAGCTATCTTCAAGTATTTACAGGTCTCTCTTGGAGAAGAGGGATTAAACTTGTTCTGCTTGGCTCCAAGGGAAGAATGGGTAGAAACTTCAAAGAAACAGATTTAGAAGCCATGTTAGGAAACTTCTAACATTTGGGGTTATCCAAAAGTGGATGAGGTCTTTGTTGTTGCTGGAGGTCTTTGGGCAGAAATGGAATGACCACTTGTCAATTAGGGTGCAGAGGGAATTCTTATCCCATTGTGGGTTGAACTGAATTCTGCTTTCTTTTTTTCTTTCTTTTAAATTAATTTATATATTTTTAGTTTACAACATTCAGTTCCACAAACTTTTGAGTTCCAAATTTTCTCCCCCTCCCTCTGCTCCTCCCTTACCCCCCTCCCCAAGATGGCATGCAATCCGATATAGGCTGTACATATATATTCACATTAAACATATTTTCACATTAGTCTTGTTGCAAAGAAGAATCATAACCAAGCAGAAACAAAACAAAAGAGAGATATCAAATGGTTTGCTTCAATCTGCATTCAGACTCTGTAATTCTTTCTCTGGATGTGGATAGATTTTTTCATCATGAGTCTTTTGGAGTTGTCTTAGAACCTTGCATTGCTGAGAAGAGTCAAGTCTATCAAAGTTAGTCATCGCACAGTGTGGCTGTCACTGTGTACAATGTTCTCCTGGTTCTGCTCCCCTCACTCAGCATCATGTAGGTCTTCCCAGGTTATCATGAAGTCTGTATCTTCCTCATTTCTTTAGCACAATAGTATTCCACTACATTCATATACCACAACTTGTTCAGCCATTCCCCAACTGATGGGCATCCCTTCCATTTCCAATTATTTGCTGTCACAAAAAGAGCTGCTATAAATATTTTTGAACATGTGGGTCCTTTTCCCATTTATATAATCTCTTTGGAATACAGCCCTAGAAGTGGTATGGCTGGGTTGAATTCCCCTTTCTAACCCTGAGATTTTGTAATTTTGTGATTCTTTCTCCAATTGCTGCTATCATAGCAATATCATAAGGATCAAAATGTGTAACAGATGTAAAAGTGGTTTGTGAATCATAAAGGATTAATAACTATAAGCATGATGATAAGAATGATGACAGGAAAGTAGGTGCTAAATAAACAGCTGACTTGTGGATCTGTTTACAGAAACAGAAGAGACTATGATAGCAATAAAGAACCAGATCATTGCCACTAGAAATTACAGAATGGTTATCCTTAAGGAGCTCACATGTATTGATGGATGCGGATCACGAAGGAAACGGCAGAAAATGCCCAACATATCACTGCAAGCAGTAAGATATAGCCTAGAAAGACACAATAGGGTGATCAGAACTAGACACTCGAGGCTTGCTGTCTCTTTATAATCAGATGACAAATTCCCATGTCACAAATAAAGATGTGAAATATCCTTGAGAATTCCACAAATAAGCTGTAGTAGAACTAAAACATTGTCATAGAACACACCATAATATCAGTGAGAACAAAGAGCCATAGAAATTTAAGAACAAATTGTTTTAAATAGATGTCACACTACAGAATACTTATGATCTAGAAACTACAGGGAACAGAAAGCTTTCAAAATATAGAGACTTAATGGAAGAAATAAAAACATATATATGGGAACAGGATGACCTCCAGATCATCCCTGGCATTTTTTCTGCTATTGAAGTTGTCCCAAGATGATTTCAGTGAGCCTACAGAAAATAAGCTTACATTCTAATATTTGTATTCAATTAGAAAAAGCCCAATAGTCTTCTCACACCGGGAGAGTCTTCTCCCCTGCTTCCCCTTCCTCAGATTGCTTGGTTCTTCCTTTTTAAGAAAGGATCCCCAGACTAGCCATATTCACTCATTTATTCCTTTCCAGGTCTGGTTCCTGGTTCTCCATATTTCTTTCTCTATCATACCTCCAAAAATATTTCTCCTCTACTTTTTAGCTTCCTTTTATGTGTTGTCTTTCTTCATTAGAATATGAATTCCCGGAGTGCAGGGTCTGTCTTTCTTTTGACTTCTATTTGTATCCCCAGCACTTCAGCCCAGTGCCTAGCATATAATAAGTGTTTAATAAATGCTTATTAACTAGCTAATATCAAATAATAATAGCAAGATAGAGAGATGTTCCAGGGCTGTTTCTATCTGAACTCCATCCAACAAAATGAGACCATAATAAAAATAGTCAATTGACTATATGTTTCCCTAGGTGAGAATTTCACTTGTCTCTCCTATAGTACCATCAAGAATAGGTCTAGATATCCACAGAAGCTCGATTAATCTTTGTGGAGTGGTGGATTTTTAACAATATTAACAAAGATGACTGCACTCCTGACTCTGGAAGCTCACTCCAGCCCCGGACTTCATACCTTGGAAGTTACTTTCCACTCCTGTGGCCTCTCCTTTTGATTGGTTTCACTTAGAAGCTCCATTTTAAGGAGGATACCCAGACTTCCCATGTCTTAATTCCTCTCCAGGCTACCCTGCTGTCTCTCCTCCCAGACTGCCTTCTTCCCCCACCCTTTTTAGTTCCCTTTTATGCTTTATTTTTCCCTTTAGAATGTAAGCTCCTCAAGGGCAGGAACTTTCTGCTTCTATTTGTATTCCCATTACTTCTCATTTTTCAGTCATTTTCAGTCACTTCCAACTTTTTGTAATCCCATTTGGGGTTTTCTTGGCAGAGATACTGGAGTGATTTGCCATTTCCTTCTCCAGTTCATTTTACAGATGAGGAAACTGAGACAAGTGAATTGTGAATTGTACAGGGTCACACAGCTAGTATCTGAGAACTCAGATCTTCCTGACTCCAGTTCCAGCATCTTATCCACTGTACTACCTAGCTGCCTATGTCAAAAAACCAAAACAAAACAAAAACCCGTTTTCTTTCTTCTAAGGCCAAACTCTTCTTTCTCCCTCTAAAACAAGCTGGTGGCTTGATGCCAGCACAGCCACCCACCCCAGAATCAGGTAGTTCACACATGTGTCATCTTGGCACACTGATGCAATCATTTCTTAGTACTGACATGTGGCCAGAGTGAGCAAATTGCATGCCCACCACAGGCAAATATTTCTTTTTGCTCAGGGGGCTTGGAGAGAACCTGGGGAAAGAGTATCTTAGCATCCAAATACTGAACATGTGACCTGCACAGAGCCTAGGTATCCACTGACAGAAATCAACTACAAATGGAAATGAATTATTTATTCTCTGAATTCAATTATGACTTTCCCAAATAGAATCTTACAGGCTCAGGGAACATGAAGGAAGGCCCCAGAAAACCACAACGGAGGTATTACGGGTAATGATAAAAGAATAAAATAAACAGTGATTTTTTTTTATGGGGCAGCATCTTCTTTTGAAGACCTCTGATACTGTTAGGATTTATGAGACATAGTGTTGCTCAGTAGAGGGAACACTAACTAGGGAGAGCATCAGCAGACTTAGGTTTTCAACCTGAGTGATTTGCTGAGTGACTTTGGAAAAGTCTTTCACCCCCTCTCTGAATGTTTTCTCATCTGTACAATGGAATAAGAACTCTTGTCATAGAGTTGTGAGGGGCAAATGAGAGACAGATATGAAAATGATTTGTAGCCATTAGCTACTAGACACAAGAGAAGCCAACAAGGATATTTAAATGATTATTATGTAACAGTAAATACAAACTGTCTCCTTTTTTTGCCCTGGTACATTCTATGTGCCAGGAACCGGGCTGAAGTGCTGGGAATACAAATAGAAGCAGAAAGTTCCTGCCCTTGAGGAGCTTACATTCTAAAGGGGAAAATAAAGTCTTCTTCCTTCCTCTAAGACAGAGCTGTCCAACCTTAGGTTATCTTAGGGCCACATTAAAATAAAATAATTATTCAAAGTCCACACTCAGAATAAAACATACAGTACACTAATAGAAAGTTGGGGAGACTGCATCATCAATACAATAGGTGATGGTACGAAGTACTAAAGCAAACACAAAACAAGAAAGCAACAACACAACAGTATAAAGGTAGGTGCATACTGACTAGTCTGCAGACAGAACACATCCCACAGATCAATTGAGAATTCCATGGGCTATGTTCCATCTGTAATACTGCTTAAAAACACCAAAGAAAATTAACATCAATGAGATTATTTATTAGTGATGGAATTAAAAATCTAATATGCATTCCATGCAAATTATTATTTTATTTTTTTGCTTGTGAAAATTAAAACCCACAGGCAGGACGCATAAAATCTTACTGCGGGACATATTTTGGACAGCCCGGCTCTAAGAAATAATTCTACATAGAGGTAAGGGAGTGTGCGGGCCTGGCCAATAGAAGATCCATTCTCCAAGTGTGTACAGTGCTCTACCTTGCTGCCAATCCACACAGGGCACTCAGTAGAACCTGCTTTTCCCCTTTTTCCCTCATACCGCACAGAAAAATAAGACGAATTTGAGATGAAGAAGATGAGGAGAAAGCTGTGGGTCTGAGTGGTGAAAAGGATGAGAAGAAAGAGCTAGAGAAGGACGAGCTGAGTGAGGGAGCTGAAGAGAGCTAAGGAGTCTCCCTCTCAATCTGCCCACAAGCAGATCTGAGCTGCTCCCAGAGGGCCAGCAGTGGGTGTCTGTCCATTGAATTGGACTAGATGACTCCTGAGGACCCTACTAACTCTCAAATTCTGTGAATCTGTGATTATCCTTAAAAATAATAATCTAGGACATCTGTTCTGCATTTCATATTCTCCAAATAAAAGGCTTTCACATCCATGATCTCAGAAACCTGATCTCAGTCCTGTTTATAGATAGTTACCGAAAGCAAGCATTATATACAATAGGGATACGCCAAAGGCCATCCCAATAAATATAGAAGTAAAGCAAAGATGACCCATTTCACTACTATTTGTATTTGCTATAGTTCTAGCAAGAACAATAAGGCAAGAGAAAGAAATTAAAGACAAAAAGATAGGGGAAAAGAGACAAAAGTATTTATTTGCTGAAAATCCTAGGGAATCAACCAAAAAAAAAGCGATTAAGGCAATTAATAGCTTCAGTAAGATTTCAGACTATAAAATAAGCCCACAAAATCAACACTATTTAAATATCATCATCATCATCCAAAAAGGAGGCCTTATTCAAAATAGCTATAAAATGTATGCATAATGTTTAGAAATCAATCTACCAAAACACACTCAGTACTTATATAAATTCAGTTAGAAGATGGCCCTTAAATAAAGAACAACCTACATATTTGAAATAATATTCAGTGCTCATGTCTCGGTCATGTCAATATAATAAAAATCACAGTGCTGCCAAATTTAATTTACATACTTAGTGCTATGCCAATCAAATCACCAAAAAAGATATTTTACAGAACTAGATAAAATAATAACAAAATTCATTTGGAAGAACAAAAATAAAATCTAATATGTCAAAGGAAATCATGAGGAGACAGGAAACGGCATTTCCAGAACATGAACTATATGATAAAGAATCAATCATTAAAACCATTCGGTACTGGTTACAAAATAGAAAAGCAGATCAATAGGAGAGACTAGACAAAGGGGAATCAGAAATAATGAAACTCAATAACCCTGTGTTCTATAAACCTGAAAACACAAATTACTTAGAAGAAATTACCATTTGATAAGAACTACTGGGAAACCTGAAAAGCACTGTATTCCACAATCAATTCAAAATGGATGTGTGACTTGAATTTGAAGATAATACCATAAAAGAATTAGAAAAATAGATCATATGCCTTTTATTATAGGTAGGGAGTGAATTAGTTTCTACCCAAACAAGTGATAGAGACAATTACAAAAAAAATAGATAATTTTGCTTATGTGAAATTGAAAATCAATGGAAACAAAATTAATTCATCTAACATGAGAAGGGAAGCTATCAACTATGGGAAAATCTTTATATCCAATATTCCTGATAAGGATTTGACAGCCAGCTATACAGACAGCTGATAGAAAAACAAACAACCAAAGATCTGGGCCAGGTAGCACATAGGTGCAATCCCTGATGTTGGAGAGGCTGAGGATGGTAGACGGACTGATTGAGGAAATCTGAGGTAAAGTGGGCCAAGCTGATCAAGGGGCCACACTCAGCCTGGCACTGCTATGGTGACACCCTGGGAGCAGGGAGCCACCCAGCTGCCTAAGAAGGAAGAAACAAGCCCAGGCCAGAAACAGCTAGCCAAAGCTTCTGTGCTGATCAAGAGTGGGAAGGGAAACGGAAATAAGCACTTACAGAGTGTCTACTATGTGCCAGGCATTGTACAAAGTGCTTTTGACAATGGTTATCTCATCTGATCCTCACAACAACCCTGTGAAGTAGGGGCCATTATTATACCCATTTCATAGTTTAAAAAACTGAGGCAAACAGAGGTTAAGTAACTTGCCTAGGGGCACACAGTTAGGAAGTATATGAAGCTGGATTTGAACTCATGTCTTCCTGACTCCATGACTAGGGTTTTATCCACTGTGCCACCTACTAGCTGCCTCTAGTGGCATCTGGTCTGTAAGTACTGATACATTTTTAATCTGGGTGAGATAGGAAGACCCAGTCTCAACAAACAAAATTAAAAAAAAAAACAGCCATTCTCCAATAAATAAATGGTCAGAAGATATGCACAAACAGTTCTCAAAAGAATTACAAACTATTAGCAACCATATGAAAGAATGCTTTGAATCACTGTTAATAAAAGGAATGCCAAAAACAAAACAAAACAAAAAAACAATCCTGAGGTTTTACCTCACATCCTGCATTTTGGTAAAGATGGGAATAATCAAATTTGGAAGAAATTTTGTGGAAAGACAGGCACACTAATATATTGTTGATGGAGCTGTGAATTGAGGTGTGACCTTTCTGGAAAGCAATTTGCAGTTGTACAAATAAAAATAATTAAATATATAGGTCATCTGACCCAGAATTCCACTGGTAGGCATATGTCCCAAGGAAGTCAATGACAAAAGGTTCCATATGTACCAAAATATTTATAGCAACACTTTTCATGATAGCAAAGAATTGGAAACAAAGTAGATGCTCATTGATTGGGGATAGCTAAACAAAAAGTGATTCGTAAATGTGTTGGAATGTTGCCATGTTGTAAGAAATGACAAATACGATTAATACAGAGAAGAGTAGAACAGCTTACATGAATTGATGCACAATGAAATAAGCAAAGTCAAGAAAACAATAAATAAAATGACTACAGTACGGTGTAACTCCCACTCCCACCCAGGTAAGATAGGAAAGGAGATAGTGCTGTGGTGTGTTCTGCATGTGGGGAGGGAGGTATGTATGACTCCTGATTGGCTGAGAGAATGCTGAACCACATTATGCGTCTGTGTATGGGACTTATCCTAGGTAACAGCAGAGACACTGGAATGGAGGACCTTGGGGGACACTGTCCGAAGAGAGAGATGAGATGCAAACTTTTAAAATGTCAGACTGGGGTCCATGTCCTTGGACCTCTAAGGCTTGCAACTTTAGACTGTTGTGAATAGGACTCCCCTGAGTAAAAGTATTCCCTCTGCCTTGATAGCTGAGACCTTACTTTACTTCTAGCTGATGAACTCATGTTCTCTTGTATATTCTTTGGTATGTTTTAATCCAATTTCTAATCCAATGTGTTATAATCTAATTGAAACTTCTCCAATTTCGATTGACTGGGGAGGGGGGAAATGAGTTTACTTGCTATTTGCTATTTATAATTATCCTTTGTCTAACTAACAATTAATGGGCAGAGGCTAAGTTGGTGAGTAGTAGCCAAGGGTTACCCTCTCCCTTAAGAACAACTAACTTTCTTTATGAACCCAGACTCCTATTACTAAACTAGAGATATTCAAGGAATGGCAGATACATATCATTCTTGTCCAATATTCCTTTTGGATACTGAAGGAAAGATTAGTGGTCCTGGATATGTCTGCCCCTCTCCTCAAACTCCAGACATTGCTAAAATGATACTTCTACTACTCCTACAAAGGAGGAAAAGCAGACCCCTCGAATTGTTTGTGGTATGGAGAAACCAGATTAAAATATAATTGGGAAATATGTAACAAAATAAATAAAAATACAATACAACATAGATAATGTTAATATGTGGTTTTCTAAGTCAATATGCTATCTTTATGTAGGGTTGAGTGGCCCCTGTTTCTATTTGAATTTGACACTGCTGCCTTTGGAGATGAGGCAGTCTAGACTCTCTAGATAATATCTCAGATCATATCTATCCAAATCACTTGTGTCTCACAACTGTATATTTAGACAATCCACCTGTATACATTTATATATTAAATGTAAATGCTAAGAACAGCAAGTCCAAAACAATTGAAACAAAATCTTGCAAAACTATGAGGACCAAAGAAGAGACATGAGAGGAAACCTTTCCCCGCTCTGCAGAAATAAGGATTAGCAGGTGTGGAACATTGCATGGAACATCTTTTTTTTAATGTATTAATCAATTTTGCTTAATTTTTTTACTCTTCTTCCTCTTTTTTCTCTTAAAATATTATTTGGTAAAAGGGATGATTTTCTAGAAGGGGGAAGGAGAAGACTACAGGAGGAATTCTAGGTGATATAAAAATAAAAAATGACAATTTTTTTTAAAAAAACCTCTCTGGTGCTCATGTCACTAATCTGTAAAATGAGAGATTTGGAGCAGATAACCACTAAGGTCCCTTCATACCCTAAATCTGTGATACCATACTCCTGCATCCTCTTTCAGATTTCTTCCCTTTGGCCTTGCTCTGATCGCTCCCTCTTGGTGAACTTCCCAGCAGTAATGTCTAAAAGTCTAGGCTATCCTGGAGTCTTCAGTTACTTCTTCACACCCTACCCTCCTGTGGGATAGCTAGGGGTCTATATCCCTATGAGATTTCCATGGGGCCTTGTGTGCAAAGGTTCAAAATGTCTCCCTCCTCTAAAAATCATTGCAAATGGATTTGCCCTGGGATTCAAAACCTGCTCTTTTAAAGGTCACTGATGGCTTAGCAAGAACTCTCACCACATCTCCCATTTTCATTGCTTGCTAAATGCTTTAAAATAGACATTTCAAAAGAGAGACAATAAATCAAGGCCAATTTTCTCCAGAGGAACTAAAGGGGTGCTCCATTTATATGTGCTAGAAAGCTGAGAACTCGAGGTTCTCTACTCTAAAAAACCACTACGTGTCGGAAGCAGCATGAGATCATGGAAAGAGGACTGGACTAGAAGTCAAGGACCAGGGTTCTGGTCTTAACTCAACCAATCCCTCCAGAATCTCAGTTTTCTCATCTGTAGAATAAAAGAAGAGGAACTTGTGGCAAGATGCCTGTTTGAATGGTTATTCCAGCAAATACTTGAAAAGCCCTCCTGACCATATAATAATCAAGAAATCCAGTAAGGCACTACAATGAGTGACTCCTATCCCAGAACTGGACAAAAAGCTAACCAGAAGCCCACAGGCAATGTGGTTGTACAAGTCATAAATGACAGAAGGGTGCCTTCCAGTGAAAGGGACCAGACAGGGCTTCATGGAACAGGGGGAAACTGAGCTGGTATTGAAAGAAAGAATACAACAGAGAGAATTGGGGGAGGCAGGTAGCATTTCAGATGCCAAGAAAAGTGTGAACAAAGCTTGGGACTTAATCAAGGAACAGCCCAGTCTGGTTAGATTATCTGATTTCTAAGCTCCCTTCTATCTCTGTGACTCTAGGCTCTTCCACCCAATGCACAGATTTTAAAAGGATGCTGTCTGGGTTCCATTGACTAACGTCATTCCTTTTTCCCTTTCTAGAAGCTCTGTTGCCAAGGAAAGAGTTCATCCAACACCTCTGAAATACAGTCACTGCTTCCAAAGATTAAAATGGCATTCAAAGAGACCAGAGGAACCAGGAAGTGCTTAATTCCATCTAATCCTGTGTCTTGCTTTCAGGCAATGCCCCAGGGCAATGAGTTGCTAGCTCCTCCAAAGATGCTGCCTCCCCAAACCATAACCAAGTCTACATCACAAAAGATTCTTGCTATCAGGAACATCTTAGCCATGCAGGGACAGAAGAGTCTCCCACAAACACATTCCCCATGTGTTCACTCCCTTTTGACCCATATTCCTAAGTTGTGGTTTTCTGAAGGGATAAAACTCTGAACAATCACCAGCTTTTCAAGAGATGGAATGAGCTTGGGTTGCAACATTTAAAAAAAAAAACTTTTCTCCCCCAGGAAATAAGTGCTGACGTGCAGGAACCCTGGAGATGGCTGGAGTTTGTGCTGGTGTCCTTCTTTTTCAGGAAAAAGGAGAGAGAGAGAGAGAGAGAGAGAGAGAGAGAGAGAGAGAGAGAGAGAGAGATTGATGGTCTGATTTCCTCAGCAAGGGAACAATTTTCCTCCATGAGAATCATCCTTCCCTGCTGCTATGTCTTCCCTTCCCCCTCCCTTCTCATACCCAAGCTGTCATTGAATTCTGTCACCCATTCCTGTCACAACTCTCAGATGTATTCCTTCCTCAGCATGCCTGCTGCCACCACCCTAGTACACAATACCAACTATCCAGACTATTGTGTTAATCTCTTCTTAAACAATTTTATTGACATTTTTTTTCCAAATCACTTCTATCTTCCAATAGATCCTCCATTCTTGCCTCTCTCAGAGTCATCCCTCGTAACAAAGAATAAAAAATAGGGAGGGTGGGGTAACAGTTCACCAAAACTAACCAAAGCATCAGTCGACTCCATCATTGGATACAGAGTTCTAAACCCATAGTCCCCCACCTCTGCCAAGAAGGAAGGAAGATGTCTTCTCATACATCTTTTTGGGGGTCAAGTTTGTCCATTATATTTTCATAATGTTCAGTTTCCATTTTTTGTTGCTATATTTTCCATACATTGTTGTAGTGATTGTGTAATGCTTTCCTGGAAAATAACATCGCAACCTTTTAACCAATCCTCCTGCCCCTTCTCTGCCACTTTTCTAATCGATCCTCAGCAACAATGCTAGAATTATCTTTTCTATGTACCTTTTTGACCATGTCACTTCTCTGCTCAAAAATCTTCAGTGGCTCCCTAGGGCCTGCTAAGCAAAGTTCAAACTTCATCTCTAGCATTCAGAGCCCTCCCCAGTCTGGCACCACCTTTACTTCAAATAACTCCCTTTCACATACCCTGTGCTGAGGCAAACTGTATTACTATTCCTTCATTTCCAAACACTCTTTTTACTAACTCTTTGCCTTTATTCATTCCCTATGAATGGAAAAAACCCTTTTTACTTGCTAAATTCCTATTTTTTAAAAAGTTCAATTCAAATTATTCTTCTACCATAAAACCTTCCCAGATCCTTATCCTAACTCCAACTTCAGGCTTTACAGGACATTTTTCTTATGCCTTTCGAATGTACCTGTCATGTAATATTATTGAATATAGTTCTGTGTTTTTGTCTTTTCTCCTCACCAGACTGTTCAGACCAATGACAGTAGAAACCATGTCTTATCTAAACTTTGTATCTCCCTCACCACCTAGTACCCAGCAAGCTCTTTATCTAATTAAGGAATTTTCATGGAATTGTTGGATTGATTTGGATTCCCATTCCTCATGTCACTGAAATCCATGGTCACTTTGGTTTTCATGAAGATTTCATGCTCCATTTTGTTCACCCTTTCATCCTTGCTCGGATATTTAGCTTCCAGGATATTTCAGTTGTAAAGGACCTTAAAGGCCGTCTCGGCCAATAGCCTGACTCAAACTGTAGAAGAACCCTTCCCATAACCCACCTGTCAAGGACTCATTCAGTTCAAGTCTTTGTTGGAAGGAACCTATAGACACAAGACACACACACACACACACACACACACACACACACACCACAATAATAATAAAACCAAAGAGGGCAAGATACTAGACTCAAACCAGTATAGCACAGTATTGTGTAAAGAAAAGGGAAGAAAAAATAAATAAAGCAAAAGCTCAGAGAACGGGGAACTCCCAGTAGGTTTCACAGAGGAGGTTAGAAGTGGAGCTGGCCCAGACTCTATGTGTGAGTTGATTAAAGGTACTGTGGAATGTCATGGTTACAAATCCCTCTGGTTACCTTCCTCTTCTCCACAACCTGGCTCCCTTTTCTCCCCCCAAATATGGACAGGAGCAGAGGAAACTAATAATTATCACCTGAATTAACTTGGATGGCCCTGGAAGTTGGTGATTGGCCCCATAGGGATGGGATCCAAACTGTGTGTGTGTCTGTGTGTGTGTGTGTATGCGTGCGCACACACAGGGAGCTGGGAAGCTCCCTCCTTCTCCTCCCTAAGGTTTTTCTCTTTTGGATTTCTTTTTCAAACAATCCTGAGAGACTTTTTTTTTAAAAGCAGGCTAACAGACAGGCACCTTAAAAGGAGAGAGATGTACACTCAGAGAAGATGCAGCTGGGCTGGCCTGGGCCAGATAGAATTTCAGAGTGAGCTTGAAAAACGGCAGACAAGGACCTGTCTCATTCCTTTCCTTTCTCCCCTTCAGGAACCACCTTTTCCTGGACCGAATGAGTGTCATGTTGTACCTCTGATCCATGCCTAGCCCTTCCATGGAACTGCAAATGAGTTTCTTCTTGGTCTGTGTGATGTTGCTACTAGTGATAATCAGGGAGTTTCAAGCTAGAAAGGACCTCAGAGATCATCTTAATCTGAAGCTTTTATTTTATAGATGAGATAATTAGGGCCTCAAGAAATACTGGAAGGATTTGTTCAAGGGCACACACATGGATAATAGTAGAACCAGGATTTGAACCCAGGTCTTTTGATCCTAAATCACTATTGATTGTTGTTCAGTTGTTTGAGTCCTGTCTGACTTTGGGACACCATTTATGATTTTCTTGGCAAAGATACTGGGAGTGGTTTGTCGTTTCCTTCTCCAGTTTATTTTACAGATGAGGAAACTGGGACAAACAGGATTAAGTGGCTTGCCCAGAATTCACACAGCTAGTAAGTATCTGAGGCTGGATTTTAACCCTAGGTCCTAACCCTAGGTCCAACAATCTAGCCACTGTACTACCTAGCTGTCCATCTGTAAAATGGGTTAACATTATTTGCATACCCCTAACTCAGTGTTGCTATGAGAAGAGTGCTTTGCAAATAAATATCAAAATGTTCTGTCTAACTGTGAGCTATAACTGCTGTGCTACTTGGGGGTGAAAAGGAGAGGGAAGAGCTGTTCCCTCATTCTCCTCAGGCCCTTCCTCCCAACATCCCCACATCTGAAGAACATTCACTTCCTGCTTCTCTAAATCCTAACTAGATGAGGAGCAGAGGCAACTGTCAGCAAAATCTTGGATTTCTCATATTTTTTCTCCTGAAGTATGATTATAAAGTTCCCTGGCAAACCTAAATTTGATGATCCTTTGAGCATGTACAAAAGGCAGTGTGGTGTGGGGAAAAGAACGCTGGCCTTGGAGCTGATGGGCGAGCAGAATGGTCAGCAAATATTCTTGGTTGAGTCTAGCTCAGTTAGTTTTAGGTTGGCGATGATAAGGTGCAGATTAAAAGTTCGTACCCCGTTCCTCTCCATTTCCTGCCCCTCCAATCTATCTTACCAGACTTAACTGTCTGAAACTCTGCCTTGATCCTCTCCCTTCTACGCCTTCATTTAAGAGTCGTGAATGACTTCCCCTGGTCCAAAGGGTGAAATCCAAACTCCCTAGTCTGACATTCAAGGCTTTTCACAATCTGTCCCCAACCTACCTTAACATCCCCATCCATTCACTGTATAACTTGGCTGAATTGGAGCCCTGGCCCCAAAGTCACCTTGTAAGACTTCTGCATCTTACTTCATGCTATAGTCTGCGGCTAAAATTTCACACCCTCACCTTGCCTTCTTGAAATATTACTTGTCTTTGAACACCTACCACAAATATCATCTCTGCCAGAAAGCCTAACTTGATCCCTGCTCTGTTTTGACGCTCTTGGAGTTGTTTTCTCCCTTGCAGCACCTCATATACCTCAAGATTTGAGTGAAATCATGATTTTGCTGAAGTGTGCGCTCCCTCACATCTCAGCCTATGTGATTTTTGCCCTTGTCTTCCTATGTTGTGGGTCCCAGTGTGCCTGGGACTCTGTCCCCCAAATGTGCCTTACCCTTCCTCCATAACCACAGCCCCTCCTCCCTCATTTTCCAATCTTACATCCCCTGGGTAATGTATCTTATCTCACTCCCAGCAGGGCACAATCATTGGTTGCCATAGTCACTTATCAACATCTTATCCCATTTGGTCTTTCGCCTCTTTCAGGGCTTACCACATTTTGCCTTGTATTATCATCAGCTGTGTCCATGTCTTACCTATCCACTGCACCACCTAGCTACCCATCTGTAAAGTGGGTTAACAGTATTTGCATACTGTATTAGAGGGAGAACTATATGTGGACAGGAATCACATCTTCTTCTAGTCTATTTTCTTCTCAGCAGACCCCAACTGGTAGCTTGTTACTGGTAGTCAATATATGTCTAATAAATAAACAATAGAATATATAATATAATAAATGAGATATTCAAGAATATCTCAATTATTATATTATATATAATTAATAATATCATTAATAAATAATATAATAAATAAGCCAATTACTTTTACTGTCTTCCATAAGAAGTCTGCATCCCTCAGTTTGCACAGAGGAGGTGCCTACCTACTTCAATTATCCATAAGGTAGTTTCAGAGATGGCAGGGACAACATGTAGCTATCCCTGTTTTGCTGATAGCAATGATTTTCAATCGATTTCAGTAAGATAGAGCAAAAATAACATTGATTCTCAGGAGACATCCAGCCTTGGTGATTTACTGTGTCACCTTAAACAAATTACTCCCTCCCACACTTTGAGCCTCAGTTTCCTCCCCTGCAAAATCAGAGTGTAGGATTAAATAATCTCTAAGGTCCTTTCCAGCTCTAACATTTTGTGGCCAGTTTTCTTTCTCTCTTGTTTCTTCTTCACCATCCCCCTTCACAGACCCCTCTCCCAGTCTGTGCTGAAAAAGGGTCCCAGCACTAGAAGAAGCCATGGATGAGGGGTGGGGAGCATTCTCAGCCCCAACAACATCCAAATGGGGAAAAATGTCCTGGGGAGTAAGTTCCCCCCAATGTATGCACTCCAGCCTGGTCTAAGAGCCTGTATTTTTTCCTCCTGATTCAAACTGATTTTGCACAGTATCACATTATACAATGGGCAAGGTTCAGCTCAGAAATTCCTTTCCCAGGAAAATTCCTGCATCAGACCAAGTTTACATTAAGCAGAATCAGGATCATGGTATTTATTTCTCTGGGCAAATGTAGCTCAGACACATTGTGTACTTTTTACAGCAAACCACCTTGTTTTTGTTCTTCTCGGCTTCCAGCAAAGGGGACTGAGGGCAGCTCTCCCAAGAGGGAAATGGGGAGAATTATGGACATCAGTCCTGCTCTAGGGCCTCCAGGGGTCATCTAACATATTCCTCTACTTTGGGGGCTACGTGGCAGTTCAGTCACCAAATGATCCAGAACCACAAATATTCAGTGCTGCATTCAACTCCCCTGACCGGTTAGCTCTGACTCGATACATCAGGGACTGGAAGTTCCAGACTTAATTTTATCACAGTTCAATTTCGCCACCAGTTTACAATGTACTAGGCCCTAGCGTATGTTGGGCTGTACTGTTCAGAACATGGAGATGACCAAGACCCTGCCTGTCCTCAGGGTTCTTATTGTCCACTAAGAAAATAAGATATAAATGCAAGATTACAAGGCAGTATGTTACCAAGGCTCATGCTACGGGGAGGTCCAAGGAGGAAAAGACCGTTATTGGTCTAGGGGAACAGACAGAGATGAGCCAGAGCTTGAAGGGTGAAAAGGAGAGGCAACATTGAGAGGTAGTAGGGAAAGGAGTCTAGATTTTTATGGATTCATAGATTACAATCACCCAGAATCACGAATTCTGAGTTTAAGATACCTCAGGGGCTATCTAGTTTAACCCATACCTGAATAAGAAATACCTTTGCCAGATCCCCAGCCAATTGTCTTCCAGCCTTTGCTTTAAGACTCCTAGTGAGGGAGAACTCTGCACTCCCTTAGGTGGCTCATTCCCTCTTGGGGTGGCTCTCATTGTTAGAAAGCATTTTTTTTACATCAAGGCTAAACTTGTTTCCTTTGAACTTTCACCTGTTGTTGTTCATGGTTCTGCCTTCTGGGACCCAACAGAACAAACCTAATCTCTTTTCTACAAGACAGCCTTTCCTTCACTTAAACACAGTGATTATGTCACCTGGAATCTTCTTTTCTCCAGGACCACCCCCAGTTCTATGCTCGCTGCCCTGGTTGCTAGAGATGAAAAGTCCCTTTGAGACCAACTAGCTCAACCCATTTATTTAACAGATGAGTAAACTGAGACCCAGAAAGGAACAGTGACTTGCCCTATATGACACCTCTTCTGAGATGATTTTTTTTTTAATATCCGAAGTCTACCTCCCCTCCTATTGCAATCTCCCCGACAGCCAAACTTTGTCTTCAAAGAGTGATACTCCTGTCCTCCAGGCCAGAAAGCACTTCACCTACATTAACTCATTGTGACTCACTTCCACTTTGAGGTAGATGGAACACGTATTTTGATTCCTATTTACGGAAGAGGAAACTGAGATTCAGAGAGGCCAAGGGGCTTGAATATAGTTACCCACTTAGTATCAGGCAGATTTTGAACTCCAGTCATTGTAACTCCATGTTCAGCACTCTTGACCCTGTGCTACCTAGGGCACATAGAGATAGAGAGTGACTTGGTCCTATCTTTATTTCCCATTATTATAACCTTCCTCTTAACAGAAACATACATGCATGTATGCACACACATACATACATGCATGTACACACATGTGTGTATGCTTTATGTGTGTCTACATGTGCATATACATATGTAAACACACATGCATGGTAACAATAGGGATGAATCTTGGGATTTAGGTGTCCCATCCCTTCTCCCCAGAAACACAACCAAACCCAAACTCCTTCGGCACCGTGATGAACACATGAAAATGAACTCTTCAGAAATAGATCCCCTCCACCTTTCCCTTCCACACACACACACATTTTATCAAAATACCAATAATACTAACTCATATTGATATACTACTTTAAAAACTCTTTATAAACATTATCTAATTTGAACTTTACAATCCATTTCTCTCCTGGAGGTGAAGAGCACCCCTATTATCATCTCTATTTAAGAGATGAGAAAACCAAGGCTCAGAAATATGCAGTGATTTGCCCAGGATCACACAGCAAATAACCACTGGAGCCAAGACTCAACCCTAAGTCCTCCAACTCTAACCCAGTGCTCTTGCCACATCAAAAGGGGCTTGGACTGGATGAACTGCAAAGGTTCTTTCCAGCTCCAAAGCTCTGACTTTCAGTCAAAGACCAAGAAAAATCATCTGTGAGAACACAGGGTCCTAAAAGCCAAAGTCAAGACAGGGAATTTATTT
The DNA here is from genome assembly GCF_011100635.1 of Trichosurus vulpecula. NCBI lineage: Eukaryota > Metazoa > Chordata > Mammalia > Diprotodontia > Phalangeridae > Trichosurus > Trichosurus vulpecula. Next base: position 74,243,559 of record NC_050581.1, read on the forward strand.
GAGCTGGTTGCATTTTTTGTTTCATTTTGGCTCTTTCAACAGAGAGCCATAAAAGGATTGTTTGAGTCAATTCCAGTATTTTGGCTCAAAATTCAACACATTTTTCATGATACCTCTATTTCCTGTCTTTTATGCCACACAGCCCACCTCCTTTCATACACCCACAGCTCCTTTCTCTCAACCCTCACCTCCTACATCCCCATCTCTATTTCCTCCCTCCTCCTGCCCCTACCTACCCAGCTCTGCTCCTGACTTCCAAACTTTTCTGCCTCTGACTCTATGGACCCCGTTGTCTTGAGTTCCCCACCAAAACTTCCATTTGAGGACACGACCAAGACAGCCATACATATTTCAAACCAGATTCAGTTCTCAACTCTCTGGGTTTTTGCACCTTCCTCCCTGCAGGGGTAACTCCCCATCCCACCCCCAAAATCTTTTTATCCCATTTGTGTGTTGTCTTCTCCCCTTTTGAATATAAGCTCTTTGAGAGCAAAGGATTGTTTTTTCTTTTCACTAATATTTGTATTCCCAGCAATTGGCGTAAATAATTGCCTAAACCATAGTAAATGCTGAGTAAATCTATCTATCTATCTATCTATCTATCTATCTATCTATCTATCTATCTGCTTGCCTGCCTGCCTGTCTGTCTCACCTCCTCATCAACCCCTCCCTGCTCCTATCTTGTTCTTTCCTTCTCTGTGGAGAAGACAGGAGAAGACCACATAGTCCCTGCCCTGAGAAGGCCCACTGAAGAGAGTCGATAGCTGAAAACCAGTAGCACTTATAACGTATCAGTCTTTTAAGACTACAGTTTAAATGCCAGCTTTTGAAGGAGGCCTGCTGTGCCACCCCAACCTGACCCCCAGCTGGCCCTTCTCTCAGACTACCTTGCATCTACTCTGAATGTATCTTGCACATACCTATTCACTTAGTTGTCTCCCTTATTAGAATGTAATGTCTCTTAATGTGGAAATATGCTTAATACAATTTTACATATATGACCTGTATCAGACTGCTTGCTGTCTTGGGGAGGGGGGAGGGAGGGAAGGAAGGGAGAAAAAAATTTGGAACTCAAAATCTTATAAAAGTGAATGTTGAAAACTATCTTCACATATAATTGGAAAAAATAAAATACTATTAAGTGGGGGGAAAAAGCAAAAATAATTTGAAGCAGATTGCAAAGGAACTTAAAAAAATGCCAAGTTCTTGAGGACAGGAACTGTTTTTTGTTTTGGGGATCTTTTTTGCCTTTCTGCATATCCCCAAGTCTTTGAGGTGCTAGGCATAAAGTAAGAACTTAACGGATACTTGCAGTCCATCCTCACTCAGATCCAAGTCAATTGCAAGTCATGTCATCATCTCCCTGATGTCATGGTCCTCTTCGAGAATGAAAGACAAACCACACACAACCTGACTGATAAAATTCATCCTTGAGACCTCCCAGGGAACCCTGCCTCAGCTGTCAATCTAGATTTTTGCCCTGCCCGACACCTGCCTGTGGCCTTGGTCTACGTCCCAGGGCCTTTCCCAGTACTTCAGACTATCCTGGATCTCAAAGGACACAAAATCATCAACTGCCATGAAATTGGAACTGGAAAAAGGGCCTTGAACAACAGTCTTGCCACCTTACTCCCTCAATAGACCTCTCTCCAGCCACTGATACTCTGCCTGGGCTCATTTCTCACTGGTTATATAATAAAGGGTCTGGCACATGCATAGAGGGCCTTGGAAAGTTTCTTCACTCATGGAGAGACTACAGAGCCTGCTTCTGGGAGAGCTGTGATGAAATGTAATGGGAGTGTCTTGGAGAAACACGGAACAAGCATAGACCTTCTGTGACTGATTCCATTCTACTAAACGCTTGGTAAATAAAAGTTCTTTGGCTAGCGAGGCATTTGAAAAGACTAGTGATCTGAATCTCCTCCATTTTTTCTCTCTGGATATGTTGGGTTGATCTCTTGGATTTCTTCTCCAGTGGCATCCTTGGTCTTGGACCTTTTTATTTCAATTCTAGGTAAAGGGATTAAAGACTCCAATCTTGTGAATTTTAAAAGGCCAGGAACTTCAGAGTCTGGGTTTCCAGGCATAGCAAGATGTGGGTTTTGCAGTCACTTCAGCATTTATACAAGGCACAAGAAGCTACCTTAGGGACCCAGCCCAGGGTCACTGAGACAGTGACTTGTTTGGCAGAAACAGTGTTACGTAGACACTGAGCAAAGTTTGAACCCACTCTCCCTGAGATTGAGGTCATACAGGGGAGAGTATAACTCTGAGACTATGAGGGTAAATCTTTGTATTTTTGTTATCCCTATATTCTCAAAGTAAATTTTCTTTTGTAAAAGTTAGTTGAGGTTAGGTGGTTAAATGGAACTGGTGCGCTTTTCACTGTCACCTAACAGTACAGGCTTGAGTTGATAACAGAAGGGTAAGAAACCCCAACCCTTCATGGGTAGCTTATAAACCTTAGGAGCAAATGGGTCTTACCTGGCTCTGGGGGAGTAAGGCCAGAGAGCACTCACAATATGTAGCATACTGCTACCCCGTCATACTCTTCCCATCTCAGTCATTTTGAATCTTCAGCTGTTACTGTACAAACCATAATTCCCATTCATCATTGCCCATTGCTCTGCTCCATTCCACCACAATCCTACACACACCCATGTCCCACTCCAGATCTACCTAGTCCTTCCACTGTGCTCTCTGCCTGTTCCACAGTTATCAATCTTACATCTTGAAAGCAAGATGAAACTTGCCTTAATCTTAAATCTAATCATTCATGTTCCCTCCTGATAACATGGCAGCCCAGGCTATCCTTTCCAGCACTGGTTACACGTTCATTGACACCATTCAATTCACTGAAGATGGTGAGAAAGTTGAAACACTCCTTTCTCCCATTTGCCACCTCCAGACTAGCCCTCTATCAGTATCACTCAGCAACCCATCCCCTTCTGAGGTCCATTCAATCTAAATTCGTCACTCGATCAGGATATTGGTGTCTTTTCTCCACTGATACCCAGGATATGCTCCTTCTATGCTCAATGAATTCAGTGCCTGGCTCACAGTCTTTCTCACCATCCTAACTCTTGCTCTCATATTAGGAAACATCCATTCATACATAGACATATATATGTGTATGTATATATGCATATATTTATGTATATATACATAGAAATACACACATATGTATGTATGTGTATGTATACATGCAAACACATATATGTATATATTCCATTTATATATATTCCATGTATATGTATATAAATATATACATATGTTCCTAAATATTCAAAAATTCTACCTTTCCAGTTCATCAGTTTACTCAGTTCTTATAACCCTCTCCTTTACCACAGCTAATTAGTTTGATCCCTGACATGCCATCACCCATACGTATTCCACTTCCACATTCATGAATTCTGAAATTCCTTTGTCTGATCATGATTTTTAACATTCCATCTTCCTATCTACCTTGTGATCCCTGACCCCATTCTTAGTCCTTACTGTGGTCCTCAATCCTTCTATCCCTTAATTCTCTCCCAGGCTATCATGCCTACACCTATATCCCTTGGTGAACCAGTTCTTCTCTATGCTATCCTCTACACTTGAGTCTCTTGTCCCTTTAGCCTATCATGGATCCTGCCTTGCCAAGCCCCAGCCCTGGATTACTCTTGTCGTCTTCTGCCTCTGCTTCTATTCCCATGCTGATAAATAACACTGGAGAACATCACAAAACCATGCTTTTTTGTCTACTACAAACTTATGTTACCAAATCTGAACTGGGCTCTCACCATTGTGAGACAGTCCTTTTATCCCTCCCTAATCTATTCACTTTGATACTCATCACAACTATTTCAAAAATCTTCATCTCTCCTCAAGCCTTTCCTGGCATCTCCTCTCTTCATTCACTCAGCTGAGGACCTTGTTTCTTATGTCACACACACACACACACACACACACACACACACACACATATTTGAAGCCATTTGCTAAGGGCTCCTTTTGTTCTCTGATTCCTTATTATCTCCTCCTTCACCTCTGTCTCACATGAAAAAATAGACCCTCTCTTTGCTAAGAGAAATTCCTGTAGATGCACCTATGATCACATTCCATTTCATCATCTTCAGTCTCTCCCCATCTGCTGGGCACTTCCCTGCTGCATACAAAGAAGCTCATGATAGCAAGCTGTACGCAATAGAATTGAAGTTGCATGTACAATCATCTTTTTTCCCTTTTCTACTATGTTATGGTAATCCTTGTTTCGTTTCTTAAGTTCAAAAAATTTTTTTGAATCAGCACTAAAAAAAAAGAAGCTCATGTCTCCCCCATTCCTAAAAATCTCTCACTTGATCTGACCACCCACACTATATCTCTGCTCACTTTCGTGGCTAAATTACTTGAGAAAGCCATCTATATTCAGTGCCTACACTTCCTCTCTTCTTCCTCTTTTGTAAACTCTCCATAGTCTACATAGATGTTTCTGACTTCATAATTCTACCAAAACTACCTTCTCCAAAGTTACCAATGATCTCTTAATTGCTTCCTTTAAGACTCAGCTTAAATCCCCCCATTTTCCAAAGGTCCATCCTGTGATACCAATTAAGTTGAGACTTTTTTACTGTTTTAGAATGATAAATTAATTGTGTCTTTGATTGAGCCTTACCAGGTGCAAAACTCCAGGCCCAAATCCCTATCTACTAGGTGCTAAGCCTATGTGGGCGTGAAGCCCTCAGGGTCCTAAGGGGAGTTGCTAAGACCAGAGCCAACAGTATGCGCCCAAGTCCTGGTAGCTCAGATGACGTTCGATGATGTCCAAAGACTGTATAAAAAGAGAGAACAGAGCTATTTGCTTGGGGGCCGTGAGCCACAGGAGTGGTGTATGACTCTGGGCCAGCCATTGTTATAAGTTCCCTGGATCCTGAACCCAGATGTTGATGCCTTCTTGGTAACTATGAATTGTATTTGGTCTGTTAATAATGTATCTTCATAATTTGTTTGTATTTGCTCTGAAGTTCAGGGTGCTGGCTTTTCCCCCTGAACTAAGTGAGTTTATATGTATATGTTGGATTGAAGTAGGATTGTTAACCCCCTAACACTACTTTCCTTAGTAAAGCAGATCAAAGAACCTGTGCTGGCAGCATCCCTGTTGTTGGGCTTGTGTTGGTCTTTCACCCCCACAGCAGCTGCTAGCAACATTGTTGCAACACATTCTGATTCTGTTTCCGTTTTCTACTAGTGATTTCCCTCTGAGATTCCCTCTGATTTGCACTATAAAATCTTGTTTGCACATAGTTGTTTGCATGTTGTCTCCCCTTTCAGAACATGACTTCCTTGAGGGCAGGGACTGTTTTCGCTTTTCTTTGCATCCCTAGTGCTGTGTATCCCTGCAATGCCTGGAACATATTAGTTGTTGCTGTTGAGTTGTTAAGATTGGCCAGAGATACTGGAATTACTTGCCATTTCCTTCTCCAGCTCATTTTACAAATGAGGAACTGGGGCAAACAGAGTTGAGTGACACGCCAAGGATCACACAGCAAATAAATGTCTGAGGTTGGATTTGAACTCAGATCTTCCTGACTCCAGAGCTGAAACTCAATCCACTGTGTCACCTAGCTGCCCTACATTAAGCATGTAATAAATGTTTAGTGAGTAACTGATGGATCACTTTTCCAGCAGTAACCCCTTGAGATGAAGAATGCAGATATGATTATCTCCTATTTTATGGATAAAAAAAGTTTAGAGATGAAGTGACTTGTCTAAGGTCATAGGGAGTAGCAGACCTAGAACCCAGATCTTCTTATTCCAAGACTCCATATTGACTTCAGGCCATAAACTAGGAAAATGGTTGGCCAAGGGTTGAAATGAATGTAGCTAAGTGTTGGGTCATGCAGTATAGACTGTGAGTGTGAGAGCCCAGTCTTCTGCCCCTCAGGTCTATGTACCAGTTTGTCATGGTATGGCCAGAAGCCCCTAACCCACTTACTGTCCGCCTAAAACTCTTATTCCTCTAACTGATGATAGGGCTAAATTCATCTGAAGCTGTACCTTTGCCCAGCAAAATCAAAGAACAGACAACTCTAGATAGATAGATAGATAGATAGATAGATGATACACAATACATTTATTAAGCACCTGCTATCTACCAGGTACTGTGCCATGAGCAGGAAATTCAAATACAAACAAAAACATAGTCCCTACCCTGAAGAAATTCACAGTCTAATGAGGAAATAGAACACAAAAGAAGGCGCTAAAGAAATTAGAGGTTGAAGGGAAGGAGAAAAAAAATATCCTTGTGAGGACATGTTAAAGTCCTAAAATTCAGCAGAGGAGTGAAGAAGCATGGCTGGCCTGCTCACTTCCTCAAAATGGAGGCCTAGAAGGAATTAACCAATTGGAGGAGGGGGCCATAGGAACAGAGCTATCCTCCAGAGTATAGAGGTTGCTGGGGAATGATGGAGAAAACTGGAGGGTCAGAAGTGGAGAGGAATGAAGGAGGAAGCATGACTGGCCTGGGCATTTCCTCAAAATGGAAGTTCCGGGAGGAAGGAACCTGTCTCCTCTGTTAGCAGGAAATGAGAGAATAGTAATGATAAATTGACATTTTAATAACACTTTGATGTTGTCAAAACACTTTCCTCTTAATTCACTCTACCAATGTAGGTCAGCACCCCGCCCCCCCCACCAATTTAGCATCTTAGAAAGGTGCCTAGAACCTTGAGGGGGTAAGCAGTTCACCCAGGGCCACATAGTCAAGATGTATCAGGGGCAGAGATTTGAACCCAGGGCTCCCTGATTTTGAACTCAGTTCTCTCTCCCTTAGATGAAGCTGCATAACCTTGAAAAAAGAGAAGTTACATAAAAATAAGACATACCAATAAAAATATTTTAAAGATTTTAAAAATGTATTTATTTTGGTACTAGATTGTATATATTATGACACAATATATTAATATATAGTATATATTAATTGTATGTATTATGTATTAATTGTATATTAGTTACATCCCCAGACTACCACTACAAATAGAATATAAGATATCAAGGATTCCTTCATTTTTGTCTTTCTCTACCCTTACCTCCAGCACAGTATCTTGCACATGACAGAACATTTAATAAATGTTCATCAAAATGAATTTTATACAGGGAGTAATTGCAGTTTAGGAAAAGGAAAAACCATGAACTCCTGGAAGGCAGGGATTATCTTTTGCCTCTTTTAGCACAGTGTCTGAAACATAGTAGGTAGTAAATGTTTATCGATTGGGTGATTGATCCAATTTAGTCTTTTGGGAAGTTTATTTAAAATCAATAGATCAAAACTCTAAGGTTCTCTCTGTTTTACTCTGCTCCCAGTCAGGAGAAATCCCGGCACTCTCAGGGGATAAAGACTTGAACACTAATCCTTTCTGTATCTCAATAAACCAGTACCCAAGGACTGTTCCCCTCTGTTGCAGTCCCACTGTTAGTTAGCAAACAATGAAACAGAGATAACAGAAGTTAGAGTAATCCAGTTTATCTAGGCAGCAAAAACAATACTTAGACAGAAATTAGGAAATTAACTTTACAGAATGGGTTAAGCTTGGGAATCACCTTCTGTCCTATCCTGACAGAGAGGCAAAAGGGAGATTATATTTGAGGTCTGATAGTTAATTCTCCCAAATAAAAGTCAGCAGCCACCAGACACCTATTCCTTGGTTTCTCCACTCATTCCAATCTGGCCCTTGAAATTAGAGGCAACTGTGGTACCCAGTCAGTGGCCCCACAGGCTGTGCCTCAACGCAATGCTGCATGCTCAGCTTTCTAGCCTCCCTCCTCAGTTGCCAGTATCTCTTCATTTACTCAAATTATGGGCCACCATCACTATTCCTGCCATAACCAGACATCTGCTACAGTTCTGTTTAAAAAAAATAGCAACAACCAATACCAATTAAAAACAAAACAAAACAAAACCAATGAACCTCTGTCCTTCCATGTGGCTTCTTAGTACTCACAATAATCTCAGTCCTTCGTAGGATAGGAAAAAAAAGTCATCCTGGACTACATCTCCCAGAAGCCTGAGGCTGAATGCTAAAGATTTCCTCTGCTTGTAAAGATATCCTCCAAAAATCCCTTAGAGTAACATCCAGTTTTATGTTATTATTTTGTTGTTGTTAAGCAGTATTTCCCTAATCCTGTTTACTTCACTCTGCATCACTAAATAGCTTCTTATTTTTCTCTGAATTCTCCATATTCATTATTTATTATGGTGCATAACAATGTTAACGTAAGGTAATATGATTAAACATTTCTCAGTCAGTGGGTGCCTACTTTGTTTCTACATATTGCTTGTCTCTACAAATGTCATTGCAATGAATATTTAAGTATTTATAAGCTCTTTCTCTCTGTCTTTCACTTCCTTAGGGTCAAAACCTACTACATCATCAGCAGGATTTCTGAGTCAAAGGATATGGGCCTTTTAGTATTACTTTTTTTGTTCATTGTAATTCCAAATTGCTTTTCTGAACAGCTCATTGAAAAGATTAGGCCATCCCAATGATCCCCTCCAAATCTGTTTTATTGACATGAAGGCAGCACAGTGACTCTTAATCAAATGTTTACTTAATATTTAACATAGAAGCTTATTAGATTTGAGTTAAACATAGTTCTATGGACTTGTATGTGTGGTGTGTTCACTTTGGCACACGCTAGGGCACCTCATATAAGCATCGTGAACAGGACATTGATTCCATTTTATAGGACTGGGAACATTATTGTACCATTTTAAATAAATTCCAAGGTTTATAGTTATTGCATGGTTTTTAACAATATATTGTTGACTAAGGGTAACAATCTATTGAGTTTGATTTCTGAATCCGGAAAGCAACTACCAGTTATAACATCATGGCTATGGGAAAATACAATTTACTTTATAATATTCTCCAGGATCTCCTGGGTTCCAGAAATGTATTGGGGTAAAAATCAAGGCTTCAATTGTGTTTTGAAAAATATAAGGTATTATAAGAATATGAATTGGGGAAATTCGCCTCATCCAAAGAGATTGGACAGCAGGGTATTATAGTGGGAAAAAACACTAGGTCTGGAGTAAGAAAACCAGATGACATATCTCTGGGCCTCAGGTTCCTCATTTGCAAAATGTGTTAGAATTATATACACCAAGTTTGTCCTCCCAAAAGAAACATGAAACTGCACATCTCTCCCTTCTTTGCCAAGGTGAGGAACTATGGGTGTGGAACATTGTATGTTGCTATCAGACTGGGTCAATGTGTTGGTTAGTTTTGCTAAATTATACTTTTCCTTCTTTAGGTTCAAGTCTTTGTACAAGGGATTGGCTTCTGGGTAAGGGAGAGGAAAGGGCTACATTGGGAAATGAAGGTGATGTAAAAATCAAAGACATCAATAGAAACTTAAAAACTGAAATTCAATGCAAAAAGACAGAAAGAGAAAGACAGAAAAAGGAGGGAAAGAAGGAAGGAAGGAAGGGAGAAAGAAAGAAAGAAAGAGAGAGAAAGAAAGAAAAAAGGAAAGAAAGAAGGCAAGAAGGGAAGAAAGAAAGAAGAGAAGAGAAGAAAGAAAAAGAAAGAAAGAAAGAAAGAAAGAAAGAAAGAAAGAAAGAAAGAAAGAAAGAAAGGAGGAAGGAAAGAAGGAAGGAAAGAAAGGATAAAGTCTGCTGTCATTGAAAGGTTTCTGAGAACATGTGGCAAAATTTGCATTAAAGAGACAATCCTTTAAAAGGAGGAGCTATCCCCCTCTGTAAGGGGAAGTGTCTAGTGCTTATATGGATGATGTCCTAGGGCAGTCTGCACAAGTGATATATAGATTGTCACATGATTACCCTCTTTCACTTTCTCTGTGGCTGATGGGGTGTGTATCCAATATTCAGAGCATATCAGTCACTGTGTACCTCGGCTTACAGCTGATGTCAACACACCTTGTTTCAATATTTAATCCAGTTAAATATTAAACCTGTTCCAAAGCATGGTTGATTTACATTCAAATCAATTTACCAGCATCAGTTTGCTCATCCCGTCTGGGTCCTTCAGTCATCAGAGAGCCTCCAATGGTCCTACTGACCTGCGCCAGACACTATACAGGAATTTGGAACTAACATAGCCTCCCAAATCATGAAGAAAATAAAAATATAAGGGAAGGAGACCACACCCCTTCTCTCTTCCCATCAATAACACTGGCTAGTTGAGCCAACAATCAGCACTAGCTCCCCTGTACTCTTTACCACTACTATCCTGATCCCTAGGAGGAAATTACTTAACAGGGCATCAGACTTAACTGGGACTGGGACTTTGTGATTCTCAGAGTTCTTGTGGGTTTAGAGGAGTTGAGGATGGTCACCAACTTCCTAAGAAGATAGAAGTATCTTGTGAAAAATCCAATATCATAAAAATAAAAAAAAAAACCCAAGAGATGGAAAGTTGTGTCTGGAGCAGAAGGGTCAAAGCATAAATCACTAGAGCCTTAAAGGGGTTAGAAAGAAATGAGATTTGGGGTCAGGCTGGAGGGGTCCAATGCTGAGAGAGATGACAAATGATTGTCATAGGAAGAATTCCCTCGATTTGTTGAATCCAGTACTTTACAGAGACATGTGCGATTCTATATTTGGCCCAGTGTGATGCCCTCTAGCTTGCTTCAACTTTGACAGAGAGGAGACAGAACTATTCAACTCATACATTGCTTCTATTTTCTGTACCGAGGAGAATGATATTGAGAAAAGAACAAAAATGGCAAATAGAGAATTGCAACTGAACATAAGTGAGGACATGGTACAAGAGTACCTACCTGCCCTCAACAAGTTCAAGACACCAGATGCAGAAGAATTATTCTGGGATAAAGAAAAAACTAGCAAGCATATTTATGGATCCTCTATTACCTAGACTAAATATCATGAGAAAGGAAAAAGTGCTACAGGCCTGGAGAAAGGCAAATTTTGTCACACTTTTCTTATAAAGGGAAGAGAGTAGAACCTGAAAACTATAACCAGTAAGCTTGGTTTGTTGTCTTAAAAAAATTCTAGAACATAAAATTAGAAGGATGGTTCGTGAGCATTTAGAATGGAAAGCAGTGATTACCAAGAGCCAGCATAGATTCATCAAGTCATGCTAGACTGAATGAAAGATAAAAATTTGACATCTAAAATATATGAGGAATTATGAACTAATGCAAAGTGAAATAAACAGTACCAAGAAGATAATATACACAATGACTAAAAGAATGCAAATGGAAAGAACAGCAATAACACAATTGAAATTGAATACTGTGAAATAACAATAACCAGTCTGAACCAAAAGAGGAGAGATGAGAAGATACTTCTCTCCCTTCTTTGTAGACATGGGGGACTGTAAGTAAGGAAAACTGTCACTAACCTGAGACTTATTCAATATGTTGATTAGTTTTGCCAAACTATTTTTTCCTCTTTTTTTTTATTCTTTGTTATTAAGGATTACACTAGGAGAGGATTTATTAAGGATGACTCTGGGAGGGGATATGGGCTACAATGGTAAATGTCAACAATGTAAATATGAAAGATATTATCAATTAAATATTATTTATTAATTTGTTTATGTTTGTGTGATTATTCAAGTCACAGTGATTATTTTTACCCTATAATGGATAATAATAATATTAAGATTATATAATTTTCAAAAGAGGAAATAAATTGCTAGTAATCACTTTAAAATATTGTTCAACTTCACTAATAGTAATAGAGATGTTAGTTAACATAATTTTGAAATAATACTTGACATTCATTAAATTAGTAATAACGAGCAGAGTGGTAGTAAAGTGTTGAACCTGGAGTCATGAAGACATGAGTTCAAATCTGACCTCAGTTGCTCACTAGCTATGTGACCGTGAACAAGTCACTTGTAACTTCCATCTCCCTCAAATTCATCATCTATGAAAGAGGGATAATAATAGCACTTACCTCCTAGAGTTATCATGAGGATAAAATGAGATATACTTATAGAGTGCTTTGTAAACCTTAAAGCACTATATAAATGCTAGTTATTATTAACTGATCGATGCTGGCAGGGTTGTGAAGGACTAGGTATACTCATGCATTCAGTGCTTCTATAATTGCCAATTTGTAGAATCTTTTCCAAGAGCAATTTGGTATTACACAATAACTGAATTCACCACTAATGAAGAGGAAATTAAAGCAATTATTAGGAGGTATCTTGCCCAATTATATGCCAATAAATCTGACAATCTAAGTGAAATGGATGAATATTTGTAAAAATATATAAATTGCCTAGATTAACAGAAGAGGAAATATAATACACAAATAACCCTATCTTAGAAAAAGAAATTGAGCAAGCCATCAATGAGCTGCATAAGAAAAAATCCCCAGGACCTGATGGATTCACAAGTGAATTCTACCAAACATTTAAAGAACAATTAATTTCAATACTATATAAACTATCTGGAAAAAATAGGCAAAGAAAGAGTTCCACCATATTCCTTTTACAACACAAATATGGTTTTGATACCTAAACCTGGGAGAGTAAAAGCAAAGAAAACTATAAACCAATTTCTCTAATGAATATAAATGTAAAAATTTAGACAAAATACTAGCAAGGAGATTATACCAGTATGTCTCAAAGATCATATATTACGACCAGGTAGGAATTACACCATAATTGCAGGGCTCATTCAATATTAGGAAAATTATCAACATAATTGACCCTATCAATTCCAAAAACAACAAAAATTACAATCTTACTTTAATCCAGCATACAAATAACATCCACCTGGTTCGGGGGAAAAAGCCAGCACCCCGAATTACAGACCAAATACAATTCATAGTTTTCAGCATCTGAGTGTACAGCTGGGGAGCTCATTAGAATGACTGGCCCGGAGTCATAGGCCACTCATGCTGTGGCTCAGAGTTCTGAGCAAGAACACTAACCTTTGCACTTATATATCCTGTTCAGGGCCGGGGGGGGGGGGGGGGGGGGGGGGCCCTGACCTCACCCAGGCTGGGTGTGGAGAAGTTCCCCACCCCCAATATCACATCAGATACAAATCAGTGGCTCCCAATTGTCTCAGTGCTGAGAAATGCAAAAACATCCCACTTTATCTGCCCCATTCAAACAAAGGCCAGAATCATCAAAGGTCAACAACAAAAAATCCCACCTTAATTACTATTACACCCATTGGTTCTGATTCTTCTTTACAACATGACTAATGTGAAAATAGGTTCAATATGAATGCATATGTAGAGCCTGTATTAAATTACACATCATCTTGTGGTGGGGGGAGGGGAGAGATGGGGAGAAAATTTGGAATTCAAAATTTTATGGAAGTGAATGTCAAAAACTAAAAACAAATATTTTTAAATAAATGGTTTTACATATAATTGGAAGAAATACAATATTATAACCTCCCCCCAAAAAAAGAATAACAGAGGAATCAATAGAAAAAAAGTAAAGGAATTTGGCCTAACAGTACTACATCTCAAACCGTATTACAAAGTAGTAATCATCAAAAACAATCTGATAACTGGATAAGAAATAGAGTGGTGGATCAGAGGAATAGATTAGGTACACAATACACAGTAGTAAATGACCATAGTAATCTAGTATTTGGTAAGCTGAAAGATTCATGCTTTTGGGAGAAGAACCTACTATTTGACAAAAATTGCTGGAAGAACTGGAAAGAAGTTAGACATTCTGGAAAGCAATTTGGAACTATGCCCAAAGGGCTACAAAAATGTGCATACCCTTTGACCCAGCAGTACCTCTTCTAGGGCTGTATCCCAAAGTGATCACACAAGTGGGAAAGGGACCCATATATACAAAAATATTTATAGCAGCTCTTTTTGTGGTAGCAAAGAATTGGAAATCAAGAGGATGCCCATCAATTGGGGAATGTCTAAACAAGTTGTGGTATATAAATGTAATGGAATACTATTGTGCTATAAGAAATGGGGAAGATACACACTTTATAATAACTTGGAAAAACCTACATGATATGATGCTTAGTGAGAGGAGCAGAACTAGGAGAACATTTTACACAACCACAGACATATTGCTTCTGTGATGACTAACCTTGATAAACTTGGCTCTTCTCAGCCATACAAGGTTCAAAGACAGCTCCAAAGGACTCATGATGGAAAGCTATCTACATCCAGAGAAAGAGCTATGGAGTCTGAATGCAGACTGAGGCAAACTATTTGCTCTCTTTTTTTTCTTCTCTTTTTTGGCTTTGTTCCTTCTTTCTCATGATTCATTCCATTGGTCATAATTCTTCTTTACAACTTGACTGTTGTGTAAATAAATTTAATGTGAAGGTATATGTAGAACATATGTCAGATTCCATACCATCTCGGAGGGGATGGGGTAGGAGAGGGAGAGGAAGAAAACTTAGAACTCAAAAACTTGTGGAACTGAGTGTTGTAAACTAAAGATAAAAAATCTAATAAAAATACTTGGGGGAAAAAAAGAAGTTTGGCAGAAACTCAGGATAAATTATCTTACACTGTATACCAAGATAAGGTCAAAATGGGTACATGATTTAGACATAAAGGATGGTATCATAAGCAGATGAGTAGAGCATAAAACATTTTGCCTGTCCAATCTATAGACAAGGGAAGAATTTTGTGACCAAAGAGATAAAGAGCATCCCAGGATGTAAAATGGATAATTTTGATTACATTAAATTTAAAAGAGTTTGCATAAACAAAACCAATGCAGTCAAGATTAGAAGGAATGTAGGAACTGGTGGGGGGGAGGCTGAAGGGGGAAGTTTTATAGCAATTTTCTCTGATGAAGCCTTGATTTCTCAAGCATATAGAGAACTGAGCCACATTTATAAGAATACAAGTCATTTCCCCAATTGATATGTAGTCAAAGGATATGAACAGGCAGTATTTAGAAGAAGAAACCAAACCTATCTATAGTCCTATGAAAAAAGGTTCTCAATCACTATTGATTAGAGATGTGCAAATTAAAACCACCTCATATCTATCAGATTGGCCAGTATGACAGAAAAGGAAAATAATGAATGTTGGAAGAGATATAAAAAAATAGGATACTAATGCACTGTTGGTGGATGTGTGCACTGGTCCAACCATTCTGGAAAACAATTTGGAACTCTTCCCAAATGGGTATAAAAACTGCACATATCCTTTGATCCAGCAATAGCACAACTAGGTCTATATCCCAAAAAGATCAAAGAAAAAAGAAATGGACCTATTTGTACAAAATATTTATAGCAGCTCTTTTTGTGGTGGCAAAGAATTAGAAACTGAGGGGATGCCCATCAATAGAGGAATGACTGAACAAGTTGTGGTATATGAATGTTATGGAACACTATTATACAATAAGGAATAACAAACATGATGATTTCAGAAAAACCCGGGAAAACTTACATGAACTGATAAAAGGGAAGTGAGCAGAACCAGGAGAACATTGTCCACACTAACAGCAATATCGCACAGTGATCAACTGTGAATGACTTAGCTATTCTGAGCAATACGATGATCCAAGACAATTACGAAGGACTTAGGATGAAAACCTTTATATACCTCCAGAGGACTCTGAATGTAGATTGAAACATACTTTTTTAAACCTTTCTTTGTTTATCTTAGGGTTTTTTTGAGGAGGTCTGTGTTTCCTTTTACAACATGGCTAGTGTTGAGGTGTGTTTTGCATGATTTCACATATATAGTCTTATATGTATAATATCAAATTGCATGCCTTCTCGGGGAGGGGTAGTTTAGGAAGAGAGGGAGAGAATCTGGAAGTTAAAGTTTTGGAAAATGAATATTGAAATTTTTCCATTTAATTGAGAAATATTTAATGAAATAAAATTATATTGAGGAAAAAGGGATAAACAGTCTCTTGTTAATCATTCTGTGCTTTGAACATTAGCTGTTCTTTGGTCTCTAAAACACCACATAGACTGCCAAATGTAAAAGGATGGAGAAAAACAAAAACCTTACTGAGTGAAATTAGACTCCACAGACCTATCTTCACTTCCAATGTCTCCTCTGGGACCATTGAGTGATAGATGTGTTACCCCCCAAATTGCTGTGGGTCCTTGAGAGAATATCAGTTGTGTATAAACGATGTGGAAGTTTTTGTGTTCTTCTGAAGGATATCCAGTCCCCCAAATATTAAAGACTGGAAAGGATTCTTGGAATGCCCACCAGTGATGTGTTTGCAGAAGCCCCCACAACCAACTTTAAATTTTGATTACAAGTACTGCTACATGAAAATAATGGCAGAGTCTGGGTTGATTCAAACACACCTTCATTTACTCATGGTTGCTAATGATCTGTCAACATTTTTATAATGATCAAAATAATATAATTTATAATTTATCAATGACAGCAGAACCACCACTTTTCAACCCTGATACCACAGTTCCTGTTGTGCTACGATGCAAGGAAGTAGTAATAACGCTTAGGAAGAAAAAGTCAGAAACAGCAGTTGGACCAGACCAAGTGCTCACCAAAAAATCTGTGCTGCAGGTGACACGATATTGACAGAACCAAGGGATGGTGTACAAGATGTCTTAGGAAAAAGAAGCTACCCAAATAATGAGGGAAAAAAATGTTGGGTGATATTTTTACCCCAAAAAAGGTGATAGAAAGGGCATCAGAGACTACCAAGCTATATGCCTGCTTTGTCATCTTCATAAAGTTTTAGAATAATATACACACATATCAATAATATCTTTTTTATGCAGCATAAAGGGATTTTGTTTATTGTTTTGTGTAGTTTATGATTTAATTATAGTGATGTATTGAAGTCATTTTATTCTGTGATATTTTAGACCAAATTATTAATATATCATCTTCAAACATTAATAATATATCATTAATATGCCATACATCATACATATAGGTATCATCCATGAAGCCTCCCTTTCAAATAAATTTGAACTTAATGGCTGCTTCACATATATATTCTTTTTTTCTTAATAGTATTTTATTTTTTCCAATTACATGTAAAGATAGTTTTGGGGGCAACTAGGTGGCTTAGTGAGTAGAGCACCAGCCCTAGAGTTAGGAGGACCTGAGTTCAAATCTGGCCTCAGATACTTGACACATATACTAGCTGTGTGACCTTAGGCAAGTCATTTAACCCCAATTGCCTTACCAAAAAAAAGATTGTTTTCAATATTCATTTTTGTAAGATTTTGAGTTCCAAATTTTTTCTTTGCCTCCTTCCCTTCCTTCTCCCCTCCCTAAGACAGCAAGCAATCTGATATAGGTCATTCATATACAATCATGTTAAACATATTTCTATATTAGTCATATTGTGAAAGAAGAATCATAACAAAAGGTAAAAACCACAAGAAAGAAAAAACAAAAAAGTAAAAATAATATGCTTCTCTCTGCGCTCAGACTCCATAGTTCTTTCTCTGGATGTGGATAGCATTTTCCATCACGAGTCTTTTGGAATTGTCTTGGATCACTGCATTTCTTGAGAAAAGCTAAGTCTATCATAGTTGATCATCACACAATGTGCTGTTACTATGTACAGTTTTCTGCTGGTTCTGCTCACTTCACTCAGTCAATTCATGTAAGTCTTTTCAGGCTTTTCTGAAATCCTGCTCATCATTTCTTATAGAAAAATTATATTCCATTGCTACAACTTGTTCAGCCATTCCCCAGTTGATTGGCACCCCCTCAATTTCCATTTCTTTGCCACCACAAAAAAAGATGCTATAAATATTTTTGTACACATGGTTCCTGTTCTCATTTTTATGATCTCTTTGGGATACAGACCTAGTAATGGTATTGCTGGATCAAAGGGTTTACACATTTTTATACTCCTTTGGACAGAATTCCAAATTGCTCTCCAGAATGGTTGGATCAGTTCACAATTCCACCAATGTTGATGTTTACCATTAGTGTTCCAATTTTCCCACATCTTCTCCAACATTTATCATTTTCCTTTTCTGTCACATTAGCCAATCTGATAGGTGTGAAGTGGTACTTCAGAGTTGTTTAATTTGTATTTCTCAAATCACTAGTGATTTAAGGAACTTTTTTCATATGACCTTCATATGAAAGATAGCTTTAATTTCTTCATCTGAAAACTTCCTGTTCATATCCTTTGACCCTTTATCAATTGGGGAATGACTTGTATTCTTCTAAATTTGATTCAGTTCTCTATGTATTTTAGAAATGAGGCTTTTATCAGAAAGATTGGCTTGTAAAAATTGTTTCCTAGGTTTCTGCTTTCCTTCTAATTTTGGTTGCATTATTTTTTTCTGCAAAAACTTTTTAATTTAATGTAATCAAAATTACCCATTTTGCATTTCATGTTATCTATGTCTTATTTGTCCATAAATTCTTCGCTTCTCCATGGATCTGACAGGTAAACTATTCCTTACTCTCCTGATTTGCTTCTGGTATCACCCTTTATGTCTAAATCATATATACCCATTTCAACTTTATCTTCATATGGGGTGTGAGATGTTGGTCTGTGCTTAGTTTCTGCCATACTATTTTCCAGTTTTCCGGGCAGTTTTGTCAAATAGTGAGTTCTTATCCCAGAAGCTGGAGTCTTTGGGTTTATCAAACAGTAGATTACTATGCAGGGGTGGGGAACCATAGTCATTTACTACTGTGTCTTGTGTGCCTAATCTATTCCACTGGTCCACCACTCTACTTCTTAGCCAGTACCAAATAGTTTTATCAAGGATATTCTTGATAAAAAATATGAAAAGGAAATAGTTAGACTTTCAAGAATGATTCTTTATAACAAAATGCATCTTTGGTGTCAAATGACTGGATGATAGGCATTTTTCTCCCATTTAAGTTTTTCCTGTATGGATTGTCTGTCTAAATTTGTTATAAAAGATAAAGATGATATAACATCTTGTGTTTATTGTTTGTCTGTTACTAAGAAAAAGAAAAGAAAAATTGGCTCAGTAAAGCGAAGGACAATCTTAAAAGTTCCCTTCCATATATTTAGAGCACAAAGATTCCTCAAAATATAAATGGAGAAAACTCTATTCAATAAACCTCTTCTCAGTAGCATCAAGTAAGGCATCAAAGAGAGGTGCTCAGTGAAGGTACACATGGACTAACATAGTACCTCTATAAGGCATCAACTTTAGAGGAATCTCCTAGTGTTATCTAATGATGAAATTTTCTTGGTATAATCTCTTATGTCATTTATTGCACATGAGCCATTGCCAGAAATATGCTACAGAATCTCTTTTTGCATGGCCAAGAACTGGAAATTGAAAGGATGCCCATCAGTTGGGGAATGGCTGAACAAGTTGTGGTATATGAATGTAATGGAATGCTATTGTGCTGTAAGACATGATGAGCAGGTGGACTTCAGAAAAACCTGGAAAGACTTACATGAACTGATGCTGAGTGAAGTGAACAGAACCAGGAGAACATTGTACACAGTGACAGTCACATTGTGCAGTGACTGACTTTGATAGACTTAGCTCTTCTCAGCAATACAAGGACCTAAGGTAATTAAAAGACTCATGATGGAAAATGCCATCCATAGTCAGAAAAAGAAATATGGAATCTGAATGCAGTTCAAAGGAGACTATTTTCTTTTGCTCGTTTTGTTTTGTTTTATGTTTTTCTTTCTCGTAGTTACTTCCTTTCATTCTAATTCTTCTATACAACATGACTAAAATATTTTTAATAGGAATGTATATGTAGGGCCTGTATTGGACTGCATGCCATCTTGGGGAAGGGGAGGGGAGAGGGGGAGAAAAAATAAAAAAACTTGTGGAAGTGAATGTTAAAAACTAAAAACAAATAACAACTTATTAAAAAGGAAATGTGCTGCAGACTTCTTATTCTTATGTGACTCTTTCCATTGCCCTTAGGTTCACCTACAATTTTGAATTTTCTAAGATCCACAACCACATAAGACATCACATCATCCCCAAGAGACCACCTTTATGTTGTCCTATTCAGTCATCATCATCCATGTCATCATCATAATACTTAAAATTGTACAGTGTTTGAAAGTTTGCAAAGCACTTTATTAATATTATCTCATTTTATCCTTACAATAATCCTTCAAAGATGAGGAAACTGAGGCAAACAGGAGTTAAGGGATTTACCTGGGCTAACATAGCGAGTAAGTGTCTGAGCCTGGGTTTGAACTCGTCTTCCTAAGCTAGCAAATGACAAATTATGAATAATATTTTTCTCCAGAAAGGTGATAGAAAAGGCATATACCTTGCATTTTAAACATAGATTTTATATACAGATTTTCCCCTTTATCCATGCCCCCTCCCTCTCTTCCCAAAGAGTTATCCCTTAAAACCAAAAAATGTTTTTGAGAGGAAAATTTTTTTAAAAACTGATCAATATATTTTTAAAAATTGATATTACATGCAGTATTCCACACTTATGAACCTCCTCCTCACTGTCCCACCTCTGCAATGGAGTAGGGGCATTTCTTCATTTCTTGTGTTTGGGGTCAAACTTGTGCTTAGCACAGTGCTTGGCACATAGTATGTGCTACATAAATCTTAGCTATTTATTGTTATTTTTATTATTTTCTTTGCTTTGTTTACTTAATTTTTACTCACTTCACAGAGTCTTTCCATGCTTCTCTGTATCTGTCACATTTAACTTTTCCTATGGCGCCGTGATGTCCTATCACACTTATGTGCCACAATCTCTTTAGCCATTCTCCAGTCAGTGGACATCTACTTTGTTTCCAGCTTCTATAAATATTTTGCTATCTGTGGAGCTTTTCTTTTCCTTTGTATATACTCTTTTTTCCCAATATACTCCTTGAGGTTTATTTCCTAGCAATGGAATCTCAGGATCAAAGAGAAAGGACATTGTAGCCACTTTACATCAAGGGTTTTCTTGAGAAAAATGTGAGTGGAGAGTAAGTTGTCTCTCACAAATGATTTTTTTCAACAGTACACATCTTTATTGTTGTATAACTGACTGAAGTGTGCAGATGATGCAACGACCAGTATTTATTGAGGTTCCTATAGATGGTAAAGGGCATCTAAGTGGCACAGTAGATAGAGTGCTGGGCCTAAAGTCAGGAAGACTCATCTTCCTGAGTTCAAATTGGCCTCAGACACTTACTAAGTGTATGACCCTGTTTGCCTCAGTTCCTCATTCATAAAATGAGCTAGAGAAGGAAATGGCGAACCACTCCAGTATCTTGGCCAAGAAAACCCCAAATGGGGTTACAAAGAGTAGGACATGGCTAAAACAATTAAACAACAACAAATAAATGGTAAGGTCTTCTGGATGCTCCAATTTATGGATATTATACTGAATAAATCCAGTCAAGAACATTATATGGCCTTCTCAGTGAGAGACATGATTGCTAAAATGAAGTAAGGCTGACAACCCATACAGGAAAAACTTAAATGGCTGAAAAATGTTTATCATCCAGATCAGGGGCAACAAACTAGAGCCCAAGGGCCAAATCTGGCCTCTGCTTCTTTTTATATGGCCCATGAGTTAAGAAAAGCTTATGTCTCTATAGCCTGATTGATGAAAGTCTTCCAAAAATTAAATGAAATTTAAATGTCTTTGATTTGATTTTACAATGTTGAGTTCTTTTAAATTGAAATAATCTGTGCCATCTATTCAAACCCATGTACACACAATAGAAATAAATCAGGTGAGTTTCAAACCATTATTTAATGATTTTTATATAAGCTATTCTTAGCTTACAAGTTGTATGAAAACAGGGGGATGGCTAGATTTGACCCTTGGGTTATAGTTTGCCAACCCCTGATCCAGACTATGGCATGCAGTCAGATGATCTATCCACTGAGATGGTCTCTTCAGTATGCATATCTAGGGAAGTTAGTGAAGATAATGAATGAGCTGAGCCTAGAATGAATGGGAAAAAGAATGAAGGCTGAACTGTCTTTGGGGACTTGTGTAGTGCTTTCAATAATCCTAGCACACAACCTGGAACAAAAACCATTTTTTTTTCAACACAGATGTCCTCCTGGCAATGTTGTACGATTTAAAAATCTCTAAAGATTCAAAGTTGCATATGACCCTACGGACAATGAATAAATGCATGGTAGGCACATGGAGGCTGTAATGTATTTCTAACAATGACCCCTTGGAAGTAGAAGGATAAGAGATATGAACGAATGAATAAAGCATTTGTCAAGTGCTTACTATGTGCAAGGCACTCTGCTAACTTCTGGGGATATAAATGGAAAAAGCAAGATAGTCCCTACTCTCAAGAAGCTCGCATCATAATAGAGGTGACAAGACATAAAGGTGCCATATTGAAAGGGCTCGTGGTCCTTAGGGTACAGCAGCAAAGTAGATATAAATGCATCTTCTTGAATGTCTTCTACACTGATAAAAATCATATCATTTTCTGCTGTTTAACCATTTGACAATTCCAGGGATATATTAGCAAGAAAATTTGTCATCAGAAAATGACATGGGCTGCAAGAATGAAAGATAACAAAAGAATAGTTGAGTACTTCACTAGAGTGTATAATATAGAATTAAAGCCTGGGGAAGACATTTAGTGTAATGGGGAGCTCTCCATGAACGATCTATAGGAGAAGTGAACTCAAATCATGCAGAATGAAAAGTGGGTGAGGAGTGGTCCTTACCCTTAAGAGAATAGCCATGTCAATAAAATCACAAATCCACTGAAGTGTTGAAAAATTGTTAATGACTATAATCAAGAAGGGATTATATTGTACATGCATATTATATATAATAACTACTCACTTTTGCCTAGTAGTTCATAATTACCTTAAGGGCTTTTTATATATTATCTCAACCTTAGGGCCTCTTCCTGAAAACAAACACAGGTTCAGTATTGTAAACAGGAAGAATAAACAAGACCTAAATTCCTTATTTTGCTAATTGTTCTTCTTTTCTAGGACATTTATCCATACTCAGTCATTAGTTCTGGCAGAGTTTCTTGTGGGTAGAGAGGAGGAAAACAATAAAGGGCCCAATGAGTATCTCTAATCCTAGGTCAATGTATACATAGTTGTAAGCACCAAGACCCAAGGAGCAGTGATTCATGGTGAGGAAATGGGCACAGAGACATTGCAGAAAAATGCAAGAGTGGAAAGTTTAAAACTTGTCCACAGATCAATGACAGCTCAGAGTGGTGTGAGTTGGTGGCTAATAAAAGGAAACTCTGACACCTTGCTTCCGCTGAGGCATGAAAAATTGATGAAACCATCTTCCACATTTCAGCAAAGAGGGAAAATATGATAAGAGATAAGACACCAGGTAGCAACAATACAAGTAGGTCACCCATCAGGTGGTCAGAGTAACCAGTGACTAAGGATGGGAGGAAGACAGAACAAAAAAGATCTATATATCAAGCAGAAAGAGGTTTCCCCAAGGCCTGGAGAAACAGTGTAAAGCCAGCCTCCAGCTCCCTCGCTGAGTCCTCGAGCATGGCTTTATAAATCAGATTGAATAGGGCCAAGTCTCCATGGAGGACCCAATGGAAAGAAGTTAGCCGAAATTAAAGCAAAAGAAATTGTCATTCGACCCAAAGGCAAACTTTTGGAGCATTAGAAAGTGCCAGAGTTGGAAAAGATAACAGAAAGAAGGCATGGGGCCTTTGCCCCAGGAGAATCTCTTAAGTGGAAGGTACCGTTAACTTTCACAAATGGTTCTGTTTCAAAAACCAGGTGTGACTTGAGCTGAAACCTGAAGTAAGCCAGGGAAGCCAGAAGGTGGAGACAATGAGTAAGTGAGTTCAGGGCATAGAGGTCAGCCTGTGAAAATTCTGGGAGTCAGGGATGGAGTATCATGTTCAAGGGTCAGCAAGGAGGTGAGTGTACCTGGATGTCAGAGTATGGGAAAGGGAGCAAGGTGTAAGAAGACTGGAAAAGTACAAAGGGGTGAGGTTAGGTAGAACTTTAAAAGCCAAACAGAGGACCTTCTATTTGATCCTGGAGGTAATAAATAGGGAGCCAATGGAATTTATTGAATGGGGGGTGGGGTAACACGATCAGACTGCACTTAAGGAAGATCCATTTGACAGCTGAGGGAAAGATGGACTGGGTTAAGGAGAGATTTGAGGTGCAGAGACGAACTGTTAGGCTATTGCAAGCAATGACCCAGGCCTGAGGTGATGACAGCCTGTACCAGGGTAGTTCCTCTCACAGGAGAAGGGGAACCAACAGTGAAGCGGGCAATCACTCCCTGATGGGGATGATAGTATCAAGGAAAGAGACAAGTCTTGTAGTCAGTTAGGTTCGTTGTACAGCACTATACCACATCCTCTTCCAAACCCTCCTGTCTTTATGATCCTCCATGCCCTTCCCAGAACTCTCTGCACTAAGCGGGCTCCACCCCCACCCTAACCCTAGCTTTTGGCAGCTTGAGTTTTTCCCATTTGGTTTTTTTTTAATTTCAAATCCACACCAAATCTCAGCCAATGAGAAATGGCCATCGCCAGCTTGAGTCTTGTTACCACAGACACATTGTCCCATCTGAGTACCTTCTCATTGACACATGGCATTATTCCCTCTTCCCTCACTGAAAGCTGAGTAAGAAAGAGAAGTAAAATCCCAGCAAGGATTAATGAATACAAACACATTTTCCTATCACACAAAACAAATCAATGATAGCTCACTTCATCACACCATCTCATAGCCAGGGAAGGACAAAGAAGATATTGCCTGAGACAACAGTCTTATGATATGAACGTATCACCACTAAACAAACCCCTTTGATGATCCCTGCCCTCACAACCTCAGGCAATGCTGCACCACAGTCCAGCACACTATGCAGGTGTCTACAGAAACAGGTGGGGAAAGCCAGCAATGTCTGACTAACATCTTGTCTTTATCTCTAGTACCTAAGCACTGGTCTTGTACATAGCAGGCACTTACTAAATGTTTGCTTAATAGATGGATGAAAAGATGGACATCAAAGAGACAACTTACAAAGGTGGAAGAGGGCAAGGGAAGGAAATCTGGGGTGCTCAGACATCTCCCAGCCCTCTCATGAGCTGAAACATTCCACCATGAGCCCAAGGTAGAAAGCCATGGAGAAGCGACAGTAGCAGGTGGCTTTCTGTATTTTATCTCTAGGCCAGTTGAAATCCTGTTGAGGAAGAGGACAAGGAAGACCTGACTTGTCAAGATGAAAATGATAAATGCCTCCCCTTACTCCAACATATGTCAGCAGAGGGACTTCTGGTGGGGAGGGGGGAGGGGACTGAAAGGAATGGAATGCAGGGAGGTGAGAGTTGAGATAAGGTTACATAGGCATTCTACTGGAGGGTGCCCTCCAGGGCAGATCCTGCAGGCAGGAACATTCTAGATAGAGAAGTAATGGCAAAAAGAAGAGTCAGAGGATGGTTCATCCCCTTGCTCTCTTAGCATAGACTGTCCTTCCAATGGAATCTCCTGTATTCAGTTATTTCCAAATGCTAATAGGTGGAATAAGAGCCCAGGAATAATGATGATAATTGCAGCAACTCTCCCACTCAGATACCTCATCTTGGCATGGAGGTAATCCTAGGTTCACAAAGGCCAAATATAATCTTTCCAGTTGGCCTACTATGGTAAAAAGGATCTGAGTATGGTTCCAACAGCAAACTGCCTGCTGTCCAAGTACCAGCCTAGCTCACTATGGCACAACTCATCACTATACTTGCTACAGGGTGGTATTTTTTTAATTATGTGAATACTTAAACCAGATCAAAATAAAATATAGTGCCAATAACTGTTCATATGTACCTAGCATTTTCTGCTTTGCTTTCTTCACAACCAGCCTGACACAGGTGGCACAAATATAGTCACACATCTTATAATATCTGAGGCACAGCTGAAACTGAGGTTTTCCAATGTCAGGTCTAGGTAACTTGGTGTAGTGGTGTTTCTCCCAATTAGAGCATGAGCTCCTCAGTTTTTCTGTTTATATCTCCTGAACTTGACGTAATATTTGACACTTAGTGAAAACTTAATACTTTTTTCATTCAATAACACCTTTATGGTACTTTGTAGTTACAAGTCACGTTACATTCAGGAACAAAAGATAATATGTGTAAAGCATTTTGCAAACCTTAAATACTGTATTAAAGATTAGTTATTATTGTTAACGATATCTCAGTCAATAAGCATTTATTAAATGCCTATTATATGCCAGATACTGTGCTATGGATATAAGTAAAGGCAAATGATAGTCATTACCCTGGAGGAGCTCACAGTATCTGGTCTTACAATCCTCACAGAAATCTGGCAAGGGAAGCAGGTCAGGAACTACTATAGCCATTGAACAGACAAGGAAAGTGAGGCTCAAAGAATCTCCCTCTGTTTAAATAAAATCATCTTTCCTTTCTCAGACTTCATATAGCATATTTCACATTTCTGAGCTTCTTTTATGCAGTTTTATTTGTTATTATCTGTAGAGGTACAGTAGAAAGAATTCTGAATTTCAAGATAGGTTCAAATCCTGACTTTTATTTATTACCTGTGTGGAGTGAGGCAGGTTACTTAACTTCTCTGGAATTCACCCTTCTTAATTGTAAAATGAGGAAATCATGTGTTGCTTTGACGGTCACAGTCTTAGATGTTACAGCTCCTATTGAAAATCATTAGACTGCCTTTGGAGAGCCAGAGCAGGCAAAGAAGAAATGTAAATATCGACCAGGAATATACCGTGTGGTGGCTTGAGAAGGCTTTTGTATACGTCGTGGTCTTAGAGGGGCTCTTAGATAGTGGGAGCCAGTAATGAACCCACACTGCCAAGATTGAAATTGGGGCCTGAGTATTATTTACTAGTGAGCGCAGTAACAGACAAGTATCACAGCCCTGATGGCCTATATTTCTATAATGTGGCACAGAAACTTTTGCAGTTTGACAACTAAATGAGAGTTTTAATGATAAAAAGAAATCAGGGCATGATTATACCTTATTGATGAGTCAAATAGGCTGTCATTGTCACTTCTAATTGCACTATTGTTATTTGTTGACTTGTTTCAGTCATGTCTGACTCTTTGTGACCCTATTTGGGCTTTTCTTGGCAAAGATGCTGGAGTGGTTTGTCATGCCTTTCTCCAGCTCATTTCACAGATGAGGAACTAAGGCAAACAGGGTTAGGTGACTTACCCAGGGTTACATAAGTGTCTAAGGCCAGACTTGAACTCATGAAGATGAGTCTTCCTGATTTCAAGCCCACTGTACCATTATCGTTATATATTTGGGTATTATTTTTTATATTTTTCAACAAAGTAATTTAAATGTAAATGGTACTTTCTCATTGCTTAATAACGTTTTTTAAAAATTATACTGCTATAACTCTGATCTCTCTGTCTCTCTGTCTCTCTCCCTCCCTCCTTCTCTCTGTCTCTCTCCCTCCCTCCTTCTCTCTCTCTCTCCCCCTCTCTCCCCTCTCTCTCCTCTCTCCCTTCTTTCCCCTCTCTCCCCTCTCTCTCCATGTCTCTCCTCTCTCTCCTCTTTCTCTCTCTCTGTTTTGGAAACTGGGCTTCCCTATCTTTTCCGGTGGCTACTCACAGGTTGATCCCTCTACTGATGAATAGGCAGTAAAGACTTGCTCTCTTTTTCCATCATGGACCAGTTCAACCCTCCTTAGGCAGTCTGGTCGCCATCCACTTTGGGAACCTCACCTTACTGGTACCACATTTAGAGCAGTTCCCACTTCCCACAATTTACCTGCCTCAGTCTCCCCCACCCCCGGTAGGAATGATAGGCCAGCACCACCATTCCCAGATTGTAGCTGTAGTGTTTCCTGTCAAAATCTGCCTGTGTGGTGCTGCCAAAGGACCGTGTACTTTTGGCTCATCATCCCTGTATAGCCTATGTGTCCTTGTTTTAAAGAATTCATTGAAGAAAGTAATTTATAACTTTAAGATAAGGATGTTATACTAGAATGACATAGAACATCCTTTCCAGACCTTATTATCCCCTCTTAGACTGTGAGCTTCCTGAGGGCAGGAACTAGGTTTTTAATCTAGGTTTATCTACGTTTATCTAGACTTTCCCCCCTCTGTCCCTAGCAGTGCCCAACATGGGACTCTGAACATAGTTTTCCTTAGTAAATACTTGTCAAATTGTTAAATTGTATGATTTTCTAGAATCCTAGGATATAGAGTTTGAAGAAACCTTAGAACTTGTGTAGGCCAACTTCTTCATTTTACTGAAAAGGGAACTCATGTCCAGAGACAGGAGGTGAGCTGCCCAAAGATCCAAGATAAGTACATGGCTAAGCCATGGAAGAACATGGCAATCAATACTGACTTTCTTGATTCCAAGTCCAGGGCTTGGCTGCATCTACCATGGTTCCCTCTTGGTCATCTCGACTATCTCTTTCTGTGTGGATGGCTGCCTAACCTATGTATCCAACCCTAATCTCTCTCCCAAGCTCTAGTGATTTCTAGGTGGCTACAGGCCATGTCCACCAGTATGTCCCATTGGCACCTCCAACTCCACAAGCCTGAAACATTACTCATTACCTTTCTTCCTAAATCCACCCCTCTCAATCCCTGCTCCTGTCCAGGGCACCACCGTTCTTCCAAATGCCAAAGTTTACGATAGAGCAGCTAGCCTCGGCCCTCACTCTTGGACATCCTTCATAGCAAATCAGGTGTCAAGATTTATTGATTTTATCTCCCTGGAGCCTTCCCTTCTATCCACAACCACCCTCATTCAGACCCCCATCAGCTCTTACCTGAACTTTTCCAATAACATCCTAATTGGTTTTTTTTTTGCCCCCAGCCTTTCACATTTCTAATCTACCCACCGCAGCGTTGACAGATTGACATTTCTAAAATTCAGGTCTGACCACATCATTCCTTTACTCAAGAAACTTCAGAGGCTCCCTATTGCCTGTGAAATAAACTACAACCTCCTCTATCTGATCTTTCAATCATCTTTACAATCAAGCTACAAACTATCTTTCCAGACTGATGGCAAATTACCCCCTCTCCTGAACTTTACAATTCAGCCAAGCTGGTCTACTTACTCTATCCAATACATGACATTCCTATATCAGTCTCCCATCCCTTTGCCCAGGCTGTCCCCATGGCTCCCTTCTCCACCTCTGCCTCATGGAAGACCTAGCTGCCTTTGAAATGCAGTGCAAGCGAAGCCTCCTGCAGGAAGACTTTCCTGATTCCCCAGCTGTTAGTGCTTCCCCATTCCGTTCCCACTTCCCCAAGTCACTTTGTACTTATTTCGTACATAATTAATTTACATTATCTGTATGTGTCTTTGTACATGTTATTTCTCTGCAGTAGAATATGTTCATTAAGGATAAGGACTATTTTTTAATCTCTTGTATCTAGGACAGCATCTGGCACATAGTAGGTGCTTGATAAATAAATCCTTTTTTAATTTAATGATCTTCCTGTAAGGTTGCTGCCTTGGAGGGATCATGAACAAGCCTGCATTCTCTTTGGGATGCTGCCTTTAGATTAGTCTGTGTCTTTCATTTCTCAGCCTGGAGGAGAATGTTCAAATGCAGAGACAAGACAAAGAGAACTGGGTTTTAAATTAAAATGTCTGCTGGAAGATGTTGTGATTATTCTGATGAAAACTGGCATGGAGAGAAACCCTGGGGAAACAGGCCTAGGGTCATCGTTATACACTGGAGAAAAGCAAGATCAGAATTCACCCAAGATGGTGAGTGTTCTGAGGCAGGAAGTATCCGAGAAACAAGGAGCAAAAGGGACAGGGAGGGAATGAGACCCCAGGGCATGAGAGGGGGTGGGGACTTGTAGCCAAAAGATCAGATGTGTTGGCGGATGCGGTAGAGGTGAGGGGGGTTCTGGGACAATGTCCCGTTGCAAAGAGGAAAAGCAACAGAGACTGGCAGGATTTCAAAGGAAGTTCAAACCTTGAGAAGCTCCAACTGCAACAGCCTCTTAACCAATCACCCCACCTCAGGCCTCTCCCTGCTGCCAACCACATTGCATAGGCGAACTGCCACATCTCCTCAAAACCATGTTTTAATCCTTCAGTTCATTCAGCGGTCCCTGGCCCTCCAGATAACATTCAAACCCCTCCGCCTGGCATTCAAGATGCTGTACAGCTTGGCTTTGCCCTATCTTTCTACCTTGGTCTTTCACTAACTTTGCTATGTTTGTCCTTTGTTCTCGAAGAGGACCATGACATCAGGGGAATGATGACAGACGTGACTTGCAGTTGACTTTGATTTGAGTGAGGGAGGGCTGTGCAAGGTCACCAGCCTCACTTTCTCCTGCAGAGCCTTCTGGGTCCAGTGGCCTGATATTCATCAGGATGACTGGAGATGGCCCAGGATGCAATGGGACACCCTGGCCCTTTTGGGCTAAGGTCTTTTCAGGTTCTCACTTTGAGTGAGGTGACACCCATTCAGTGAACAGGCCTCTTTAAGAAGTGAGTCAAGGGATGGCCCTTCTCACTAACTACAACAACAACAATAGCATGCATATATTAAGTGCCTACTGTGTATCAGGCACTATGCTAGGTATTAGGAAGATAGTGACCAAAAAAATTAATGCAAACAAATTCAGTCCCTGACCTCAAAGAACTTACATTTTTTTAGAGGAAAACCAACATATACACTGAAAATTAAACACAAAATGCAAAGCAACTTCAGGGTGAGGGTACTAGCAACTAGAGGGGATCAGGATAGATTTCCTATAGGAGATGGTACTCAAGCTGTGCCTATAAGTGATCACAACTCCCCAAAAGGGACCCTTCATTCTCACCAGGCTAGCTTATCTCCTCATAACCCCATAATCACAAGGGTCCAGCACAGGTCGTTGTCTATAGTAGCTTTAATAAACATTTCTTGCATCCAAATGAATTAAAAGTCCCTTCAGGGGAGAGTCCAGGAGGCCCAGGAAAGCTAAGGAAGGCCCAAAGACTTGATATCTGTAATATAATCTTGGGCAAGGTCATCATTTCAGCTCCCCAGGCCTCATTTTCTTTATTTGTAAGCTGAGACAGTTAGACTAGAGCAGGATTTCTTAACCAGAGGGTCTGTAAACTTGTTTTTAGAATATTTTGATGATCATATTTCAATATAATTAGTTTCTTTTATGTTTTGAAATCATAATTCTGAGAAAAGGTCTAAAGGTTTCACCAGACTGCCAAAGGGATCCATGACACACAAAAAGTTAAGAACCCCTGTGTGAGGGGGTCTCTAATATCGCATATAACTCTATATTCTACGATGCCTGTAAAGATGAGGAATACAGATATCATTGGGGACCTGGTGACATCCAGACTCAGGACATACCTCCCTTTGGGCCAGTGCTTTTTATTCCATGGCCCTGGTTTGAAAATAGAATAATTTGTCACAAGTGGCCCAATCATATATCAAATGCTGGCAGGCTTGAAGGCAGCTGAGTAATCTCAGAAATTGTGTATACAACAGGACTGCTTGTGGAAACACTGCGGAGAGGATATATATGCATGCATGACAGTGTTTCCTCCGTGCAAGGACCCAACCTGTGCAGGTATCAGGAAGCCCCCTGCCCCTTCCCCAGAGATGTAGCATGTCCCTGATCAAACGAAGAGGCAGACCCAGCCTGGGTGAGAAATTCTCCAAAGCAGGGGGTCCATTAATCTCTGAGAAGGGTGCGGCAAGACAATCTTACCATGAATGTGGAAATAGAGTTAGCAGTTTATCTATAAGCCAGGCTACTATGCATTATACATCCTGCCAGTTATGGGAGCCTTCCTGCCTTCCTTATCTGCGTAATAAAGTCGTGGAACAGATCATAAATTGAGGGAAATTAAAACTTCAGGAAGTCTCATATGGAAAGCTGTGGTCGCTGCTGTCAATTTCTTCCCAGGAGAAGATGATATCAGCTTTAGCTAGGCTTTTGACATCAGTCACACACATACCCCTTCTTCAGTTGTCTCTACTAACCACCTCTATTGTCCCTATTCCCGGTCCCTGACCATTCAACTTGTCTGTTTTGTGACTATAAGACAGCATTGGGAAGTCATTCAATCCCTCCCAAATGCCACAATGCAAATGACGTAGTACTATGACCTCTGGCCCAGATATAGAATAAGGAGGAGTACCTGTTGTATTGTCATAGATGTCATGGTTGTTGACCTTGTAACTTAGTCACCACTCCTGAGACCTCAAGC
This sequence comes from Trichosurus vulpecula, assembly GCF_011100635.1. Classification (NCBI taxonomy): domain Eukaryota; kingdom Metazoa; phylum Chordata; class Mammalia; order Diprotodontia; family Phalangeridae; genus Trichosurus; species Trichosurus vulpecula. The sequence goes on from NC_050581.1 coordinate 74,275,599, forward strand.
AGCTAGCAATCCAAACTGATACAAAAGATTCTCCCCAGGAACACATATTTAGGTACATTGGGTTTGGAGAATCTCAGTAGGAAGGGATCTTGGAGGAGCCAACTCATCCGATCCTTGACTGAACAAAACTTCTCGCCACAATATACTCCAAAATGGTGATTTTTTTCCAGCCCTTCTTTGAAGAACATGAGTAAGGGGAACCCATTACTTTATGAAGCAAATACATATCCTTTTGGTGAGCTCTATCATTTGAAAGTTTTTCCTTGCATAAAGCCAAAATCTTCCTCTCTACCATCTCCACCCAGTACTCCTCATTTTACCCTCTGTAGCAAAGCAGAATATGTATAAAACCAGGTCCCACTGATTGAGAATAGTGAATGCCCTGAAGCAAAAGCCCTATTCAAGTCATATTGTGTGTTTCCATAGTTGGTTGGGTCGTTTCAGGCATGTCAGACTCTCCATGACTCCATTTGGGGTAGAGATGCTGGAGTGGTTGGCCATTTCTTTCCCTGGATCATTTTATAGATGGAGAAACTGAGGCAAACAAGATTAAGTGACTTCCTCAGGGTCACACCGCTACTAAATGTCTAAGGCCAGATTCGAACTTAGGTTCTCCTGACTCCTGAGCGCTGGCGCTTTATCCACTGTGCCACCCAGCTTCCTTGTACTTCCATTAGCCTGGAACCAATTACTCCTATTTTACATCATTATGACTTTGAATAGTATACATTCTAACACATACAATTATTTTAGAGGACACATTATTGGCGCTGATGTGAACCTAGCTGTAGTCTTTCCTCCCCATGGCAGTGCTTCCAATATTTAAAGACAATGCTGTGATGGTACCTTCAGATCTTCTCTCCTCCAGGCTGTGACTCCGTAGTTCCTCTAATCTGTGTTCATATGCCACAGTCTTAAGGGCTTTCACCTTCCTGTTACCATCTCTCTCAAGATTACAGTGCCCTTCCCAAAATAGGGTGCCCAGAACTTAACTCAATATTCCAAATGTGATCTGACAAGGTCACAATACAATGGGACTATCCCTTCCCTCATTCTGGGCACTTCACCTCTTTTAATGCAGCCTGAGATGACATTAGATTTTTGGCTACTGCGTCCTATGCTGTCAACAGTGTGATGTGTCTGCCAGAAAGTTTACACAGGCTGCAAATAGCAGCATTTAGACAAACTGCTGTGGCTAGCCCAGTTCTTGTACTTGTGAAGCAGATTTTTAATCCAAGTCTTTATATTCCTATTAAATTAACACCATGGTAGATCTGGCTCTTATCCAATGTGATACCTGTCTCGGTTCTGTGTCATCAAGATATTTGGTAAACGTTCCATGATGAATAACAGTAATTAGAGGTGCCATTTTCATTTATTTAATTATTTATCATTTTGAATTATTTATGTATTATTTTGTTATTTGTTTATTCATTTCATTATTTATTAATATTTATTATTATTTATGGTTTGCAAAGTACTTGACATTTGTCATTCCGTTTGATCCTCACGACAACCTTGTGAGGTAGATGCTAATACTATCCTCATTTTACTAATGAGGAAACTGGGACAGATCTGGAGGGTGAGTGACTTTCCCAGGGTCACACTACTAGTAAGTGTCTGAGGCAGGATTCATGCTTATGTCTTGAATTCTCCTTTGTGAAATGAGATAAGTCTGGAACAATTTGTTTATACGTTATGCTGGCTCCTTGTGATCACCACTTCCTTTTTACTAACCAGCCCTCTATTATTATGTCCTAGAATTTTGCCAAGAATTGATGTCGACATCACTAGCCTAACATTCACAGCTTTAATGCTCCTGAGGCTTTCATATATTTTTACCTTCCTTCTCAATGGGCAGCCTTTGCTTCCATCAGCATATCTTTTAAAAACCTCTACTAAGTGCATTGTGCTACTAATACATTGTTGGTGGAGCTGTGAGTTGGCCTAACCATTCCGCAAAGCTATTTGCAATGATCCAAAGAGAGTGAATGGTAAGCAAGCATCTCGAGGAGGTCAGTGACAAAAAAGGAAGGCCCCATACATGCCAAGACATTTATAGGAGCACTTTTTTTTTGTAGAAGCAAAGAACAAAAAACAAAGTAGATGCCTATCAATTGGGAAATGGCTAAACAAATTGTGGTACCTGAATGTAATGAAATGTTACTGTGTTATTTTTAAAATGATGAATATAATGACTACAGAGAAGCATGGAAAGACATACTAATTGATGCAAGGTGAAATAAACAGAAAAGCAGAGAAAAACAATATACACAACCACAATATTATGAAGGAAAAGATAGCAATTACTGCAAAGCAATCAAAATAGAGGTTGTAAAATTATAATAACCAAATTTTGTCCCCAAAAAGAAATATGATAAGACACCTCCCCCACCCTAATTCTTTGAACAGAAGTAGGAGTCTATAAGTGAGGAACACTTCATGAAATGTCAGACTTTTTGATGTTAGGTTTGCTAATCATGAAAATTTTTTTAAAATTATTTTTTATTATTACTATAAGGCATAACTCTCTAGGAAGGATTGGGGAGGAATAAAGTCAGAAAGTATAAATGAATAAAAACAAAATATAGCAATAAAATTAATTTTAAGAAAATCTCTGTGTTTCCCTCAATATTTTTTGGCACTTCTTACTTCTATCCTCATTGAAATTATTTCTTTGTACCTTCAGAATTCCATTATTAAAAGTTTCCTTTTCCTCATTGCCTAACTTTTCCCATAGAACTTTAGGCCATGGGATTCCACCCAACCTTTCTCTGAACTTTTTGAAATCTATTCTCCCCAAATCTATCCCACATTCTAATATAGGATGGTCACTCCCCCATCTCAGGTTCCAATCATTCCATCCCTTCTTTTGTTTTAGTAAGAATCAGGGCAAGAATAGCAGTTTTACTCATCGGGTCCTTCACTTTTTGAAGGATTAAATCATCATTAGAATAATTTAAGGAATTATCAATTGTTCTGCTTTTTATCAGGGCAGTTAGTGTGATTCATTGGATAGAGCACTGGCCCTGGAGTCAGGAAGACTTATCTTTCTGAGGTCAGATCCGGCCTCACATTTGGCCTCTCACTAGGTGTGACCCTGGGCAAGTCACTTAACCCTGTTTTTCTCAATTTCCTCATCTGTAAAATGAGCTGGAGAAGGAAATGACAAACCACTCCAGTATCCAAGAAAACCCCAAATGGGTTCATAAGGAGGAGTCAGACATCACTGAAAAATGACTAAACAACTGCTTTTATGAGAGAGAGATTGCTAGCATATGTCTGGTTAATTAAATTCTCCATCAGATATTAGGTGTGTGAAGACTAGAGATGCTATCTCTCAGCCCCTTTACTTTCTTTTCACTAGAATGGAGAATAGCCTGCACTTTGAACATAGATAACAATTAGTTAACCATGGCAGAAAAATAAATATTAGGCCTTTTATACAATCACTATTTTTTTTCCTTTCTCCGTATTTTCTGGATGTAAGATCCTTAGACATTTGTCATTCTTGCATGACTAATCACTCAAGAAAACTGACTTTAGAGAATGTAAACATAGTGCAGTAGAGAAGCTCTGAACAGAATTCAAGAGGCCTGGGTTCCCATCTCTGCTGTCACTTCAGAAACATTGGTCAAGTCATTTTAATTCACAAAGTATTTAAGCACTAAGGTAAAATACTGTGCTAGGTGCTGAGATACAGTGATAGAGATGAAATCCCTTTCTACCAGGGAGGGCATCCAGGGACAATATACAGATAAATATACTTCAAGGAAAATTAAGGAGAGAGAGAGCCCTAGTGCAGAATCAATGAAGGCTTCACAGAGGAAGTATCTCACGAACCTTTGAAGCAAGAGGTGAAGTATAAGTCAAAGACTGTGTGAATATATGGGGACCAGAGATGGACTGTTGAGTTTGGAGAACAGTTAGTATTTCAAATCAGCTAAAACAGAATATTTGAGAAGTGTAACATGAAATAAGATTAGAAAAGTAGAGGGAACCTAGATTGGGGAAGGCCTTAAATGCCAGACTAGGAACTTTGCATTTTATCCTATTGCCATAGAAGTTTCTTGATCAGGGAAATGACATGGTCAGATACAGGTTTTAGAAATATTTGGGGCAGCTGTAGGGAGGATGGATCAAACAAGGGAGAGATGGAGGGGGAGGGTGTGTGTATTAAAGCAGTCCAAGTGAGAGGGGATAAGGGCCTGATGGCTGTGTGAGTGGAAAGAAAGAGATGGATACAAGACAAGCTATCAAGGTAGAATCAAGAAGCATTGTCAACAAATTGAGTATGGGGAGCAGGCCCAGCTGCACTGGTAAAAGTTTAACAACCTACAACACATTTTAAAATTTTATCCTCATCATTAACATTTTCTCCGGCACTTTCTTAAGTCTAGACCATCAACAAAACAATAAATCAAGCCCTGATCTGTAGTGTTTGCAGATTTCTGAGGTGTAAATGCTCACACTGAACAGTGAACAGCACACCCCTAGGAGCAACAGACAGGTAAGAATCAAGGACAGTTACAAGGTTACTCACTCACCTGCAGGACTAGAAGAAAGATTACTGGTGGCACCTCAGCAGAAATAGAGTCCTTCCCCGACAAGTCTCAGTCTCCTTATTTGTAAAAAGACAGGATTGATTTAAATGGATTTCTAAGGGCTTTCCTAGTTCTGTAAAGTGCTCGTTGTGGAGTTTGCAAAGGCTTTCCACATCTACCCATGGTCTCATCTGCTCCTCGCAATGATAGGATAAGGCCAGCAGGGCCAGCAAGATTATCGTTGAGACAACTGCGGCCCAGAGTAAATCAATCTGCCCGTGATTATATAGTGAATTAGTAGCAGAGCCAGGATTTGTATTCACGTGTCCTGATTTCTGGTTCGGTGCACTTTCTGCCATAAATTCCTGCTGCTGTTCAAAATTGTATTTCAACAAATCACTAGTTTTAAAAACGAAAAGGGGGAATATACCACTAATAAAGATAAAATTAAAGCAATTATGAGCAGTTATTTTGCCCAATTATATGCCAATAAATTTAACATTCAAGTGAAATGGAAAAATATAAATATGCATATATGCATGTCTGTACATGTGTGTATGTATAAATTCCCAAAAGTCTTGCAGTCAGTTCCTGTCTAGCAGAAAAAGATCTCATTTTATTGATCATTGTTCAGTCATTTCAGTCTTGTCTTGACTCTTTCTTTGTGATCCCATTTCAGGTTTTCTTGGCAGAGATAATGGAGTGGTTTGCCGTTTTCTTCTCCAGCTCATTTTCCAGATGAGGAAACTGAGGCTGATAAGATTAAGTGATTTGTCCAGGGTCACACTGCTAGAAAGTGTCTGAGGCTGGATTTGAATTGTGAACTCAATTTGCACTGTGTTAAAAATTCTGACAGAGGCAAATTCAAGAAACGTGAAAGGATTTAGAAGGCCAAAGCCTCAGGACGACTCATTACTACACAGTCAATTGCATTCAAGACCTCAGGCAGTTTGCAGCAAGATCTGATTCACTAAGCATTCATCAGGAATGCACAACATGAAAATATGTGGGAACACAAACACAGACACCCCGGTAAAGCCATCCAGGTAACTGAACACCTCCTGCTTTCTTTGCCACACAGGGCAGCCTCTTTACTCCCTCTTGTTAACACAATGCCATCTATTGCCATCATATAAGGGACAGTCCAGGGAATGACAGCCCAGAGATCTGTATTATGTTTTTTTTTCCTATTGTACCTACATGTGGAGGCAGAATAGAAAGTGTAATCCTGCCTCCAGAGCCATGGTTTTAGAATCAGAAGAAACCTGGCTTTGAATCTCTGCTCTTACCCTTATTAGATCAGTGAACTGGGAAAAACCACTTACTCTTTCTCAGCCTCTTGTGTAAAAATGGAGATACTATCTGTCCATCATAGTGTGGTGAGCAAAGTCCATTGCAAACGTTTAAGCACAACAAATATGTGACTTGTTTTTGCAGATAGCCTCAGAGGTGAATGGCAGACATCTCTTTGTGAGAACTTTTTTTCATGTTCATACAATCAACAGCTCTACCTCCCCCATTGTGGCAACAGGTGTCAAGACAGGCCAATGGGAAAAGCAGGGGAAGGAGGATAGGGAGGATCTACTCAGGGCCTCTGAGGTCTTGAACTCTGTTTAGTTATTAAGCCAGATGATAAATCAAGTAATCAGGCCATTTTCCAGTAGAGACCCAGCTTTAGTGTGGGCTCCACCGGATGATCCCCATTTGGGAGAATTTGGCAAGGGCTCCCACCTGCTCGCGCAGGTGACCCTTGCAGCACAGCAGGGCTATGAGGAAGAGAAACAAGGGGTTTGTAAACTCCAACTGGCAGGATTTCAAAATAGAAGGGACTCTCACTAGCCTTTGACAGCAGGGGAAAAAAATACTCACCTCCCCTTATCTTAGAGCTTCCCCAGGAAGACAACTTGTTATTCCAGATGAAAAGATGTTATTTTCTTTCTACCTTTACCTTCCCTGCCAGTTACATGTTTACAGTTAGCAGCTGATTTATTAATAAAAAAATACAAACCACTTTGGTTTTTCCCCCTTGCTGTCTAAAAATCAAGGGAGGAAGAAACAAGCCTGACAGGACAGTGGGAGATGCCGGGAGGAAGTAATTGCTATGATTTATGTAACTGCTGTGCCTGATGCAATCATTTTGAACATTTCATTCTCCTTCAGGGATAGGGAGGTGTTTGAGGGAGACAGGGGATGCATTCAGATCCAACAAGCAATCTATCTACAAGGCGGGCCTGAGCGCCCCCAGTATGTCTGGCCCCATACTCCTCTGAGCTACAGGGGGAACAAACTGGCTGTAGAGCAAAGACAGAAAGAGGAGGCCTGGGATCTGCCAGCAAGGAGCTCGTAATTATGAGAGGCTAGGGAGAAGCAGGGCCAAGCTCTATCATGAGGGAGCTCCCAATGTGTAGAGAGGCAGGATTCACAAGCAAGGAACAGTCAGAGAATGAGACAGGATGGTGTATGAATGAGAGTCAGACTGCACAGTGTAGGCTAAGAGTGTTGGAAACTTAGAGACAGATTCATTCACTTCTCTACCAAATATGTACTTGAGCATCAACCAAGCACAGGCTTCTATACTAGACACCGAGGAGATACAAACACACATCTGTCCAAAAGCAATTCATAGTCTAGCATTCAAAGCACATGCAAGGCTTTTGTGATCAGAGTTGACTCATCTGAACAAAGATCACCTTTAAAAGTTAGAGAAATATCACAAGGGAGCTCCCAAAGCAAATTAATGCGGGGAGCACTTGGAACTAAACAAAGTCGATTTTGTTCGTTTCTAAGGAGATTCCCCACACACGCACATGCATGAAAAGGGAGAAGAACAAAAGGAGCGAGACCTGCATTTCCCACAGTTCCCCACAGAGAATGAGAACTAGGAAATTCAATATATTTTTCCTTAGCTTCCAGGGAAGTTTGGAACTCAATTCAAGTCCAAATAAAACCATAGTATACCTCAGATGTCTAATAACATCTATTCTTCTGCTCTTTTTAAACCCTATTTCGTTCTATTTTTCTTTTAACTGTCTTGTTTTCTATATATTTCACTTTTCATGTCATCTTAAATGCTTTGAAGAAACAGACACAGAAAGACAGAGATAGAGAGACAAAGTTCGTCGTTAACTCTCAAAAATTCTTTAAATTGGGGCAGCTAGGTGGTGCAATGAGTACAGCACCAGCCCTGGAGTCTGGAGGACCTGTGTTCAAATGAGACCTCAGACACTTGACACACTTACTAGATGTGTGACCTTGGGCAAGTCACTTAACCCCAATTGTCCTGCCTTCCCCTCTGCAAAACAAAAGTAAAAAATTCTTTAAATCTCTAACCAGGGGTGGGGAACCTGTGGCCTCCAAGCCACATGTGGCCCTCTAGGTCCTCAAGTGCAGCCCTTTGACTGAATCTTTGGATTCAGCCTTCAGACAGCTAAATTTTGAAACCATCTATAACCCATTCTTAATTCTTCCATTAGACAGGAGCACCACAATAATCCATAATTTTTTTTAATTCTATACAGTCCCTCCTGCTTTAATGCCATTACCTTGCACCTATTTGGTATAATCATAGTTATCCTTTCCACATCATGACTTTCCCCATCAAGGATCCAATATGGCATGGGTCGGCATAAGAAATTAAATAAGAATTTTGGAGGAATTTTGCAGAAGCCACAGACAACATGTGAAAGCCAGAAGATGGCACAGAAAAAGCTTAGAAATCCAGAAATGCATGAAATATATGTATAATGTTATGAGATATCAGCATATTTTATCTTTTAATACCATAATAATTCAGACTTCTTCTCTGGTATGAAGGGAGGGTCAAAGAATGTTATGTGAATTTTCCAGATCATGGGGGCACCACACCCCTAATCTGCATGATGTGGAAGGGATAACTGTATAGTCAAAAGAACATTGTACCTGGAGGCAAAAGACCTGTGTTTACTCTATCAATCAGTTGCTATTTATTAAGTGCCTCCTGTGTACTTTCAATCCTGGCTCTGCTTATGACCTTTTGGTTGGAGTCAGGTCACCTAATCTTTCTGATATTGCATTTGTTTGTCTGTAAAATAAGAATGATGGTATTTGAGTACTCCTGGGAGTATTGTAGGAATCAAATTAGATGGTATGTGTAAACTATTGGGAAATGCTATCTTAACCTTAGATTCTTTGAGGACAAGCCACCATAGTCTATTGGAAAGTGCCTTGGGCTTAGAAGACCCCAGGTTGAATTCTGTCACTGACATCACTGACTCGCTTACCTTGGGCAAGTCCTTCAATCTTCACCTTCTTTATCTGTATTTTAAAAAAAGGATGCATAAAAATACTTCCACTATTTTGCTCACAGGTTGGTTGGAAGTGAAGTATTTGTAGCCATATAGGAGTGTATGCTATTTTTAATTTTAAAAAAATTACAAAAGCTCCATGGAAATGTAAGTTGTTGTTGTTGTTTGTTGTTTTGCAGTGATAAATGCCTGACATATATGTTGAATTGAAGTCCGCTTTGTCTAACTGAGTCCTCTGCAGATATGAAGGACAGTTGGTCATGGTCTCTGTCCTATATACCCTTATTTAGTGAGCTATCAGATAACTAAAGCAGCTAGGCAGTATAGTGGATAAAGTGTTGGACAAGGGGTCAGAAAGACCCGGGTTCATTCAAATCCTGCCTCAGGCACATTAACTGTGAGCCTGGGCAAATCACTTGAACTCTTTCAGCCTCAGTTCCCCCATCTGTAAAATGAGGATAATACTAGCACCTATCTCACCCAGCTACTGTGAGGAGTAAATGAGATAACAGATGAAAATGTTTTGCAGACTTTAAAGCACTATATAAATGCTAGCTAGATCTCCCTTTACTCTTCTCTTCTCCAGAAGAATCAACTCAACTCAATTCCATTAGGCTTTTCTCATAGGACCGATTTCCTATCCCTTTGAATTTGGTGATTTCTCTTCTCTGGTCCCTCCAGAGTTCCTCTATAACCTTTGCAAATCTCAGTGGCCCAGATTGGATATAGTCCTTTAATCAGGGTCTGACTCACATAGTCATTTGGGGAACAGTGCCACTGGTCCTGGAACATCATCCTGCTTTTAATATATCCCAGAATCCTATTGGTGCTGTTCACTCCAGCACTGCACTGCTAGCTCGGTTCCCACTTGTAATTCCTGAAGAAACATAGCAGGGCTTGGGAAGTCCACTCAGCCAAGCTCAGCCCTGAGCAAGATCACCCATCACCTAGTCCCAATGTTCCTAATCTCATTCTTGGGAACCTCAAGGAAAGAGATTTAACTGGAAAGTCAGAAAGTCATAATCAACATTAATTCTTTATTTTTTTTCTTTTTGGGATGAATTTTTTACTATTCTAGGTCAGCCTCAACGAAGGGGCGTAGAGTTAAGGAATAAGAAGAAAGGTCCCATCACAAGTATTCAGGGAAGAGGAAGAGGGAGGAGGAGGAGGAGGCCTGGATTTAATCTATCAAAAGGCATGGCAGATGGACTATGCTATCTTATTTCCCAGTTCCCATCACTAACCCTTGTTAGCAATCATTACTTTAATAAACACTTACTTAGCACTTATTATGTGTAGGTTGGAGTCCTTGATAGCGTGTTCTGAACGAGAAACATGAATAAAACAAAGTCTCTGCCCTCAGGGAGCCGCTGTTCCATAGGAAAAAAGAGAGATAAGTCAAGGACCCAAATCTGTTTTGTTGTTCAGTCATATCCGACGTTTTATGATCCCACTTGGGGTTTGCTTGGAGAAGATACTAGACCAGTTTGCCATTCCCTTCTCCACTTCATTTTACAGATGAGGAAACTGAGGCAAATGGGGTTGAGATTTTCTCAGGGTCACACAACTAGCAAGTATCTGAGGCCAGATTTGAACTCAGGAAGATCAGTCTTCCTGACTCCAGGCTCAGTATTCTATCCACTTTACCACCTAGCTGACCTTGTAGCTAGTAGACTGTGCAAGAGAGATACTACCTATTTCCCTCTTTCTACTCTAGCCCCAAATAAATCCTAGTCAAATCTCTCAAGACCCTGTGCCATCCCCTTTCACCCAGCCTGTTTCCCCATTTGTAAAATTAGGGGGTTAGAGTTAGAGGCATTAAAGTACAAGGAAAAAAGGCAGAATTTGGAATCAGAGGACTAAGGCTTGAATCCTGTTTTGACACACACTAACTGTGCCTAAGGCAAGTGGCTTAACCTCTCTGAACCCTAATGAAGTTGGACTAGGTGGTCCCTAAGGTCCCTTCCAGCTCCAACATGTTATGCTCTATGTTCTAAGGTCCCTTTTGGCTCTAACATTTTATAACACTGTGATTCAAGATAGATTCACAGTGAGGGGAGGGATTTGGCAGTAAGGGTGGGGTTAAAGTGATTTCTTCCTCTTGGAGCCTTTCAGTGAAGAGCCAGTCCATGTGTACATCGCAGTGCATTTCATCCCTGGGATATTTTTTATTCTGAACAAGGTAATGGAGCCATTTAGAGAAACCCAACCTCTCCTCTCATTTAGCCTAATAACTGGCTCCATAGGGAGCTCACCTTTCCATCCCTTCCATTATGGCCTCTTTCTTTCCCCCTCCTCTCTTCCCCTAGGCTTCCATCTGCCCAGAGGAGAAATGTTTGGTTCCCAAAGTGACTCCCCCTTCTTCTCTCTGGCTCCAGCAGAACAGCTCCTGCCTTCCAATAGTGATGGCAAGAAAGGACATTTTTTTTCTCATCCTTTGGCAGTGGGAGGACTCCCACATAACCCAATTTCCAGGGCTGAAGTGCTCCTAATAACTCTATGCCTTGTTAGACAACATAGTCAGAATGAGAAGATTGTCTTCAAAACCATTTAAAGGCCAGAAGGTCAACTTCCACACAAGATTGTAAAACTAGGATTCTCAACAAAGCATGTTCAGCATCCCCAGGCCTCTCATTGCAGCCTTCTCCCACCCACCCCCAGCCCTGTTCTCAGGGAAAATCATTCTTTCCTGATAAAAAATTCCATTCTCTTTGCCCAGGACCTTGAAAGCATTAGAAAGCTTTTTCTCCCCCTTGAAATCTGGACTACGTAGAGACAAGAATCGTATGTTAGAGTGAGACCACAATTAGTGCTAACAGCCATTCTGATGACGCAGATGCCTACTAAGGTTTCAGTGAGTCTGTCTTCTCCAACATGGGCTGTCAGAGCTGAAAGAAACTTTAGGGTTTATCTAATCTGACTTCCTCGTTTTTCAGAGGGAGAAACTGAGGCCCTGAAAAGGGAAGAAACTCAAGGCCACATAGCAAGTTCATGACAAAACAGAGACTAGAACCCCAGTCTTCTGATTGACCATCTGATGTGCTCTATCCAGTGCTCGATTTAGCTTTCTGATAGCCAGACCAATGTGATTATAGGGAAGGACAGGTTTTAGCATAAACTAAACCTCCCACTTTCAGGGGCAGAGCCAAGATGGTGGAGTAAAGAAAGCACTCAGCTCAGCTCTCCCAACATTCTGCTCCAAGCAACTTTAAAACAATACCTCAAATTGAATTTTGAAGTTGCAGAGCCAACAAGAGGTCAGAGTGAGACTTTTTTTCTGGACCAAGACAACTTAGGAGATCAGAAAGAGAGATCTGTAACATGGAGGTGGAGGCTGACCTGAAGCCCACATGGATGGAATACCAGTGATGGAAAGAGGTGGTGGCAACAGAAGTAACAGTAGCTTTGAGAACTCTCAAGCCAGAGACTGCTAAGGGATCTGGCAACTGGTCAGAAAGAGATTACAGGGGACTCCAGGGCTGGTATTGGGCACAGGATAGGGTGCTATCTGGCAACTCCATTGCCTATGCCCACTTCTGGGTCATAGTTCAAGGGTGGAGAGCGACAACTGTAATCAAAAGGGAGCAGAAGCCCTGAGGAGGAGTATTGCTTTTGGTCACAAGGGATCAGGGACCCTGACAAACAATATCATCTTCCAACCAAAGGGAGCAGGGACTCTGAGAAGAAGTTTTGATTGCAGTCCCAAGGGATCAGGGGCCCTTTCTGGGTGAGGACCAGAGCACAGACCAGCAGAGCAGTGACCACACCTCTGCCCAGATCATAACAATTTAGAAACACCAAAAACTTCCAGACCTCCAGAACTAGCTCTGAAAACAGCAGTGGGAAAAAGCTTGATGCTTAAGACAGTGACCCTCTGCATACCCCATGCTGGGAACAGAGCCCAACTTTAACATAAAGTAGAGTGAGAAAATGAGCAAACAACAAAAAAGAATCTGATCGTAAAATTCTACTGCGATAATGGAGAAGATCAAGACACAAACTCAGAAGACAATGAAGTCAAAACAGGTACGAGCAAAGCCTCAAAGGGAGAAAAAACTGAATTGGATTCAACCCAGCCCAACAAGAATTCTTGAAAGACCTGAAAAACTGATTTTCAAAATCAAGTAAGAGTAATAGAGGGAACGTTGGGAAAAGAAATGAGAATGATATGAGATAATTATGAAAAGAGAGTCAATAGCTTGCTAAAAGAGGTGCACAAAAAAAATTAAAATCATACCTTAAAAAACCAAAATTAGCCAAAATGATAAAAGAGGAGCAAAAATCCACTGAAGTAAAGATCTTTTAAAAAGCAGAATTGGCCTAATGGAAAGAGAGATATAAAATCCCCCTGAAGTAAATAATTCCTTAAAAATTAGAATTGGACAAGTGGAAGCTAATGACTCTATGAGACATCAAGAAAAAATAAAACAAATTCAAATGAATGAAAAATGGAAGCAAATGTGAAATAGCTCATTGGAAAAACAACTGACTTGGAAAATAGATTGGGGAGATATAATTTAAGAATGATTGGACAAACTAAAAGCCACAGTCAAAGAAAGAGCCAAGACATCACATTTCAAGAAATTATCAAGGAAAACTGCCCTGATATACTAGAATAGAGAGTATAATAGAAATTGAAAGAATCCATCAATCATCAACTGAAAAAGATCTCAAATGAAAACTCCCAGAGATATTATTGTCAATTTAAGAGCTCCAAAGTAAAAGAGAAAATACTTCAAGCAGCCAAAAAGAAACAATTCAAATATTGTGAAGGTACTATCAGGATCACACAAGATTCAGCATCTTCCACATTAAAGGACTGGAGGGCTTGGAGTATGATATTCTGGAAGCAAAAGATCTAGACCAAGAATAACCCACCCCCAAAAAACTGAGTATCATCCTTCAGGAGAAGAAACAGATATTTAACCAAGTAGAGGACTTTTAGACCAGAGCTGAAGAGAAAATTTGACTCTGAAAAATAAAAGACTCAAGAGAATAATAACATTGTAAACCTGAAAGAGAAATCATAAGGGACACAATAATGTTAAATTGTTTCTATTTCTGCATAAGAAAATGATACATATAACTTCTAAGAATTTTTTCATTATGATTTTATCATTATTAGGGCAGTTAAAAGGATTCCACATAGGAAGAGGGCGTAGGAGTGAGTCGATTATGTTGAGATAATGTAAAAAAATGGACAGACAAGAAAGAGGGATGTCCCAGGAGAAGAGGGAAGGGAAAGAAAGAATGGAGAAAAATATGCCACACAAAATAGATATATGAGGAAGAGTTTTTACAGTGGAGGGGGAAAAATAGAGAGGTGGGCAATGGTTTAATCTCACTCACATATAAACGGGTTCAAAGAGGGATTATATATATATACATATATGTAAAATATATATGTATATATACACACACATATATATACATATATACACAAACATATATTTGAGTGTGTATGTATATATGGTATGTATATATATAGAATGTGTATGTATCTATTCTGTATACATGTAATATATAGAGTATGTCTATATATACACTCTATATATATGCTTGTGCATATATATTATATAATATATGTGTGTGTGTGTGCATATAAATATATATATGTATATGTATATATGTATATATATATATATATATATATATATATATATATTCAGTTGCTAATGGAAATCCATCTTATCCAACAGGGAAGTAGGAGGGAAAAGGAATCAGAGAGAGGGAATGATAAAAGAGAGGGCAGATAAAAGAAGGCAGTGATCAGAACCAAAAGAGACTTTAAAGGAGGAATAGGATAAAAAAGACAGAAACAGAGACAGACAGACAGATAGACAGAGAAATCTAAACAGAAGAAAATAGGATGGAAGGAAATGCACAGATAGTAATCATAACTGTGAATGTGAATTTGAATGAGATGAATTCACCCATAAAACAGAAGTGTATAGCAGAATAGATTCAAAGCCAGAATCCAACAATATGTTGTTTAGAAGAAACACACTTGAAACAGAGAGACACATATAAATATATTGCAAGGTACAGAGTACGGGGAAGCAAAGGAGAGATCCAAACAAAAAAGACTGTTTTAAGAAAATTTGAGAAGGAAGAGAATACTTCTACAACAACCCTACCCTGCCCTCCTCTGAGAATTTATAACCTATGACCTTCTAAGATCAATGAGCATGATTTGTTTGTACCATTTAATTTTTAAAATAAGATCACCTATCTGCCCCCCAACACTCACCCCTAATATATCATTTAAGGCTATAATTACATAGAAGGTTAGCAGCTAACCCTAATATAATGTCTACAGCTTGTCCCATTGACAGCATGAGGATGATTGATTAATACTTAGCCCATGTGGTGCACCCAGGCTACATCACTGAACTTGGTCTTTAAAAGTGAGCTAGAGAGCTAGACAACATGGGCTAGGGCTTCAATAATGGTGCTGTAAGTATTGAAGACTATAATGGTTCTTAGGGAGGTGGGAATTCACCAGCATGGAAAGGAGTTATCTTGATAGTAATAGCTCACATATGGGTCCTTTTCACTTTTGTCGGGTTAATTAAAACCTGCCTTGTAATTAAAGCTGAGTGCTTACATGGAAACCAAGGATTATTTTCCTCAAGATGTGGGAATCTGGCTTCTGAGCCAAATTCTGGTTTTTCAGGAGAAACCCTAGATGAGACACATGAGACAAAACAGATTATTACTGACAGGGTCATGAGGAACATATAGAACATAGAATTTTAGAGACAGAAGGACTCTTAGAATAGGGAATGTTAGAGCTGGAAGGGTTCTCAGAATAGAGAACACAGAAACATCAGGGCTGGAAGGGGGCTTGGAACAGAAAACCTGGGGCACTGGATTTGGGAGGTAGCTTATAAATTGTCTAGTCCAAGTGTCTTCACTTGTGTACAGATAAGGAAGCTGAGGTCCAGGAATGGGTAAACAATGTGTAATGGGGTAGATCAGGGCAGAGCCAGGAATACATCCCAGGCTCCCGATGTCCAGCCCAGTACTCTTTCCAAGAAGGAGGTGCCTACAAGCATAAAAGTGGTAAGTGCCACCTTTCCCTCCATTAGTCTAATCATCTATTTATAAAGTTCCTCTTAGCCCAGGATGTACCCAATATGCACTTTGGCACAGTCCATTGGCCAATTCCCACTCATGAACCTGGCCCTGGAGAAAGCAAATGATGCACTCAAACCCAACCAATGTACTAATAACACATGCTTGACTGTCTGACTCCCAGCTCAGAGTTGGGCAAAAAGCAGCAGAGATGGGAGTAGGCAGCAAAACTATGAAAGGTGAAGGAGGCAATCCCCACTGCTTCCTTGCCCACATCAATGTCCATGTGAAGACCGTGACTGCCTAGGCCTGCCTTCCCTATGTGTCCCCACCTTCTGAGTCTCCTCTCTTCCTCCATCCAACCTGCACCCCACCTTCCATCAAAACTTTCCCTTAGATGTTTGTATCTAAAACTGTAGTTATAACAGGCTCTTCACCTTTTTTGGATCATGGTCCCCATTGGCAATCTGGTAAAGCCAATGGACTCCTTCTTATAATTATTTTTTTAAATGTATAAAATTAAGTACACAGAATTGCAAAGAAAATCAATATTGAAATATGGTTATCAAAATATTTTTAAGACAAATTTAAAGCCCCAAGTCTTAGCTCTTTCCCAACCTCTCGGCTCACTAATTTCCAACAATCAAGAAAGGCAAGGATCTAGTGAGATTAATTATCTCCATCATCCCTCCACCACTACCGAGATGTTATATCATGAATGCTGACTGAGTCTGGAAGTCAGAAGACCTGAGTTTGGGTTGCCAGGCTTTTCTGTGTCTTTAGGCACATCTCTTAATTGCTCTATTCTCCAATTTCCTCACTAATAAAAACAGATGATATGTGAATTACCTACCTCTCAGAGTTGTTGTGGGAAAAGGCACTTTGTAAAACCTTAAAGGTGCTGTGTAAATGTAATCAGTCATTCTTTTGTCCGTTATTATGGTTGGCCAGAATATTGGAAGCTCTGATGAGGGAAATGTCAGGCACCTGGTTGAGAAAATGTTTCCAGCCTGAGAACTTCCTGGAGCTCTTCATATTATGCTATGTTTCTACAGACCACCTGTTTCTCCTATAATAATAATTAATAATAATAATACTTGACTTTTATATGAAATTTTAAGCTAATCCCTTACATGACATTATATCATTTGATCTTGATAATAACCCTATAAAGTTGGTACTACAGATATCACTGAACCCATTTTAAAGCTAAAGAAAGCTGAGGTTTAAAGATAAGACCCTGAACCTCTTTGGGCCCCAGTTTTCCCATCTCTTAAATGGGGATAATAGTATATTACTTCATGGGGAGGAAGAATTTTGTAAACTTTCAAACTATTGAAATACAAGCCATTGTGATGAGGATGAGAATGATGAGGATGATGAGGAAGATGAGGAGGAGGAGGAGGAAGAAGAAGAAGAAGAAGAAGAAGAAGAAGAAGAGGAGGAGGAGGAGGAAGAAGAGGAAGAAGAAGGAGGAGGAGGAGGAGAAGAAGAAGAAGAAGAGAAGAAGAAGAAGAAGAAGAAGAAGAAGAAGAAGAAGAAGAAGAAGAAGAAGAAGAAGAAGAAGAAGAAGAAGAAGAAGAAGACGGCAGCGGCAGCTGGAAAGCAGGGACTTGCGTGAACTCCCTGCCAGGTCCCTCCAAAAACCTATAAAAAATGGCTCTGAACAAATTCTAGAACTGCAGAACCCACAAAATAGCAGAGGGAAGCAGGGATCCAGCCCAGGACAGTCTGGATGGTGTCTGGGTAAGGTCTGTCCCGCATGGAGCTGGGAGAGGAGTAGAGCCGAGCAGAGCCCAGCGTGGGCTGCGCAGACCAACCAGACCAGGAGCCGGGCGGAGTGTGCCCTAGAGCCCTGAATCAGTGAGTTGCAGCAGTTACCAGACTTCTCAACCCAGAAACACCAAAGACAACAGAGAAGGTTAGTGGGAAAAGCTGCAGGGGACAGAGTGAAAAGAGTTTGCAGTTCGGGCCACCGCCCCGGAGGCAGTGGGGGGAGGTGCAGCTACAGAACTAGAGCTGCAGTTGCTTCCAACCCCAGGCCAACCTGGTGGGAGGAATTAAGTGGCGGATCACAGCAGGAGTGCAGATCCTGCTTAAGATTTTCCTCAGGTCCGGTTTGGTGGTTCTTGAGGAAGGAGGAGTGCTGGGGTGGCAGAGCTGGCTGTGTAGAAATAGCTCTGTCTGAGAAATAGCCCTCAAACTAGGAACAAAGTACTCTTTGCTCTACAAGCAGTCATACCCTGCTGAAAAACTCAAGAGTCAAGTGAGTTGGCTGGAAATATGGCCAGGCAGCAAAAATGCACCCAGATTCAGTCTCAGACTTTGGAATCTTTCTTTGGTGACAAAGAAGACCAAAACATACAGCAAGAAGTCAACAAAGTCAAAGAGCCTACATCAAAAGCCTCCAAGAAAAACATGAACCAGTCTCAGGCCATGGAAGAGCTCAAAAAGGATTTGGAAAAGCAAGTGAGAGAAGTAGAGGAAAAATTGGGACGACAAATGAGAATGATGTGAGAAAACCATGAAAAACAAGTCAATGACTTGCTAAAGGAGAACCAAAAAAATACTGAAAAAAATATTGAAGAAAACAACACCTTAAAAAATAGACTAACTCAAATGGCAAAAGAGCTCCAAAAAGCCAATGAGGAGAAGAATGCCTTGAAAGGCAGAATTAGCCAAATGGAAAAGGAAGTCCAAAAGGCCACTGAAGAAAATACTACCTTAAAAATTAGATTGGAGCAAGTGGAAGCTAGTGACTTGATGAGAAATCAAGATATTATCAAACAGAACCAAAGAAATGAAAAAGTGGAAGACAATGTGAAATATCTCATTGGAAAAACCACTGACCTGGAAAATAGATCCAGGAGAGAGAATTTAAAAATTATTGGATGACCTGAAAGCCATGATCAAAAAAAGAACCTAGATATCATCTTTCAAGAAATTATCAAGGAGAACTGCCCTGATATTCTAGAGCCAGAGGGCAAAATAGAAATTGAAAGAATCCACAGATCGCCTCCTCAAAAAGATCCCAAAAAGAAAACTCCTAGGAATATTGTTGCCAAATTCCAGAGCTCCCAGGTCAAAGAGAAAATACTGCAAGCAGTAAGAAAGAAACAATTTGAGTATTGTGGAAAAACAATCAGGATAATACAGGATCTAGCAGCTTCCACATTAAGGGATCAAAGGGCTTGGAATATGATATTCCAGAGGTCAATGGAACTAGGATTAAAACCAAGAATTACCTACCCAGCAAAACTGAGTGTCATGCTCCAAGGCAAAATATTAATTTTCAACAAAATAGAGGACTTTCAAGCTTTCTCAGTGAAAAGACCAGAGCTGAATAGAAAATTTGACTTTCAAACACAAGAATCAAGAGCGGCATGAAAAGGTAAACAAGAAAGAGAAATCGTAAGGGACTTACTAAAGTTGAACTATTTTGTTTACATTCCTATATGGAAAGATGATGGGTATGATTCATGAGACCTCAGTATCTTAGTAGCTGAAAGGAATATGCATATATGTGTGTATATATATATATGTGTGTATATATATATATACATGTGTGTGTGTCAATGTATGTATTTATGAAGAAGAAGAAGAAGAAGATGATGATGATGATGATGATGATGATGATGATGATGATGGTATAGAGCCGTGGAAACTAACTGAGACTTAGGAAGTTTTTGGAATAGCCCAGTCGTTCATTTCCTGAATTTTCCAAATTTTCCTAAACTACGAATTCTATTTGCAAATTGACCCTTGTTTTGCAACTAAGTAAGGCCTACCTATACCCACTGTGCCTCAGGTGTGAGGAGGAGGAGGAGGAGGGCTCCAAGACATGGTTCATTCTGGTGGCAGTGAAGACTAGCATGTCTGGGAGAATTAGAAAGTGCAGAATTAGGTACCAAGCCCAGAACCAGTGACTGTGATCTGACCATGACTTTGACTCTCCATAGAAAACCCATCATGGTTCTGGCCAGGGCTCTTGTTACAAAACATGTGCGGCTCTTCCCTCCACATACAAGAAGCTAAAAGATGTTAGGCTGGTCACCTCCCTACCTGTCCTCAAGGTTTATGTTTATTCCTGCCTCTGTACCTTTGCTTAGGCTGTTCCCTCTGCTTGGAATGCCCTCCCTTATTCTCTGCCTATCTGAATCCTGCTGTTTTTTCAAAGCTCAACGCAAGTCCTCTGTCCCCCAGGAAGCCCTGACCACTCTAGCACACAATGAGTTTTCCTTTCCCTGATTTCTACAGCATTTGACTCTATTTGAACCATTGGCTTTTGCTGATAGGCTACCTTGCACAGGTCTCTGATTGTTTCATCTGTGAGAGGCTTGACTCCATCTAGCCTGGATTCCCTGAGAACAAAAATGCCAGTCAAATCCAGGCCTGGCCCTATAGAAGGGATTCAACTAATGTTGGTGGTTGGAGCTATGATGGTGGGAGCTGTCCACTGTTTTTTATCTTTGCATCCCCTATATTTAGCTCCGTGCCTCACACATAGTATTGAACAAATGATCCTACCCAGTAGGCAATTATTAAAAGTATAAAATAAAAAACTGTTAATGTTATCAAATTGTTTGTCCTCTGATGGGTCAGAGAGATGGGATAGTTGGGACTTTTAGGAATGATGTTACACAGCTAAGAATGCTGACTAAGCAATAGGTAGAGATGATTATAATGGAGAAAAACAGGCAGTTTGGGTAACTTGAAATTAAAAAGTTCTTGGACAAACAAAAATTAATACAGTTGGAATTAGAAGAGAAACAGCTAACTAGGAGAACTGTTGGTGGACTGACCTGAGGACAGCTACGGTAAAAGCCAACCTCTGAACCAGGAAGATCTGGGTTCAAATTCTACCTGTGACATCTTCTGGCTGTGGGATGCTGTGTAACTCTCAGTCTTAGGCAATTAAGACTATAAATTGCAGAAAAAATGCCCACCTGCCTTGGTAGAAAGAGTAGGGCTAAGGTTACTTCTGCAGTGAGCTCTTTGGAGGCAAACACACTGAGATGTGGTGTGAGAAGGGCTGGGTCTATTCCTGCACAACCCTGAAAGACAGACTCACAGAATTGTAGGGCTGGAAAGATTCCATTTCTTCACTGCATGGAATAGGGAAGTGATCTACCCAAGGTCCTACAGCAAGGAATTGGCAGAGTTCTGACTGGAGCTGAAAGGGCTTCTTCCTTCAAGACCAAGGCTTTCTCCATTGTCCCACAGCTCTCCCCCCCTTCCAGGAAGTATTAGCACCAGCAGATTTATGAGGTGAGGAAGAAGATAGACCAATGCTCAGCAGGCCCGCAGCCCTGTTTGGAGTCTCTCTGGGTTGATTGGCATACAAAGAGCCTGCAGGATAAATGTATGCTGTGAGTTTTCACCTGTGTGAGTCTTGACACCCCACCTAAATTGAAGAGAGTTCCTCAGAGGAGAGGAACCGCCTAGGGTGTAGCAAGCACTGGCCCTGCATGAATCTGCACACAGATATCTAGAAACCTTTTAACAAAGCTGTCACATCACTGGGAGACTCCGCATACTTCCATGTCATGTGTAATCGCACCCCCTGTCCCTGGCTTTGGCGAATGTCACAACCATTTCTCAGTGAGGAATCTGGGAAGTAGAATTCCCCTGCCCTCTCCAAAACTGGCTTGAACCACTTTTTCCTCCTCTCCTCTGCTCTCCTCTCCTGTCCTCTCTGTACTCTCCTCTTCTCATCTTCTTCTTTCCTCTTCTCTTCCCCGTCTTTCCTCCTCTCCTCCCCTTCTTTCCTCCTCTTCTCGCCTCTCCTCCCCTCCCCTCTTCATTCATTTTCTTTTTTTTTTTTTCAAGAAATCTGATCATCTTTGAGGCAAAAATCTTGAGGGTTCCCCTTTGCCAGGATATCCCTGCATTTTCAGAACCTCAGGTGGGTAAAATGTGCTGCCTAAGCTGGTGGGCCTTACTAATCACATCCACATCTATTCAGCTCTAATCCAGGGGACTTCAACTGAGGCCTTTGGGCTTCATTCTTTACTGAGTTCTGGAACAGACCGCCAGGACTAAGAAGACCTGAGTTCAAATGTGCATTTACTCAGACATTTACTAGCTGCATGACCCCGAGCAAGATACTTAACTCTGTTTGTCTCGTTTCCTAATCTCTAAAATGAGGGTAAAGATAGCACCTACTTCCCAGGGTTGCTGTGAGGATAAAGTAAAATAATAATTGTAAAGTACTTGGTACAGTACCTGGCACATAGCGAGGGTGGGCTATGTAAATGTTAGCTATCATCGGAGAGGTTTGGGGTTGAGGGGTGCTTGACATGCCGGGTGCTGCTGAAAGAATTCGACTCAAGCCTTCTCAGCCAAGGGGAAAGACAAAGTTTATTAAGGCTTTGCCATGGTGGGTTGTCTTAAGAAATCCCACCCTTTGTGACGCCTGTTTCCACAAGCCCGCCAGATTCAACCTACTGAGCCAGATTGAATCTGAGCACCTTCATGGAGGCAAGATGGAGATTATATACACAAAGACTGTGGGAGGGATTGAGGGGTGGTCTGGGGTGACTAGAGGAGGAGTTGAGGGAGGGACTTGAGGAGGAGTCTAAGAAGGAGCTTGATGGAACTGAGTCCAGGGTGTGAAATAGCTGAAGGCTACATGGAGATGACAGACAATAGAGGGCTAGGGTATAGATATTTTGATCAGGATTAAGGGTGGGAAACAACTGGACAATAGAGAGCTAGGCTAGGCATAGACTTGGGCCCAATGGTAATGCAAGGCCCATGGCCTTAGGGGAGGCCAGATCCAGTTGGAAAACTCAAGGAGTGTTCAAGGGGGCTCCCAGAGACTGTGCCCTCATCATCATGATTGTTTTCTATTATTAGTCATTATTATTCTTCTTGTATTTTGTTATTACTGAATTCTAAAGCTTGCGAATCCCAGATCCTTAGCTCAAAGCCTGTGTAACAGCAATGTTGCTAGCAGCTGCAGTGGCTGCATAAGAACAATGCTGATAACAAGGTTCTTTGATCTGCTTTTCTAAGGAAAGCAACTTTAAGGGGTTAACAATCTCAGTTTAATTAAACATACATATATCATTCACTTAGTTCAGAGGGAAAAGATTAGCCCCCCGAACTTCAGGGCAAATACAAACAAATTACAAACATTAATAGACAGACTTTGTCTGATCAAATCACAATTCATAGTTACCAGAGAAGCACCAACATCTGCCCGGGTTATCAAAAGGCAGGGGGAGGGGGCTATTTCAACAGCAGAGTCTTGTCACCCTTTCAAAGAGTGTACCCCCAAAAAGGAAATGCTAACCTTCCAACACATATAACCTGTTCAGGATCCAGGGGGCTGGAGGCTCACCATCCAGGGTATGGGAAACCAGGGTGTGAGAAAGCTCTCCAATCACTAGTACCACATCATGTATATATCAATGACTCTCAATTGTCTCTGTGCTGAGAAACACTCCAAGACAAAAGATCCCACTTTACCTGCCCCATTCAAACAAAGGCCAGACTCATTAAAGTCACTTGGTTACCTTAGCATCCCAAAAGAGAAGAACAGCAAAAAATCCTGCCCTGATTACCATTAAAGCCTGGTCCATAAGTCAAGCAGACTTGACTCTTTGGACATGGAGCTCTCAGCCTGGCACAAAGGAGCTTTTTCTCTGGAATCAGGAGACCTGAGTTCAAATTCTACCTCTGATGCTTACTGCCTGTGTGATCTTGGGTAAATCACTTTTCCTGCCTGAGTTAAGATGATTCCTCAACAGTAAAATTGGGGGGGGGGGGTGCGATTATACTAGATAATACCAGTCATCCCAAATTTCTCCCTTTTCCTTTTCCTACATAACCAATCTGTCAATCCTATGACCTGCCCTCACAGATCACCCATCTCACACCTTCTGCTTCTGTCTCCATGCTAAGGTCCCCTGGCCCCAGAACCCCATTCCTTTTTCTCCCAGTTACCACATGCTCTGGGACACAAGAATTTATTACCTAGGATTTATTTATGTGGGAGAGGAAAGAAGGGACAGCAATAGGTAGAAATAACCTAAATAGGATTGTAGGTCATTTTAACCTGGTTTTTTCTGACTCTGTCTAGCATACTATTGACCCTGCTGCCCTGCTTCTTAGTTGCAGCTAGGTGGAACACTGGGTTTGAATCAGGAAGACCCATGTTCATGAGTTCAAATCTGGCCACAAACACTAGCCAAGTGACCACTTAACCCTGTTTGCCTCAGTTCCTTATCTATAAAATGAGCTGCAGAAAGAGTTGGAAACAACTTAACAACCTTGCCTCTCCGTAGACATTCATTAATTAACATCTTTGTGGACATTAAAACATGTTACCTGGGGCAGCTAAGTGGCCCAGTGTATTGGGGATCCTTGAAGAGTTTGGCCTTTGTTTCCTTTGATTAATTCAGTGTCTTCGATTGAGCCTTACTAGGTGCTAAGCCCCAGGCCCAAACCCCTATTAGGTGCTAAGCCCATGTGGGTGTGAACTGGTAACTAAGGTGGGGCTCCAAGTGGGGCCAGTGAAGTGAGGTGCTAACACCAGAGCCAATCGAAGAAGCCTAAATTCTGGTCCCTCAGATGATGTTTGATGACTTCTGGAACTGCATAAAAAGGGAAGACAGAGCTATTTGCTTAAGGCTCTCACTCTTGGTGGCACATGGATGGGGAGACTCCAGGCAGCTGTAGCTAAGAGCCCTCTAGCTTGTAAACTGGATGTTGGGACTTTGTGAAACTGTCGTAACTATGAATTGGGATTTGAATCAGACAAGGTCTGTCTGTTGATGTTTGTACTTTGTTTGTATTTGCTCTGAAGTTCAGGGTGCTGGCTTTTTCCCTTGAACTAAGTGAATGATATTTGTTTACTGAATTAAAGTAAGATTGTCAACACCTTAACGTTGCTTTCCTTAGTAAAGCAGATTGAAAGAATCTGGGCTTGCAGCATTCTGTGAGCTGGTTGTTGTTGGTTTTACACCCCCACAGCAGCTGCTAGCCAGATTGGTGAAACACCCATTGAGTAGAACACCAGCCCTGGAATCAGGACCACCTGAGTTCAGATCTGGCCTCAGATACTTGACACACTTACTAGCTGTGTGACTTTGGGCAAGTCACTTAACCCCAATTGCCCTGCCCTCCCCACTAAAAAGGAAAAGAAAAAAGAAAAAAAAACATATTGCCTGGATTAGGTTGGCCAAGATTAGCCAAGTAAACCATTAAAAAGACCAAGTTTTACTCCTCAGCATCCATGACATTCTATACTCTGAGAGTTAAACTCAGGTGTCAAGCTTCCTTCTAAGCAAAACCTAGAATGGCATCCCTTACATTATAACCCTCAGAAATTATTTGACCTTTGTTTACCTGGACCAAGTTTATCTGTCCATCCAGCAGCTCCAAGTGATGAAGTTTGGGGTTGAGGAGTGCTCGAGACCCCAAAATACTGACACACTGGGTCCTGCCGAAAGAATTCGACTTGAGCCTTCTCAGCCAAGGAAAAAGATAAAGTATATTAAAGGTTCGCCATATTGGGTAGCCTCTTAGGGAGCCTAAGCATTTGTGATGCTTATGCCAGCGGGCCAGATCAATCAGAGCTGAGATAGATTAAATCTGAGCCCCTTCATGGCAGCAAGATGAAACTTACATACACAAAGATTGTAGGAGGAATCTAGGGTGGTCCTGGGGTGACGGGAGGAGGGGTTTAGGGAGGGTCTTGAGGAGGAGTCTAAGGAGGAGCTTGATGGGACTGGGATGAGGTCAGACTCCAGGAACCAAACAAGTGGAATTAAGAGTGAGAAGTAGCTGAAAGCTACCTGGAGATGACAGACAGTAGGAGAGCTAGGGTAACAGAGCTAGGGTATAGATATTTTGATCTGGATCAAGGGTGGGAAACAGCCAGAAGGCAATCCAGAGGTAGCCAGACAATGGAAGGCCAGGCTAGGCTATTTGGGCATGAAAAGCCGGATCAAGTGGGAAGATTCAGGGTGGGGCTCAAGGGGGCTCCCACAGTCTAAACCCCATCACAAATTCATTCTTAGCTGGTCAGAAAATTTCCTGACTAATGATTGATGATTTTTTGGTATTCAATTTTCATTTTAATTATTACCTAAATAATCACTTTTTCTTTTTTTCCTCCTAAGGGGAAAGGAGAAGAAATCCTGTAAAGGATTATTGTGCACCTATTACTTAGATTAACAAAACAATCCAACCTGAACCCCAATTTGCCCACAAAAGTTCTTTAAAAACATCCTGTCTCTCACAAAATCAGGGCATCTCAGTATTTTGTAAGCCGTAGTGTTTCTGAAAGCATTGCTGCTTGTTGATAATCCTAGAACTTTTTGTTTCACTCAGATGCTTTCAGGACTCCACAATTCAAGAAGAGATAGCCAGCTTAGGTTGCTAGTGTCAGAAACTGGAAGACACTTTAGTAGCGATCTTCTAGTCTAATCCTATCTTTTTAAAAAAACAGAGGGAGAAATTGAAGCCCAGAAAGAGGAAGACATTTGCCTAAAGTCACACAGTTCATGCCAGAGCCAGGATTAAAGTCCATATCTCAGCTCTAAGTACAATCTCTTTCCCCTACTTTATTTGGTCAATTTTTGTGATTTTACAAAGTAAATCAAGCTGTCATGTGGACTTGAAACCTTAATATCCTTACCTTCTTCCATAGATCCAGTCTGTCACCAATTTCCATCAAGTTCTCTCATTCATCCCATGCTCTCCATCTCTGCTGCCATAACCATAATTCTAACAATCATCCCCCACATGGACTTTTGCAGAATATTTTTCTTGGTGGGGGGAGGAGGAGGCAAGATTATATATTGTGAGAAACGTGGTTTTGGGGATTACTGGACTTCCCCAAATTGGGGATTACTGGACTTTCCCAAATTGTGAGAAAACGTGGCTTTGGGGATCACTGGACTTCCTAGGCAGGGCCAAAGTCCTGAGGAAGAACCCTGTGATAATCCCTAAGGAAGGCTATGCAGACCACAGGACTTCCAGGAGAAGGCCAAGTGGTAGCCCCACCCCCCTTAATCTGCGGGGATTACAGGGCTTCCTAGGGTCAGACCCTAGGAGCACCCAAGTAATGCCCCTTAAAACTGCGGTAAGATCACAAGGCTCCCAAGACAGGGCCAGAAGACCCAAGTGATGTCCCCTTAAGAAGGCTATGCAGACCACAGCATTCCCCAAGGGAATCCAGAGTGGTAGCCCTCTTAACACCACAGTGGGGATCACAGGACACCCCAAGGCAAGATCCAGGAGTAAGCCTGAGAGGAGCTTCTGCTGCTCATTGCTTACCGATCCATGCGATTTGCCCATTCTCACTCAAAGAACTCAGAACCAGAGTGGGCAGAGGAAGGCATTTTATTACGCTGAGAGAGAGAGAGAGAGAGAGAGAGAGAGAGAGAGAGAGAGAGAGAGAGGGTATAGTGCTCCCTGGAACACTCACACTGATACAGCTGCAGGAGCAGGGGTAACCATTCCCTCCACTCCTGCTAGAATTACAGTTAGTTTACAATCTTTATTTTTTATATAGTTTTCCTAGGTTATACAGTTTATATAGATAGGATAATAAGGATACAGAAGCAAAAGTGAAGTTAATTAGATTTCCCTTGTCATAGTTTAGGATTAAACTACATTCTTTTACTTCCCCTACTTCCCTTCTTTAACATATGCAAATTATGCAAATCAGTAGGCCTGGATTGTTGACCAGACCGGAGATAAGCTTGAATTGGTTCAAGCAGTTTGGCCTCTCTAATACCCCTGACTGCCTTTTCAAAAAGCATGCGCATGCGTACAAGCCTCTGACAGACCTTGAGGCCTGGTTTCTGCTAAAGCTGGGGTGGGGGGGGGGGAAGTACACCTTTAGTTCCATGGAAACAAAACTCCTCCTCCCATTTCTTACATATATTTATTTTCATTAACTTCTAACTGAAATTTGGTATTTTCTCCCATTATTTTATTTTTTTGAATATTTTATTTTTTCCCAATTACATGTAAAAACAATTTTAACTTTTTTTTTTTAATTTTGAGTTCCAAATTCTCCCCCTCTTTGAAATGGTAAGCAATTTGGTATAGGTTATACATGTGCAATCATGCAAAACATATCTCCATATTAGTCATGTTGTGAAAGAAAAACAGCTACGCCCCCCAAAAAAAATACAAAAAAGAAAGTGAAAAATACTATGCTTTGCTCTGCATTCAGACTCCATCAGTTCTTTCTCTGGAGGTAGATAGCATTTTTCATCATGAGTCCTTTGGAACTGTTTTGGATCATAGTATTTCTGAGAATGGACAATGTTCTCCTGGTTCTGCTCAGTTCACTTTGCATCAGTTCGTATAAGTCTTTCCAGATCTTTCTAAAGTCTTTTAATTTACAGACTATTTCTAACCAGTCTGCTCATTCAAGGCCCTCCCTGTCCAGTCCAACCTACACATGAGGGAGGTCAGATAACTTTTCTGATACAGAGGTCCAATGCTACTCCACTGCTAGGACCTTCGATGATTCCACAATGCCTCCAGAATAAAAGCCAAACTCCTCAGCCTGGGTTCAAGGCCTTCCACAATTTAGAAATGTGTATGAACCTTTAAAATTTTAGAGTAGTTTCCTAAGTACAGGATAGAGAAAGAATGGGTAGAAAACACTTCTTTTGAAAAATTCCTTGGGAATTTCTAGCCTCTGCTTCCTCTCCCTTCACTCGATAACAGGAATAGCTGTTTGAGGTATACTTAAGGTTTAAAGCTTATTTAAGGTCATAGCACTTTAAGGTTTACATAGTGCTTTACAAATATTATCTCAGGAGTATTATAGATTTCTATTTATCTCAAATGTTTATCCTCACAACAACCCTGGAAGCAGGTGCTATTATAATCCCAATTTTATACCTGAGGCAAGCAGAGGTAAGTATCTTGGGTCAAATCTGAACTCAGACCTCCCTGACTCAGATTGAGAGCTCCATCCACCACACCACCCAGCTGCTTTCTCTTAGTAGAGTAGAATATACAATGGCACTTACAAGGTCAGAGGACTTGCATTTGGGGCTTGGGCCCCGCTCATTACTAGTTACATGACGTTGGGTAAGCCACACTGGGGGCATCTAGGCGGCGCCATAGTGCACAGAGCCCTGGGCTTGGAATCAGCAAGACTCACCTTCCTGAGTTCAAATCTGGCCTCAGACATTTACTAACTGTGTGACCCTGGACAAGTCACTTAACTCTGTTTGCCTCAATTTCCTCACCTGTAAAATGAGCCGGAGAAGAGAGTGGCAAACCACTCCAGTATCTTTGCTGAGAAAACCCCAAAGCCAGTCACAAAGAGTCTGACATGAATGAAACAAATGAACAACCACAACATCAAAAACCACCTCAGCTCTCTAGGCCTCAGTCACTTCATCTATAAAATGACCTCCCTGGCTTCCTTTAAATGGCAACTAAAATCCCACCTTCTATAGGAAGGCTTCCCCAACCCTCTAATGCCAGTGCTTTCCTCTGTTAATTATTTCCCATTTATCCTTTATATAGCTTGCTTTGCATGTATTTGTTTCCCCATTTGATTGTAAACCCCTTGAGGGCAGGACCTCTCTTTGGCCTCTTTTGGCATCCCTAGTACTTAGCACAGTGTTTGGCACATAGTAGGTGCTTAATAAATGTCTCTCTCAACTTTCAATCCTGTTGGTCTTGAACTTTGCTCCCTGATTCACCTTCTCTATAATCCTAATCCATCTGTTCAAGGGCATGATTTCCCCCCTCTCTAAACTAGTTAATTCATTTCATTTTAACTCAGTAAATATTAACTGACCACCTGCTATGTGCACAGGTGCTGTGCTGGGTGCTGCGGATACCAAAGATTCTCTTACCTCATCCACCTGAAGAGCTCCGACTCATACACAGGTAAGCATAATACAACATGTGGATTGTTAAGGGGATGAAGGGGAGATCAGAGTTGCTAAGAATATTTCAGGAAGGAGAAAATGCTAACAATTTGGAAATAGGCAGAAATCAGAGAAGGCTTCATAGATAAAATGTGAACCTTAAAGCAACAAGATAAGAAATCTGAACAGCAGAGATGAAGGGAACATTCCAAGCATGGGAAATAGGTTAAGGAAATACACACAAGTGGGAGGTGGTACATTAAATTCAGGGAACATCTAGTTATCTAGATTATAGAATGGATGTTGGGGAAAGTGGGTGGAAAAAGGGAAAAATAAGTTAGAGGCAAACTATAGAGGATCTTTAACACCAACAATGGGTTTGGTTACTCCACCCCCAGCCCCCCACATATTGGTTGCCAAAATTCCAGGATAGGTTTGCAGAGATTTCACAGAGAACTTAGTATAGGGGTCCATTTTTTTCTATGTGAATCAGTTGCTGATCTGGGCCTGGTATATGGATGAAAAACCCTAACATTATGGAACAAGCAATAGGGGATTGAGAATTTCAGCTTCTTTTAATATGCAGTTTTGAGTAAGTGTTTTGTGTTTCAAGGAAACCCAGCATCATGAACCAGGGATCACTGGACATTGCCTGTTGAATGAAATGTGAGGCAGGCTAGAGAAACAAAGGAGAGCTGGTATTTTGCATAGAATCCTCAAGGGATGGGACACCCTGATGAATGGACTTCATCCAAAGCATTAACCAATAAAAAAAAATATCTCTCCACTCAATTTCCCTACTGCCTCCTAGAAGGATTTGGGAATGGTTCTGATCATAGGAACACAGAATATTAGTGTATTATTAGATCATAGAATAATAATTGAATAGGACCTGAGAACACAGAACAGAATATCAGAGCTGGAAAGGAGCTTGTAACATAGACTGGTAGAGTCTGGAGGGTCCTCTGGAAATGCATCATTAGAGCTCAAAAGTACCTTAGAAAAGAGACAATCAGAGATCACCTAGCCCATCTCCATCATTTGGCAGTTGGGTAAGCTGAGGTCAAAGTGGGGAAAGAGATTTGCCTAAAGACAAAGAGTGAGTCAATGGCAGAGCAAGGATTAGAACTCAGGTCTTCTGACTCTACCAAAGAAGTGGAACAATCGGTGACTCAGATTCTGAGCAAAAAGTAGCTGCAAAGATATTTAACACAGAAGGCTCACAGAATACAGATATGAATACAAAGACATTAAATGCAGAAGATTCACAAAATTTCACATAATCGTAGTTAGAAGAGACCTTGGAGGTCATTGAATCTAACTTTCTACTTTATGCAAGGACCTCTTCTCAAGAATCTTTGATGATAGTTCATTCAAACTCCATTCAAACATTCCTAGTGATGGGTAAGTCAGGACCTAGCGAATCAGCACGCGCTACTTTTTGATAGCTCTCAATTGCAGGAAATTTGTCATTATATCAAGAAAAATCTGCCTCTGTGTACTTTACACCCATTATACCTAGCTCTGTCATCTGATGCCAAATAAAACAAGTTGCACCCCTCTTTCAAATGAAAGGACTTGGAACAATTGCAGACTGTTACATCAGTCAGTCATTCAGTAAACATTTATCAAGTATCTGTTATGTGCCAGTCATTGTGCTATGCACTGGAGATGAAAAGAAAAGAAAAGAAAAGAAAAGAAAAGAAAAGAAAAAAAGAAAAGAAAAGAAAAGAAAAGAAAAGAAAAGGAAAGAAGAAAGAAAGAAGAGAAGAGAAAGAAGAAAGAGAGAGAGTAAAAAGAAAAGAGAAGAGAAAAGAGAGAGAAGAAAAAGAAAGAAAAGAAAAGAAAAGAAAAGAAGAAAGAGAAGAGAGAAAGAGAAGAAAAGAAAAGAAAAGAAAAGAAAAGAAAAGGTCCCTACCCACAAGGAGCCTACAATCTAAGGGAGGAAGACGGTACGCAAAAAGAAAAGGGAAAAGCAGGGGGAAGGGGGAAAGTGCCCAGAATAGAAAGCATGATGGAGAATTCCAAAGGTATGCAGCCAGGTGGGAAGTGAGGAAATGGACACTTCCCCACCCCCGATCCCATCAGTGCCTAACCAAATCTCTCTTATGTTTGTGATGTTGATTTTTTTGAAATCAGGTGTAGGAATTTACAGTTACCTTTGTTAAAATGTCACCTTATCAGAGCGATCTAACCCATATGTAAAAATCTTCTGGATCATGTCAATAAATATATTATTCACTATTCCTCTGATCTTTGTGTCATCTGCAGATTTATTAAGGATGATATATAAGACTTCATCCAAACTACTAATTTTAAAAAAATTGAAGAGCATGAGGCCAAGGAGAGGTCTATGAGGGACCATGCTAGAGTCTTCCTTCAAAGTTGGCATAAAATCTTTAATGACCTTTGTTTGAGTCTAGTCACTCACCAGCTCTGTATCTGTATAATCATGCAGCACATGTCTCTCTGTCTTGGCCACAAGGACAACATAAGAAACTATATCAAATGCTTTGTCAAAATGTAGGTAAACAATAACTACAGCTTTTCTCTGATCTACCAGTGTAGTTCTATTAAGAAAGAAAATCAGGTTACTTTGGCATGACTTGTTGTTGGCTTCATCAAGTCATGGTTTTTAGTTACAGTCAATCCTCAGCTTTCATGACTTCAAGCATTCAAGTGATTTTATTAGTAACCTCATTTTCACATTGGCAACCATGTACATTTGGGCCTATGTGCAGTAGAGAAAAAAAGTGAGAGATGAGATGTGCAAGTTTATACACACAAAAAGGAGAAAAGTATGCATAAAAATGTTTGTGATTCTGCTTCAGAAAGTGCAAAAATAACCTGTGTGATGAGGGAATTGAAAAAAACTAAAAAAGAGGCTAAGTTTGTAGGTAAATGAGATGGTGGTCAGCCTAGCAAGCATCCCGCCTCCTGCACTGTCCATGCTGCTTCCCTCACCCTCCCCACCCCCACCCGCCGCCAAGGGTCCCCAGGTGGGAATTCTGAACTCGGACTATGGGCCAGTGACTCACCCTGAGGCATGCACTTTTCATCATGAGGCTAGTTCAACCATTGAGAAGATTAAAGATGACAGGTTGCCCCTTTCCTTTTTTTATCTCCAGGTTCTTCTGACATTGTGGTCCCTTCCCCATCCTGCCCAGTCTAGCATTGACTCTCCTCTCCCCTGTATTTTATAGGTTACATATAATTACTATGTTGGGAAATGTGCATGTTATAAATAATTGTATGCAAAAATTATTTTATATGTAATTGGGGAAAAATAAAATACTAAATAAATTTTTTAAAAAATAATCATATATCAAGCACCCTCTAGCAAAAGATTACAGGTTTTGGTGACTGCGGGAACTTAACCCTCACTTCCCATAAGTTCAATGTATCAGCATTCTCACCTTTTACTTTGGTGCAGCTTTCTAGGAGTGTTACCCCTGTGAAAGTTGAGGATTGACTGTATCTCTGTTTCCTAGGTGCTCACAAACCATTTCTTTAATGATATCTTCTAATTCTTTGTGATGTTTCAAGATCACTGACAGTGGCTCAGTAATTACATCAGTCTTAACCACTCAGCAAAGTACTATTAAATTCGTTTAGTATAGATAAGAAAACCAGAGAGAAGAGAAGGAGGACTATCTATAAGCATTAAGTGTCAGAACCAGGAACCGAATACCAGTATCTTGACTCCAAATTCAACGTTCTTTCCACAACATCGTACTAGACATAGAGTTATCTCAAAAATATTTTAAAAACAAAAATTCCTCAGTTCCCTTCATCATAACCATGTAGGTTGTTACAGCTCTGTCAATCCAATTGATTCTTCACTACATAGATTTATAAACTATTGGTATTTTGTAGTTCTTAGCACCAACCAGATTCTACATACTTCCTGGTTAACAATAATAATCCCTTGCATTTCTATAGTGCTTTAGAGACAACATGATATAATGGAGAGAGTACAGAGGTACTGCTTCTAGGTCTGTACTCCACAAAGATCAAAAAAGAAAAAAAGGAAAAGGATATGCGTGCACAAAAATATTTATAGCAGCTCTTCTCATGGTGGCAAAGAATTAGCAACAGATGGTGTGCCCATCTTTTGGGGAATGACTGAACAGGTTATGGTGTATGAACATGATGGAATACTATGGTGCTGTAAGAAGTGATGGAGATGGTTTCAGAGAAACCTAGGAAACCAAAACGAACTGATGCAGAGTGAAGTGAGCAGAGCCCAGAGAACAATCTATATGATAACAACATCATAAAGACAAAAATACCTGGGAACTCTGATCAACCGTAATGATCAACCACAGTCCCAGAGGACTCATGATGAAACATGCTACCCACCTCCTGATAGAGAAG
Source organism: Trichosurus vulpecula (assembly GCF_011100635.1). NCBI lineage: Eukaryota > Metazoa > Chordata > Mammalia > Diprotodontia > Phalangeridae > Trichosurus > Trichosurus vulpecula. The sequence goes on from NC_050581.1 coordinate 74,309,742, forward strand.
TGATGGACTCAGAGTGCAGAATGAGATTTTTTTTTTGACATGATCAACGTAGGACTTAGTTTTGTTTGGCTACACATATTTGTAACAAGGGTTTTGTTTTTCTTGCTTTTTCAGTGGGGTAAAAGAGAGGGAGTGAAAGAAAAAAATGGGTTTTAATTTGAAATAAAATTTAATTTAAAAAATAAAAACTTTTGTTTTTTGTGTTTTATTTAATTTTTATTTTTACTTTATTAAACTTATTAGATAAATAGGCATTTATTATGTTATTGTAAAATATTATAAAATATAAACAATAACATTTATTTTAAAAATAAATTTTAATTTAATTTGTGTTTTATTTAAACATTATATGTGATCTTAGGTAAGTCACTGAAGCTCTTTGATCCTCAGTTTCCTCATCTGTAAAATGGAGACCTCTGAGGTCCTTTCAACTCAAAAATCAGTAATCTTACAAAACACTTTCCTCACAGCCCTTTCAGGTAAGTAGTTCAAGTATTATTATCCCCTTTTTACCGTTGGAGGAACAAAGGCTTAGAAAAGTGGCTATAATTGTATGAGTTAGAGGAATAGTTAGGACCAAAATTTCAGGTTTCTTTACTTGAACTACTGGGTTGGGTTTTTTGTTTATTTTTTACACTGACATTCACCCTTTCTTTTTGTTCATAACACACATAGTAGGTGCTTATGACCAAAGAAATATTTTTAATATATATTCACGAAAAACTTTATAACCACTGTTCTTTTTCCTCCTTAGAATCTGATGAAGGGCTTGAGATAGTTTAGAAGTGTTGTTTGTTGGTTGAACTATACTGATAGAGAGTTGCGGCACATCAGAAAAGTGCCTTTCTCAAAGCTCCAGCAACTGGCTTTTGAGTCGTGAGTGAAAGAATACGACTGAACATTTCGACAGGCTCGATAAACACCATTTTTCTGTGCTAATAGTCCCTAATGAAGAGAGCAGCCATCAGTTAAATAAACAAATGAACACATTGAAAATAGACGATCAGAGCGCATCCAGCCAGCCGATTTACTGCTCTGACGGATATTCCATCAGAGCCGCGAATCATGACCAGTGAGTAGAAGTTAAGAGGAGGCAGATTTGGGCTCAATATACAGAACTACCCTGTGCCAGAATGGGTTGCCTCATGAGGTAGTCAATTCCCAGGGATCATAGGTTTTCAAGTAGTGACTGGATGAAAATAGAAACTATTCAAGACAAAAGAGTCCATTGTCCCAGTTTAAAAAAAAAATCAATAGAATAAATAAGTAGGGAAGAAGAAAAAATCTAAACCCCAAACCCCAAGAAACCTTGTGAAGTACAAGTGATCAAATTTATATTCTTTTGGATAGAGCACCCACATGTGAGAATATGACTCCCCAGGTTGACAGAGGGAGAAGAGAGAAAGGAGGAAAAGGAAGAGGAAGAGGAGGAAATAGCAGCATTGCCCAACTGGAACTGGCCAGTTGGGTCCCCAGAGGGGCAGCTACTACTACTCACAGATTATTGTTGATCCTTCATTCCTGAAGAGGACCTCTGGCATCAGGAGGGTGATGTCTTAACTTGCAAGTGAATTGGATTTAAGTGAGGCAGAGCTGTGCAAAGTCATTAGCTTCATTCTCACCTCCATAGTCCAGGGCCAAGACATACATCAGGACGACTAGCGATGGCCCAAGGTTATTGACTCATAACCCAACCCCAGGTACACTGGGGACAGTTGGAATTTTTGGCTCTAGCCCTAGGGTTTTCCTAGGGAAAGCAAAAAAAAATGTACTCAGAATATAAATACCCGGGTATGGAATAGATAATTTGATTCCCCTATGTAAAAGAGAATGTTATGCAATGAGGAAGCATAGAATGGTTAGAAGAGAATCTAGTAGCATGTGAGTACTTGTCAATGAGTTAAGACGTTAGTATTCAAGCCTCATCTGGACATTTGCAAGCAGTTTATTTTCAAAATCTGCTAATTTGCCATTTAATATTTCCATTTCCACCAGACACAGTTTTTGACATCAAATGGATCTCTCTTGTCCAGTACTTCTGCCTCTCTTCATCCCTGTTCTTAGCCTGCCCTTACAGTTTGCCTAGGTTCAGCTCAAGGCACTTGATTCTTCTTCTTTCTCTCTATTTCCCTTTTAGGCTATCTTCTGCTACCGTGGTAGCTGCCATTGCTCTGTTTAACACTGCCCTGCTTCTCAAATGCCTGAAAAGGGGATGATGCCAGCTGCTTTTTGATATCTCACAAGGCACTGCACCAAAGGAAAGAATACACAAATGGAAAGTGGTCCCATCCCACACACAGGCTTACCTAGGAGGTCATGGGCTCATGATTTGTGGCCAGTTTGAAGGGAGGAGGAAGTGGGAATTACATATACACCCATACCCACACACAGCTCTGTGAATCATCCTTGAACTTCAAAATCAACAGGAAGAAGGCAGTGGGGCAGAGATTGCCCCTTTAGCATATCCATGATGTTCTAACTCAATTAAAAGACTTTTTATCACCATGCAATAGGACAGGCTGACTCATCATCGCAGACAGGGAGCAGTCAGAGGTACCTCTGCATGATCTGAAGGTTGGAGATGGGGATGGAAAAGGGACTCTCTCTGTGCATGAGCTTGCCTGGAAATGCTGGCCAGAGCCTTGGGCAGTGGGGTGCCCAAGGGGACACCAGACTGTGATCCTACAAGTAGAACATTAGCTCCATGAAGGCAGCCTTTGTATCCCCTGTGCCTAGTAGGGCCTTGAACATAGCAGGAGCTGTTTCATAAAAATTTGTGGAACAAATTGAATGAATGAGCACAGCCCTCGCCTCGCCTCACTCTGGGGATGGAGGAGGGGGAGGACATGGCCGGCTTCACGCTTCTTCTATTCCCTAGCCTGTTTCCCAGCAGGAAGGACCCTGCTGTACTCCATCAGGGAGGAGCTGTCATCAGACTCTCCACAGGCTCTGCAGAGATTACAGCCTGCCTGCCGGCACCTCAGTTTTTCCATTACCTGCTCTGCGGTATACACAGGTTGCTGGCTGTTATTCCCTTTCTGTGCAGCAGCAGCCTGAGATTAACAGACATAGTCTTGACCAGATCTGAATGCTCCAGACTGGGAGATACTGGGGACCTGTAAAGGGCTCTGCTCCCCAGGGGTACTTGTGAGCTGGAGAAGGAAGAAAGAGGAGTGCCCCTTTCAATGTTCTCCCCCTGACTTTATCAGGTGCCTTTGTCTTCTTTCAGTTCTCCCCCTCTGGCCACTACAGGGTTCAGTCAGGAAAGTCAAGACTGGCCCCACCCATAGATGGAATAAATGATATGAGAGAGATGTCATGGAAAGAACACTGGATTTGAAGTCAGAGGATGTGAGTTCTAATCCTGATTCTTCTATTTCCTTTGTGCTGAGTTAGACAAGGCATTTTCTTTTTCCTTCTCATAAATGGAAGAGTTGGACTAGATGTGGTCTAAGGTCTCTTCCCAGTCTGAATCCTGTGACTATCTACAGGTAATGATTTTGGGAGTCCTAGGAAGCTCATAATGGCCTCCAAATCTTCTCCTTCTCAATGGCTAATGCCTGGAATGCCACTATGACAGCCTTACCTTCTTCTCTGCCCACCCCCTCCCACCCTCTGATACTTTGCTGAAGGTTTTAAATTCTGCTAAACTGAAGATCCCTTGGCTGGGGAAGGGAGATAAGAATCAAATCTAAACTGTCCCTCAGATCCTGAAACCTGGCATGCATAATAGAGTCAATCATAGAATGTCAGCACTAGCTGGATGAAAGAGATCATTGAGTCTAACCCACTTATTTTGCGGATGAAGAAACTGAGGCTCAGAGAGGGGGAGTGACTTTCCCAAGGTCACACAGGATTAAAATTCAACCTTAATGTGTTGATTCCAAATCAAAAGCTCTTGAGAAGAGCAGGTTTCAATGGGATTGGTGGGGGAGTGGGGCAGGGGGTGGGGAAGAGGCAGAGGGGTGTAGATAGAAGGCATTTGGACAAGGGGAAGAGTGAAGTTGCCATGGATGGGGAAAAAACAAATTTTATTGACTTTGATATTTTTCTCAGGATCAAACCTCATCATGGTACCTGGATTTCGTCAACAGACTCCCCAAAGATCCCTCTGCCTCTGGTCTCCACAGCACTCCTATGTGTGATCATTACTGGCTATATGACCATGGGTAATAAATTACCTAAATTCTCTGCCTCAGTTTCCTCATTAATAAAATGTAGATTTGCACAGGGTTATTAGGAGGAACGTGCTCTACAGGCATTAAAGGGTTATGTAAAAGTGAGTTATTCCATGATTACCATTGCTCCATAGGCATATCACACTCCTCCTCAAGTTTCTTCTGTATCTGTCTGTTGCCTTCAGGATAAAGTCCAAACCATCCAGGATGGCAGACAGTGGTTCTAACAGTCCAGCTCTGACTTACCTGCAGCCTTATCACACACTGTTCTGCTGCTTCACACACACACACACATACACACACACACACACACACACACACACACACACACACACGCACCCCTCTGAACCAGGTAATTCTCCTCTAAATTTCCCAGTAATATCTTAGGCCCCACCCAAAAGGCCCTCCCCTCCCCTCTTCTCAAACAATCCCAAAGTTACACAACTCAATCATCGCCTCCTATAGGAAGACATCTTTGATTATACCAGCCCAAGGCAGCTGGAGGCCACTGTATATCAAGCCCTGGAACTGAAATCTGACCTCAAACACCAGCTGTGTGGACTCTGGGTAAGTCAAATAAAACTCTATCTCAGTTTCCTCAACTCTAAAATGGGGATAATAATAGTACCTGCCTCTCAGGGTTGTTGTAATTATTAGATGTGATATTTGTCAAGCACTTAGCATGGTACCTGGCACATAATAGGCACTTAATAAATGCTTGTTCCTTTCCCCCTCTTTCTTCCCTATATTCCTGAAGCAATGACAGTAAGTGCCATATATTTAATACTCAGTGATGTCCTCTCACATTGTTTCCTATATGCATGCCTTGAACTCTCCATTTAACATTTTGTTTTACCCCAATGCACTATTGAATAATAATGTGTATCAGTAAGGCAAGTGTCACAATATCAATAGTGACTATGAATATACCTATATAGTTCTATATTGCAGAATATGAGACTCTCTATATAGAAGGCAGAAGAAGTAAAACATTTGTTTAGATACCAGAAGATCAAATTCCCAAACCAATAACTCCAATTCAACATAGCAGCAGTTATATCCCAAAACCAGTAAGCCCACTTTATTATAACAGCAAGGAACTTAAAACACAATATCACAGCAGGGAGCCAAGCCATCCCATAACCTTCCCCTCTGCTGGGGCTTTCCCATAAGCACTTACTCACAAATTCTAGCTGTCTGCTTGCCTGCATCCTCTCCTCCTGCAGTTCTAAGAGAGAGCTTAACTGCTACCCTCAGAGTATATATACCCTTTTTAGAGCCCGAGGGCTTCACAACCCTAGCGATCTAACTAGCAAAAGGGTGTGGGCCTTCCTACAAACAAACCTTTCCTAATCAAGCTTCCCTTAACTAGCTCCATCTGAGACCTATTAATGGGATTATGGGCAGGGAAGATCTTTAATCACATTAAAGTCTAGAGTGGTTTGATTCAGCCAGTTTGTGCCATTTTGGTAGAACCAGTACCTAATTTTAGGTTGAGTTCTGAGAACTGGTTGTTAGCAGGGGCAGGGCCTGCACCTGTCACATCAGCAGCAGAGGCGGCGCCTCAGCTCCATTCCGTGGAGAACAGGTTGTTAATTCATTTGAATCCCATCACTGAATCTATCTGTAAACCAGTGGGTGTGGTGTATGAGGTGTTCTGAGAGGACTAGCACCTCTGGTGTGAGGGTTTACTGAACCCTTTTCAGGGCTGCTCACCCACCTTTGGTGTTCACCTGGCACCTAGCTTTTGCCTGTGGCTGCAAGAAGCTGTAGCATTGTACAGTAGCTACACCCTGGTAAAACCATCTTGGCAGATGGGCTAAACCAGGTTGAAGATAATCAACAAGCCTCAGATCTGTCAGTGAGTTAAGGGGGTGCCTACCCCAAGCATGTGAAGACATCCCCCTGAGGAATAGGAAGGAATAATTTGTTCCAACAGCCATGAAGGACATTCAAGAAGACACCATGGAGCACTTAAAGCTTGGTCAGACATCAAAGACACCCAGGTCATCGGCTGCATCCTGGGCTATCACCAGTCATCTTGACTTTTGTTTTGCCACTGGACTTTGATGACTCTGGAAAAAAGTGAGGCCAATGCCTTTTTGGAATTCTACCTCACTTAAATCCAATTCATGTAAGCAAGTCATCATCCAGTCATGATGTCATTCATCTTCTTCAAAAAACAGCAAACTTATGGGCAAAAATCTTAACTGGCCTCAACTTTGTATCTCCTCTAATACTTGGAGGGGCACTCTGTACACAGTAGGTACTTAATTTTTGCTGAATTAATTACCTGATGAAATGAGAATCACAACTGATTTTTGGTCAAATAAACTAAGTTGGGATTTGGCTTGGTGCCAGTTGCCTTCAGGCCCTGATACTAAGAAGAAAAGGACAGGGAGGGTTTAAAAAAGAACAGCAGAGGGTTCAGGGACCTATGATCTTGGTGCCAAGTCCCCTATTTACCTTGAAGATGTAGTCCTGACTTTTGACTCAGAGGTTTCTTGGATCAAGAGAGCCAAAGACATTGTGCTAATGTAGACTAAACACCCTCAGGAGACCAGCTATTACTACAAGGAGGGAGGCCAGACGCCTAAAATGTGAGAGCAGAAAGGCAGCAGTTTTTGCTCTGTTTCTGTTCTAACAAGGAGAGCACTAGCTGTCTCTCCTAATCTGAGGCTGGCTGTTGGCACTTTATAAAAGTAGATATAGTGTAGGCCTCTGGTGTTCCTTTAAACCAGTCCTTACACTGTGATGACAGAACTGACTGACTTAAGAGGAACAGCAAGAAAGTCAAGTGAGATCTCTCTGTGGCAAAGCAGTCGAGTCATGAGAACTCTGCTTACCTGGATGAATTTCCCTGTATGTCTGTCTGTTTTCCCTCATGTCGTGTGTGTCTCTACAAAATGCCATAGGTATTGGGCTATGTCTTGAGATGCCTGAAGTCTTAGGCACAGACCAAGGGTGAGGAACCTACAGCCTCAAGGCTACATGTGGCCCTCTAGGTCCTCAAGTGCAGCCCTTGGACTCAGTCAAAGTTCCCCACTCCTGGCATAGACCAACCCAGAGGATCAGACATGCCTATGTGGACAAGGACAACTGCATCCTTCAAGATACCTTCTTAACACTTCCCTATTTCTTTAAGCATGTATGTGTCAAAGGTCACACAACTAGGTGGTATGGTGGAGTAGCATAGTGAACAGAAGGCTGAACTTGGAGGTGGGAAGATCTGAATTCCAATTCTGCCTCGGGTGCTGGCTCTATGACCTTGGTTAGTTAACTTCTCTGTGACTCAGTTTCTTCATATGTAAAATGAGAGGGAAGGAGAGGACTCAGTCACTTCCAAGTTCCATTCCTTTCCAGTTCTATGTCTATGATTGTATGAACTTTCTCAGAGAGATTCCAACTGTGGCTCCCACCTTTAATATAACATTCCCTTGCCTATACAAACCTTTGGCAGTACCTACTTCCACCTGTCTGCCTACCTACCTTACTGACCTTGGGCAGGGCCTACCTCTGCCTGTCTTCCTAGATTCCACTCTGTCGGACTCTAGTAATCTGGTTCATGGTTGCCCAAGGAGAAGTCAAGGACAGCAGTGGCTGATGGGGCTGGGGGAAGAGCGAGTAATGGCCAAACTGGCAACAGGAACCCATTAGAACCAGCACAAGCCGCTGGTCTAAAAGCCTGGCTTTTAAAGACCTGAGTGCATTAGAAAACAAGTGCCTTCAGAAAGGTTTCATCACCCACCTGAGACAGAAGAACCTGTTGTACTCTCCTCATTCCTCAATTATCTCTGGGAACTCACATAACGTCGCTTCCAGAATGTTCACTCTCTAGGACGAGGGTTGCTCTATGTCAAGAGATAACCAAAACGAGATCTGTCTATTATCACTTGGAGAAATAGTGTCACCATTCAGTTCAGCAGACATATCTCTAAGCTGCCTGAATTTCCCTTTCTCCTCACTGTTCTGACTTTCTCAAAAGCAGACTTAGTACCTTTCCAGTTCTCTGTAACTTGGCCATCCCAACTGACCTGGTCTGTAACGGGCCTGGAGGCCTTGGAATCCAAGAGGAAGATGAGTTCTATCTTCTTTCTTTATTTTGGCTTTTAATTCAGGGGGAATGCGCTCATGAACATGTATAGATAGACTGGTCAGGGCCAGAAAAGATCATAGAGGTCATCTGGTTTATCCCTCTCCTTTTAGAGATTATGCTTAGGTGGCAGGGGGCGTGGGGTGGAGCAGTGCAGATTAACAGACCCAAAGTCAGTTCATTAGTGACTGGCAGAGCACAGATTTGAACCCAAAACTCAGTTCAATTCAATAAACATGTACTAAGCACTTATTGGATCAACATGGTATATTGAATAGAGAGATGGCCTCTGAGACAGAAAGACTTAGGTTCAAATACAATCTCTGACACATTTCTAACTGTGCAAGCAAGACATTTAAGCTGTCAGTGGTTTAGGTAGTTAGTGTTTCAACTCTCTTAAATTATGACTAGTCAAAGAGAAATGATAAACCCCAGTAAACATTTGGAATTATGCATCAAGTCTTATCAGATGGGTACCCCCAGATATGCTACAAGTTACACATAGACCTCAGAAAATGCCACCATACAACTCCAAACATGACCCAAAATTAATACAGACATTCTGACCAACTTTAAAGATTGACTGACCAATACTTAGACAGCCTTAGTAGAATCTGAAGTACCTTGGAGGCAATGATTTGGAGCCATATAATGGGCATAATAAGCAACTTACTTATTTTACAAAGAAATGTTGCCTAGAGAGGGAGGACTTATTCAAGATTATATGTGGAATTAGTGGCTGAGCAGAGAGGTAAACCGAGGTTTCTAGTCTCTAACTCCAACACTCACACCATGAGACACCACTGCCCTTGTCGCTTAACTTTTTAAATTAATGATTTGTTATAAACAAATCTGTCAATTATATGGTACCTGAAATAAAAACTAAAGAAAAAGGCTATAATAACATATACCAAGTCTCCTGACTCCCAATTCAGTGTTTCCACTATACAGTAATGCCTCTTTTTATAAAATGCTTTATCGATGCTTTTTTAATGAGTCCCTTTCTAACCCACCCCATTCCCCCAACAACAGAACCTATCTTTATATGAAAGAAAAATAGTTCATTAAAACCAACTAATAGTGAATATGTCTGACAGCAGTCCACTCCTTGCTGAGAGGAGGGAAAATACCATCCTGCGTCTCAAGAGGCTCTATGTTGCCTAGTAATATGCCAGAGCTGGAATAAGCTTTAGAGATCACATAATCCAACTCCCTATTTGACAGATAAGAAAAATGAGGAGGCCATAACGGAACTCAAGTTCACATAGGTGGCAAATACCAAAGACAGAATGAGGACTCAGGTCTTCTCCTAATTTTACCAATGAAGAAACTGAGGGCCAGAGAAGGAAAGGGAAATTTTTTGTATAGCTAATGGTGGTTCTGGGACTAGAACTCTGGTCTTCTGGCTCCCCTCTCAGTTCCCTTTCCCTAATACCACACCTTCTAGTGATGGGGAACAGTGTTGGGGTGGTGACTACAGGCACCAGGATTATGGGCAAAATGGTTTTTTGTTAGTATTACAATGTTTCCTTGCAGTCTGATTTCATTCTAAGCCTGCCAGATTTCTTTCCTGCTCAAGCTGCTAAATCTTTGTTGCGATGAATTATATAATTAACTGCAGGCAGGCAAACAGTGGTGATGTCTCTCCAGCTTTCTCTCTCTCTCTCTCTCTCTCTCTCTCTCTCTCTCTCTCTCTCTCTCTCGCAAGAGCAAGGCAGCCTTCCAGGATCTCCAACCTTCTAGAAGTCTTCTCTCCCTGAACAGTTTTCCAAGCCCTGTGATTGCAGATATGAAGGAAATCCAATGTCAAAGGCACAGACACGCTTCCAAGATGCTTACTATAACAACAACATTTCTCACTCTATACTTCATCCTTTCCTTGGGGAGAAAGTGACCTAGTTCTACGCAAGAAATCTCAGGGGATCCTACAGCAAGCAATCTGTCATCAACAGCAAGTCCCTCTTCCCACCCCTCCCTCCAGCTTCCTGTTGCTGCTGTCATTCATCTTGGTACTCTATTTTGTGTTAGTGAAATGAAGTGTGTAGTTTGGTGCATCAGGGATTGGGCAGGAGGTGGTCAGGAGACCTAATACTCTATTCTAGGCGCTGGGACCTTTCCCAGGTGGTACAAAGACTCTGGGCCTCCATTTCTTCAAATATAAAGTGGCCCAATGATGCACACCTCAATGTCTCCCATTAAACTATATCCCCCTGTCCTCTTGTGCATTTCTTGCCTGAGTATTAATCCAAGGCTTGCAGACAGTGGACCCATTGCGTTGATAGGAAAGTTGAAGAACATGCGTGCACCCCAGCACTAACACCTTGTGGAACAGGGCTACAGTGTCCTCAGGGCTTGCTGAAGCAGTCTTGTTTTGGTTGCTAAAGCAAATTTTTAGCAAAGCACAAGGAAGATTTGGTTCCTAATTTTGACCCAACTGGACTAACGCATTCTTCTATTTTATAAAAATTTAGCTGTGCAGTGGTAAAAAGAGTTCACATGAGAAAGTTGTCATACTGATCATCTAAGGTCCCTGGTTCTTTAGGGGAGGGGGGAAAAAGGGGGCTTGTTCATTCATTCAATGAATATTTCAGCAGAAATGTTATTCAGTCATCAATATTTAAGTACCTACTGTATTCAAACTACTATGCTCAGCACCAGAGATACAAGGAAAAAATAGGAAATAGTCCTGTCCTCAAGGAGCTTATACTCTACCCAACACAATACCCAGATAAGTATAATAAAAGGTAGGGAGTGATGGCACAAAGGAGAGATTTAGACAAGATATTCTGGAATTGTTTGAGGAGGAAAAGATCCTCTGGGCAGGGGTGTTGTAGAATCAGGGAAGTCTTCACAGAGGAGGAAAAATCTGAGCTGAACCTTGTAGGACTATGAAGATTCTGAGCAGTGGAGATGTAGAAGATGTATTATGGTGGAGATGTCTTATGTTCCACGTAATATTCCATATATTCCATAATATATATACATATATATATATATGGAATGTTGGTTTGCTTATGCAAATTCATGGAAGTGTGAGGCAAAATATAAAGTCTAAGGCATTAGTCTTAGTGTGACTGAAGTGTCAAGCACTTAAAGGTGAGGAACATAGCTAAATCCAAAAAAGGAAGTGAAAGACAGATTATAGAAGGCCTCATATTCTAATGTGAGAAGCTTGTATTTTAGAATAAAACCAATAGGGAGCTATTTAAAATTTTTGATAAAATTGGGCCTATTTCTTAGGAAGTCATTTGGTCACTGCATGACGGCTGTTTAGGTCAAGAAGGAAAAGACTGGAGGCAGAAAGGCCAATTAGGAGGTTACTATAGTAGCAGGGGAGTGGGAATGATGGCCTTAGCTTGGGTGGTATCCTTTTGAGCAAAAAGAAAGGAAAGGAAGCAAGAGCTAATTCAGAGAGAGAATCTACACAGTTTAGTAATTGATTAGACATAAAAGCAGCGGAAGAGGGAGAAGGAAGAATCCAAGGTGGCTCTATAATTTCTAACCTGGGTGGCTAGGAAGATGGAGTACTCTCAAATGAAATGGGAAAATTGGGAAAAAGGGCAAGATTAAGGAAGAAGATGACAAGTTCAGTTTTGGATCTGTTGATTTTGAGATGTTAATGGACTAGTTAGGTAGAGATGCCTAGAAAGCAGTCAGAGGTGGAGGACTGGAGTTCAGAAGAGAGATTGATTGCCAGAAGAAACATTATACCTTATCTAGTCCAATCTCTTTTGATTTATTGAGAAGAAAATTGAAGCTCATAGGGAAGCAACTTCCCCAAGGTTAGATAATGAGCAAGTTGTAAAACTAAGACTATGACCCACATCTGCTCATTGTCAACAATATAATAAAGTAGAATACAGATGTGTGGATCTGTTGGAATAGGGATCTATGAATTATGATACAAAGCTATCATATATGTATGGTATATAAGGATTTGTTGGATACCACTAAACATATAGTGACTATATAGGGATGATACATCATAATTAATAGAACTCCTTTTCATCTGGTCCATATAATGTCATAGCTAGAAGAGACTTAGAGGTCACACAGTCCAAATCGCTCACTTGATAGGCCAAAGAGGAGAAGTGACTTTTCTAAGGTAATATATATGACTAAACAGGTTTGACTTTAAGCAAACCCACCCTACAAGAACCTTCAGGGGTGGGGAACTTGCAGCCCCAGGTTTGGATTCAGTCAAAGAGGACCTAGAGGGTCACATGTGGCCTTGAAGCCACAGGTTCCCTACCCTTGGTAGATCTACGATTCGTAAGAGGCAATTCTTCAGTTCAGGGAAAAATATAAAAATTGACCCAGTTTTACAAATGTTGGATTAAGAGGCCTTTTTTCATTAATACAGTCTAATTGACTACTGGAGGTTCTTGTTGTTTGTCCTTAGTTTTCAAAGAGGACCAAATGTCACGGGTGACTTGCAAGTGAATTGTATTTAAATGAGGCAGAGTTGCATAGAGACATAAGCCTCTCTCTCTCTCTCTCTCTCTCTCCATCTCCCTTCCTCCTGCCTTTCTATGCCATCCTCTCTACTTCTCTTCTCCCTCTTTTTTTTCCTCCTAGTTGTATCATTTGTCCCCAAAACAGAATTTTCCTTACAGCAGGGCCACCATGCAGATTTTGCTTACAATAAAGGCCCACAGAATGAATTTGACATCCCTAGAAGCCCCTGAATTGAGCTAAATACTCCTGGATAACAAGAGCTCCAACAACAGGGAGTGAGGGGGAGAGAAGAGACCCTAGAGACTTCCTCCTTCCTGTTGCCACCTGGCAACTGTAAAAGAATCTATTCTGAGCCAAGAAAGGCACAGAGTTCAAAAGGACTAAAAAAGGGGGAAGAAAATGTAAATACCCTTGCTTTGCAGGATATTGATTCCTAAGTTAGGAGTCAGGAGGCCTCAATTCTATTATTTTCCCCTGCAGGGTTGGTTTCCCCATGTGTGGAATGATGGGATTGCACTAGACCAGGAGTTCTTGGCCTTTTGTGCATCATGGACCTGGGCAGGCTAAAGAAGCCTATGGACCCTTTCTCACAAACCGACAGAAAAGTGTTTTATCAATCAATCAGTCAAAAGGAAAATAAAAAGGATTATAAAGTGAATGGGATGGATAATTGTGAAGACTTCACAGGGTATGTCTAATGGAGTAGGAGAGGTTTGGGGATTTGGCTTTGTGATTTTGGAAGGTCAGGGCCTGGAACTGTGGGCATACCCTTCCCCCCTCTCTCAGATGTTAGAAGATAATGAACTTCCTGTGAGCTATTTGTTCTCTGCTCCAGGAAGGTCTCTCCTCCCCACCCCCCTCATCCCATTTCTTCTCTTAGACTTTCAGATGCCACCCTGGCAGTTGAGTTCTGATAGGGAAAAACCTGAATGGACCAGATCAACCTTGGTCGTCTGTGTAGTTTTCCAGCCTAGACTGTAAGCCCACCTCCCAGCCAATGGTGAGAAGGGATAGAGGTGGGTGGGAATCTTTTCATTAAAGAGTATAAATTAAGGCAGGTTCCCTTTTGCCTCGCATCCTCCATTATGGAGGTGTGCCCAAATCTTGCAAGGTTTGTAAAATAAATTTACTTTGTTTCTCTTAAGGATGTCTCTCCTATTATTTGAAAATCCTGTCTCAAGCATAAAGGAAATCAATTATGCTGAAATACAGTTGTCAACATTTTTAAATATAAGGTCACAGTCCCCAGGTTAAGAATACCTAGGTTAGAAAGATGATCTCATTGGCCTCTTGCAGTTACAATACTCTAAGACCATGATTCTATACAAGACGTTTGTAGAAGGGCATTCACTGCTTTAGGACAAGTCATTTGTATTGCTGGGCAGAAACAAGTTTATAGGATTTGGAGGTGGAAGGGACCTTGGAGATCATCTAGCCCAATTCTGTTTTAAAGAAAAGGAAGCAGAAGTTCAGAGAGTGCATGTGATTTACTCAAGGTCACACAGGTAGTCAGTAGGCAAAGACTAGATTTGAACCCAGGGCCACTAAATCTAAATCCAGTGCTATCTATATCACCCCATGCTCCTCAAAAGAATGAGTTCTGAGCATTCCTCTCATTCCCAGAGGATGCCTTTGGAAGAGTTAGGCTGTACCTCTAGAGGAGGCCATGAAATCCACACTGGCTGATTTAATGCATACTCCCCCCCCCCCACAAAGGGCAAGGAGGAAAGCATTTAAGCTCTCATTCATGTGTCCTCACACCATCATGGAATCCGAGACCACAAATCATGCAGCTGACTGCCGTGTTTTCATCGCACTTCCCTCAAACTGGGCCTTTCCTAATGAACGGGACTTCTCCCCTCTGCTGAGGAAGTACTGGCAATAGGAACACTTGCTGAGCCAAGAAGGGAGAGCCTGGGATCCCAGACAGATAGGATGCTGACAACTGAATGCCAGAAACCTCAGTCTCCAAACTGGTTCCACCCCCAAGTGGCTGCTGAGTTGTGGGAGGCCTTGGAAAGTTTACAGAAAAATGGATGGGCTTTCTCATGGTGGGTGAGTGTTTAAAACCAGAGTGATTATTCATAAGGCACTATTTGGAAGCCAGTGCAACATATAGCCTTTGTTAATTGATTCATATGCATATTCATACAGTATGTCGTCTTTCCACCCTCTAAGGCAGAGGTTCCCAAGGTGCAGTTGTTGTTGCTGGTATCATAGACCCCTTTGGCAGTCTGGTAAAGTTTCCTAACCTCGTTTCAGAATATCATTTTTCAAGTAACAAATATTTTTTAAAATTAATCTCTCCTTCTCACTAGTCCTACCCCTACTGAGCAGATAAAAAACAACAGCAACAAATTCCTTAATCTGCATAGTCCAGCAAAACGAATTCCCACACATGTACATCTTGTTTGGTGTTTTTAAGTTCATCACCTACCTCTCTGTCAGGAGATGAGTGGCATGTTTTGTCTTCATTCTTTGAGGCTGCTTATCACTATATTCATCAGAGTTCTAAAGTTTTTCGAAGTTATTTTTCTCTATGGTGTTGTTGTCCTTGTATGCATCATTCTCTTAATTCTGCTCACTTCATTCTGCATCAGGTCATAAAAATCTTCGTAGTTTACTTTGAAATTGTCCATTTCATCATTTCTTATGGCACAATAATATCACATTATATTCACATACCATAATTTGTTTAGCCATTTCCCATAGGAAGAATTAGTTAATTTTTAATTTTGGCTACCATCAAAAGATTTTTGTACATAGAGAATTTTTTTCCTTTCTCTTTTCTTATTTTAGGGGTGGTATACCCCCAAACAGAGGAATGCCTAGGTCAAAAGCTTCGCACAGTATCATGTCTTTTGGAACATAGTTCTAAAATGCTTTCCAGAATGCCTAGACCACTTCACATCTCCACAAACAGTGGACAAATATTCTGGTTTTCCCATCGTCCCTCATCTTCCTTTTCAATCATCTTTTCCAATCTGGTAGGTATAAGGTAAAACCAAAAATTGCTTTAATGTGCATTCTTCTCATTATTAATGATTAGAGTACTTTTTCATATAACAGTTGATGGCTTGGATTTCTTCCTTTAAAAACTGCCCATTCCTATCGTTTGACCATTTATCTATTGAGAAAAGTCTCTTAGCTTTATAAATTTGAATCTGTTCCTGATAGATCTTGAAAATGAGACCTTTATGGGACAAACTTGTTGTAATATTGTCTTTCCTCTAATTTTTACCATGTGTAATAATGTTTTTAAATGCATAAAATAAAATTCATGTAATTACCAAGGAAAACAATTTTCTTGAAATACAATTGTCAAAATAAGTTTTAAAAAATAAGTTCAAGGACTCCACATGAAGATTCCCTATGGGATGACAGAACTGAAGAATGGTAAAGATTTGGGGGCAATCAGTAGGAAGAGAACTTTCCTGGGGCACCATGGGAGTCATGATCCATCTAGGCAAAGTTTTGAGAAAATGGACCAAGAATTGTGCTGAACCAAGCCAAAGCTTTCAGGGTAACCAAATCCAAGGGAAAGGCAGGCATGATAAAGGAGGTCATAGTAGCAGGCCAAAGTCAGATCGAGGAAACATATTAAAAGCTCACAGTAGTTGATGAAATAACATCAGTTGGTCTCATGTGCATTCTCTCCCCAAGAGAACATTCTTACCACACCTTTTCCTTACCCCATTCCATGGCCCCTCAACCAGAAACAGAAGGTGATCTACACTGCAAACATTGGGAGTGTAAATAATAAGAAGCTGTATTCCTAAAGTGCTTTATTACAAAAAAAAAGTTTTTCCATTAGCAAAAACAAACATGTATGTATTATATATGCAATATACATATATGTGCATAAACACATACATATATACATACATGTATATAATGTATGTATATGTGTATATATATGTAAATACATATAGCTTGAGCCAGCAGAGCATTAAACAAAGCAGGTATTATTTACAGTAAATTATGAAAATGTTTTTGGAGCTATTCTAGCTGAGAACAGGATTGTCGTAGCAAAGCCGGTCTGGGAGACTGATTATTTAAACAAGCATATGAGCCACTGGGAAAGACTGACTTTCAAAGAGGCAGATGCCACTGTTATCACCCCAGGACCCTGGAAATAAGTCCTGCCACTCACTGACAGTGAAGCTCAGATGGTGTCTTCCCTCCCAGGGCACCAACCTTTGTCAGAAAGGGGTAAGAAGAATCCCACAGGCCATGGAACTATTCAAATATTTGGCTGCTCACATTTAACACTGTTAATTTCGAAGATAACAGAAGCCCAGCAGGTGGATCTACATAAGCAGTCACAAATCAGATAGAAATGACTCAGGCATACAATGCATTTACAGGGGGAAAAAATGAAACTGTGGTAAGCCATGGATCTCATATGGGCTCTCCTAGCTAGCCCTGACTTCACTTATACAAAGTAAATGTCCATCATTACCATTTGACTTTATGGCATTGCTGGAACCCTCCTATTCATCAGTGTTGACCTTAATCTAAGAATATTATAGAGGAAAGTGGGAGGCCTGTCACTGGAGATATGTAAAGGCTGATTGACAGAACTTGTATTTGACCCCAAACCCTATCCATCCTCCAAATAGGTGTTGATGGTTTGTCTAAGGCACCTTCTGTGCTCGACAGCATTTATACTTCTGTTGAGGGCACCATGAGCCTTCTGGTCTCCTAGGTTTATAATCTTGGGGTCTCCTTTGATTCTTCTCCCTCTTTCACCCCAATATCCTATCAGTTGCCATGTCTTGTCAGTTCTACACCGATGACATCCCCCGCATCCATCCTCTTCTCTGCATTCACAAGACCACAGTTCAAGTTCATGCCCTTGTTGCTGCCCACTTAGATTATCACAATAGCCTCCTAACTGGTCTTCCTTTTTCTAGTCTCCCTTTTTTAATCCATCTTCTACACATCTAGCTACCAAATGGACATTCCCAAAACATAGGTCTGATTATGTCACTCCCCTACTAAAAAAAAAGTTTTAAATGGCTCTCTATGCCTCTAGGACAAAAATGAAAAATCTCTGGTTTGGTATTTGAAATATTCTATATTATGGCTCTCACCTACCTGTCTATTCTTATTCATATAACTTCACTTCACACCCTCTGTTACAATTACACTATTCTGTTAGACGTTTCCCAAATATAACAGTTCATTTCCTGCCTCAGTGCCTTTGTAGAATTGGTCCCCCATGCTGAGGATGCATTCCTTCCTTACTTCTATCTCATATAATCTATATCTTCCTTCAAATTATGTTAGGCCATTTCTGAGTCCTTCCCACCCCCACCAAAGTTCTTGGTGTTCATTCTCTGTCTCTGTCTCTGTCTTTGTCTCTGTCTCTCTCTCTTCCCCTCTGTGTATGTCTCTCTGTCTCTGTCTATCTGCCTGTCTGTCTGTCTGTCTGTCTATCTCTCTCTTCCCTCTCTCTCCAACTCTCTGTCTCTGTCTTTCTCTGTCTCTGTTTTTTTCTTTCTATGTGTCTCTGTATCTTTGTCTCTATCACTCTCAAAATTACCTTGCATAATTGTGTATGTACTTTATATTTCCTTTTCTACATACATATACCCCCAGTAAAATATACGTACTTGAAAGCAAGTACTATTACATTTTGTTTTTTAACTCTAGTACCTAAAATAGGGCCTTACTCATGGAAGGCATTTAACAAGTATTTATTGAATTGAATGACTACTCATTGGATGTTCTGTCAAGGGGGTTTCTGTAGCAGGGTGAGGTTGGATTGCATAATTATTCACTTCCTTCTGATTCTGAGATTCTAAGTTTATTGATATGGATAGCTTTTCTAATCCCTAAGACGATATCATCTGAGGATCATGGGATCCAAGAACAAGGAGGAATCTTGAGAGATCATCTTGCCCAGCCTCCTGACTTAAAAGAGGTAGTACATATTTAAAAACATACATGATATACTGTTATTTGTTTTCTTATTGAAGATCTCCAGACACAAAGACTGCACAACTTCCTTTTGGTGACCCATTTCAGGATTTTGCCACCCTGGTTTTCAACTAGCTGACCCTGAAATTCAACTTGAATTTCCCTGTCTTTAATTTTAGTCTACTTTCTCATGTTCAGTCTTCTCCAATAAAATGAATGTCTTTATGTAAAGCTCATGAGCCAGGTAAAGCTAGAGGGAGGGGACACTGCTTCTGACTAAGCAATCCCAGTTCTGGACTCACTAGGAATAAGTTCAGTCCCCAGAAAGCCTGACCCCAAAGAGAGGGGATTAGGCCTTTTCTTATATTCTCTGGCCCCTCTACAAGAATTCTGAGGGGGAACATCTCTTAAATAAAGCTCAGGAATGACTCTTGTATAGGCTCTCTCCAAAAGAGATTTACCAAGTCCCTTCTGGAAAGGTATTGGAGGTAGAGCAGATAGAGGATAGCTATTTATTTTCTCCACCACAAAAGGCAAGCTTGACACACAAAAGACTCCTAAATACTCATTGAAAAAAATATTTAAGGTACGTAATAGCTGCTCATAAATAGTTTTTTTTTACTTTCACAAAAAGTTAATATCTAAAATGTGAAACACTTTGTGGAACTGCTGGACATGTATTTCACTTTCACCTCTAAAAGATAACAGTTTGAAAAAAACCTCTGAAAGACAACATTCATTGTTTGTGCAACTCAGAAGTCTAGATATCCTGTCAGACCTTGGCTTGTGCTTGCTTAGTTCATTATGGGCAAAATAAATGCTTAGTGGCTATATACAAAGACATAAATCCCATTCTGCATATTTAATCAATGCATCAGAAGTACCCTCCTGGAGGTGTTCATCATCTCCTCCAATAAGGTGGTTTGCTGGGTGACCACTGGAATGAGGAGCCCCCTACCTCTGGAACTCATAAGATTGATGCCAAGGCTAAAAACATTCATCTGTGGGATCACCAGTCACCTGTTCTCATGGAAAGAAACACAAAACAGAAAAGGCAACCAGATATGTGAAATCTAATCCTCCGTTCATCATCTGGGCCAACACATGTACTAAATGTCATGTGCAAATATCCTCCACTGCTGCCAAGGTTGAGGAGGAGAGAAGAAAGATTCCTCTCTATGGTAATCTGAGGAGAGCTTGAAGAATTCTTACACTCTGCACCGTCAGGAAGAAAGAGAAAGGTAGAGGCTTTGTTCTGTTGTGTTTTTTTCAAAGATTAATGAGTGGTAAAGGCCTTCATGGCTCAGTATTTGACATAGACCTTCCCACCTCACCCCACCATAGTGACCAATGGATCAAACAGGATTTGCTACATCATTCCAAAAGAGAAGTCTGTGTGGACAGACGGGGGGTGGCTATGCCATCTCCAGAAAGTCATTTAAGTTTAGTTTTCTCATCTGCAGAATGGAGATAGCAGTAGCATGTATTGTTGTGAAGATACAATGAGATGATATGTGTAGAATACCTTATAAATGTTTATGCTCATCATCATCATTATCATCATCATCATCATCCCAAAACACAAGTTTTTCAGCACTTATCCAGAGCATGTGTAACTCACCAAAAGAGGCCTGAACACATGCTTGGCCCCCTTACCCCTATTAATTCATTTAAAATCTACTGCATGAAGATAAGCAAAGAGCATAGCGTAGTTGATAAAGGACTGAAGTCAAGTTTGAATTCTGCCCCAAACACTCACTAGTTGTGTGACCCTGGGCAAGTCTGAGCCTCTGTTTGCACACCTGTAAAATGGGTGGCTGAGCAGCTAAATGGTACCGTGGATAGAGCACTGGGCTTGGAGTCAGGAAGACCTGAGTTCAAATACAGCCTCAGATATTTCCTAGCTGCATGACCTTGAGTAAGGCACTTAATCCTGTTTGTCTCAGTTTCCTCATCCGTCAAATGAGCTGAAGAAGGAAATGGCAAAACCACTCCAGTGTGTTTGCCAAGAAAACTTCAAATGGGGTTACGAAGAGTCAGAGATGACTGAAAAATGACTGAACAAAACGAGTGGTTGTGTGGATCCTCTAAGGAACCTTCCAGTTCTAAATCTATGTTTCTATGATGTTGTAATCACATCAACCTTGAGTCTTCCATTCTCCATACTAAACAGGAACAAAATTTTAGGACTAGATGAAACCTCAGAGGTCATTTCATGTCAGCTTCAATTGACAGGTAATTTTTTAATGAGATGTGAAGAGAAAAAGAAAGTTGCCCAATGTTATGTAATGGGTTAGTGACAGAGATAGACCTAGAACATGAATCTTTTTTGTTTTTCCTGTTCTCACTGCCATATTCCTATGTACATTTTCCTCTGTTCTAATATTAGATTCTCTGAAGCAGCTGCACTTGAGCATCCTAGAGAATGGCCCAATGAAGCAGCATCCGGGAACAACACACAACCATTTCCTATTCATGAGGACATGGATGAGCCCAGTTATATCACAGATGTTCCCCAGGAGTCCTATTCTATCCAAAATGTCCAGTTCCTCCTTACTTTCCCTGGTCCACATTCCTCCCCTTTACTGATTTCAAATCACGGTCACTTACTATGGGCCAGGCCCTAGACTATTGCGATAGCCTCCATACAGATCCTTCTGCCTCTCCTCTCTCCTCCCCCCTCCATCCCTGTAAAATCCATCCATCATATGATGTTGGAATTATCTTTCACATGAATAAATATGATCATATCAGTCCTCTGTCCAGAATCCTCTGCTTGGCATTCAAGGCTGTCTACCACCTGGCATTATCTTACCTTTCCAACCTTAGGTCATATCATTGCCCTCTACTAATCTCTTGTTCCAGCCAGACTGGACAGCTCCCTGCCCTCCAAATATGTGATTTACTCCCATGACTCCATGTCTTTTTCACAATGTTCCCTCTCTCCAGGATCCCCACCCCATTCTTTGCCTATTTAATTCCTACTCATCTTTTTAAAGCCATCTAAATGTCACTTCCTTCAGAAAGCTTCTTCTGACCTCCATGTGATTCCCTCCTAATAAGACCTCAGTAGCACTTTGTCTTCTCCCTTTTTTCATGCACTCATCACATTATATTGTGCATAATAATTATCTCTGTTTGTTCTTGATTGCCTTACTAGACTTCCAAGAACCAGCTTAACTGTGATATCTGGAGTTAGATGGATAAACAGGTATGAAGTAAGATATGTGTGTGTGTGAGTAATATTGCTCTCCAGACCCATTGTAATACAAAGCAGAGGGCAAGGAAGAGGTACAGCTAGCACATTGTCACCATAAAACTATATCGTCTTAGGTGAAATTGCCTGAAATAGGTCAACATTTAGCAGATGCCTAGGATTCCCTTTCACAATAATGTTCTATATTGATTTTCCTGAGCTTAAGCTTATTACAAACTCCTTGCAAGCCTTGTCTAGCCCTTGGATCTGGTTCCATGAGAAACTCAGATCTGACTGAGGACAACATTGTCTTTCTTACTCTCCCAGACTTAGATGATGATTCATTGTGTTCCCTTTCCCCCAAGAAGGTTCTTACCCCTAGGTCTTATTAGTTGCCTTTTATCACCAGCTGGGACTATTCCCATTACCCTTAAGGAGTTGGTTGGTTGTTGTCCTTCATTCTTGAAGAGGACCAAAATGACATCACTATGCTACAGTCAAGTTTCAATGTGTCTGACTGTGGCTGATCAGACCAATACAAGCTTGGAATGCTCTACCACAGGTTGGGCACAAATAGTCCTTGTGAACATTTGGGGTGGATACTCTAAATCTGCCCATCCTGCATTTCATTTTACCTGTTTCAATTCTGCTTTGCTCATAGAGCACAGCACTTTCTCTGCTGAGCGGTCCTGTGCCAGTGTCTCCCATGTCACACAATTCCAAAGTTCTTGAGAGAGATCTTGAGAGTGTCCTTTGTATCACTTCTTCTGATGACCATGTGAGAGTAGGCTCACAACTGCAGTTTGAACCAGACCCAACTACTGAGACTTTCTGAGATGGACCCAGAAGATAAAAGATATCATATTTCCCTACGGCCATGTTCCTTCCCCCTAGGAATTACATTAGAAGTAAGCTAGGCTGGGAGTAATCCAAATAGATATTACCAAGCCCAATCTGACCACAATTATCATCACCTCTTACTTCCCCCAAATCTGCCACACAGAGCCTTATGTGGGCTCTGGACCATCATGACCTATAACCTTTCAGGTGACAAGGGCACCTGAAAGAGCCTGTGTTTGCCACAATGAAAACACAAATGGAAGGAGATGCTCCCGAAAGAGAAGGAGACCAGGAGCTAAATTGGTTGCCACAATTCCACACAGCCTTGCTTGGTGTCTTTCTAGTATACACGCCACTGACTTATGCCAAATATTTTCATCATCCAATATAGGCTCATTTGAGATACACAGTAGTCCCCATTACATTATCTGACTCCCTTAACTATACCATTGGACATATTGTCATGATCAACTGGCACAGGGAGGATTAGGGACCTTTGCTTCACACAGTGCCCTCTTCACACTGAAATGAAAATAGGGACCCATGAGCCCAAAATGGAAGTCACAGTCTAGGGGTCACCATCTGAGCCTCCCAAATTCTCACTCAATGTGGGAATAACTTCAAGTGAGGAAGGTTGGGTTGTGATTCTGATTGCTTGTCATTCATTGGGTGATCTTGAGCATGCCCATAGGAACCAAGAACTCAGAGGGGCACTGCTATATATGAACTAGATTGTGGCACAGACTTAAAATGGTGAAGGATTTCAGAGGACAAGAATTCACTTAGGGCTGAAGTGATCAAGAAAAGCTTCCCAGGAAGGGATTATATAGGTTAGGAGAGGAAGGGGAGAAGAAAGATGACTCAGTTTTCCAGTCATTGTGACTAGGAAGCTGTTGAGAGCATTAAAAGAAATAAGGAAGGTAAGAGATTGATCAGGCTGGGAGGGTGGCGGGGAAGGGATGAGTTCAATTCTGGATATGTTGAGTTTGCAGTGCTGAAAGGACATCAGGACAGCAGCCAGTTAGATGTGCAGGTCTGGAGCTCAGTTCTACCAAGGACCTAAAGAGAACACATCTGAAAGTCAGCTATATGTATAGGTGATCCTTAAAGTCATCGAAATGGGGAAATGTTGCTTTCGGATTGCGAGAAGGATAGCTCTACCCCGTGTTAAAGGAGCAGCAGACTCTGTAAGAAGATGGGGAAGGAGATTGGAGGGGATCCAAAGAGACTCTCATTTTCCCTAAAATCATATCACATAGATTTCTGCCTTCTCTGCCTATAGATAAGGCCAACTTTGCCAGCCAAGAAGCACTGTCAAGAGCAGACAGACAGATGATTCTGCTGGGCCAGGGCCCCCAGACACAAGGATCATAGATTAGAGCAATAAGGAATCTTAGAGACCATTTAGTACAATTTCTTTATTTTACAGACAAGGGAACTGAGTTCCATTTCGTCCAAGAAAAATGAGGGAACTAGGGTCCAAGAAAGTTAAATAACTTGTCCAAGTCACGCAAATAGTAAACATCAGAGGCAGGATTAGAATACAGGTCATAGAGGCTATGAATATCCTTAGAGAGAAAGAAGGGATGCCTTCTTGATGCTATGTCCAGGGGAATCATAGATTTAGAGCTAGAAAGGACCTTAGATGCCATATGGTCCAACATTGTTTGACACGCAAAGAAAAAAAAGGCCTACAAAGATTAACTGACTTGCCCCTTCCCCTTTCCCAGTACTTTCCCTCTGAGATTACTGCCCTTTTGATTGATATAGATAGATAGATAGATAGATAGATAGATAGACAGACAGATAGATATGCAGACAGATGGATAGATAGATAAATAGGTAGATAGATACACACATACACACATATATGTTTATGCACAATTTTTTGCAAGTTGACTTCCTCATTAGAATGTAAGCCCCTTGAAGGCAGGACCATTTATTTGCACAAATTAAGAGCTTAATAAATGCTTGTTGATTGACTGATCAGGGTCACACAGGTAGTAAGAATTGGACACATATTCATTTCGCAAATTTATACGGAACTGAGCCAAATCTATAAAAATAAAATCTATTCCCCAGTTGATAAATGGTCAAAAGATATGAACAGGCAGTATTTCAGAAGAAGAAATCAAAGCTATCAATATTCATATAAAATGCTCTAAATCACTATTAATTAAAGAAATGCAAATTAAAAAAAACTCTGAGGTACCACCTCACGCTTATCAGATTGGCTAACATGACAGAAAAGGATAATGATAAATGCTAGATGTGGAAAAATAGTTACGTTACTGTACTGTTGGTAGAATTATAAACTGATCCAACCATTCTGGAGAACAATTTGGAACTATGCCCAAAGGGCTATAAAACTGTGTATACCTTTTGACCCAGAAATACCACTATTAGGTCTGTATCTCAAAGAGTTCAAAGGAAAAAGAAAAAAGACCTATATGCAGCTCTTTTGTGGTGGCAAAGAATTGGAAATTAAGGGAATACCCTTAATTGGTGAATGACTGAACAAGCTGTGTTATATAATTGTGAAGTAATGTTGTTGTGCTATAAGAAATGACAAGCAGGGTGATTTCAGAAAAACCTGGGAAGACTTATATGAACTCATGCAAAGTGAAGTGAACAGAACCAGGAGAACTACACACAGTAACAGCAATATTGTAATGATGATCACCTGTGAAAAACTTAGCTGTTCTGATCAACAATGATCTAAAACAATTCCAAAGAACTCATGATGAAGAATGCTTACCTCCAAAGAGAAATCTTCTGAACTCTGAGTGCAGACTGAAGTATAGGTTTTTTCTACTCTATTTTCCATCCTTTTTTTACTTTTATTTCCAACATGGCTAATATGAAAATATGTTTTGCATGACTTCACATGAATAATTGACATCAAGTTGCTTGCCCTTTCAATGGGTATGGAAGGGGCAATAGGTAGAGAGAGAATTTCAAAAATTTTAAATGAATGTTAAAAACAAAAAAAAAAAAGAAAAATAAATTAAATGTAAATTAAAAAATAGAGGCATGATTTGAACCCACATCCTCTGACTCCAAGGCCAATATTCTTTTCACTGTGCTGTGCTGCCTCTTGATTCTGAGAAACACAAACAAAACCCTCCACAGACTCTAGAAATAGCACTAAGCTACTTTCCTATAGCATTTAATAGTTTATAAAGGTACTTCCTCACAACAGCCCTGTGGGGAGGGTGAGAAGCGCAAGTATTACTCTCTTGTTGTAAAGATGAAGGCACATAGTCCCAAAGAGATGAAATAAATGCTTTGTCCAAGACCCTGGGCTGAATCAAATTGACCAGTAGGAAAAACCCTGCATTCAAAGGAGAGAATTAAAAAGGAGAAGTGCCTGGAAGATTTTGGTAACAAACAGTGTTGAGGACAATGAAGCCACCATCATTCATCGTCCCTGGACACCTCTTGGTAAGGACTGGCCAGTGTCCCAGTTCACATTTGGATCAGGAGACCCTAAGAGGAGGGCAAAGGGGTGTGCTATGGGCCACATTTTGGAGAAAGACTTTTTCTTAGTAGCGGGCTGGACAGGAAAGAGACCAAACCAACCTGTGTCTTTTGAGATTCCCCTATGCCATTTTGACACAGAGCCCATCATGCCAGGCCAAGATGACTCCTCAGGGGTGTTCTTTGATGCACAGGGAAACATTCTGGGAAGGCCAGTGAAAAGAGCCAGAAGCCCTGAAGGTCAACTCTACTCTGCTCCTCCATTTCTATGGATTTGTCATCATCTAGCAGCCAGGGTTTCCTCACAGAAAGATGTCCCCATGCTCTGAGTCCTCTCTCCAAACTTCAGCCTGGGAAGCAGCCAGGTGGGGCCAGCTCCAAATTTCAGTTAGTGAAACCCTTTAAAGCCCACCTCCTCTTCCTTTCCCTTCTCCCCTTCTCTCTCTACTATTCAGAGGCCCTAGTCCATCCTGTCTGGCAAAAAAGTTTCTGATTAATCTATTGACCCTAGGCTTCCACAGACTATGTTCCTTATCCTAAGGGGGTTGGCATTTGAAAAAGGGGGATGAACAGAATAATGTTTACCTCCCTAAAAGACCAGAGCAATAATGGGAGAATTTCAGGCATCTGTGAGATTTTGAGGAGAGGGGCTGTGGAAGAAGCACAGTCTCCCACCTCATGTGACAGAGATGGCTTCCTACTCTCACTGTGGGTGGGAGTCAACCTTGAACACACATCTGTGGGTAAGGTCAGCTCTGGACACTTATCTGTGGTTCTTGAACCTCAGGTGATCTATAGGTCAAAGCAGATAGAAATAAGGAACAGAAAGACACATTTTAAGCTGTTCATTTAAAAAAAATCCAGAAACCATCCAAAGGAGAAGAAAACCCACTTATGAATAGACAAGAATAATTCAATTGTGAAGCTCAGTCCTGTTAAATTTTAAATAATTGAATATGAAACCTCCCTTTTTTATTCCTCAGTTAATAACCCAGACAAGAAAAGAGCACATTGGAAGTACTGCCCGGCCAAGGACATACTGGGAGGAAGATGAAAGCATATATGCTGTTAGAGGCCTAGTTAGTCAAGTTCCATCCCTCCCTCCTCACACAGTCTCCTTTGGACCAGGACCTGACTTTTCTCCTGGCCCTGAGCCTGTGATTTGAGGTGGGTGGAGAGGAGAAGACCTTTATTAAAGGGGAGGCTGATGGAGAACACTCATCTTTACCCTGGATCCCCACTCCCTTCCACCAACCTCAACTCCTCTGAGGAGGGGCTCTTTCTCTCCCAGTCTCTCTCTGAGTCTTGAGTCTCTCACAAGTAAACAACTGAGTTTTCTTTTATACTGATCCATGAGTTCTTTCAGGTCAGAAACTTCCCCTACCAACACTGATATGTGCTTCCTCTCCAACTCCTAGAGTTGCCTGTGCCCCTAAGAGGTTAAGTAACTTGCACAGGGTCATACAATCAGTCTGTGCCAGAGGCAGGATGAACCCATTAGACTCTGAGGCCAATTCTCTACTCACTATCCGGGCTGCCTCTTCCTGGCGTGATTGTATTGCTAAAAAGAACATCAGTTGGCCCTGCCCTGCTCTTCTTTGCCCACTCATCCCTTTCATGTGGTCAGCTTCACCATCCAGCCCTTCCTCCACCTCCATTTGGGACACTCTCTTAGCTATACCTAAACCTAGGTCCCAATATTTCTCTGTATGGATTCAAGGCAGTGCAGTATCTTTTTTAAATAGTATTTTTCCAGTTGCATGTAAAGACAGTTTTCAACATTCATTTTTGTAAGATTTGGAGATTCAAATTTCTCTCCTTTCCCCCCTCCTTTCCTCCCCCCCTCCCTAAAACAGCACATAATCTGATATGGGCTATTTATGTACAATCATGTTAAACATATTTCCACATTGGTCAGAACAAAAGAGAAAAGCCAAAAGAAAGAAAAAAGAAACAAAAAAGTGAAAATAGTATGTTTTGATCTGCATTCAGACTCCATTGTACTTTCTCTAGATATGGATAGCATTTTCCATCCCAAATCTTTTGGAATTGTCTTGGATCATTGTATTGCTGAGAAGAGGTAAGTCTATCATAGTTGATCACTGAACAATGTTGCTGTTTCTGTGTACAATGTTCTCCTGGTTCTGCTCACTTCAATGACTTGTATTTTTATAAATTTGCCTCAGTTTTCTATGTGTTTAAGAAATGAGGCCTTTATCAGAAACACTGGTTGTAAAACTTTTCTCCCACATTTTTGCTTTCCTTAGTTGCATTGGTTTTGTTTGTGCAAACACTTTTTAATTTAATGTAATGAAAATTACCCATTTTGTATTTCATCATGCTCTCTGTCTCTTGTTTGGTCATAAATTCTTCCCTTCTCCATAGATCTGACAGGTAAACTATTCTTTGCTCTCCTAATTTTCTTATGGCATCACCCATTTTGACCTTACCTTGGCATAGGGCATGAGATGTTGGTCTATGCCTAGATTCTGGCAAAGTATTTTCCAGTTTTCCAAGTAGTTGCTATCCAATAGTGAGCTCTTATCCCAGAAGCTGGAGTCTTTGGGTTTATCAAACAATAGATTACTGTCATCACCTACTGCCAAGTCTTGTGTACCTAACCTATTCCACTGATCCACCACTCTATTTCTTAGCCAAGTAGTTTTAATGACAGGAAGCGCAGTATCTTAGACCACTGTCTTTGGACTGAGAGAATGGCTTTGAATTCTGGCTGTTACTTTGGACCACTGGCAGTTTTCTTATTTCCTCTCTTTGGGCTTCAGTTTGCCCATCCTTAATAAGAGTAGGTTGTACTAGATGACATCTAAGGTCCATTCCAGTCCTAAATTCTATACTCTGAGCTCTAAAGGCTAAATCTTACCTGTCTCCTCCATAAATGATAAGTTAGTGATGGGGGAACAACCAGTGATTTCACTAATTAGGGAAATGCAGGATAAGGAAAATACCTCTGATAGTACGACTTGGCACATTTTCCATTACTTATAGTCTTAGACTGGGCCATCGCCAGTTGTCTTGACTTTTGTCTTGACACTGGTCTCTGATGACTCTGGAAGAGAGAGCAAGGATGATGACTTTGCACAGCTCTGCCTCATTTAAATCCAATTCACATGCAAGTCCAAACATCACCCTGGTGATGTCATTGGTATTCTCAGAGAAGGAAGGATGAACAACAATAGTCTTAGAGTTGCCTAGATCATTGAAAGGTTAAAGGTGTCCAGGGTCAAACAGCCAATACGTTACAAAAACTGACCTTGAATCTGGATTTCCCTGGTTCTGAGGTCAGCCCTCTCTATCCACTAGCCAAGGCTGCCTCTCATTAATAACTCCATTAATAATAACATTTATATAGTACTTGACAGCTCAAAGTATTTCTCTGATAAGTGTGTGGGGCAAAACTCTTCAAATAGGATCTATCATATTTACATATGAGACAGGGATTTTTCAGTGCAGGTAAGATGACCTTACTTTTCCTGGGATTGGCAGTGTCTTTCTGCCTTCTTCTCTAGCCACATGTGAGAATGGTGGAGTCTTAGGGCTTAAAAACCTAGCAAGGACTATCTCTAGCACCCAAGGCTATTTGGTAATTATTAGGTAAATAACTATCACCTGGTATGAAGCCTGGTCTTCACAGGTTGAAAATGGGAAGTAAATGGAAAAATCATCATAGACTAAAGTAAACTCCTTAAAACCAGGAAGAGTAATCCAAAGAAAAGACCAGGTCTAAAGGCATTAGCCAGCAGGAAAGACCCTGCTCTTTGTTCTAAAAAGCTTGGTGTCTGGGGCTGAAAAATCTCTAGCTGGGCAGAAGAAAACCTCAGTATACCTCTCTGAGGGAACAAAACAGAGACTTAACGGTGGTCTTGGGATGAGGGTTTTTCTGACTTTTCTAAAAGTGCTGTGAAAATCCTATATATAAGCTCTCAAATAAAAGAGCAGTGCTTGCTTTTCCCTGAAACAGAGATGGCCAAGAATTTCAGCTGAGCCAGAGTTAGAGGTGGTGAAGACAGTGTCCAGCAGAGCAGCATCAGGGAGATGTCAATGGGGAGTCACAGTATGATCTCACTAGCCAAAATCAGTGTCCCTGCGGTGTTGGAGGATAAGCTGCTCCTTCATATGTGTCCCCCATCCACCCACGTGCCCTATGTGCCTATCCACGTGTTTGCCCTGGCCACATTCCACATGGATTCAGTGCCTTCCCTCTGTTATTTTCAATTTATCCTGAATATAGTTTGTGTGTACTTGGTTATTTGCACGTTATCTGCCTCATTGGACTGCAAGCTCCTTGAGATCAGGGCTGTTTTTTATCTTTCTTTGGGACATAGTAGGCACCTAGTAAATGTTTATAGACTGACTTGATGTATATACCTACATGGCACAAATACCTCCACGGCACAGACAAATGCATGTGGTACCTTGTTCTTTTGTGTGTCTACTCTTCCCCACTCTTAACTGTGTTATAGTCATAGTCAATAGACATTTATGAAGCACCTACCATGTGCCAAACATTGTGCTAAGTACTAGGGATATAAATAAAGACAACCCTGCCCTCAAAGAGCTTACAACCTTATTGGGGAGAAGGTAATACACGAAAGGAAGCTAAAAGGAGGAGGGGGGCACCAGAAGGAATGAGGGCAGGTGAAACCAAGCAGAGCAACTGGTGGAAAATGAAGAGGTTAGTTGGAGAGTTCTGAGCCCTTTACACAGGAAGGCTTTAGGAGGAGTTGATTATGCCAATCTCCAGCCCTCCGATCAGAGAGGAGAGGCAGATGAAGATGCTGCAAAGGTATCAAAGTTGATTCAGTCTCAGTAATGACAAGACTTCAGGTTCTGAGCTTATCTTGGGGAAGGCATAATGTTCATGAAGTCTATCCCAAGCAGAGCAGCTGACAGAAAAGGAAGAGAAAGCAGGAGTATTTCTGGGAGTGTGAAGCCCAGGTTTATGAGAGAAATGTTTGGTTGCTACTTTTCTTGCTATGCATCTTTGCATTAATTGGATCTTTTGGCTAACTATTAAAGGTAAATAAAAAGTGGGGGCTCATCAACTACGGTTTTAGGAATGTAGACCCACAACGTGCCTTGAAATTTGGATAGCCATCCACCCTGGAGGCACTCCACTTATAAAAATCCTATTGGGAGACCTATTTCTACAATTTTACAACCAAAGCTCAGAGAAGGTAAATAGCTTGGACCTTTCTGTGAGTGACATGGTTTTGACAGGTGAATGATATGTGTGACATGTTTTAACAGACATGTGACATGTGATATGTGAGTGACATATAAGTGACATGTGAACGACATGATTTTGACATGTGACTGGCATTGAGTAACATGTGAGTGCCATGGTTTTGGCAGGTGAATGACATGTTAGTGACATGCAAGTGACATGATTTTGACATGCGAGTGATGACATGTGAGTGGCATGCGAGAGACATTATTTTGGCATGCGAATGATGGCATGTGAATGACACGATCTTGATGTGTGCGTGGCATGTGGACATGATTTTGACATGTGTGTGGCATGTGAATGACATGATCTTGACATGCGAGCGTCATGATTTTGACACGTGAGTGACATGATCTGGACACACGATTGACATGTGAATGAGATGGTTCTGACACATGATTGACATGTGAACGACATATTTTGACATGCGAGCGACACTGAATGACATGATTTTGACATGCGAGAGACATGTGAGCGACATGATTTTGACATTGAGTTCCACGTGGGCGACATGATTTTGACATGCAAGTGGCATGATTTTGACACACGATCGACGTGTGAATGACCTATTTTGACATGCGAGTGACATGTGAATGACATGATTTTGACATGCGAGGGACGTGTGAGGGACATGATTTTGACATGCGAGTAACGTGACTTTGACACACGATTGACACGTGAATGGCATGGTTATGACATGCATGATTTTGACATGCGCGTGACATGTGACATGCGAGTGACATGTGAGCGACATGATTTAGATAGGCGAGTGACATGTGGGTGACACGATTTTGACAGGCAAGTGACATATGAGCCACTTTTGTATTACATGATTATGACATGTGAATGGCATGATTCTGACATATAAGTGACATGTGAATGTCGCGATTTTGACATGTGGGTGACATGTGAATGTCAGGTTTTTATGGATGCGTGACATGTGAGTGACATTGACTTGTGAATGACATGATTTTGACTGAGTGACATGATTTTGACAGACATGTGAGTGACATGTGACGTGAGTGACATGGGTGGCAGGTGATGACATTGTGAATGACACATCAATGACACGAGATTGACATGTGATTGACATGATTTTGCCATGTGAGCAACATGTGAATGAAATGTGAATGACATGTTACAAGGTTCTTTCTAGTCTGGGCTGCTTGGAAATCTCCAACCAAATTAATGAAAATAAGAAGCTATGTAGGGTGAATTCTGACAATCTAAGTGAAGGGGATTTACAAGAATATAAGTTGTCCAACAGAATAGGCAAATGAATCCTACCAAATTCTTTAGACGAATTTCCCTAATGAATATTGATGCAAAATTTTTTTCGACAAGTCCATTAACAGCTAAGTTTGGCTAGAACAGTGTGTGTGCGTGCATGCATGTGTGTGTGTGTGTCTGTGTGCAGGGAAGTTGTGTGTATTAAGACTAAAAAGGCAAGAAGGAGCCTCATGATGAAAAGGTTTAAATACCAAAGAAGTTTGCATTTTATCCTAGAGATAATAGAGACCTAATAGACATTTTTTGAAGGGCAGCCAGTTGATGCAGTAGATAGAGTGCCCAGCCTGCAGTCGGAAAGTCAGACTTGTCTTCCTGAGTTCAAATCTGGCCTCAGACACTTACTTAGCTGTGTGACCCAGGACAAGTCACTTAATCCTATTTACCTCAATTTCCTCATCTGTAAAATGAGCTGGAGAAGAACATGACAAACCACTCCAGTATCCTTGCCAAGAAAACCCCAAATTGGGTCATGAAGAGTCAGACATAACTGGAGAGCAATAGCAAGGATTTCTCAGAAGAGATGGAGGATGGATTGGAGTGGGGAGAGGATATTGGCATTAGGGACATCCATTAGGAAACCCTAATCCAA
Organism: Trichosurus vulpecula; assembly: GCF_011100635.1. Lineage (NCBI taxonomy): Eukaryota > Metazoa > Chordata > Mammalia > Diprotodontia > Phalangeridae > Trichosurus > Trichosurus vulpecula. The sequence goes on from NC_050581.1 coordinate 74,343,036, forward strand.
GTGAGATAGTAAGGACCTGAATAGGTTAGGAGGCTAACACTCTGATGGCAGGCCACAAGGCAGAATCTCTAGTCTCAGATCTCTATTGATACACACACACACACACACACACACACACACACATACACACACACCTCTTTTAGCATCTGGCTCTGGGTAGATTCCCCTGGGATTACCCCCAGGATCTCCCCAGGAGACTTCAAAATCTAGAACACAGTAAGGACATCTACATCACTCATCTGAAACCAATAATGAGAATCAGGTAAGGGAGTCCATGTAGGAGTTTGTGAAGATCCTCTGGGAGGAGAAACTCTGTAGCGTAATACACAGGGGATGCTTTGAAGGCTAGTAAAGCTAAGGTCACCATACTCCAATCAGAAAGGGACAACTTATAAATGAGCTCCCCTATTTCACATGGATCTTTATCTATCCCTCCCTCCCAATGGAGGTATTACATCCCAGTAGGGAGAAGAAAAGGGCTTTTATTTAGTGTGTGTGTGTGTGTGCGTGTGTGTGCCTGAATAAATGGGCACCTCCCTGGAACACTCCAGGACCATACATATACCTGGATGGCATTTTCTCAAAAAGTAAGAGATTTCCCCTTAAGAAAGGACACCAGGATGTCTTTAGTATCACAATAGCAAACAGCAGAGACATGGAAACCACATTTCTCCAGAGGCCTAGGAGGGTATTGGAAATGCATTTGAAACCCTATTTAGTTTAATTAAAATATTTTAACACCAGTTCCCAGATTATCACATGTCTGATCTCCCTTTTTAAGGGAGAAATCTCTGCTTAAGCATATGAATTTATTACAAATGCATTGTTTTTAATGTAATTTTCTCTTCCTGTATCAATTTATTATCTGTTTTTCATTTCCTTTCTCTATTGTTAATCTATCTAAATAACTTTAAAGTGGCTCTCCATCTCTTTGGTTAAATGAATTCAGTCCACAGATACTCATTATTTTGAGAGTGATTTACACAAGTATTATTAGAAAGATTGTTCTGGATTTGAAAGTTTCTGTGTAATCAAAAACCCTAGATTTGAGTCCGTTGCAGTCACATCCATTAAAAAAATCATTAAGCACATAATTCCATGCCTTTGGGCTGAGGTAGTGTAACTGAAGGTGTACAGACAGTATGGGCAGGTCATTTTGTCAGACAGCAAGAGGGTGAAGTCCTCGTCCAGTGTCAGCCTGACCCCTCTCATCTTTCCCCAGGTCCCTGAAACACCTTGACTCCAAAGCTCTAGAGAATATTCTATTCTTTTTGTCTTTGTGATTCTTTTCTTTAAAACAATATGTCAATCCTTAAAAAGGTTTGCTATTTCATTACTATGGCTCTCTCTCTCTCTCTCTACCAGGATGAATCATGCTCCCTCCTTTCCTGACTAGATACTAAAGCCCAGAGAGTTCAAGTGATTTGTCCAAGATCCCATAGGCAGGAAGCATTTAAAGCCATGCTCTCTGACTCCAAATCCAATGTTCCACTCTATCTTTCCAACTTAGCTTGGTTGGAGCTCAGACAACAGAAACACAATTCATCCCCGGGCTCCACTGCACCAGATGCTGGGAATGCAAAGACAAAATTGAAAATGGGTTTATGTCACCCTCGAGAAGCTTACATTCTGCTATGTGGGGTGCAACAGGTCATTTGAGGAAGCAGAAAATATTATCAACTGAGGAAATGAGCAAGGCTTCTGGAGAAAGTGGCATCTGAGCTAAATCTTGAAGGAAGATAAAGATTCTGAGACATGAGGATGAAGGAGTACATTATAGGCATGTGGGATAGCTTGTGCAAATACATGGAGGTAGGAAACGGCATGTCAAGTTTGGGAAACAGCTGGTAGTACGGCTTGGCTAGAAAATTGAACACGTGAAGGGGAGAAATCTGAAATAAGTTTGGAGAGGCAGTTTGGTGATAAATACCAGGCTGAAGAGATTTTATTTGATTCTAAAAGTAATAGAGAACCACAGAAGGTTTTGGAACAGGGTCGCCTTCATGGATAAGACATCAGGTAGAATTTCAGTGAATATTTCAAACAATAATACTAATAGAAAATCTCCAGCCTTTTTCTCTTCCTGAAGGACCCTGTGGCTGATACAACACAGTGAAGTGGAAAGATGAAAGATCATGGTAAAGTTTGGTTGCCCAGAGAAGTTCATCAGTATTTCAAGTTAGTTCCAGGAAGGCAAGCTTGCACAGGTTCTGGATAATGGACGATGCTCTCATGCTTTCCCAGCCACCAATGGAGTGAAGCGAGGCTGGGTGCTGGCATCCGTGCTTTTAAGCATGACATTTTCAGCCATGTTGTCAGATAACTTCAGGGAGGACAAAAATGGCATTGAGTTCAGCTACCACACTAATGGTAAATTATTTAACTTGAAAAGGCTACGAGTCAAGACTAAGGAAGGAGACTTTTTGTGTACAGTTGATTGTGCACTCAATGCAGCCTCTGAGGCTGAGATGCAACAAAGTAGGGATCAATTCTCTGCTGCTTGTGCTCATTTTGGCCTCACAGTTATCATCAAGAAAACAGGTTCTCCACCAGCTAGCACCACACCATTCATATGTGGAGCCATCAGTTATAGCAAATGGAGAAATTTTGAATTTCTGTGGATGAGTTCACTTACCTTGGCAGTATACTTTCCAGGGATGTACATGTGGATGATGAGATTGACACATGCATTGCCAGAGCTAGCTCCGTGTTTGGGAGACTCTGAAAGTAAGTGTGGGAGAGAAGAGGTATTAGGCTGCCGACCAAACTGAAGGTCCGCAGAGCCATTGTACTGACCTCATTGTTGTATTCTGTGAAACCTGGACGGTATACCAGTGCCATGCCAGGAAACTGAATCACTTCCATTTGAATTGTCTTAGGAAGATTCTGAAGATCACCTGGCAAGACAAGGTACTAGAAACGGAGGTCCTTTCTCTAACTAAATTGCCGAGGATTCAAACTCTAACTCAGAGTGCATGTATTTTCCCAAAAGACTATTTTATGAAGAACTCACACAGGGCAAGCCCTCACATAGAGGTGAGAAGAAGCAATACAAGAACACTCTCAAGGTCTCTCTGAAGAAGTTTGGAATTGATATTGAAACATAGGATACATTGGCACAGGACCACCCAGCATGGTACACCCACATCAAAGAAGGCTCAGTGAGTGCTCTAGGAGGAAAGCAGAATTGCAGTAGCTCAAAAGAAACATGAGATGTGCAAATTTAGAGATCTCTATATCCCAAACATTCATATGGACTATTTGTGCCCGACCTGTAGTGGAGCCTTCCAAGCTCATATTGGTCTAATCAGTCACACAAAGAAGGGAGTAGTGGGTGCTAAGAATCACACTGATTTATTACTTTCTATAAACATCTTAATTGTGGATGCTCTAAATACACAATCTTTGTCCGATGACAAAAGGACAGAGGAACTGGACCATATCATTCTCACTACAAATGAATGCCACTACACAGAACAAGGGCTGACCAATTCTTGTGTATGTGTGTGTGTGTGTGTATAATACATACATACCTATGTGTGTGCATATATATGTATATATATGTATGTGTGTATGTATATATGTGTGTATATATATACATATATACATACATACATACATATAAATAATTTAAAGAAGTGAGGAAGAATAGCTGGAACAGATTACAAGTTATTTGGTATCCATGCTGGAAACATAACAATTTTGAAAGTACTGAGGGATAGATATTCAAGATATCTCTTTAAGAATACAAATCTCTGACCCTACAAAATACAGGCATAGAGAGATTTTTACAACATATTATAAACATATTTATATTAAAAACAAAGAGCAAACATCATACACAATGGGGATATACTAGAAGTTTTCCAAGTAAATATAGAAATAATGCAAGAATAGCCCTCCTTATAGCGCAGCTAGGTGGCGCAGTGAGTAGAGCACCAGCCCTGGAGTCAGGAGAACCTCAGTTCAAGTCTGGCCTCAGACACTTGACACATGTGCTAGCTGTGTGACCTTGGGAAAGTCACTTAACCCCAATTGCCCTGCCAAAACAAAAACAAACAAACAAAAAAAAGAATGGCCCTCCTCCCTATTATTATCTGATATAGTTCTAGAAATGTTGGCAATAGCAATAAAATAAGAGAAAGAAATTTGTAGAAGGAAAGAAGCATTTAAGTAATGCCAATAATTTACCAGGCATTGTGCTCCGTGCTTTTGCAAATAATACCTCATGATGCTCACAATAACCCTGTAAGGCAGGTGCTATTATTATCCCCCTTTTACAATTGAAGAAACGGAGACAAACAGAGATTAAGCAACTTGCCGAAGGTCACATGGCTAGTAAGTGTCTGAGGCCAGATTTAAACTCAGGTCTTCCTGGCTTCAGCACTTTATCCACTGTACCATCAGCTGCTTCTGAAATTAAAGGTGTAAAAATAAGCAAAAAGGAAGCAAAATTATTCTTATTGGCTGAAGACATGACGGTTTACTTAAAAAATCCTTGAGAATAAGCAAAGAAACTAATTGAAACAATTAATAGTTCAACAAAGTCAGGTTACAAAATAAGACTATAAAAATCAACAGCCTTTCTAGATAATAACAACAAAATCCAAGAGGCAATAATAGATAGGGAAATTTCATTCAAATTAGCTATAAAATATTTGGAAATCAATCAACCAAAGCACGCTCAATTCTTATATAGATTTAATTACAAGATGTTCCTTAAAGAACTAAAGAACAAAAATAGTTGAAAGAGTATTCAGTGTTCATTGTTGGCCTGTGCCAATAAAATAAAAATAGTAGTACTACGAAAGTTAATTTGCAGTTTTAATGCTATACCAATCAAACTACCAAAGGAATATTTTACCAAACTTAATAAAATAATAAAAATCCATTTGGAAGGTAGGGAAAAGATCTGCAGTGTTGACAGAAATCATAAAAAGGTAGGAATGTAGGAGGGAGCCATTTCCAGACCTCACAATATATTATAAAGCAGTAATCATAGAAACTATTTGGAAGAGGTTAAAAAAATAGAAAAGTGGCTAGATGGAACAGACTAGGCTATAGAAAATCAGAAACAATGAAATTTAACACAGTGTTCTATAGACCCTAAAACAGAAATTACTTAAGGAATAATTGCCTATTTGATAAGAACTGCTGGGAAAACTTGAAAATAGTCCAGTAGAACTTAGAACAACATCCTTTACTACACTCCATGATTAATTCAAAATGGGTACATGACTTGAATATTAATAATCATCCATTTAAAAAAATTAGAAGAGAAACATATTACATACTTTTCATAGCCTTGGATAAGAGGGAAATTCCAAACCAAACAATGCATTAAGGCAATTGCAAAGGATGAAATTGATGATTTTGATTTCATGAAATTGAAAAGCCTTTGCACAAACAAATTAATAGATATGGGATAAAAAGGAAGCAGTCAACTGAGGGGAAAATCTTTGTGTCAAATATCTCTGATAAGTGTTTGACAGTCAAGAGATTCTGTATAGACACCCAGAAGAAAAGTATATAAGACCAAATGAATACAGAAATGGTCAAAGGATATGTATGAACAAGCACTATTCAAAAGAAGATTTGCAAACTATTAAGTATGTGAAAGAATGCTTCACATCACTAATAATGAGGAAAATGAAAGTAAAAATTTATTTGAGTTTTGTTCCACTGTCATCTTTTGAGATTTCAAGTTTAACCTTACATCCAGCAAATTAGTAAAGATGAAAAGGTAGAGGAGCTATGGAAAGGTAGACAAATAAAGCATTCTTTGTGTAGCTATGAATTAGTGTAACTATTATGGAAAACAATTTGAAATCATGCAAATAAATTCCCTAAAATATCCATGTCCTTTGACCCAGAGATTCCACTGCCAGGAATAGACCTCAAGGAAGTAATTGATAAAAACAAAGCCTCCATGTGCACTAGAATATTTATAGAAGCACTTTTTGTGGTAGCCAAGAACTGGAAACACAGTAGATGCCCATTGATTGGGGAATGGCTAAACAACTCATAGTATATGGGGGAAATGGAATATTACTGTGCTATAAAAAATGAATATGAATACATAGAAGTAAAGAAAGAGTTACCTGAATCCTTTATATCGAATTTTTCATTGAGTTCTGGTCTTTTTGTTACAAATACCTGAAAGTTTATCATTTCATCAAATATCCATTTTTTTCAGTTAGAACTATACTCAATTTGGGGGACAGGGTGGGGAAGGGACTTTTAGAGGGATGTGTGAATTGAGAATTAGGAGGTTGTGGGGAGAGGATGGGGGGACTTTTGGAGGGGTATGTGGATTGAGATTGGGGGTGTTGGAGAAGGGATGGGAGAACTCTTGGAGGGGTGGGTGAAGTAGGATTTGGGAGGGTGGGGGGGAGAAAATGAGGTAACAGGAATAGGGTAAAAAGAGAGGCTGAGAAAGAAAATAGCGAGTAAAAATAAGATGGAGTGAAATTCACAAATAGTAATTATAACTGAATGTGAATGGGATGTTTATAGCAGCTCTCTTTGTGGTGGCAAAGAACTAGAAATTGCAGGGATCCCCATCAATTGAGGAATGACTGAATGGGTTGTGGTATATGATTGCGATGGAATACTACCATGCTATAAGAAATGATAAGTTGACCTTAGAAAGGCATGAAAAGACTTGCATGAAATAATGCAAAGCAAAGTAAGCAGAACCAAGAGAACATTGAAGTCAGGAGGACCTGAGTTCAAATCTGGCCTCAGACACTGGACACACTTGCTAGTTGTGTGACCTTGGGCAAGTCACTTAACCCTAATTGCCCTGCCTTCCCCCCTCTCCCCTCAAAAAAAGAATGATTTTAAGCAAATAAGTCATTTTGACTATTATAAATGAACATATTAAAATATATGAAGAAAGAAGTTATCCACATCCAGAGAAAGAACTGATAAACAGAAGTATATATAGAATAAATTTACATATATAATATTATATTAATATATATTAAATAGGTATATATATATATATATATATATATATTTGTGTCTAATAGTAGCCATCTCTAGGGAGGGGGGAGGGGAGGAAAAAAGAAATTTACATGATAACTTGTTTTATATAACTTTGTTGTATATTTGGAGGGAATAGCAAGTTATACATGGTAGATTTGCAGTTTCATGAGCAATCATCTTTTTTTATAGTACTTTGTTACGGAAATGTTTGTTTTATTCCCTGAATTTCAAATAAAGTAAACGGTTTTTTTAAAGAGTTACCTGAACTAATGCAAAATGAAGTAAGCAGAGCCATGAAAATAACATACACAACTACAACAATGTAAATGGAAAGGAAAATTATTGAAAAGAAGTGTTACAAAATTGCAACAAATAAACTTAGGCCCAAAGAAAAGCTGAAAAGTTACTTCCCTTTGCAGAAGTAGAGGTCCTTGGATATGAAACATTGCAAACAATGTCAGATGTTTTTAAAAGTAGTGATCGGCTTTTGCTTAATTTTTTTCTCTTTTTTCTCTTTTTCTCTGTGATAAAGTATGGCTTTCTGAAAGAGGGGAAAAAAAGGATACAGGGGGAAATTTAGGAGGTACAAAACAAGACATCTCATATCCTATACCAAGATGAGGTCAAAATGGATACATGATTTAGACATAAAAAGAAATATCATAAGCAAATTAGGGGTGCATGGAGAGTTTTACTTGTCATATCTATGGATAAAGGAAGAATTTGTGACAAAATTTAAAGCAAGTTTCTCTGATAAAGGCCTCATTTCTCAAATATATGGACTACTGAGTCAAATTTATAAAAATAAGAACCGTTTCCCAGTTGATAAATAGTCACAGGATATGAACAGGCGGTTTTCAGATGAAGAAATTGAAGCTATCAGTAGACATATGAATATATACTCTAAATTACTATTGATTAGAAAATTGCAAATTAAAACAACTCTGAGGTACTACTCCACACCTATCAGAATGGCTAATATGACATAAAAGGAAAATGACAAATGTTGGAGGGGATGTGGGAAAACTGGGACACTACAGTACTGTTGGTAAAGTTGTGAGCTGATACAACTGTCCTGGAGAACAACTTGGAACTGTGCCCAAAAGCCTATAAAGTTGTGCATGCCCTTTGACCCAGCAATATCACTACTAGGTCTATATCCCAAAGAGATCAAAGAAAAAGGGAAAAGACCTATATGTACAAAATAGTTATAGCAGTTTTTTTGCGGTAGCAAAGAACTGGGAATTGAGGGGACACCCATCAAGTGGGAAATGGCTGAACAAGTTGTGGCATATGATTGTGATGGAATACTATTGTTCTAAGTGAAATGATGAGCAGCATGGTTTCAGAAAACCCTAAAAATATTTACATGAACTGATGCAAAGTGAAGTGGGCATAAGCAGAACAACATTGTACATAAGTAACAACATTGTACAATGATCAACTGTGAATGACTTTGCTGTTCTAATCAATACAATGAGCTAAGACAGTTCCAAAAAACTCATGATGAAAAATGCCATCCATCTCCAAAGAAGGAACTGTTGGGTTCTGAATACAGAGTAAAGCTTAATTTTTTCACTTTTTTTATTTTCCTTGCCTTTTTTTTTTGCAACATTGCTAATAGGGAAATGTATTTTGCATGAATTCCCATTTTGTGAATTAACAATTCACAATTGATATCACCTGTCTTGCCTTCTCAATGATTGGGGGAGGAGTAGGAGGGAAGGAAAGAATTTGGAAATTAAAAAAAATTTAATAATGTTAAAAATAAGAAAATAGCAAATTTTAAAAGAGCAGATAGCTCTTTTATAGACCAAGATAGCTCTTTTAAAAACCACTACCCATAGCTAAGTGGGTAGTGGTTTTCTTTTTTATAAATATAATATGGCGTATGAAACAAAAACAAAACAAGAAGTCAATAAAATTTGTTTTAAGAAAAAAGCAAATGGTTGAAAAATTACAGTATTATTACCAAAAAGAATGTGATGAAGACATCAGCAGCTAACAATCCATATGTCATTTTGTCTCACCTCTATAAAACAAAATGTTTCCCACAACAATTTCCTGTAAAGAGTGGGTCACATGAGCTAATTAAAGAACAAAGACTGAACATGTCTGACATCCAGCATGTATGGAAAGCAAGGTAATTTTGCAATAATGTAGTAGGAGTGGTCAGTTAGTCAGTCAACAAGCATCTTAGCAATTGTTCACCCTGTGCTAAACATTAGGAATACAAAGAAAGGTAAAAACACAGTCCCTACCCTCAGGAATCTCTCCTTCAAAAAGGGAAACAAGATGTGAGCCACTATCTCTGTACAAGTGATGTACTGTGTAAAATGAAAGTTAATCTCAGAGGGAAGGGGGAGGAGGGAAGACTTGTAAAGACCTTTTATATAAAGTGAGATTCGGGATGAGATGAAGAAAGCCAGGGAAGCTGGACGAAGAGGTGAGGAGGGCATTTCAGCCATTCTAGGCCAGTGAAATATATGATGGTGGAAACCAGAGAGTCATGTGCTAGGAGCATTAAGAAGTAGGCCAATGTTGCTGCATTGTAAAATGTATGAAGAGGAGTAAAGTGTAAGATGACCCGACAGGGAGGGAGGAGTCGGGTTGTGAAGGGCTTTAAAATCTAAACAAGATGATTTTGCATTTATTCCTAAAGGTAACAGGGAGCCGTTGAAGTTTGAATTTGGGGTAGGTGAACTGTTCACGTGATCAACCCTGTAATTTAGAAGGTAATTTTGTCAGTTGAATAGAGAGAGATTTGGAACAGGGAGACTCAGCAGAAGGCTGTAGTCTCTGTGTAAGGTGATGAGGGCCTACATCAGGCTGGTGTTTGTGTGAGTGAAGAGATGAAGATATATAGGACAAATATTGTGAAGGTCAAAAGAGCAAGACATGGCCTATGATTGGATCTGTGGGATGAATGCAAGGGAAGATTTGAAGAGGACACCTAGTGTTTAAGCAGGGGTGGATGCTGATGCCCTTGACAGCACAAAAGGAAGCTGGGAAGAGATAAGGGGTTGTAAGGAAAGATAATGAGTTCTGTTTTGGACTTATGTTTGAGATGTCTTTGGGCATTGAGATGTCCAGTTGGTGGTCCAAGACTATAACTCAGGATAGAGGTTCAGGCTGGACAAATAGATCTGAAAAGTGTTTGCATAGAGAAAATAACTGAACCCAGCTGAGTTAATGATGAGATCACCAAATAAGATAGTATATATAGAGAAGAGCACCCACGACAAAGTCTTGGGCAACACCTAGGGTTAGTGGGTGTGACCTGGCAGAAGACCTTGGCAAATAAGACAGAGAAGGTACTGTCAGGTAGCAGGAGAACCAGGAGAGAGTAATGTCCTTGTGATATAATCTGCACTGAATTCCCTTGGGGGTGGGAGTGAGAAGATGGAGAGGAAGACATTTGAGTAATCATCATTGGTTTGTCTTCCTTGCTTCCTGAGGCATAAAGGCATTGGCTTTTAGGGAAATTCCCATGTCTCTACAGAGATGCTTATCTTACTTAACTTGATACAATAAAGACAGAGGCAGAGAGGAATTGCCTTTTATCTGGATTACCATAATTTTTATCTTTTTAAATTATATTCTTTTTAATCATACTAAGTAAAGTTGTTTTTATTGCACTTTATTGTTCTCAAGGATTTTATTGCATTCTAATCCCAAAACTGAATCCCTGAACTGACTTGAGCTAGGCCTGGCCCAGAATAAGTGATCTACATAAAGCACACAGTTCATCTTCCGCCAAGTAATTGCTATGTTCCAAGTGTGCTTACTGGTCAACCTCCTACAAAATTTAAAGGGATTGTGAAATTCTTTTAATTCTCTGTGGTTATCCATGAGAATGATGTGTTCCTTTTTTTAAAAAGTGGAGGATCTTCAAAGCAAAAGCAAAGAATAAAAGGGATATGAGATAAAGAAGAAAATTCTGAACTGTGTCAAGAGAAGATTGTGACCTGGATGAGAAAAGGAAGAAGGCCATTGAACATTTGGAGCTAAGTAATGTATTATGAGACTTCCTGTAGATAAGGGTTGTTTAACTTTTTTTTGTATCACGGACCCAACTATATTGAAATACATGTTTTATATGTATGATATATGTATGAAATATGTTTTAAAGCAAGTTCACAGGCCCTAGGTTCAGAACGCCTGCCAAAGAAGAGCTGTACCCTCTGAAGAAGAAACAGCAGTTTGTACACCAAAGAGGAATGGTGCTATCAGGAAAGAGTTAACCCAGTAAGGATCAGAGAAAAATGAGCTGAATAGTGGTGGTTGGTGGTGACTCCCTGCTGAAGAGGTACTGAGGCAGCTATTTAATAATGTGACATGGAAAATATAGAAACATGCTTTCCTACTAAAGCATTTATCCAAGAAGTGACAAAGAACCTTTGGAGATTACCCCAACCTGATAACTACTGTGTAACTCTGGTGATTCATAGAACTGCAGAATAAGAATCTCGTATTTGAAATGTACCTCTGAGACCATCTTGTCTGCCACATTCCTGAGCAAGGATTCATCCTACAACATATCTGACAAGTGGTCATCCAGACTGTGTTAATATTTTTTGGACTCAAGGATAAACATATCCTTGTGACATTCAACCCAATGTTCCAGGCTATGAAAAAAAATCTTTTCAGACCTTGACTCTGTCATCTAATTGGTTAGCTATCCCTCACAGTTTTTTAAGCATCTTAAAAATTAATGAGAATGTCCTCTCTACCTTTATCTAAGTCATTGATAAATACATTAACCATCATAGAACCAAGCCACTAATCCATGGGATAACTTCTAGCAACTTTTTCCCATGTAGAAATTGAACTATTGTTGGCTACTCTTTTGGCCCCACCATTAAACCAGTTCCAAATCCACCCACCTGTTCTTATTACCCAACCTGCATCTTTTCTACCAGAAGAACATGAGAACTCTTAAACAATGTTTTGCTTTAAAAAAAATCTGGATATGCTATATATAGCACTCTGCTGATTAATCAACCTATTAATCCTGTCAAAAAAGTAATGAGGTTACTTTATGACCCGTTCTTAATCAAGCTATACTGACTCTCTATGATCACTAATCTCCTTTCTAGATGTTAGCTAACCATCCCTTTAAATACCATAGTCTGTAATTTTTGTCAAGAATTAAAGTGAATGATGAGCTTTTGCCAGAAAATGAATGTACTTAATAAGGTTTTATATACATAATAGATAAGATAGGTAGGTAGATAGATAGGTAGAAACACATACTCACACACATATCTACATAATATGTACATATATAGCATGTATATGTATATATATTTGCTTTGTGTCTTACAAATCTAGCCAAAAGGACTTTTAGCTAAAAAGGCAGGGAAAAGAAGAAAACTGACTATGTATGCTTATCAAGCTAAACGTCATAGAGAATGCCTACAACATAAGAAGAATAGCAGTAGGGATGTCTAGTAATTCATAGGAGATGAAAATCCAAGAGTGACAAATAATAACCATAGTCTCAGATGCCCTCACACAAATATATAAGATATATGTAACGAGGAATCTAGAGATCCTAATACAAAGAGGCAAATTCCACCTCAAAGGTATCATCATTGAGGCCTAGTGGGATGGGATCCATAATAGGCATATGGCTCTGAGAAGGCATATCTTAATCAGAAATGAGCCAGAACATGGGGAATGAAGGAAGGGAAGATAGCATTGCATATTAAGATATATTAGTGTAAAGAAATCCATGAACTGACTGATCAATCAATATGTATTTATTAAGAGCTTACCATGCGACAGGCACTATGCTAAGTTCTGAGACACAAAAAATAGCAAACACAGTCCCTGACCACAAGAAGCTTACATTCTAGTGAAGAAGACTGCATGCAAGCAACGATGCATATTCAAGATACATACAGTATAACTAGAAGAATCTGAGGAAAGGCACTAGCAGTGGAGAGCAGGGGAGAATCAGTAAAGGTCTCTTAAAGAAGGTGGAATTGAAGCTTGAGCTAAAAGCAAGTCCATCGTTTCGGTGTATATTAGGCCCCAACAACAAATCCCCAATGTACGATACAGTAAAGTTGAAATGGAAGTTAAGTGGGGCTTGGAATGATGACTGGAACAGTCCAAATACACATTAAGGACATCCTTGCTGAAGCTGATAAAAAACTTAAAAGTATTAGTAAATCCTTTTATACACCATCTCAAAAGAGGGTAGGATACTAAAGCAATGGGGAAAATCTTAGGCTCTCTGTCATTCCATTTCTAGTCTGTATGGGAAATATGGGAAATGTTCAATGGGAAAATACAATGTGGGAGGAACAGGAAAAGGATTTCCTGAAGAAAGAAGAATAATTGTGCAGGAGATTTGTAGGGCTTTTGGATTAGAAAGATGGTGAAGAGACTGAATTTGCCCTGCGGAAATTCTGGAGGATCTGAGGAAAAATGGAAGAAGGAGAAGGACCCGAAAAATAAAAAGAAGAAACCAATGGTGAAGAAAGTGAAGCATCGCAAGAAGACAGACTAAAGCAGAGGAAGTTGAAAGAAAATGACTCTGAGAGGAGGGGAAGAAGCAGAAGATGAAAAGGACTCAAGGGTAAACCAAGGTAAGAAAGATGAACAAAGCTTTGGGAAAAGTCATGCTCTCCTGGAAGACAGTAAGAGGTGAGTAAGTGATTGTACAATCAGGTGGATGTTGAATGGACTGGCTAACCAGGCTTAAAGAGTAATCATTAATCATCTGATATGATCTAGGAAGGAGGTCTCTAGCAGATTGCCCTCTGCATCCTTGTTTGGCCCTGTGTTGTTCAACATTTTTATCAGAGGCTTGGATAAAGGCATGTGTGGCAAACTTACAAAACTTGCAAATGAGATAAAGCTGTGAGGGACAGATATAAAACACAGATGACAGTCAAGATCCAAAAAAAAATGTTACAGGCTACAACTTTTGGACTAGATATGATGAAATGTAATAATCATAAATTATAAACTTAGACTTGGGTTCAAATGATGAATTTCCCAAGTATAAGATGGGGAATATATGGCTAAACCACAGTTCATTTGGGGGGAAAATGGACTTTTTATGGACTGCAAACTCAATATGAACCAATAGTACAATATAATAGCCCAAAAATCTTAATTTAGCAGGTTTAAATCAGAGGCAGTGTCTAGTACTAAGTATGCCCCCTTTATTTTCTTCCTTAGTCAATGCCCAGAACTAGGAGCAGGCTTTTTGATTCTGTCCTAGACCTACCACATCCGAAGTATAGTGTTTACTTCTGGGTGTCACATTTCATTTTCTGAGAAGGACATTGATGAACTAGACAGTGTACAGAGAAGGTTAACTAGGATACTGAAGAACCTTGAGTTCATACCACAAGAGTATTGGTTGAGGAAGTGTTTACATTTAGTTTGGGGGAGACTATGCTTCTCCCAAAGAGCATGGAGCTAAGACTGTCATGTGAAAGAGTGATTAGGCTTGCAGAATTAGGGGCAATGAGTGGAAGATGGAAACTGGCAGACGGTCTTGTGGTAAGGACAAACTTCCTAACAATGAGAGATATATAGAAATGGAATGGCCACCTTAGGGGATAGCAGATTGAGTATCTATTTGAGATATTCAAGCAAAGGTCAAATGAATAACCATGAGTCAGGTATGTTGAGAAAGTAGGGCATTCTTGTTCAAAGACAGGTTAGACTTGATGACTTCTGATTTCACTTCAGACTCTGAAATTCTGTGATAATATCCCAAAAGGTAATTGAAAAAATCTTTTTGAGTATGTTCTACAAAGGTATCCTTGATGGAAATATGAAAGGGAATAGGAAGTCTTTTACGGATGATTTTCTATTGCTGATCATTTCTTTGCCATCCCAGAACTGGTTAAAAGGTATAGAGAATACTAAGTCTTGCTTCACTTATTATTTGTGGATTTTTAAAAAGAGGTATTGGACTCAGTAAAGAAAAAAGTAGCTTTGAATGATCTTCACCAACAAGGAGTCCCTCACACATATCTTAAAATCAGACAAGGTTCTTTGATAAATGCAACACCAGAGATAATTAGATTTAATGACCCACTGACTAACAATGAGATATCATAGAGGGGAATGTCTGCTCATCCCAGATGTTTAAAAGGGAAGACAAAACAGGATGAGGAGCTCTTTCAGGTGACTGTTTGTTGGTGATATTGGATTGGACACATTAAGTCCCTGAACATTAAAAGGACTCCTCGATAAAGTATACGATGACTTAAAATAAATCAGACCAAGAATCCATAAAAGAAAAGCTTTTTGTTGTTTTTCAGTCATTTCAGTCATGTCTTACTCTTCATGACCCCATTTAGGGTTTTCTTGGAAGAGATACTGGAGTGGTTTGCCATTTCCTTCTCCAGCTCATTTTATAGACGAGGAAACTGAGGCAAACAGAGTTAAGTGAGTTACACAGGGTCATACAGCTACAAAGTGTCTGAGTTAAGATAGTCTTCCTGACTTGAGGCCCGACATTCTATGCACTGCGCCACCTAGCTACCCAAAGAAAAACTACAAGGATGAAAAATGCCTGTTGTCCCTACACTTGTGCCACGCAATTGGATCGCATTGAGCTAGCCCACCAGTAGATAAGAGAGAGAGAAAGAGAAACACACACACACACACACACACACACGCAGACAAACAGACAGAAAGAGACAGAGAGAGAGAGAGAGAGAGAGAGAGATATTAGGAGAGGCCAATCTGCTGAGATAAACATGGGAGGGTCCTATCCGTCTATTTTAAATCTCTAAGTCATGACTTTAAAGCCCTGAGAATCTATAAAATTTATCTAATCTATTTACTATCTATTATATGTGTATCTGTCTGTCTAAGCATGCATGCATCTAGCTACCTAGTTATATATCTATTTATCTATGTGTCTATCTATCTATTTAGCTATCAATGTATCTATCTATCTACTTATCTCTCTATTTATCTACCTATTTATCTTTGAGATGTGTAGCTTTACCCAAAACTGAATTTAAGGAAGAGAGCAAACAAGAATGCTCTTGTATTGTCAAACACTTTCATGAGTTCCAAATTGCTCCTCAGAACAAACACTCATCTTTTAATACATTTGCCTTCCTAAATGGGCTCACTGTTCTAAGTCTTTGCCCTCTTCTATCTATCTTTGACACAGCTTCCAGTCATATTCCTAAAGCAAAAATCTGACCACGTTACTCTCTTGCTCAAAATATTTGTAGCTCCCTATTGCTTTTGGGGGTAAAAATGGATTTCTGTTTGCTTCCCAATTGACCTGCAAACTCTTCTTCCCCACATTACATGTTGTTCTTCTTTATGCACTTTGTGCCCCAGCCGAACCAGCCTGCTGGCTCTTCCTTCCGCACAATATTCCATCTCTTGCCTGTGTGTCCTTGCCCAGTCAACCTCAGAAGCAAGAAGGCACTTCCTCCTCACTACCTACTAGAATTCCTTGTTTCTCTCAAAGTTCAATTCAAAATTGCCTCCAACATGAGGCCTTTCCTGACTCTCCCAGCTGCCAGTGCCTCTCACCACCAAAATTACCTTCGATCTGCTTTGTGCACGATTTATATTGATCTATATATGTTCAAAAGAACTTAAGCTCCTTGAGGGCAACAATTGCTTCCTTTTGGCCTTGGCACTCCTAGCACAAAGCACAGTGCCTAACACATGGTAAGACTCTAAATGCTTGCTAATTGACTGGTGTCATGATTACACATTTTTGGAGAACCATAATCTCTGAAGAATCAGTTATGGAATCCCTGAAGAGCAATAGAGAGGTGACTGGTGGGTGTAAATATTCTGATGCACATTACCAGCATTGAATTGAGTGTAATAAGGAGAAAACCAAGTCCCAAAGATGTGAAAGGAGTTAATCTACAGTTGCATGGCAACTTTGTGACAGAGTGGGGACCAGATCATAGGTCTCTTGACTCCAGTTCAGGGCCTTCTTTCTCCCAATTAGGGAAGCCTCAGTTTTGGGGGCTCTGAAATAGACCACTAGGCCCCTGCCATGTTTATCTCAGCAGGTTGGCCTCCTAATTGCTATTTGAAAACCTTAATTACCAGCTGAGGTCCTCCAAAGCCAAGTAGGAGCACTGAAATACTGTAAATGTTTTTCTTTTCTTGAAAAGTTCCCATATACAAAAGGAAGGATTGGTAAGAGACATGTGGGCCTGGCCCAGGGAGCCCCTCCTGGATTGTGACCAAGGTGGAGAGAGTTCTGGCTGCACTAACAGCCTTTCTATATGTCAGCTTCAACTCCTACCTGAAAATGACTTTTCACAAATCCAAATAAGATCATGGGGCTTTTTATGGAGGTCTTTCAGTTCTTCCAGATGGTATCATTGAATGACATCAGGTAAGGAGTCAGGAGATCTGGATTCTTGTCCCTATTTTGCAAAGCCTCTTCTCTGGACCTTAGATGGAGTATCCAGGAAGAACAGGGAGAGGAAAGAGAAAGTACCATGGAAACAGTACCAGACAAGGAGTCAAGAGGCATGGGTTTGAATCTCAGTCCCACCACTAAGCACTTAGGTTATTACACAAAAATGTCATTTCCTCAGTTTGTAAAATTGGATTGGATGAGATGACCTCTAAGGAAATTTTAATCTCTATGATTCAAGTCCATGCTATCAAAAGTATTGTCTCTATCCTTTTTTTTTTGAAAAATGGGTAAACTGAGGCTTTGGGGACCTAAATCATTTGTGGGGCTCAATTCATTAAATTAGCAATGAGATTGTTGTCAATCTACGAACATGATCCTTCCAGCTCCCAGGGGTTTTTGCACCTGCTTCTGCTCCAATCCCAGATTCAGACTAATGAGAGGAGTCCCCTCTTGGTCTTCATGGGGTCCCAGTCTGGGCAGATGCCTGCAGAATGAGTTGCCTCCGGCCCTGGCTCCCCAGGGAAATCCATGACTGTGGGCACAGCAGGCTGGCTGGTCCTTGGCACTCAAAAAGCACCACCTCCATGAGGAGACTGTTTCTGAAAGCTGAGTGTAAATTGTTGTTGAGTCTTTTTGTTTTGTTTTGTTCTTCAGTTGTGTCCAATTCTCTGTGACCCCATTTGAGGTTTTCTTAGCAAAGATACTGGAGTGATTTGCCATTTCCTTCTCTAATTCATTTTACAGATGAGGAAACTAAGGCAAATAGGGTTAAGTGACTTGCCCAGGGTCACACAGTTAGTAGGTGTCTGCGGTCAGATTTGAACTCACAAAGATGAGTCTTCCTCACTCCAGGCCCAGCACTATATCTACTATGCCACCTAGCTGCCTCAAGTGTGAGTAGAGGTCCCTTTTCATCTGTTGGAAAGGCCACTAGGGAGCTGACTTCCGCCTTTACCAGCATTATCCTAGAGGAACTAGAAATACAGAGAACCCAAAGGGTGCTGGAGTTTGAGCTACTCCTCCCCTGAGCACCCCACTCCCTCCTCTAGCTGTGAAAAGATCTTGCAGCTCTAGAGGAGCTCTTGGGGTGCTAGCCCTGGGTAAACAAGTTCAAGTTCTCCCCCCCACCTTCTGTACTGTATGATCTTGGATAACTAACTTCCTTACTCTCTCTCGGGTCTCAGTTTCCCCATCAGAAAAGTGGCTGTGGGGTGAACTAGATAAGGTCCCTGACAGGTCTAATGTTCCAAGTTAAGTCTAACTCACTTGGGGAAGGGATTATTATGTCCGGGAAAGAAAGTGGGGGCAGGAGAGGAAAGGTTGATCTCATCTTGTCCCAGGGTCTAGTTTCGGGCATCAACTATGCCTTCAGCAGTGGGCTCACTAGGGGACCTATTAGGGCAGCTGCACAGGAAAGACGTGCTGCTAGAATAGGCACAGGACCCTTTACCTAGTTGTGACTGTGGCTCCGTGGGGAGCAGGGGGTCAGACAGAGGTGGTCCACTTCAGAACTGGGCACATAAAAGAAAGAAAACTTTTCCTCGCCGCTTGTTCCTCCCTGAGAGGTCTGCCCTACTTCCGGAGGTCGGGGTAGGGGTCAGTTTTAATGCTCAGTAGAGCTCAGTGCTGTCATCTAGCTAGAACTTCGGGCCTCAGCCAGTGCCTAGAGTCCTGGGGTCTCAGCGTGTCACATTACCTCTGGGGGAAGTAAGAGTACTTCCAGGAAGGCAGCATGTTGCACACCCCAAGAACCCACATAGATAAATGCGCCGCACACGCAGACAAGCACAACAGACTAACATCCGCCATAAACGCTCTGGAGCACACCCCAGACACACAGACAACAAACCAACAGTCAGCATCGTTAGTCTTATGTAGCACTTTAATGCATCTTACCTACAGGATCTCGTTTGACGTACAAAAAGGTACAACAGACAGCGCTCAGACACAGCCCATAGAAGCACACACACACACAAACACACACGCGCGCACACACACACACACACACACACACTCCTGAGGAGCCGAGCTCCTTAGCCCGGGACTTTGCCTGTAGTTCCTGTGCCTTGGCGATCCCTTTGCGTTCAGCTCCTAAGGCCGGACCAGGGAAGTGGAGAGATGATGGAACAGAAATAGTCGAGAACTGCACTTGCAGATTAAACGAGGAGAGGCGAGAGGAGGGGAAAGCCACGGGAGAATAAGGAGGGGAGAGGCAAAAAGCGCTAGAGGTTGTCCTCATCTCCTGTTGGAAGCAACTTCCAGCCCCCGCAGGCCGTGGCGCAGGAGGGGGAGCCTCGCTGGGTACCGTTTCCCGAAGAATCTCCAGTGGTTGGGTAGGCTCTCCTACGTCTGACCCCTTGGGCGCCCCTTCCGCTTGGTGACACTCGGAGGAAGAGGACAGCGGGAGGAGGTAAACCCTCCAGGTCTGCCCAAAAATCTAACGTCGCTACTCTGGGTTCTCAAGCTTCTCTAGCCTTCCTTGTGGTTTATCCGCGGCAGTTACTAAGGACTGGGGGAGAAAGGGGTGGGGCCTAGACGTCTACACGTCTTCTCCGGCATCCCATTACCCCAGGATAAGCTTCTGGAATACTTCCCTGGAATTCAGAAAGGAAGACAAGTGTCTGGGGTCTTTGCCTTCATCTCACAGTTTTCATCTCGCCCCCTGGAGATCTAGGGCCGGGGAAGTAGGGGGTAGGATTTACATCTCTTAGTTTGCCGGGGTGGTGGGGTAAAGGGGAGAAGGAGCAAGTTGGGGTGCGGAAAGGATAACGGAACATTGTCATTCCCCCTACCCCCTCACGGGTCGAGAATCCTGGTGAAGGAAAAAAGAAGAAAAAACCCTCCGCCCCCACTTCCTTCAAGGTCTAAGGGTCAGATACTGAGACTTACAGAGACCCCAGGGCTGATGCGAGGGAGAGGAAGGGGGCAGGGTGGAGCAGGACTCCATCACCTGATCGGACGTCTTATATGCCCTCCGACCCCTACCCCAGGGCCCTTGACTCCAGGGCCAGCAGTCATCTAAAGGGGATACTTGTGAGGATTAGGCTGAAGGAAGGGGAAACCTAGAGAGAGAGGAGGGGCGGGGGAGGGGGAGAATAAAAGATAGGTCCAGAAAGATAAGACAAACGGAACCGGGGGAGTGGGGGTGGGGGAGGGGGAGGAGAGAAAAGAAAGAGAGAAGAAAGGAGAGAAAAGAGAGACAAGGATAGACAAGGAGGGATAAAGAGTAGAGAAGAAAACTAGACCCGGAGCCAGGGAAGGAGAAGGGAGAGACGGGGACAGACACAGCAGAGACTGGTACAGAGGGAGGGGAGAGAGGAGACAGAGAGACAAAGAGAGAGAAGAGAGAGGGGGGAAAGGAGAGAGAGAGAGAGCAGGAAGAGAGAGGAAAGCTAGGGACTGAGCAAAGCGAGAGAGATACCCCGCTGACGGGGTCACCTGGGCTCCATCGCTGCCCTGCCTCCGCTCTCCGCGCCGCGTACCCCACTCCACTCCCTCCCGGCTCCGCCGGGTTCCCAGCCCCTCCTCCTTGCCTCCTCCCTCGGTCCCTCCTCCGGCTGGTAAAGCCGAAGTTTCCTGTGCTGTGCTGGGCTGGGCTGTGCGGCGCGGAGCAGAGCGGAGCGGGGAGGCTCCGGAGCTGGCGACAGAAGCTCCACGGCATCCCGGCCCCTCGCGCCTCTGCCTGACCACCCGGTCCTCGCCTTAGCTTGACTTCCCAGAGGCCCGACCCCAGGTCGCGAGGAGGCGCGTCCTCTTGCCTCGGGAATTGGGAGGCAGGGGGAGGGCGCATCTCCCCGGGAGGCGGAGGAGGTGGGGGCAGGACTGAGGCAGCCTGAGACAGAGACACAGAGACACAGAGAGACAGGGACCGCGAGGGAGCGAGCTAGCGAAGGAGACGCGAAGCGCGCGACACCGCGCCGTCAGTCGGGGATCTCTTAGTGGCTGGTGGATTTACAAAGCTGGAGTCCGGCCGGGCGCCGTCCTGGCTTCCCGGGAAGTGTCTCCGTGCCCTGGTGCGCGGTGAACTGGACGTCACGGCTATGCTCGTGGGGAGCCATCTGGTCACCGGACCCAGGTGAGGCCTCGAAGGAGTCACTAGGGCACTTAGTCCCCCGGCCCGGGACGCAAGACCCACGTAGCTCGACCCCTGCCCACCCCGCTGCCGCCCCGCACTTCCCGCCTCCCTGGACCCCTTTCCAACTTCCCCAAAGCCAGGACCCAACTCGGGGGAGGGGGTACCTCCTTCCAGAAATCCCCTCTTCCCTCGGTTTTCCAGCGTACCCAACCTGGAGGGGCAGTGGGTTAAGGGACGGCGAATGCCCAGTGCCCTGCCTGGCCTGGTGGGGCTGGGACAAGGGGAATGGGAGCAGAGGGAGGGAGCGGGTACCGGGGTACTGCAGGGGTTGGAGGGGGTCTAAGAGAGCATTTGCTTTAATACGAAAGACAAAGGCGCTGAGGCGGCAGCGGGCGGGGGGCGGCGGCGTGGCACACGCTCCCAGCCCCCGGCGCCCGCCGGCCCGGCCGGCTTTCTGCTCTGGTGGAGTATCTACGTGGGGAGAAGTCGGGGGAGAGGTGGGAGGGAGTAAGGCGCTGGATGTCCTTAGACTCCATTTCTGCCACCGCCTCCCGGCCCCTAGTTTGTCCTCCACACTTGGGAATACCCCCACCCCCACCCTCAGCCCCAGTCCTTCTCCCCTTTGTCCCTCTCTCCCTGCCCTCCCCCCTCCCCGGCTGTCTGGGGCGGGGCCGGCCGGGGGCGGTAGGGGGAGGGGGTAGAGGTGTCGCCCCCCCCCACCCCGGTCAGCTCTGCCTTTGTCGCCCCCCTCCCCCTTCCCTCCCCGCAGGTGCCGCCCGCGATCATGACTGATGGCGAGAGGAGACAGCCCTTGCAGCCGCTGGCTAACGACGAGGTCCGGGTGCCCATCGCGTCGGTCCAGGCTGCCCAGCCTGGGGAGGAGGAGGAGGATGCGGCCAGCGGCAGCAAGTCTCTCCAAGGCAGCGTGGCCTCGGGGGCGTCCTCTGCCCGGGAACGGGAGCTGGAGCGTGAGCGCGCGCCGGAACCGGAGCCGGAGCCGGAGCCGGCTGCCGAGCCCGAACCCGAGCAAGAGCCGGAGCCGGAGCTGGGCGCCGCCGACGAGGAGCAAGTCCCCTACCCGGCTCTGGCCGCCACCGTCTTCTTCTGCCTCAAACAGACTTCGCGGCCGAGGAGCTGGTGCCTCAGACTGGTCTGTAACCCATATCCTTCCCTTCTAGTCCCTTTGGGCTGCTACCTCATGAAGAGGGGCGCACAGGGCTCAGGCTACTAGGCGCAAAGTGGCCACGGCATCCCAGAGGGAAGGAGGAAAGGTGGGCTGTCCTGCCTTCCTTTGAGAAGTGCTCCAGGGACATAGTTGACCCCCTTGCCCTCCCCTGCCCGGCCCTGCCTTGCCTGGACACCAAGAGTCCTT
This sequence comes from Trichosurus vulpecula, assembly GCF_011100635.1. Lineage (NCBI taxonomy): Eukaryota > Metazoa > Chordata > Mammalia > Diprotodontia > Phalangeridae > Trichosurus > Trichosurus vulpecula. The sequence continues at coordinate 74,365,863 of NC_050581.1, forward strand.
TTTCCTTCTAGGATTTTGCATCCTGGGAGGGACCGACGGGCTTTGGGACGTGCCTGGGAACCGGTGCAGTACTGTGTTTTACGTGTATATCAGGGAAGGTGGCCTGTGGCCTGGGAAGCCCACCTGCCAGGGGAGCTTGGGAAAACTTGGTGTTTCTGAATAATTGAGGTGGACTCAAAGCAGTTAGTTACACTTTGCTGTCCCCCCAGCATCCCGTTGCTCTGCCTGAGTTGTTAGAGATCTTGGCTCCCTGGAGCAATATTGGAGAAGCCTGGTCCCTTGATGTCCTTTTCTATACAGAAGTGATCTGAATGGCAGGGCATTTATAATTCGATTCTATAGGGAGTCACTGCAAAGGCATAATGTTAACATGATCTTAGTCTTCAAAAAGAGTTAGGCTATCCAAGTAAGAAAAGGAGAATGTAGTCTTGTGGTTTCTCTCCACTTCGCACTTCTCTCTCTTATTAGGAAACTAGGAAAATTTGTATTTTATTCTGGATAGTGGGGAAAAGATAACGGGTTCACCTGCACTTGATCAGGAATCAGCGAAATGGGACTTCTTTAATACTTATTAACCTGTATGTCTGCAAAGTCCTTAGAGGAGGAGGAGAAAGACCAAATCTCAAAACAAGAGAGAGAAAAGGAAGCATTTGTTTAAAAGAGTACAAAAGCAGGCAGAAAACTGGCATAAACATGTAACTGTTTTCTAAGGGGAATTTACATGTTTCATTTTGCACAAGGATGGCTGTTTGGCGGATGGGTGGAGTTGGCTGTGAACCTGTTGTGGTGCAAATTGGAAATGTTTAGGACTAATTCCTACTTCAGATGGGAGGGGAGGACAGGCCCCTCACTTCCCTTTCTCATCTCCCCAGCTGATTTTATTTCCAACCATAGAGAAATGTGTTCTTCTTTCCCAGTAGTTGTGACAAGTAGAAAACTGAATTTCAGAGAAAAGCAAGAAAAGTCATGTGTGACACTAGAATTGTCTGTCATTACGGCCAGGGAATCTTAAGCAGTCAAGCTTTCCAAATCTCTGGCAAATTCTTTGTTAATTAGAGAGCTCCAGCTTTTATGTGGAGGGGGAATGGGGAAGAGGCTGTGTGAAGGCACCTAGGTTAAACATTAGACTGCTCCACTATATATATTGTGGATTCCCTGGGCAGTGAGCAGCATTTGCCTGGCTTAGTGGATATTCCCAGTATCAGTTCAGGCACCCCCACCCCCACTTTTGCAGCCTTGCATTTCTGAGGCCTGGGTTTATTCAGGCAGCTGTGCCATTGTGGTTGCTAGGGGCGTTGGATGTCTCTCAGTTTTTAGTTTGCACAGAGCTGGAGTGATTTGGTGTTGAGAGCAGCAAGGCAGGGGTGAAAAAGCCATCCGTGTTTTCCACACTAACTTTCCTTGTCAAAGTTAGGAAGACAAGAAGAAGCAAGGATGAGCAATGTTTGTTTACATTTTCCTGACCTTGTACATTTTGCTGTATAAATATTAAATATAGATGAGGAATCTGAGCTCCAAAAAAAGTAATAAAACTGATGTTTCTCTTTTCTAAAATCTAAACACTGGGTGAGTTGGATTCCCCTGGACCCTTCTAAACCAGGTTATCAAGACTGAGGAGGATGAACTGTTAGGATTGGGAGAAGGAGCTACTATGTCATACCAAGTAATAAGGACACTGGGCAGTGGATTTTTTTTTGCCTGTGTCTTAAGGGTTCTAAGTTTCTAGAGGCTCTGTCGAGTTTGTGTACAATTTAGCTTTTTGTGAATGAGCCTTTGCAACCACTCTCTTTACTCTCCCCCAACACACACACACACACACACACACACACACACTATTTTGTATGTGATTTGAATCCTCTTTGAGGGGTGGATGATTACCCATCAAACTTCTGTGTCATTGGAAAGGAAAATGGTCCAAGTGACATTGTTTGAGAATTAAGGAATAAAAAGCTCTAGGATCCTAAATCCAGTAGATAAATCTACTAGTTGGGATTAGCCCTTCAGTTGGTGGGATGAGATCAGAGCCAGCCCTCAATAAATGTCTCCTTCCCATTTTTTCATTTGAAGGTATTTGTAAAGAAAAAAAAACTAAAGTGATCATAGGACTAGCTCGTGTCCTGGAGTCTCTCTCTCTCTCTCTCTCTCTCTCTCTCTCTCTCTCTCCAGTCCAAGTTTCTGGCAGTTCTTTTTGTATGTGTGGGTTTGTTTTGTTTGTTCAGTTACGTCAATCTTTGCATCTGAATTTTAGTTTTCTGAAAGCTAGCCAGAGGAAAAACATTGTTTGGGAATTGAGTTAGAGATTTCTAGCTAGTTTTTGGTTGTTGTTTTTTAATATAGGAAGTGGAAATAATAGCAAAGGATATTTCCTTGAGTCTAGGAGGGAAGGAGTGATGGAAGGAAGGAAAGAAGGAAGGAAGGAAAGAAGGAAGGATACAAACAAGTAAAGAGGGAGGGAAAGAAGGAAGAAAAGAAGGAAGGATACAAACAAGTAAAGAGGGAGGGAAAGAAGGAAGAAAAGAAGGAAGGAAAGAGGGAAGGGAGGAAAGAAGGGAAGGAGGGAGGTAAGGAAGAAAGGCAAGGAAGAGCAGAAGTAAAAAAAGTAAAGAGGGGAGGGAAGAGAAGAGTGGAAGGAAAGAAGGAAGGAAGGAAAGAAGAAAGGAAGGAAGGAAGGGAAAGAGGGAAAGGAGAAAGGAAGGAAAGAAGAAAGGAAGGAAGGAAAGAAGGAAGGAAGGTAGAAAGGAAGGTTGGTTTATCTCTGGAATTACCCAGATATCCAACTCACCTTTGTGTCTTGAGTGTGACTTACAATCTGAATGGATTTCATTTGTCTCTTTATGGAAGAGGAAAAATCCATGGGAGTTTGAGGGAAGATAAGAGTACTTAGTAAAGCATTTCTGCAGAAGACAACAAGGAGCCATACCTTCTAAAAAGAGATTTGACTGTAAGGTTCTGGATAGAAACAGGGTCAGGCATAGTGGCTGGGAAATGATGGAGACAGAGTTCCATCACTAGAGTAACAAAGTTCCTTCTCTAGGTTCAGTCTCCTCTTAGCTTTTACTTCACCACCTGAGACAGGTAATCCTTCTTCTGTGGCCTATGACAAGGTTCTTCTTCTTACAAGACCAATAGGAACAACACAGAACCTGAGTCTAAACTTAATCCTATGTCGAATTTCCATATTGACTCTGATCACTCTGGGAATGAAAATGGGCATTAGCTTATCTGCAGGGCTTGAGGGAGTATATGAACTCTTTCCATCACCTCAAGAGAGTTATTTTTAGCTTCTTATGTGCTTTCAATTGTCATGCTCATTCTCATATGAGTCTTAAAGGACAATCCCAATCCTTCCCACCCCTTTTGCAATCAACACTATCCCCTTTCTATACAATCCCTTCTTCCCTAATACAATTTTGCTCCTTCTTGAAACTCAAACCACTTCTGCTGGTTAAGGATAACTTTGTAAGATCAAGCCAAACTAGAGAATTGTTTTATATTTCAACCTACTGAAATTCTGGGTCTGCCTAATTGGAGAAATATAAGTTCCTTAAGGGGGAAAACTAATTTATTTTGGTGGGGTTTTTTTATATACCTATCAACTAATAACACAGTGCTGGGCACATGGCAGGCACTTAATACTTATTGAATGAGTAGATGATTTTTTAATGAATATCAGCCATTCCAGATGGAGGCTCTGACCTCCAACAGATGAAAGTTGCAAGTATGAGGGTTTAAGTACAGAGGTTAAGGGGGAAAAATCTAAAAAAAGCAATTGTGGATCTGACAGGTGTAAGGAAGATCAGCTTACTGCAAAGGACTGGAGATCAGATTGGGTTCTAATGTATATAGTAAGAGATTCCCTTGTAAATTCCTTGATACTGGGGAGCAAAATGGCCATATGTACAAGCTTGAGAGTTTACACAAGAATGAGTGCATATGTAGTTCAGTTTTACTGGTTGTTAGGAGCTAAACAAGATTTAGGGAAACTCTGATACACTTTCTAGACAGTTATAGATTGATGGGAAACAATACTGTCTTTGGAATCTTGGTTGGGCATATTGTGGGGGTGGAGGGAAGGAATCAGATAGCAGAATGGAGAGCCATGATAATCCAGTTTGTTTCTTCAGCTTACAAGTTGTAAACCAACTGTACAAATGGAGGGGGCCAAAATAGCAACTGGCCCAGGATTGGGGACTGTCTGTAGATTCAGCAAGACAGACTGTGGCAGAATGTCACATCTAGCAAGCTGCAGCCTGCTCTTGGGTATGAGTAGTGTTTTGAATGGAGAAAGGGTCAGTCTTTAAATAAGTCTTTAACTTTTCACACTCTGTTTCAGGAAGGAAGGCATTCTCTAGGAGATGGTGTAGCAACAAAGAACTGTAGTTATTTTGAGTGTGCTTGTCAGTTTAAATAAAATCCAGTGCAAAGAAGCTTCCAAGGGTGGGGGGGTATCCTTATTGATTTACTTTTTCTTTTTAAAAATATAATTGCAATAGAACTTTTTTGGTGAGTACTGTTGCTCCTACACAGGCCTATTTATAGAGGGAGGTGGGTGGGATTTTGTGTACTGTAGCCTGTCAGGCTGGGTTATGTGAGCTCGGTGGTGGCTCAAGTTTGCCATGTCTGTGTTTTGCACAGAATGCAACCAGGGACAGTTCTGCATGAGGGAAGGACTCTTATTAAAGGTAGATTTCGTTTCTGGTGATGTCACAGACAGAAAGGATGGTAGAGCCCTGGAGGCAATCCATGCCAGGAACCCTCATTGTGTTGTGGTCCCAGACAAACCAGCAGAGGGGGTGGGTGAGGGTGCTTGTGATCTTCAGGTAGAGGACAGCCTGGGTAATGAGTAGGAGTCTACCCACCTGAAATAACGATGAGGAAAGAAAGGGTTGGGCCTGTCATTAGGAAGTGATCTAAGGAGCTGAACTCCCTTGGAACCAAAAACTTCTTTTTAATACAAAAAGGTACATCCTAAAGAAGAGAGCACATGCTGGATTTTGCCATATAAGCACCCTGGAGAGGCAAGAGATTTGAACATAGTGTAAATAGCAATTAAATCTATTCTATGTGTTAGTTCATCCTTAAAGAAACACTAAGCTTTAGTTCTGACTCTGTTTCTACCCTGAGGTGTTACTCTGATCTTGATCCTAATGATCATAATAATAGCTCACATTTAGACTGAACCTTAAGGTGTACAGAGGACAATAATGTAGTTGTAAGGAAAGCATTTTGTAAATCCTTGCTGATTTTTGCCCTAATCTTAAACCAGATCTGTATCTTGACCCTAGCCTGACTCTAATGCTAAGCCTAATGCCATGCAATTTCTTCTATAAGCCAACAAGAAGCCTTGGCAGAAGGGTTCAAGTGTGTCCATGGCAAGGCATGTGATTATCCAACAAGCAAACCTTATTCAGCAGGGCTTTTGGAACTTCCAGCCTCACTTTGTCCTTTTCTGTAGGGTTGAGACTGAATTTGCTGTGGGTGATTCTGAATGTGGGGCCTCCACATTGCTTAACTTTTTAGCCTCATTCATTCATTCATTCAGAAAGTATTTATTTAAGCATATACTGTTTGCAGTTCTGTGCCAAGCACTGGGGATGGAAAGACAAAAATGAAACATTCTGTTTCCCAATAAATAGATGATGTTAAGAATTCTTCTCAACTACAAGCTGATCACAAGAGCTGTCCAACAATGGGAAAAACTGCTTTAAGATGCAGTCAGTTCCTCATCAAAAAAAAAAAAGTCTTCATGAGAGGGACCATAGATTAGGAATGTCATAGCAGGTATTCATACTTCGGATTGGTATTAGATTAGATGATGGCTGTGGTCTCTTTTTCTGTCAGTATTGCTGCAATTCAAAGAGAAACTTTCATAATGACAACTTTGTTTCTGACTAGAACATTGGTGCTGAAAGTGATGCCACGTCATTACAAGGAACCTCGTGAACTCCAGCACCAAATTCTGAGTAAGCTGAGTCCAGGATGGGCTATTTCAGTGGATAGTGAATAATTGTAGCAAGAAGCCATGGGATCAGAATGGATAAATTGTAGAGAAGTACTTATTTGCATCTATCACTGACATTGATCCAGGAGTTTCTTTCATTTTTTTCCCATGTCTGGTTGGAGAGGGCTGAAGTAGATACCCCACAGCTGCAATCTACCTCAACTGAGGAGTACAATTGGATTGGGCTCTGATGTGGAAGTTCCTTTTGAAAGTGAGCAGTGGACACCCACCTGTCAAAAAGTGGGGGATTGGATTTGATAGTCTGTAAGGCCCCTTCTAGCTCCAAAGTTCTAGCTCTAAAAAATTAGCTTAAAAAAAAAAGAATCCAGCATAGGGAGCTGCAGAAAACCAGGACCAGAAAGAATCTTAGAGGTTATCTAGTCCAATCCTCACATTTTGCTGAAAAGGAAACTGAGGCACAGAGAAGGGACGCAATTGGCCCAACATCGCACAACAAATCAGTGACAGAGCTGCAACCTGAATTGTGAGTTAGTCATTGCTGAGGCTGGATGATAAACAATCAGGGGGGTTGTAGAGTTGAATCCTTATTTAAGTAAGTAGGAGTTGGGCTAGGTTATCTCTTGAGGTCACTTCCAACTTTAAGATTCTTTGACTCTAAACCCGGTATGTTGTTTTGAATAGAGTGCTAGACTTAGAGTCAGAAAAACACGGGTTTAAATCTCACCTCTGGTGATTACTATTTGTGGGACCTTATGCCATTTATTTTGCCTTACTTGGCCTCAGTTTCCTCATCTGTAAAATGAAGGGCTAGATGGTGTCCAAGGTCCTTTCCAGCTTGAAACCTTTAAGAAGATCCCGGGGGAGGTACCTGCTCTTTGAAGAAGATGCCTCTGAGTAAGTCTCCTGGTGATTCCCCTCCCCCAGGGGCTCTCAAGGAGCTCAGTCTGGAGTGGTGGTTTGTATCCATCCCTCCTCCTGGGACCTGGAACAGCACCCTCAATGACAAGCAAAGGGGAGCTGAGTCTAATGACTGGGTGCTCTTTATTTCCTCTGACAAGAAAAAAAGAAGTGATTACAAAGGAGTTTGTATTCGTTTGTTGCTCCAAAACCGCAGGTTATTATCTTTATTTTGCCTAAGTTTCATCGGCCATAAGAAAAAGGGGAAGAGGCCTGAGGTGGCCAAAACTTCTAGTAAATTTGTATGCAATTACTGAAAATGCCAATCTCTTGGTCAAGTTAGTCTGTGCGTTATCAGTGTACAGGGCAGTGATCAGCTTTAGGGGAAGAGAGAAGCAGGGCTAGTCTTACACAGAAGCAGAGAATGATTCTTTATTCTGTTCTGAATTAAGGGATGCTTCTCAATATCTTCCCCAGTGATGAATGGAATTCTGGCATTAACAATTTAGACCTTTCCTTAAAATAGTGCCCTGTCTAGGTTCCCCTTTTATTTAAAAGAAGGCATTTTATTGAGATATTTTGTTTTCATATTACTTTCATTTCTGAATATATCCTTCCCCTAATCCCTTACCCTGCCAGGGAGCCCCTACAGGGACAGCTAGGTGGTGCAATGTGTAGAGTCCTGGCCCTGGAGTCAGGAAGACTGAGTTCAAACCTCAGACATTCACTAGCTCTGTGACCCTGGGCAAGTCACTTAACCTCTTTTTGCCTCAGTTTTCTCATCTATAAAATAAGGATAATAATAACACCTACCTCCCCAGGCTGTTGTGAGGATCAAATATGATAATATTTGTAAAGTGTTCAGCACAGTGTCTAGCACATAGTAAGTGCTATATAAATATTAGCTATTATTAACATCGTTGATGTTGTAACGAGAAATAAAAAGAGAAAAGAAGCAAAACAACTCAAAGCCTCCCTGGCTTATGGAGGCTTGTGGGACATTCCCCTAAGTGGATCAGTGGCTTTGGGAATTCCTGTTGATGTTCACAAGAAGGTAGGAGAACGAACATCACCCTTTGTTTTCTGTTGGAATAGGGCTAGTCCATAACAGTATTCAGCTAGAAGACAGGGTAGGTCTACTGTATGAATATTTTACGTTAAAATATTAATCTGCAAACAAAAAGAACCAAACCAAGTCTCTGATACTTTGGGATGGATTTGTATGTTAGTGTGTCTCCTTATTGAAAGGATGTGCCTGGAAGTGGGGTTAGGGAAGGAGAGTTTGGAGTGGGTCTAGGAAGGCAAGGTGACTCAAAGCCATGTCCTAGGAGAAAGGTTTTTGGACGGTGAAAGTTTAGCCTGAGGAAGGGAAGACAGAAGGATTTGGATCCCTGAGTAGCACAATACAGTAGAAATCATGCTGGATTTAGAACCAGAGGACCTGGCTCTGAGATACACTAGCTATGTAACTGGGCAAATCACCTCCTGGATTCCAGTTCCTCATTTGCAAAATAAGGTGGGGGGAGAAATGGGGGATGACCTTGGCTCCATATTCATAATTCTATTACCTTCAGACATCTGAAGATTGTTGTCACAGAGGAGAAGAATTTTACTCTTTGAGGATCCAGGGTGTGAGGGAGCAGCATTCTATCCACTGTGCCACCTAGCTGCCCTAAATTTGTTGTTCAATAGTGTCTGACTCTTGGTGACCCCACTTGGGGTTTTCTTGGCAAAGATACTGGAATGGTTGGCCATTTCCTTCTCCAACCTAAAATGATAGGCAATCCTAGGTAGCTTTGGCTCTCAGGAGGAGAAAATGGTTAGGGGAGCTTCCTGACTATTAGCTCTGTTCAACAGTTGAACATACCACCATGTGAGACAGTGAGATCATTGTCACTGGAGGTAGTCAGATAGAAGCTAGACGATTGCCTGTTGGGGCTACTGTGGAGAGAGCGCCTTCAATGCTTGTGCCATTGGGCTAGAAGACCACTTAGAGCCTTCTCAGCTCTGAGACCCTACCACTAGAATTTGATTTTCCTATAATTCTAAGGTGAGACTAAAGCCCTATATCCATTTATTCCTATGCATCTCTGTGGCTTTAGTCTAGGGGTTGGCAGCCCTTTGAAAAGAAGTAGTGTGCCAAACCATGGACCACATGCCTTTTTGGCATATTAGGGCCCCTTTGGGAACAATGAGCCAAGAGATTATTGACCGCCTCAGGGAATGGGATCCCAGACCACTTGCCTTGAATTCTAAGCAGAACATTTGGGTGTGGGGGTCAGCCCGCAGACTTAAGAATCTGGAGAGGCTGAGTTCCCGTTGACTAACTTGTGAGTGGGATGGGCGTATGAGCCAGCTGCTGAATCCTCCTGGCAGCAGAGAGGGGGTCATGGTTGCGGCACCCGTGCCATGTGCCAAGAAACTTGACCTGTATGTTAGAGGTTGCCAACCCCTAGCTCAAGGAAGTTCTCTTATCTGAATGCCCTTCTGCCTGTGTGTACACATGGAGGTGGTTTGTTCCGTCTGGTAAGCTCCTGTCCAGAGCTGCTTTTTACTTGCCTGTGTGTGGTCAGGGCTAAAGACTGACCCAACTAAATTCTGCCTTAGGGTAGGACAGCATTCCATTCCATTCTGTTCTGTTCATTTCAGTTCATTCTTTCATTCATTCAAAAATGACAACAACAAGAAGCCAGGTTAACAAAGCATGTGTTAGGCACCAAGGGGAGTAGACAATTTATTAAGTCCATTTTCCTGCCTTCTTGCAGTTTATAGTTTAGTAGGCTGATAAGTCACAAGCTCCTATTTTGTGGTTGTTGCCATTCAGTTGTTTTTCAGTCATGTCCAACTCTTTGTGACCCCATTTGGAGTTTTCTTGAAAGATTTACCATTTCCTTCTCTAGTTTGTTTTACATATGAGGAAACTGAGGCAAACAGGGTTAATTGAATTGCCCAGGGTCACACAGCTAGTAAGTGTGTGAGGTCAGATTTGAACTCACAAAGATGAGTCTTTCTGACTCCAGGCTCAGCAGCCTTCTATCCACTGTGCCACCTAGCTGCCCTAAATTTGTTGTTCAGTAGTGTCTGACTCTTCGTGACCCCACTTGGGGTTTTCTTGGCAAAGATAATGGAGTGGTTTGCCATTTCCTTCTCCAACCTAAAATGATAACTCATGGTATTATAAAAGTATATTAGAAAGGTAGAAGATAAAGTGAGGTAATTACCCACAAGGGGAATGGACCAAATGTGGGGTAGTGGTAAATCTGAGGTTTGGAATCTGCAGACCCTAGGTTAACTGAGTGACCTGAGCAAGTCACTTCCCCTTCTCAGGTCCTTCCTTTGTAAAATGGGTGGGTTTGACGCCTTCTACAATCTTATCTAGCTCTAACATTCTGTGATTCTGCGATATGGAATAGGTGGGGAGTGTGTGTGTGTGTGTGTGTGTGTGTGTGTGTGTGTGTGTGTGTGTATAGAGTGAGCAAAGAGAGGGAAATATTCTCTAATTGGGCTTCTTGCTCTTCCTGAAGATGCTTTGACTCCTGCCCTCAGTAAATGAAAAGTATTTACTGAACTTGGCTCCGTGTTGTGTTGTGAGACTTGGGAGATGTAACCAGACTTCTGAAGTATAGACATATTTTCATGTACTAAGAACAGCCCGAAAGCTGTTTTTAAACAAATGATTTTTAGCCTTGCTACAGTCGGTGGGTCACTTGTCTTTGATGATGGGGAAGAGGATGAGAGGCGCAGCCAAGTTGCCTGGTTCATCCTACCTGTCTTTGGGGCAAGTGCAAATCTTTTCTGAGTCCTCACTCTTTGTAGGCCTATGTCTGTGCCCTGCTCTCTGGGGACTGAGGAGAAGGACACCTGGGCCCTGCCGCCTGGAGTGCTTACCTTTAACAAGCCTTCAATTTGGCCCAGAAGAATTACTTCTAAAATCTAGGGCACGGGTCTCCAACTTTTGGGGCTCAGGACCCCATTACGCTAGGACCCAAAAAAGCTTTACATGGGTTATAGATATCATTGTTTGCCATATTAGAAATGGAGACTAATGATTTTTTAAGAACATTTATTAACTCATTTAAATAGCAATAAATCCATTACATACTAGCATAAATAACTTATTTTTTGAAAAATAACTGTTTTCAAAAAACAGTCAAAAGAGTGGCATTGTTTTACATACTTTTGTATCTCTTTAGTATCTAGCTTAATAGAAGATAGCTAGATTCTCCTATCTGCTTCTGCAGTCAATCCATGTTGTTTTGGTTCAAATAGATGAAGAAAATTGAGTCTTACATACATTTAGTTAAGAATAAATAGGCAAATAATGTCTCAGCAGCATTATGAAAATAGTTTTGACCTCTTGGACCCCCTGAAAGGGTCCCTGGGCTAGCCACACTTTGAGAACCACTAAAATAGAGGATTTTCTTCAATATATTTGAGCTCTAAATTTGAGAACTCAGTCATATCCTTTGGTCATTTCCTTTTGGTAGTGTGATGGGTAGATATTCAAGGGGCTTAGCCTCTGAGATGCTGGTAGTGAGATCCTGGCAGGATAATCTATTAGTCTGGCAAAGGGATTTAGATCTAGTTGCCCCAGGACAAGACACTGAGGCAGTGCCATAAGGGTTTGGGATTCTCTGTCCTTAGCTAATATGTTTGGAGGCCTTAAAGTCAGTGAGATGATTTAGCAATGGGTTCCTTAAAATAATTAAGGCATGATTTGCCATGCTTGATGGTCTGGCTTTGGGGTTTTCACCTCTTAAGAAGCATCTTTGTGCTCATTTGCTGTTTTATATTCTGGCTTTCAAGAGGCAAAATCTGGTGTGAAAATGCAGAATGCTTCCTTTCCCTGGATAAGCTTCTTTAAACTTCAAAAATAATAGACACATTCACTAATGACACAGGATACTCCTAGAACTGTGACTGCCCTTCAGGTCCAAAGCACACCAACACACTTTTCATTCAAAAGATTTATTCATTTTTGTGCTTTAGACTCTTAGAAACATGGAGTTCCAGACTTGGAAAGACCCGTATAAATCATCTAATCCAATCACTTCCTGAAGTCCCTTCTACAATATTCCTCCAAGTGTCATTCAACCTCTGCTTAAACACCTCCAGTGACAGGAAATCCATTGCCCAATTAGCCCATTTTATTTTTTTGACCCTATTCATAGTTGGGTTGGGGCAGCTAGGTGGTACACTGGATAGCACCCTGGGCCTGGAGTCAGGAGGAGTCATCTTAGTGAGTTCAAATCTGGCCTCAGACACTTACTAGCTAGCTGTGTGGCCTTGGGCAAGTCACTTGACCTTGTTTGCCTCAGTTTCCTTATCGGTAAAATGAGTTGGAGAAGGAAATGACAAACCACTCTAGTGTCTCTTCCAAGAAAACCCCAAAAGGGGTCACAAAGAGTCAGACACAACTAAAATGACTGAACAACAAAATTGATAGGCAGTGAGGGGAATTACAATGATCTGAATTCTCCTACCACACCACCCATTAGTTCTAGCTCTCCTTTTATCACATGATAGCCCTGGAAGTCATGGTATTATGACATGGTATAGTTAGAAGGGGTGGGGAACCTGAGACCTCGAGGCCACATGGGGCCCTCTAGGTCCTCAAGTGTAGCCCTTTGACTGAATGCAGCCTTGAGCCACATGGGGCCTCGAGGCCACAGGTTCCCCACCCCTATGCAATGATAACTCTTTTCTAAGCTAAGCACCCCCAAGTTCCTTTATCCAATTATTTCCCATCCTGGCATTCCTCATCCTCCTCTCCCTTCTCTGCATGCACTACTGCTTCTCAATGTCCTTTCTGAAGTGTGGTGCCCAGAACTGAACACATTACTCCATATATAGCGAGAGGGTTGGGGCAAAGGACAGACAATAGAACTGCCACCTCCCTTGTTCTGAACTTGGTGCTCCTCCTGACTTTTGAACCATTGCCTCATGTTGACTCACATTGATCTTGGAACCCACTGGAAACCCCTGGACCTCTTTTAGCTCATGAAAAGCTTGGCAACTCTACTTCTCCCATCCTGTGCATGTGCAGTTGGTTTTTTGGGCTTGTATTGGATTGTGCGTTCACTGCCGCTACATTTCAAAGTAGATGTTAGATAATAAGGTCAATCAGGACCGAGCCAGCTGTTGGGGAGCATATAACAAAGAACAAGCAGCTGCTCTCCCCAAGACAAAATTCCACAACGCAGAAGAAATCATTGACAATTAAGAAACCAGGTCAGAATTTACTAGAAAAAGCAAAGAGGAAATTTTTTTGATTTCAGATTTTTTTTCTTCTCATATTCACTCAGAACCCTTCAGCACTACAATGTACACATTGTAGAAGGAAAAAACACACATATTATTGAAGTCCTGGTTTCTGTTTGAATAGAAGTAAAAACCTTTTTACTGGCTATAATCACATGCTGAAGTTTGTCTCCAGAATTCCTTAAAGGGACAAAAAGAACAGCACATGTATCATGATATGTGAAGAAACTGAGGGTCTGAGACCACACAGTCATGCAAAAGACTGAGTCAGCTGCAGGACTGATTCCACAGGAAACTGGCTGAAGCCAAACATGAGATAGTCTTGGGAGGGACCTCAGAGGCCAAGGAATCCAACCATCTCATTTTACAGTTGAATAAACTGAGGCCTAGAGAGGTCTATCAATAATCATGGGGTCAATTAAGTAGGAAATGGCAGAGTCATGATTCACACCCAGATCCTCTGATGCCAAATTCGGTGCTCAATCACACTCCAAATCATTTCCCCAGATTTTTTTTGCCATCGGCACAGTGAAGAAAACATTTCCATATGGGGTAAGGGAATGAGAATTTATTAAACTCCTACTATGTGCTAAGTGCTTTACAAGTATTACCCAATTTGATACTCACAACAAGCCTGGGATGTATGTGCTATTATTAACCCATTTTACAACCAAAGAAACTGAGGCAGGCAAAAGTTAAATGACTTGCCTAGGGTCACACAGCTGCCAAGTTTCTGAGGTAGAATTTGAACCCAGATCTTCCAGAGCCCAGGCCCAGCACCACCTAGCTGCTTGTAGGTGCTTATACTTTCGTAGCATTTGCCCTGAGATGCATCTTGAGGTAGTGAAGAGTGAGCTGAAGTTGGAGTTAGGAAGACTTGCTTCTGAAGAAACTGAGGCAGGCAAAAGTTAAATGACTTGCCTAGGGTCACACAGCTGCCAAGTTTCTGAGGTAGAATTTGAACCCAGATCTTCCAGAGCCCAGGCCCAGCACCACCTAGCTGCTTGTAGGTGCTTATACTTTCGTAGCATTTGCCCTGAGATGCATCTTGAGGTAGTGAAGAGTGAGCTGAAGTTGGAGTTAGGAAGACTTGCTTCTGATGCATACCGACCAGGTATATTACTCTAAAGGAGATACTTAGAGTCTTAGTGTCTGAGGCAACTATAAATTGCAGAACAATTACTAACCTGCATTTGTAGAGAAAGTTTTCCTCCCTGGAACTCCCTACACCGATGAAACCGGAGATCTGGACCCCCATCACTTACCTGTGACTAAAAATGTTTAAAAAGAAAAGAAAAAAACCAAAACCAAACAAAAAACCCCTTTCAGACAGGCCCAGCTCATTCAGCTTTTAGATACTTGTGGTGAAAGCAAAAGGTCTCATGGTGACACCAGTGGAGGGGCCAGGGCTTCCCTTTATGGTGGCTGCTGTTGCTGCTGCATCCCTTTGAGGATGGGGAGGGACCGAGGCTCTTGTGGCAGAGTAGCGAGAAAATTAGATTCAGAGTTGGAGCACCTGGATTCAAATCCTACCATTGCCACTAGCTAGCTATATGACCTTGTCCAGGCCTTAATTTCCTCGAATGCAGATCAGAATATGGCAAGTTCATAGGAGAGTTTAAAAACAAAAAAAACAGCATGAGACCTTAGAGCAGGAAGAGCCAATACCGGAGGGCTTCATAGGGAAGAATTTTGACAAGCTGAGATGATGAGAGATCATTTCAGATGAGGGGTTGGCATAGACAAAGGCATGGAGACCAGAGAGGATGGGAAGTAGGCCAGTTTGAGACAGGCATAGCCTGAGTGGAGGGCAATGGTGAGAGCTAAGGCTGAAAGAATCATATGGAGTCAGACTAGGGAGGACTTAGAATTGGCAGGTGTTTATATTTTATTCAACAGGTAATAGCTTACCAAAAATTTTTGAGCAGGAGAGAGATGCTAAAATAGTGGTTTATTAGGAAGCTTAATCAGGCGGCATATCCAAGATGGAATGGAAGGGTAGGCAGAGATGATTGAATGGCCCAGACAGTTTTGAAGAGTGTTGCCAGCTTCTCCCTTTGGTCTGGAGAGAACTGAGATGTCTCCAAGGTTCCCACCTGTTTTCAAACACCTCAAAAAAAAAAAAGTGGCCTTCGGTTACTTCGATTTTTGGGTTTGGTCCCAGCCGCCTGGTGGACCCTGGCAATTTCTTTCTTGGGTTTCTTGGTATTTCTCCCATGTAAATAGATTGAGGAAGCAGCTGTGGGGAGACTTGACTCCTGGCATATAGGAGAATACCTGGCATTGGCTGAGCTTTCACAAAGGGTTTTGATTAACGACTGCGTGAATGGCACGGGGTGTGAGTTCACCTTACAGGTATGGGCTCATAAACCCCTCTTTCCTCCATGTAGATGTTTATCCCAGGCCCCAGAGGATGGGTAATTTATGATGCTGAACCTTTCCAACAGCTAATGCTGATGGCCAGAGAGTGAGATCCCAAGGAAAAGGCAGGGACTCAGCTGAGTTCCTATTAGTTATAGATGTCAAACTATATGAAATGGGCAAAATTTACAAGATTGGGCTTTGATCCAATTCCTTACACATCTGCTCTGGGCCCAGGACAGGGGAGAAGGAAGAGAGGCCTACTGGGGGGCTGGTCAGGAAAGAGGAAAACACATTGTCGTAGCCCTTCCCCCTCTTGATTCTCAGCCCCAAAAGATGGCCAGTCTAGCGGATCAGAAGCAGGGGAGGCATAGGACTCAGCAGAGGAGAGAGATGGCTGTGGTTCATGGGAGCATAGATTTAAACCTAGAAAGGCCTTAGAATTCAACTAGTCCAATTCTATCATATTGCAGATAATAATAATTTTAATAATAATAACTATCAAAGTACTTTCCATATGTATCTCATTTGGTTCCAACGACCAGCGCTACCCTGTTGGTTGTCTGACTTTGTGACCCCATTTGGGGTTTTTCTGGCAGATACTGGAGTGGTTTGCCATTTCCTTCTCCAGCTCCATTTCTAGATGAGGAAACTGAGGCAAACAGGGTTAGGTGACTTACCCAGGGAGCTAGTGTCTGAGGCTGGATTTGAACCCAGGCCCTCCTGACTCCAGGCCCAGTACTCTATCCACTGTGCCACCTAGCTGCCCCTAGGCAGGTCATTTAATTTCTATTTGTCTCAATTTCCTCAACTGTAAAACGAGAATCATAACACCACCTACTTCCCAGGGTTATTGTGAGGACCAGATGAGATGATCTTTATAAAGCACTTAGCATAGTGTCTGGCGCATGGTAGTTGTTATATAAATTACTACTACTACGACGACGACGACGACGACTACTACTACCATCACTACCACCGCTACCACTATTACTACCTGGAGTGTTTGACCCGCTCCAAGGAACTCATCAGCAAGTTGTCTGCTCCCTTTCTGTGTGCCCAGCTTTATTAATGTATTAATACGTAACCACTTAACTGTGTGTGGCTCTGAGCTCTCCCCTGTGTAGAGAGACTTCCCCTTGACTGCCCAAGGGGACCTGATACTCTAAGCTAGGGATCTCCAACTCAAGCTTTTGTTTGTTCTAAGTAGATAACACTCATCTATTTGCACTTCTGCTATCTAAATCTCTGTTTCTCTTCATAAAGACATGTGTACTCAATTATATATTCATCTGAACAAATAATAGCCAACGTTTATAAAGGGTTTTATCGTTTGCCAAGTGCTTTGCATATATTATCTCATTTGAGCCTTACAACAACCCCAGGGAGATAGGTGCTACAGGTTTCATTATCCCCACTTTACAGACGAGGAGACTAAATCTCAGAAATGTTAAATGACTTGTTCTTGATCACACAGAAAGTAAGTGTCAGAGACAGGTTTTGAACCTGAGTTTGGATCTAGTGCTCTATTGAGTACAGCACACTCATGTCAAGGATTTCATGATATGACTCAGAGGGCTGCTAGTCACTGGAAGCAGTGGGTCATGGGTTAGAGATCCCCATTGTAAACTGTTCTCGTGCCTCTAGACCCAAGCATAGAGACAACAGAGAAGAAATAGATGGGGAAGGGTTTGCATCACACAAAGACCTATCCCCACTAATCAACAAGCATTTAGTAAGTGTGTTATATGTTCATGCAGGGCATTCTGGGAGATCCTGAGGATACAAAAACAAAGAAAAAGAAAGAAAAAGAAATAACCACTACCCACAGGGAGTTTATGTTCTTTCCACAGGCAGATTTTCTCTCCAGTTAACTGTTGTGATTATTTTGGTGATGCACTCACAAAGAGGGAGCCATAAGCTGCCTTATCCTTCCCAGGTATCCTCTTGTGTCTCATTAGAGCAAGTAAAGAGCTTTGGAGGCCTTTCTTGATCATTCTAGCCTTCACGGATCTCTCTATCATTCAATGCTTATACCACTTATTATTTGAACTGTACACTGGGTATTTGTGAGTGGGGGTGGGGAGGAGAGGAGGACTCCAGAATTGAGATTTTACAAGTGTAGGGAATCAAGTTGTCAATGTGGGAACTCCCTCCACCCATACAGACCTGGAACTCCTCTTTTATTCAAAGTTTTTGACACTTCCCTGGGGCCACAGAAAGGCTGTGAGTTCCCATGCCTGGAATTCTCTCACTCCTTATCTCCTCTTCCTGGTTTCCCTCAAGTCCCAGCTAAAATCTCAACTTCTACAGGAAGCCGTTCCAGTTCTCCCTTAATTCTAGTGCCTTCCCTCTGCTGATTATTTCTAATAGTTGTGTGCATGTTGTGCCCACCATTAGACCCTGAGTTCCTTGAGATTGTCTTTTATCTTTGTTTGTGCCTGGCACATAGTAAGGGCTTAATAGGTGTTTAGTGCCTGGCACTGCTAGTTTGTGTCAAAGGTTTGACTTGAACCTATGTCTTCTTGGCTCGGAGGCAATCTCTCTATCCACTATACAGACTAGGTCTTAATTACTCAATGTCTCGTTCTCTAGGGAAGGAGAAGGAAGGGAATAAGCATTTATATAGCTTGCTTTACAAATATTTCTCATTTAATCTTCACAACAATCCTAGGAAGGTGGTGCTATTAATATCCCCATTTTTCAGTTGAAGGAACTGAGGCAAACAATAGTTAAGTGACTCGCCTAGTGTGTTTGAGGCTATATTTGAACTCAGGTCTTGCAGGCCTAGTGCTCCATCCACTGGGCCCATCTAGCTGCCTATAGTTGCATTTTGTGTGAGTTTTGTGTCTAGCCAGACTCTGAACTCCCTAAGGGCAGGCACTATATCTTGGAACTCATAGAATCATAAAGGAACTGTCAAAAATCCTTTATTTTAATTATCCCATTTTACAGAGAAGAAGATCCAGGCCCCCAAAAGGGAAAGGAACTTGTCCATAATCCCTCTATAGCAAAGGGTAGGATTTAATTCTAGGGCTCTTGACTATCATCCCCCATCTTCACTCATCCCGCTTCTTCACAGTCTTCTCTGTTGTCAAACGGATACCAACAAGGGCCTGGTAACATAGCAGTTGTTTAGGACATGCTTGCTGAAAGACACGTTGGTAGAAGTTGGTTACCTTTTCCATCACCTCCTCAAGTGGCCCTCTGCCCACAGCACGGTGCGAAGTTGATTGATGGATATAGTCTCTCTAGGTGCTGATACCCTCAGCACTCTGGAAATGCCAGCTGTTGCTTTTGTGGTCGAGACAGCCACCAGATGTGACCAGGCCCCTACACTGTTTTGTTCTTCAATGTTTCTGAAAAATCAGACCCTTGCAGATCTCAGGGCTCATTTAGTCCAAGATCTTCATTTTATACATAAGGATAATATTAAGTCATGTTTATTTGACACCCTCGGAGGCTTCAGTACTTTGGAAGTGCTTTCCTCCCAATAACCCTGTGAGGGAAGCAACCTTAGCCTGAACTTTGATTTCATCATGGTAGGGAACGCTTAGTGTGGAAGTTCCTTCCAACAATACATATCGGCAATGGGACTATAACTTCTAGTCCCAGAGTTGGGGTTCTTAACTTGAGTTCCTTGCCAATCCATTGATTTCAGGGGCTTTGTGAAGTTGGGTGGGAAAAATGTCTTTATTCTCATAAATAAATCTAAATAAATAAATAAATCTGAAAATCAAAAGTTGAACTGGAATTTACATCTTCCTGATTCCGAAGCCAGTATTTGGTCTATGATGCCATGCTGGTAAGCCAGTGGCACACCAGGTGTTTCTACACCAGAAGTTCCCTACAGTGTTAAAATCACAATTCCAGGCTAAATGTTACCTTTCTCACAGGGGTATTGAGAAGAAGAAAATGATAAAGTGTTGCTATTCTCTCTCTCTCTCTCTCTCTCTCTCTCTCTCTGTCTCTCTCTCTCTCTCTCTTTCTCTCTCTCTCTCCCTCCCTGTCTTTCTGTCTCTCTCTCTCTCTGTCTTTTGCTCTCACTCTGTCTCTGTGTCTATCTGTCTCTCTCTCTCTCTCTCTCTCTCTCACACACACACACACACACACACACACACACTTTTTTAAAACAAAGAAAGTATTCCCCAAGAGTAGAAGTTGGGGAGTTTGTGGCAGAGCCAGGACCTAAGTTGAGATGTTCTGGGGTTTGTTTTTTGGTGACTCCTGTTCTAACAGTATCCCCATTTGAAGTAAAGGGAGGGGGCTCAAATATTTTTCTCTTAGGGTATTGGAAATGTGGCGTTGTGGCAGGTAGGAGTGCTGATTATCAAATGCTATAGGGCTGCCTCATGTCCCTGGATTCTGGAGAGAAAAGGAAAAAAGATATTCTAATCCAAATAGTAAGAAATTGTGGTGGGAAGGGAAAGAGAATAGAGGTGGTCTATTTTTATAGGGTTTATTGCATGGACTCAACTTTGCCTTTCAGAGGGTTATCCGGGAAGGAATGTGTCAAGTTTCCTGATTTTCTTGTGCCTCTGTAGCCAACCTGTCAAACATTCCTTGGGTGAATTTAAACCAGCCCTCCTATCTCCAGTGCTTGAAGAAAGACCAAGCCCTGCCTGCAAGTGTTCAAGGTCATGCAAGAAATATGTTACCTTTATTTAGACAGATGTTGGGAGAGAGCTCAAGTCCAGATTTTTCAGTGGATTCTGAAGGTAGCAGCTGGTTTTCCTGCCAATCCTTTGATCCTGCCTTGAGAACACCCTATGGGTTGGAGGAAGAAAATAGTCATCCTTTTCACATGTAAGCTACTACTTAACTTGGTGGCACTAAAGGGGAATTATTCCCTCCTCCTGCCAGTGAATACTTTTAACAAAACTCAATCCAGCTTAAAGTGAAATACGACGAAATTCAATTTCCAAGCCAGGGATCAAAGACTATTGGACTAGACAAGGATGGATTGGAAACGAAATGGATGTGTTATCTTGAAGTTATGGTATGACTTAGGGCATGAATCCTGCTCACCCACGAAAAGATATCAGAAACCTTTCTGGATCCTTGCTTTCCCAGAGAAAGTTTGGACAAGAGGAGTCTATTTTCTCTTGATTTAATTTATAATTATTTGACCCTTTGCATTTGTCAGAACTCTTTCCGAGGCATTACGTCATTTTGGCCGGGATCCTGCAACCTTGGGGGCAGATGTGCCCTAAGGAAGAGGGAAAGACTCAGAAGGTTCTGACAAGGATGGTTGCCACTGACCTTGAGACCCAAATTCATCAAAGCCAAATGCCTTTGGATGAGCTCTGGCAGCTTGACAACATGGACCGACTTAGGAAGAAGCATAGGCCTTGCTTAGTGAATGACTGCTGAGTGAGTTTGGTTTTGAGGGGAACCCTCACAGAACAAAGGAAGCACACAGGTAGTTGCAAAGGGAAAGCCACTAGGGAACACCTGACCCATCACAGCTGCACTCCTATACTGTGGTGAACCTCTGTCTCCCTCCGTCCTCCCATTCCTCTTTCTCCTAGCAGCACCATCCACTGCACTGGCAGAGCTAGGAGGGCTAATTCCCCTTAATTCCACTGAACGCTCCATTTCTCTGTGCTTATATATACTGATGGGAGAGACTGATGCCCTCCTCAGGACTACCGACCATGGCTGCTGCCTTGCTTTCATCTCCCCCCACTCCCAATACCTCCACCTTACCACCTCCCCCCAAGCCCCTTCCAGCTCAACTGTATTACTTTTCCAGCTGTACTAACACTGTGATCTTCATAATATGAGAATGCTGGGAGAGATGCAAAATGGCCTTCTGACTCTTATTCCCCTTCTTTCTCTCCTCCCCCCATTATGCCCAGATGCCTCTTAGAAGGAAAAATAAAATAAAAATACAACAATTTGCTGTTCTTCCCAACCCCATCTCAACTGCCTTGGCAGTGGAAGGAATGTACAAATTCCAAATCTGTTTTTTTCACCATTCCAAATGACAGATGGATACTGATATGGCATGATGTTTGCCCAAAGCCAGTAGCATCTAGTCATTTTGATAGGAAGCTAAAGCACCAAACATATTCCCCACAAAGTGAGAAACGATTAAATACGCATGAAGGAAAATCAAAGTTTCCTTCACAAGTCTAACCCATCCTTCTGTTCTTTCCTTCTAGCCTCTGTGAAGTACATACACTCACTCCAAGGCTGTTTTTCTCAAGGATCCAACCAACATTCCATTAAATATTAATTACTTCCATGGATCCATGATCTCATCAGAATGGGTGCTTCCTTCCTCTAGCCCACAAGTAATTCATTACTAAGCATTTAAGTGTATTCTGTGTCAAATACTAGGAATAGGACAAAAATGAAACATTTCCTGCCCTAAAGGAGTTTACATCCTCTCAGGAAGCATGCACATATAATATATACAAAATAGAGGGATAAGGACCAGATCTGCGATTTCATTGGAAGAGACAAGACAAGAATTTATCAAGCACCCGCTTTGTGCCAGACACAGTTCTAATTGCTTTACAAGTATTAACTCATTTGTTCCTCTCCACAACCCTGTTGTAGGTGGTATTAGTATCTCCATTTTATAGTTGTGAAAACTGAAGCAGACAGCGGTTAAATGACTTGCCCAGGGTCATACACCTAGTAAGGGGCTGAGGCTGGATTGGAACTCAGGTCTGCAGTTTTGTATCACCTAGCTGCCTCATGGTCTGGGAAACTCCTACACCTCTACCAATATCACTTTGGTAGCTGTGTGGGAGATGAATTAAAGAGGGTTGGTGTAACTCACACTATATCCATGACTTTCCATCCTATGTGAATCTCATCCTTGTCTTTCTATAAATCTATGCCCCCCCCCAATATTTCATCAGTGTGGTGCAGGTCTTCTTCTGATCCCTTAAATAGTCTTTAAATAGAAGTACTTGGGACATTCACTGGTGATTCCTCACTCTTGATTCTCCTCCTTTTCTGATTATACATAAGCTTTTGAATGTCTGTGAGCTATTTATCATGTATACATCATCGCTGGCAATATCCTTTTAAATGGTGAGGGTCTCTAAATATACAAAGTCACTTCAATTAAATTCATAGTTGATCAAGAGCTACTCAACTGACCATCAACTTTGAAAAAATATCAGATGAGAAATACTCTCACCTAAATAGAGCGTGCAGTTGGATGGGCAGGCAATTGAGTTAATTCATTGGTACACACACACACACATGCACACACACACACACACAAACCCTTATATGGGAACTGCTAATGGACAACAAATTGGCCCCAGAATTAAATGGAAGGAGGAGCTGAGTCTGGATCACATTTGGAAAATCACATACTCTCATTTTCAGTGAATCCAAACTCCATGGCTTCTGCAAAAGCCCCTCTGCTTAGTGCCAGTATTTTTCCAGGGATTCTGTATGGATGTGAATCATGCAACATCATGACCTAGAATCAGAATTACAGGTGGAAGAAAGATCAGTGAAAAGAACCATGGCTGGTGTAAGTAGCTAGAGCACATTACCAATGATGACTAGCATTTAAGAAATTTAATTCTGTTGCAGAGAAAAAACAAACAAACATTCACTGTGGCAGTAAATTGGAAGGCACAGGACAAGGAAAAGGAAAAAAATGTCAACTGGAGTTTGTTTCATCTGTGTTCTTCATTGGCGCTTACTTTCTTCCATAGAGATATGCTCTGAGAAGTGGCTCTCCATGTGCAGGATGAGCTGTCACTCTCTCTGGACTTCAGTTTCTTTATTTACTAAATGAGGGCACTGGACTATGGGATCTCTGAGATCCTTTCTATCTGGAACCAACCAAAAATCTGTAAGTCTAAGTCCTTCATAACCACTATATCCAGGAGGTGCCTGAAAGTATTTCTTCCCGATTGGTGGAATATCTAGTTTACTACTTAGGGTCATAAAGAGATTATAAGAAAATGTCGTATTTTGCCTCCCCTTTTGAAATATAATGTATGTATATATTTCTTTTAAAAAATTTTGACTAGACCTTGTATTTCATCAATATAGGCAGTTCTCAGTAAGAAACTCTGTATTACCAATGAAGATCAGAAAGCTCTCTGCCATTTATTGCACTCTTAGGGAGGTGCTTGGGGCCACTAAGAGGTTAAGTGACTTACCCAGGACAACAAAGTATATGTCAGAAGGAGGATTGGAACCAAGGTCTTCCTGATTCCAAGGACAACTCCACTATTCCATGTTGCTTCTTGTTCATTTGCTTGTTGAGTTTTTTAAAATTATTTGAAATATATGCTTATATATGACACATCCCAAAGTTTTAAGTTTTAGTAGCTTAAAACTTCATTAAGACTTTTGGGATACCCTGTATTTGTATTGTATGGCTTGGGATAGCTGGGTTATAACACAAGAGGACAAGATCCGAGTCCTCTTTCTAGGCTTTTCTTGTGGCTGGCTGTGATTTGGGTAAATCGCTCTTCTTAAAAGGGGCTCAGTTTTCCCAACTCTACAATAAGACAAATGGAGAAAGTTGAACTACAGGCTCTGCAAGGCCCCTTGGCAAGTTGCTTTGCTATTGTGTGCTTCACAGTCTTCATCTCTCAAGTGGAGATGATGATACTTATATTTCCTATCTCATGGGGCTGTTGTGAGAAAAGAACTTTCTGAAGTATAAAATATGATGGAAATGTGAACTGAGATGATTCCTGCCTCTATGGGAAATTCTCTGAATGCTATGCATGTAAGGGCCACAGGATAGATACTCACTGGTGATGTCAAACATCTTTCAGTTTGGGCTTTGCTAGGTGGGAACCCAGCCAGACAACGCTTATTTATACAGATGTGTGAATCCTATACCAGACTGTAATATCCCACAGACCCTAGTGTGAGAAAGAAAAAATGAAGTTGACTGAATTTCAAGCAGAAAGGCCCCTTACAAAAATAGGCCTTTTTCTCCTTTATGAGTCTTAAAATTCACCGGGATCTATGACCAATAGACTCAGATATCATGCAATAAGTAATAAATTATGGTCCTGAGTTTTTTAATATGATGAGAAACATTCAGTTCTCTTCCTTGGCAAGGTTGTAAGATTACCCAGGGTGAGGGTGGGGGAGCAAAAGGTAATAGACTTGACAGTATTAGACAGCTAGAGACAAGTGATCTTTCCTAACTGGCACTATGATTTTCAAAGCTGTCTTGAGTACTTGTCTTATTGAGGTATGGAGAAGAGCTATAAGATTCAGCCATCAACTGGAGATGGCAGTAAGATTACATCATCCACTTTTAGCATTCTCTTTGTTTGAGACAAACTGAGAAAGGGATAACTGTACTATTTATTATTGACATCTTTGGGGTTTTTTGTTGTTATTTAGTCATTTCAGTTGTTTCTCACTCTTCGTGACCCCATTTGGGGTTTTCTGGAGTGGTTTGTCATTTGCTTCTCCATCTTTCTTTTTTACATCACTTTGATTTCCAAATCTATCTCTCCCTTACCTAGTCAGCTATCCCTTGTAAGAAAGAATAAAAAAGAAAGGGGTGTGGTGTACATCCCTAGTCCCCTACTTTTGCAAAGAAAGGGGGAAGGTGCCTTTTCTTATTTCTTCAATGGGGCTAAGCCATTTACAGCATTAAGTTTAATTTTTTTCTGTCTGTTTCCATTGTTATAATTGTTGTGTGTATTGTTTTCCTTGCTCTGCTTGCTCTATGCATCATTCCATCTATGTCTTCTTAAAGAGACCCTTTAAAAATTGAATGTGATTCTGTGCAATTATGAATGGATAATTTCAGCCATTAGGAGAAAAAACCAATTCCCTCATGAGGAGAAGGGGACTTAATGGATGGAGTTAGAATGGAAGGATGTGAGTCCTAGATTCTAGTGTAACAGTCCTATTAATCTTCTGGACCTTGTATTTTTCCTCTGAAAAACGGAGGCAAGAGGAAAGAATGTCCAAATACCCTTCTAGAGCTAAACTTCTGCACTCTGTTATTCTTTGACCTTATTAGATGGGTCACTGTGATGCAGTGGGAAAAACCTCTGAACAAGGAGTTAACAGACATGGTCTTAACAGAGATTAGAAAGTTGTTTTTGTAGACGGGAGTACTCAGATTGCAACAAATTCGACTGAACAAATATTGACTAGGTGCCTGCTAAGGTACTGTCTTAGGTACTGAAGACACAAAAATGAAAAAAAAATTGGCATAGTCCTTGCCTTCAGTGAGCTTGCAATCCAGCAGTGGGATAAGATACCTACACAAATCAGTATGATGCAAAATAGAATGTAATTAGGTTACAGGAGAGATCCAGACAAGGACCTATAAGAAATAGAAAGGGAAAGAAATCTCCTTTACCTGGGAAGATCATAGTAGATTTCATGGAGGAGGAGGAGGAAGAAAAAGACAAAGAGCAGCCACCTGATCTGGGCCTTGAAGAAAGAGAAAGATCCCAATGTATCACTACATAGACCAAGTGCTTTCTGGGTGTGCAGGGATACAGCATATGGGAGTGTACAGAAGTGGAGTGGAATGGCATAAATTAGGCTGGAAAGGTAAGCCATAACCAGATTGAGGTGAGCCTTAAGTGCCAGCCTAAGGCATCTGTGGTTTATCTCAGAGACAATAGAATCCCACTCCAGGGTTTTCAGCATTGGGGGTAGCATGCTCAGACCTGAACATTAGAAAAGATATTTTCACAGCTGTGTAAATAAAAGATTGAAAAGAGAGAGAGAGAGAGCCCATTTAGGAGGCTGTTAATAATCATCCATATACGAGAGAATGAAAGCCTGAGTAGTGTTGGTGTCAGTGTGAGAGAGATGGGGAAAGGGGAGGACCAAAGATGATTCTGAGACCCAGAGTCTGCTTGGGTGGTGGTGCCCTCAACAGAAAATGGGATGTTGGGAGAAGGGACTGATTTAGTAGAAGGAAGGAAGAGGAGAAAACAGTGCATTCTATTTGGGATGTGTTGAATTTAAGATGTTGGTGGCTTGGCAGGAGGGTTTTCCATCAGGACATCGATGATGTAGGATCCAGATCTCCTATGCAACCTTAAGTCAAAGCCACATAGATGAGAGCTCAATTGTTTTGCTGGACTTGGAGGTATAGGAATCAGCAGTGTAAACAGTGCTCTGGAGTCCTGACTAAGGTGGTACCATGGTTTTTGGTACCTGAGTCATCATCCAGGCCTGAGTTCTCGTCTCATTCAGTTAGATTTTTTTTAAGCTTATTACCTAGAGATTTATTTTGTATGACTTGCTTGGCCAAAACTGTTCACTAAGGGCATGTATGTGCATGTGTGTGCATGCATGCATGCATGCGTGCATGTGTGCATGTGTGCATGCATGTATGTGCATGTGTGTGTATGCATGTGTGTGCGCACACACCCGTGTGTGTGTGTGTGTGTGTGTGTGTGTGTGTACTTGGCAGGAGAGAGAGAAACTTCATGTCTACAAAGCCTTGTAACCAGTTTGGTCCTTTTAGGGCAGGTCCACCTCATGTTCAAAACTAAGCATGGTTGGATGATCGTAATCTACCCTTCCCTTTGCAGGGGAAGGAGACGTGGAAAATTTGAGATGCTTCACGATCTGCCCCAACTGTACTTTCTAGCCCCATTTCCCCTTGATTCCCATGTGAATCTTCTATTCCAGCTGGGCTAAGAGTTCTAGACTTGGAGTCAGGAAGATGAGTTCAGATTCTGCCTTGGATATTTGCTAGCTATATGACCCTGGGCAAGTCACTTAACTTCTCACATCCTTAGTTTCCTCATCTGAAAAGGAAGAGGGTTGACCTCGATGATGACCTCTAAGGTCTGTTCCATTCCTAAATCTATGATCCTGTACTCTCCTCACTGTCACCTGGCCCACTGTTTCAGGCTTATTCCTACCTCCACAGGTTTGCCCACACTGTGTTCCCTGCTTGGAATGTTCTCCACTCAATCTTCTTCCAAGCCAGATTCTATCAGTCCTCCAAGGTCCATTTGAAGTCCCATTCCTCTAGGAAACCTCCTCTGACCATAAGACCCCCATGTTCTCTCCCTCTCTCATTCCCTCAACTCTCCTTTCCCACAGCCCGCAGTTTACCTTATCTTCTCAAGTAGATAACGAGCCCCTTGAGGACAAAGATCACGGCTCGTGCTTCTTGATATCCAAGTCTTGAGGACAGGAACTTGAACCTGGCAGTCCCAAGATTCCTCTTACACTTATAAGGCACTTGCCATTTACAAAGCACTTTTATATCCATGTTCTCATTTTTGAGAGGCTGGTGGTATGATAGGCTTTTCCTAACTTTAAGTTAGGAAGATTTGGATTAAAATCCTGCTTCAGAATCTTCGTAGCTCTGTGACTCCTGGGCAAATCACTGAACCTCCTTGGGCCTCGGTCTCCTCATTTGTAAAGTGATGGGGAATGTCCTTCCTAGCTCTCAATCGATCATCCTGTGATCTGTACAGAGTTGTGGCCTCTAAGGTCCTTTTCAGCTCTAAAATCTATGACCTATGATATGTGATCCTCATGAGAACCCTGGGAAGGTGGCAGGGCAGGGGCTGTTCTCCCCCATTTTACAGGTGTGGAAAGTAAGGCTTCTTCAGGTCACGTGTCTAATAAGTAGAAGGTTCAGGACTCACACCCTGACTTCACTTTCTACTATTTACCACCCTGCCTGTGCATAGTAGGAAGCACATATTTGTTGATAATGATGGAATAATAGGAAAGGACACAAGACTGAGAATCAGGAGACCTCAGTTTCAGCCTCTAGCTCTGACGTCAGTTCTCTTTGTGACCTTGGGAAAATCACTTCCCTTCCCTAGGCTTAGTTTTCTTCTCCATAAATCTAGGGTATTGGCTTAGCTGGTGTTTCATGTGACTGCTTTATCTCTAAGATCTGTACTCCTACGAGTTCTCTGGAATCTCCGCTTTTAATATAGCCTGACTGTGAAATGTGGCTGGAGATGCAAATAGCGGGTGTAGAGGTGAAGACTTTTTAGTTGGCCTGATTGAAGGATGAAGAGTTAGCAAGATCAGAATGCTCAAATGGAAAATAATAGTGCCTTTTGTGATCTGTGCTTGACAGACAGGTGAGAGACAGAATTGTCTTCTTTGATTGCTGCCCTTGGTGCCTGATCCAGCTCCAGAGTGGCCACACCCAGTGGACCTGGCTGAATTCCACTGTGACATCCCCCCCACCCCCAGTTTGCCGGTTGATTCAAACCAGACTCCCCGCTTTGTTTGAAGGCCGCGTTCGCTGGGTGATGGATTACAGCAGCGAGCCTACCCCTGCTCAGCTCAGCTTCCTGACCACTCGTTGGCCAACGGCTACATTGCATCCAGTCAGACTTTATTATAAATAAAATTCTGCAGCCATCCCCTCGCCTCTCCTTCCACCACCCCTTTGTGGGCTGTCCAACAATGAAAAAGCTTCAAAGTATTTTTATGCAACATTTACAACTGAGAGCTATA
Organism: Trichosurus vulpecula; assembly: GCF_011100635.1. Lineage (NCBI taxonomy): Eukaryota > Metazoa > Chordata > Mammalia > Diprotodontia > Phalangeridae > Trichosurus > Trichosurus vulpecula. The sequence goes on from NC_050581.1 coordinate 74,394,772, forward strand.
CAAAATCTGACAGGTGTTTACAACAGCCGCTATCTGGCCATTTGCTGGGAAAACGCCAAAATCCATAGGTCTGTACGGAAAGTCCTATCTGCAGATGTGTCTCCAGGGAAAGTCTTTTGGTTAGCCCAGGGCCTGAGTGTCTAAGACCCTGTCCATTGTGGTGCTTATAGTAGGTGATTGGAAATCCTTCTTGATGGATAGAATGGTTGACTGTTCTATAGCTCTCATCTTAGCTCACCCTGGCAAATACTGCTCCCTGTGTCTCTTTCTCTCTGTTCCCTCACTCTCCCTGAAACAAACTCCAGGGATTTCCTATTTTGCTCCTGGGTGTTCTTGGCAGGCAACGGATATCTCTGGCCTAGAAAAGAAGATGGTGCCAGCCGAGGGAAAGATAAATGGAACACGGCTGGCAGCATTGGATCATTTGATGGAGTGGCAGGGCCATAAGCCTGTGCCAGGGATGGGTGGATCTTGGCAAGTTTGTCATAGTGTGGTGCATGGGTGGTTGGCCTTTGGATAGGTGAGAAGATCTATAGGCTGGAGCAGCCATTTTGAATTCAGTTGTATATATCAGATCCCATATCAGACTGCAGGAGATCACCTGTGTTGGAGGTAGCTGACCTCTAATATTGCACACTCTTATCATGAATGGAATAACAACAGACTCTTAGAGAAGTCCTATAATATTACAGTTTTATAATATTTCATATTCAGGAGATCATCTTTATAGTTTACATAATACTTTCCTCCAAGACCTGTGAGATGTATCAAATTATTATCCCCAGTCTATAAGTGAGGAAACTAAGGCTGAGAGATAAGTGACAGTCAGAATTTGAATCCAAGTCTTATGGTCCCACTGGGAGTACAACAGTCTTCCCAGTCTACCATGCTTCCTCATAGAGATTTGGCTGCAAATCTGTATTTGTTCCATTGGTATTTGACTCATGGAAGGCTCTCAGAAAATAACCTTGCCCGCCTACTGTGTGTCATGTTTGAAAAATGTAGGATGGGTTATTTTTTTTCCTTCTTTTTTTTCTTCTTCCTTTGTGTTAACTCCCTTAAACTCTGAGTACAAGTGGCCTACACACAGCTGAGGTCCAGTGGTTGACTGATTACAAATTCAATTTAAATCCTCTCTGGGCCCTACTTTCCTCGTCTGTAAAATGAGGGGGGGGGTGGATGCAGTGATCCCTAAAGTCTCTTTTGGCTCAAAATCTATGATCCTGTGATCTGGCAAATATTTATTAAACTTCCCGTGGGCCTAGGGGCTAGGGAGAAGACAGGGAAAAGAGAAGACACGGTCTCTTTGCCTGCGGTGTGTTCATGGAGCTTATGTTGTGTGGCCCTAATGAGCCTGAGCCTTTAGCTGACCCTGGTATCTGCCTCCTGTTGGAGTGACAAGAAGAGGAGAGTTGGCCGGGCTCTTGGACATCTCAGGGTCTGCTTGGGAAGCTGGACACCAACTCTAGAATTTAGTCCACATACGTGTCCTTCAAATTACAGTAGAGAAGGGCTGTTTTTTATTTCTGCTATTATCTGGCTTTGTCATTTTGTGTTTTTCTATCCCTGGAGTGGGGTGTCTGGCCTCTGTATGTCTTTATAAACCATCAGTGTTAGCAGGAGGGCTTTGGGTGAAAAGAAAAAAAAGTCAATTGTTGGATCAGAGCCAGGCTGAGCTTTAGCTGGTGGTTTTCTCTGAAAACTTAAGAAGGGTCTGCAAGAAGGGGGGTTACAGTCCCACTGTGCACTAGCAAGACCACATCTGGACTGTTTAGTTCTGGGTGTAGAATTTTCAGAAGAGTATTGGCACATTGGAGCACATACAGAAGAAGGCAACCAGGTGGTAAGGAGACTTGAGGCCATATGGGGCTCAGTTAAAGAAACTGGGAATGTTTAGTCTGAAGAAGGGAAGACTTGAGGGGAGTAACATATCAATGTTCAAATAGCTGAAGTGTTGTCACATGGAAAACAATTAGCTTTATTTTGGGCCCAGAGTGAAGAACCAGGAGCAAATATCAGAAGTGACAAGGAAAAAAAAAAACAACCTTCCTAACTATGAGAAGATCCAACAATGACACGTGAACAGCCTTGTAAAGCAGATGCAGTATGGCCCCTTATTGGGGATGATTTAAAGGGGATCTATGCTTCGAAGGACTCGGAGGTCCTATCCAGCTCTGACATGATTCTCAGATAAGATAGTCAGTGGGTCAACAAGTATTTATTTATTAAGTGCTTACTATTTACTGGGCAATATATTTATTTATTTAAATATAATAATGTAAATACACACACACACACATATATTAAGCGCTTACTATTTACTGGGCAATACACTGAACCCTGGAGATACAAAGAAAGACAAAAATATGGTCCTTGCCCTCTGAGGAAGTAACGTGTAAACAGCTATGTACTCTCTCTCATTCTCTCTCTGTTTTCTCTCTCATTCTCTCTCTGTCTCTCATTCTCTCTGTCTCTGTCTCTCTCCTCCTCCTCCTACTCCCCTCCCTCTCCCTCCTCCTTCCATATACGTGTGTGTATACACATATACATACATACATACATACATATAAACACACACATATACACATCTCTCTCCATGTATATGTATATATACATAGAGAGAGACATATATTTAGAGACAGACAGATACATATGTGTGTATATAGTGTAAATAGAAGGTAATTTTCAGAAAGAGGACACCAGGAGGGATTAATTAGGGGGAGGGAGGTCTTTGAAAGGCCTCCTGCTAAGGTGGGATTTGAGCTGTATCTTGAAGAAAGCCAGGGAAGCCAGCAGGCAGAGATGAGGAAGGAGAGCATTCCAGATTAGGGGGATGGGAGAGGGGAACAGCCAACCAAGAGGCCTAGAGGTGAGAGATGGGTGTGTCTTGTATAAGGGACTTTTGCCAGAAGGCACACTGGATCCTAAGGGACGGGAAAGGGAATGAAGTATAAGAAAACTAGAAAGGCAGGAAGGGGTGAGTTTAGGAAGGGCTTTAAAAGCCCAAAAGAGCATTTTATATTTGAAACTAGAGATGATAGGGAGCCACTGGAATTTGCAAGATGTGTGCCAGAATCTGAGGTTCAGGCAGTCGTGGTAAATAGTGGAGATGAAAATGAGTGGTAGAAATGACTGTGTGGGCCCATTGAGCTATCTAGCTTCAGACGCACAAGGGTGAACCTCTCCTGGCGTCTGCCTTCATCCATCCTCTGGCTCCTGTATGAACACCAATACCCTGCCTTAAATAATAAAGACATGGAAAGAAGGAAAAAGAAGTGCAGGTTTAACTATTCAACTTCCCTTCTGAGGCAGAGCCTGAACTTTTGAGGGAGAATCTGTGTATGGGAGGAAAAGCGGATTTTTGTGGAAATTCTAGCGAAAGCATGTGAGTTTATGCTGTCGAAGCCCTTATCTCCCTCCTGCCCCTGCCCCTGCCATTTCTAGAACTCCACAAAGGAAACATTGCCAGCACTCCAAGGAAGGCTAGATGGGATGGGCTAGAAAACATTCAGTTGGACCAGATGATCAAACTGGAAGAGCCGTCTAGCTCTGAAACCCATGAGCTGATTGAGGGGACGAGACAGACAAACATGAAACCATTATTTAAGAGTCAAAACGAGTGGTTCTCATTATTAAGGGCTCATGAGAGAAGGGACAAGGCAGTAGCAGAGGGACTGTTATGGTTACGACGAATGCAAATGGGACTTGAGCAGGATTCTGACAGCATTTCCCTAATTCCTCCGAATCTCCTACCACCATGCCCCCAACTTTAAAAGAGCTTTCACACTCTTGTTTTATGGGACCACAGTCATTGCTTTCTGACAAACAGGTCTTCTCTGGGGCCTCTGACCCACGGCACTGAGACGTAATCATATTATATCTGACAACAAGCCCTCCACTACTTTGTGAAACTCATAAAATTACCAATTTCACGGTTGGTTTTCTTCTTGCTCCCCCTGGTAGCTCTATTCCTCAGAATGGGGAGCGTGACCTTCCACTCTCCTGAATGATGATTTATCCTAAAAGGGTCTAATTCAGATTAAAACATCCATGCACTTCACCACTACGTGGGCCATTTATTTCTCCCTGTGTGTATTGTCGGCACACCGAGTCTTGATGAACTGAACAGCATTTGTTACTGGGGTCATCGTCTCCTTCGGGAAGGTGTGTTTATTTGAGATCATATGTGTATCTAAAGGGTACTGGAGTGTGATTCAGGAAATCTAGGCTCTTTTCTTAGCCCTGTCACTAACTCAGGGCTAAAATGGACTTATACAGTCACCAGGTCTAAGCAATCACTGGGTAAGCCTCCTCTGGGTCCTGCCTCTTCTACATTCAGCCTGTTCTCTTTACAGAAAGTGAAACTGCTGCCCAGAAAAGTTGTGACTTAGTCAAGGCGAGCAGTGCAGTAAGTAGCGGACTCAACGCTTGAACTCAAGTGCTCAGACTCCAAATCCAGCGCTCTTCCTACTATACCACGGGAATAAGACCAGGTCTTCTTGTGCCTGGCACTAGAAAGGACATTGGGCTACAAATACAGAGACCTGGATTTGAATCTCAACTCTGCCACTTACTCTGGGTTCCTTGGGTCAAGCCACTTCTACTCTCATTTCTGTAAAGGAAGAATCTTTAAAGTTAATCCCTCATTCTGAAATGGGGATAATTTGTCCCTTCCAGGTCTCCCTCCAGATGCTGTTATGGGGATCCATTGAGATCACAACCCTATGCACCCTAAGGCAGTGGTGTCAAACAAACTGATTTAAAAAAACACAAATTAACATTTTCTAAGACTCAGGATTAGGGAACCTGCGGCCTCGAGGACACATGTGGCCCTCTAGGTCCTCAAGTGCAGCCCTTTGACTGAATCCAAACTTCACAGAATGAATCCCCTTAATAAAAGAATTTGCTCTGTAAAACTTGGACTCAGTCAAAAGGCCACACCCAAGGACCTAGAGGGCCACATGTGGCCTCGAGGCCAAAGGTTCCCCATCTCTGGTGTGTTACATTGTATTTTTATTTATTTTGTTAAACATTCCCCAATTACAATTTAATCTGATTCACTGTGCGCTCTTGTGGAATGTTTGACACCTCTACTTTAAGGCACCACATACATATAAGGGGCTAATTCTGAAGCCCATCCTACAACAGGGGTTCTTAACAATATTTTTTTTGTATCATGGACCCCCTGGCAAGCTGGTGAAGCCTTGAGTACACAGCCCTTCTTAATGTTTTTAAATACATACCATGTTGAAGAAATAATTATGATATTTTTTAAAAGTTCACTGAGCCTACATTAAGAATCCTTGCCTTCCACTAATGCAGATCCCCAACCTCCATGTGCATCAGGAAGTAGTCATCGTAAGTTGCTTTGGCTGGAATAACTCATAACCTGATAGCCAACCTTCTCATGAAGCTAACCAAATTTATTATTACTTTTGTTACATTCTTTGCATGGGTTATCCAACTAGTTTAGACACATGGTAGGTGTTCAGTAAATATAAATTGCGAGTAATTAAATATCTCCAGCACACGTATGGCATGTGGTACTGTTACTTGATACTTAGAGGCTCTGAGAAGCAGGGAAAGAGGTAGGAGAAGAAAGATAAAGTGTGATTTCTAAAGCAGTGGGGAAAGTAGGTTCACATTACAGAATTTTGTTTCAGATGCAACTTTTCTAGAGTAGAAGTTGTTCAAGGAGAGGTCCACCTGTCATTCCCAAGGATACAAAGAATGGGAACAGGGGAGGAAAAAAAAGTTATATGAAAGTATGGTACTGACCTGTGTTAGAGTGCCTTGGGAAGAAAGGAATCAGCTGACTGGGACTGGAAATGGTGCCATTTTACTGTTGTTTAGTTATTTTCAAATGTGTCTGATTCTTCTTGACCTCATTTTGGGGGGGTTTCTTGGCAAAGATACTGTAGTGGTTTGCCATTTCCTTCTCCAGTTCATATTACAGATGAGGAAACCTAAGCAAGCAGGATTAAGTGAGTTGCCCAGGGTCACACAACTAGTAAGTGTCTGAGGCCATATTTGAATTCAGGAAGATGAGTCTTCTTGACTCCAGGCCTCTATCCACTGTGCCACCTTGCTGCCCTGTTGTCACGTTTAGTAACTTGCCAATCACAGGTACTCCTCCAACTTTTGTGCTTTTCCTTTACCCATCTCACATTCCTAAAATGGGAGTCATCTGAGCACACATGTTCCTTTTGATAGTCTAGTTCATTCTAGAATCATAAAATCTCAGAGCTGGAGGGTAATTTAGAGAGAATCTTGTCTAGCATGTATTGCCACTGCTGTTCATCCTTCATTCTCAAAGAGGACTGATGACATCATGAGTATATACAAATATATGTATATGTGTGTGTATGTGTGTGTATATACATAGATATATATATATAGATATATAGATATAGATATAGATATATAGTGTGTGTGTGTGTGTGTATGTGTGTGTATGTGTATGGAGGAGTTCCCTCTATAGGATCTGCAACAAGCAGGCGCTTGAACACCTCCAGGGAAGGAAGACTCGATACCTACCAAGAGAGTCCATTTCACTTCTGAAATGTTAGGAAATTTCTCTTTGTGTGATGTTCGAATCTGCCTTTTCACAACTTCCTCCTATTTCTTCTCCATTCTTCCCTCCTGGGACCAAGGAAAAGAAGCCTAACTGCTCTTGCATGAGGCACCCCTCAGATATCTGAAGACAGTCATCAGGCTCTTTCTCTTCTCCAGGCTAAACAACATTAAATTCTTCAACCAGTCTTTGCATTTCACTCTGTTCTCTTGGATCCCGTTCCATTTTGTCCTCTCTGCAGGTCTCCAGAGCACCTCACCTGGGCTTAGCTCGATGCTGGGCATTGTGGGGAGATGAAGAGGAGTTGAAAACACAGCCTCTGTCCTCAGTGAGCTCCCAGTGGAACTGAGAAGCCAAGATCGAGGCGCATCCAACAGAGTCATGGAATCTTTGCTCCTATGGCAGGGTGCCCTTCTTCATGCTGAGTCATGACGTTTAGACTGGGAGCAGCTGGAAAGCCTACTCCTCCACAAGGTGTCTGGGCTGGGAGCAGCTGCCAGGTCTGCTTCTCCCTTCTCATTTCCAGTGGTTTCACAAGGCAGGCCCAGGGTAATTTGCATGGACTGGCCCAACTAGCTGAGAGGAAGACGGGGAATAATTAAACAGCAACAACAAAATAATAAAAATAATAATAGCCAGCATTTCTACAGCACTTCGATATTTGCAAAGCATCTTGCATATATTATAACGTTTGATCCTTTTATAAAATCCCTCTGAGATAGGTGCTGTTACTGTCTGCATTTTATATAGATGAGGAAACCGTGGATGAGAAGTTAACGGTTTGTCAAGGATCAAAGAGCTGGTTAAGAGTCTGAGGCAGGATTGAAGGCAGGCCTTCCCAATTCCAGATCCAGCACTCTATCTACTACACCACCCGAAAGAGTCACTGGAACTCTGAAGCTTCATGGAAGATGCTGAGACAACAGGAAACACTCTGCCTGGGGGCATGGAAAGAGGCAGGTGGAGAGAATTCACTTAAGACAGCTGGAGCCTCTGGAGAGCAGGGCGTGCAGAATGAAGTTCTCATTGCAGGGATGATTTGTACAGAAAGTGAAGTGTGGAACCAAGTGAGAAAGCAGATAGTCATTGTCAATAGCCCTGAGGCATAGACTGTGGGCCTGAATGAGCTGGAAAGTTTCAGACATCCCAGAGGTAAACTGGTCTTGGCTATTTCTTTCGGAAAGGGCTGGCGTCATCTCCTAAGAAAAAAGAAGCTGTGTGATCAGGAAGTGTGAGTAGTTTAGCTAAGCCAAGAGCAATAGGAAGGACCATGGAAGGGAATGAGGCAGATTGGGGAATGAGAGGCAGAGACACAACAACGGGCTTCCAAAGTAGGGAAAGAAAGGTGCATGGACAGTTCAGCTCTAGAGTCATAATGGATGAGAAGATGATAAAGTGATGAAGGAGCAAGAAGCAATGGCTGGTTAACGAGCAATGAGGCCCAGAGTCCTGACAATGAGGAGCCAACCCTGACCTTGCCCCATGATGGGGACCCATCCTTATTGCAAACCTGGTGCAATGATCAGGCTTCTGGAGGATTGAAAGGCTGTGATCTCTTGAATTTGAGCAACACCAGAGATCCTTTCTGAAGTTCCACCTAGGGGAGTGTTATAAAGTAGGGGGCCCCTGAAATTAAAATATGGAAAATTATATCAGTTCCCAGGGAGAGATGGAGACCCCTCAGAAATTAGAGTTCTTGACTGTCTATGGTCTCATGTGTGGTTCCTTCTATGTTTAATTCTGCTTAACTTGAATGTTTGTTTTGGGGAGCTGACATCCTTTTGGGGATATGATGATACTGTCAGGTACCACCTCAGTGGGATCAGGTAAGCCAGATTAATGAGGTAAATAAACTGATGCTCCCCCCACCAGCACCACCAATGATGAAGGCCAGATTCTGACTTTCTCAGGTGTCACGCCAGACCAGCTGGAGCAAGAAGTGAATATCCTTAATGTAAACCCAGGCCCTCAGTGTCAAGAGAGAGCCTCTGACACAAGAGTTAGACACATGGAACACTTGAATGGTATTACCAGGCATTCTGTGCTAAGTGCCAAAATGAGAGGGCTGAAGAGGAGATACAGAGACTGGTCTGGGCAGGTTGAAAGAGCATGATGCCCAAAGTCAGCAGGTGTGGGCTTATGTGCGGGCACAGAACTCTGACTGTGTGGCAATGGGAAAGTCATTTAACTTCTCTAAACTACATTTTCTATGACTAAATTGGGAGGAAAGGGCTTTTAAAAAATATTAATACCATTAGTTTTCACTTAACCTAATTTTCTTCCTGAATCCTTCCCTGTCCCTCTCTCTCTACCAGAGAAACCACCATCTATCCCTTAGAACAAATATGTTTTTGAAGAAAAACTGGAAGAAGAAAAACATAATAATCTGGAGAGCTAAACAATACACTGAAAAAGATCTGGAAATGGATGCGGTATTCCGTGTCTGGGGACTTCCCATCTCTGCAAAGGAGGGTGCAGGGAAGGAGAAGAAAATGCTTTGTAAGCTTTCCAGTACTCTGTGTTTTGAGTAGTTATGGTTTTAGTACCATTAGTAAAATAATAATAGTTAACATTTATAAAGTACTGTTGGGATTGCAAGCAGGCTACATATATTATCTCCCTTGGTGATAACAATAATGTGCTCCAGGAGTTCAGAGGAGGGGATCATATCTCATATGGAGGGCAGAGAAAACTTCCTGGAGGAAGGGGAGGCCTCATCTGGGCTCTGAGAGGCGGCTGAAATTGAAGCCGGGAGAAGAAAGATCACAGTCGGTATTCTAATAGCATTTTATAACACTTTAAGGTTTGCCAAATGCTTCACATTTTCTATCACATTTGATCCTCACAGCCACCCTGTGTGGAAAGCACCATTTTTATTCCCATTTTTCAGGTGAGGAAAGTAAGGTTGAGAAATGTTAAATAACTGGTCCAAGGTCACAGAGCTTTTAAGTGTCTGAGGCAGGATTTGAACTGAGATCTTCTTGATTCCTAGTCTAGTGTGTGTATACAACAAAGGTTTTTCCTCCTCCCTCCAGCATTTAAAGAAGGGTTCTTAGCCATTTTTGTGTCCTGGACCCCATTGACAGTCATGTTTTTAAACGCGTAAAATAAAATACAAAGGATTGCAAAAGAAACCGATTGAATTGAAATATAGTATATACATTTTTATCAAGTGTGTGGACCCCAGTTTAAAAATTCCTACTCCAGAAGGTGTTACACATGGAAACTGAGTCCTTTGCTCCTTTGAAAGGAAAGGTCTGACTTATTAATTTGGGTGTGGATTGCAAAGAATCTCAATATTTATTTTCTGGCCTTGTGTATGCTGAAATCATCACCTCACCTCCCCAACCTCCAGTCAGGTCACAAATGATCTCTCCCCTTAGCACCAGCTGAAGAACACATACACACACACACACACACAAACACACAGGGCCAGATGAGGGTAGCCAAGCCTGCCTGCTTTGAGCATACACCCAAGCAAAGACAATCCCCAGGGACTCGTGTAGGAGAGATTCAGTGTGCCCCTTGGATCTAGGTGCCAGCTGTAGTTCTTTGCACCCAGGGAACAACATGAACGTGTCCAGGGAAAGTGTGGTTAGAGCCAAGAGCCCTAGCCTTGGCTAATGAATTTGGGGGAGCAAGCCCCACCAGGCCAGTTAGAAAGAACCCTGTGATTGAATACTCAGTCCACTACAAATCTACCTGCCTCTCTCTGAGGTATCACCCAACGTGGCCCCCATTCTGGTGGAGGTAAGACACAGAGGATTCTTTAAATTTGGCTTACTTTTTACCCAATTCTCCAAAACCAGTTCCAAGGAGCCCCTGTGATCAGGGATTAACTAGTGTTGGCTTAGCACACACAAGGATGCCAGGAGCCTGGGAACGTATTCTCCAAAATGAATTCATCCAGACAGGATTATGGCAGAGAAGCAGGGGCCCATCTCAAGGCAGGTGGCAAGACGCTTCCAGCCCATTTCCCAGGGACATGTACAAATCACTCCTCCCCACGTTCATTTGCTTCTTGGCACGGGCTGTGTTCATTTCTGCCAGTCAATCTGTGGTTTCCCATTTCAAGCTGTACTGTCTCGTATTTAACTTGGAGTAGGAACAAGGCTAGACTCTGGGAGCTAAATAATAATTATGAATAACAATAACAATAGCAAATATATAGGAAAGCGAGAGGAAGCATTTTATATAATACTTGGGATTTTAGTCTCAGTTCTGCTGATAACGCTCTGTGTGACTTTGGACATGTAACTTGTAGAATCTAGAACTAGAGAGAACCAGCTAGCATAACCCCCCACACTTTACAGATAAGCAAATTAAGACCCAGAGAGGTTAAGTGATATTCCCAAGGGTACACAGGGAACAAGTTACAGAAGTAGAATTGAACCTAGACCTTCTGACTCCAAATCTGGTTCTCTTTTCATGACCTGACACCCACCTTCTGTGGTCTTCAGTTTCCTCCTTTCTCAAATCCTGGGTAGGGAAGTGAAGGCTACATCAGATGGCAACTTTAGTGAGACAGAGTCCAGGCGGACATCATTAACCCAGCCCTCCCAGTGGCCTGGCACGGCTCATTCTATTAAGCATGGACTTGGGCTTTCCTTGGTGAAAGCATTCTTGGAGCTACTGAATTCACCATTTCTCCTCATCGTGCAGCATTCAATACCATCATAGGAGGAAAGAGAGGCAGGAGGAGGTTGAGGAGGGAGAAGGCGGATGTCTTCAGAGCTTTGGATGGAGATTCATTGGCAAGAGGAGCAGGTAAAGGGGGTGGTGGTGTTGAGGGTGGCGGTTCTCAAAATATGTGCCTTGGATCGTTGTGCTACCTTGGAGTTTTTTTTTTTTTCCCTTGGTGGTCTCTGCCCTAATGCTTATATGGTTTCAAGTAGAGTTTAGATCAACTCATGAATAATACTGGCAAACAAAGTTATTCAGGATCGAATGCATGGATGGGCATTTACTGTGCAAAAGTGCTGGTCGACTTGGAGTCAGAAGACTATCTTCTCGGTCACTCGCTGTAGACGAGTAACTTCCTGGACCTAGGTTTCTTCCCTGAAAAGGGAGGTAAAGATATCACGTGTCTCATACCGTGATTGAAGAGGAAGTGCTTTGCCGGTCTTACGATGCCATAGAAACATTTTTATTACTGTGCTTGGCACTTTGAGGGCTGCAGCGTTGAAGGCCTGGTCTCTGCCCTCAGGAGGCACCCGGTTTAGTAGACAGACATAATTCGTGGACACATAGAGCCGAAATGTGAAAATTCACTTGAAGGCAATGGGGCTCTGGGGTTCCAGAGGGAGGAGAAGCTCCTTTGGAGAACCAAAGAAGGCATCTTAGAAGAGGAAGCCCCCTGAGTTGGCCCTTGAAAGATGGCAACTTAAAAATGGTACAGAACTGGGGTGCGAGGGAAGGGAGAAGACATTTTCAGCAAAGGACCAAGTCCTACCTGGTTTGGATAATTATAAATGCTTCCTTTTGCTTAGAGGGAAGAGTTCATGATGGAGAACAGCAGGAAATAAGGCTTGAACGACATTTATATATAATGACCTCTCGTTACCAATACTTCTTATTGTGGGTATGAATCCTGTCTTCTCTATTCTGTGAGAGGTTCCCCAAGGGCAGCGCCAAGGTTTATTCTTCTCCTGACTCCCTCAAAGTATGAGCTTCTTAAAGATAGGTCCCAGGTCCAGTCCTGTTGTGTCTCCCCAGATAGTGAGCTTCCCAAGAGCAGGGCCTTCTTCTGCTCCTCCCTCATGTTCTTCTTGGGGCCTAGGTCTGTTCTGGCATACTTCCTACATCCACCACCTCCCATCCTATCCCAGCCCAGGGTTGGACTTCTTGACTCTTCTCATCCCAGAGTGAGTTGGCACAGACTGACCATATCTTCTTCCCTAAGAAGATAGGGCTTTTTTCCCCCTGCCTGCCCCACCTCCATCATTCTAAGACTCCTGTCCCTAGTGTCTCTTAATTTTCACAGTCACCTGAGCAAACCTAGAAGTCTTAATTAGCAATGCACCGAACTCTGCATCTGCTGAGCTAGGATCCTGGAGCCTTGTGTACTGGAGCCAGACAGTTGAGAGAACAGGGTGAATCGGGGATTTATTTCAGGACCAAAAAGCAAAGAGAAATCTGGCCATCTGTGACAATGTCTGGAACAGTTGGAAATCAGAAAGGGCTTGGAGGGGAGGTTGGGGACTGAATCTCCCAACCTTATCGTAGCTTTAATCTGAGGCTCAGAGAGGTGGCTTATCCCTTTTGCCCTTAGCCACAAAGTTAGGAAGCATCTACTCTCTTGTGCCATTTTTTCTCCCCATGAACCCATGACTGTACGAGGATTTCCTTGAGATGAGTAATAGAGTGGCAGGCCATGGCAGGTTTAGGTGGTAGCCTCCGTGGGCAAGCTTTTCGCTTGTATCAGGCTCACACCATTGATGCCAGGATCAAATGGGCCTTTGCAGCCATTGGAGTCCAAGCCAGGCTATACTGATTCTCCCATTAGTCACAGAGACTCCCAATGTGCAAGCGCATGTCTTTGTTCTCAGCCCAGGCTGTGGGCACATTACTGTACATGGTGCCTCATTTGCAGCTGGCGGGGTGATGCTGGGAGTTTTGGATGTTGAGAGAGAGGTCAAATTCTAGCTCTTTTGCTAGTGGGTCAGTCATACTAGAGTTCACTATATGCATGACCTTTGGACAAAACACTTGACCTCTCCATACCTATGTCTCTTTGTCTGTGAGATGACGAGGTTGGACTCTCTAGTTGATCCTGAAATTCCCTCCTACCTCCAAATCCTATAATCTGGGAAGTGGAGGTTAAGGGCTGAGTAATATAATAATGACAACCTGAATCTAGGTAGCATTTTATGGAGAATAAAGCATCGCATATCTAGTACTTCATTTGTTCTTAGGATCATAAGATTTTCAATTCAGAGCTCAAGGGGCCCTCAGAGCCCTTGCAACAGCTCTTTGAGGTAGACAGTATAGGCATTAACATTCCTATTTTACAGATGAGGAAACTGAAGTTCAGAGATGGGCTCTAGCCCAAATTTCTGCCAGGGAGTGGTCTTTCCACTTCACTGCAATTCCAGTTCTGATCAGAAGGGGGAGATGATGATTGTTCACCACCATATTAAGGTCAATTATGGGCCACTGCCAGTCTTGACTTATGTCTTGCCACTGGACTCTGATGACTCTGGAGGAGAGCGTGAGTCTGATGACTTTGCACAGCCCTGCCTTGCTTAAATAAAATTCATCCACAAGTCAAGACTTCACCCTCCTGATGTCATTGGTCCTCTTCAAGAATGAAGGAGGAACAAAAATGACTGTAACAACAAAGTCAATTATTGGAAGGTCCCCAACCTTCCTCACTTGGAATCACAGAATTTGAAAATTGGAAGGAATGTCAGCAGCCATCTAATTCAACCTATTTACTCAAGGAATCCCTAATATTTATATATCTGGTCTTAGAATCTCTATGTAATCTCATTGTAATGAGAAACCTAGCCCTGAAGTCACAAGAACTGAGTTCATCTGAAGCCTTGGTTGCTTACTACTTGTATGGCCTTGTACAAGTCACTTAACCTCAGTTTCCTTATCAGTAAAATGAAGGGTTTAGACTAGTTGGACTCTGAGATCCCTTCCAGGACTAGATCTATGATTCGATGATCTCGAGTTTCCACTTTTGGATAGGAATTGTTAGGAAGATTTTCTGATGTGAAGTCTAAATCCAAGAAATCTTCAATGCCCATGAAAATAGTGCATACTTGGATAATGATAATAATAGCTCACATTCACGTAGTGATTTAAGGTAAGAAAGCACTTTCCAGAGACAAAGGAAAAGGAGGGTACATTATCTCTGGCCTTGATAAAGGAGGTCACAGACTGGTTAGGAGATGATGCTCACAGATGCAGAAAAACTGGAAAATAAGACTCTGTTGATCTTAAGGACATAGAGTTGGAAAGAACATTAGAGGAGATTTTTATTTAGTGGAAGTGACTTATTGAAGACCACACAGGTCATAATTTGAAGCCAGGTCCTATGAATCCAAATCCATTCTTGGGGCTATTTTCAGATTTTTCTGACCTCTTCTCAAAATCTGGAGTCTTTTGGCCAACGTTGCTTTTGTCCTGTTCACCAGTTGCATTCTATCCAGTGGGGTTTTTTCCCCCACCTCCACAGCACAGAATGTTGCTGAGACACTCCTTGAAAACAGTGTTTGTCTATTTACCAGGCAGAGGGGGCTGGACTCAGCACGGGGCTTGCTCTAGGTTCTGCACACAGCATGGTCTACTTTCTGTTCCGAAGGAGACATGAGTCATAGGATGACTCCAAGGGGTATATTCCTGTCTTGAGGCATAGATGGGAGGTGGGAGATACACATTAACAGCCAGGAAAGGCAGAGAAAAAGATGGAGAGCGAGAGAGACAGATCAAGAGAGATGAGGCTTTCCCTAAGTTGAAATGAGTCTCCCGTTGGTGCTGCCAAGAGTGGGGGTCTGGAGTTCAATTTGGCTCAGGGCCACTCCCTGATTCCTTCTTTCACCTTCCTAAGGAGGGAAATTAGAGAAAACAGATGATATTGATGGATGACTGTGTTCCTTATTGAATCTCAAATCTAATAAATCTTGGTCAATGTCTAGTCTTCCCCGGGAGGACTTCCAAAGCCTGATAAAGAGCCATTACGTGTTTGGTCAAGTCTCTAAATCCCCTAATTTGGAGTCCGACTTTCTTTCATTCACTCCACTAACGTAGTTATTGAATTATATAAATTTAAAGCTCAAAGCACCCTCTGACATCATCTAGTCCATATTCTCCTTCCATCATACAGATAAGGCATTTGAGGCCCAGAAAAAAGAAGTAACTTGCTTAGAGTCACCTAGTGACTGTGTTCAGATCTCTTGTTGCACAATCCCATGTCTCCTCAAGACCCAGAAGTTTAGAAGGGATATAGACACTAAAGCCTTGTGGACTTCTTATGTCAGGGAAAGGCTTGAGATTTCATGTATCTTAGAACTAGAATGCGGAAGAGAAGAAGACCACCCCCCCCTCCACAGAACCGGGACTGACTCAATGCCAGTCTCTCTTTTGATGACAGGAGGGTGGCCTTGCTATGTTTTCTGGCTTCTACTCATAGCACACAACATGACTCAGGATAACTTGAACCCATCTAGTGGGTAGGAAGGCAGTATTGCAATATTAATATTAGCCTTATGTGTGGAATAAGGAATGGATATCTTCCTCTACCACCGTTACCATCTTATTTTTGTTCTTAGCAACTCACTTGGGTTAATGCCAAGATTAGTCAATTAGTATTAACATTAGTAAACACTGGTCCTCTCCTTTCTTCCCTTCATCTCTTTTCTCTTCCCCTCTTTCATTATAATCAATATTTCTCTCCCTAACAACTTTTACTAGTATTCTAATAAAAAATGAAGAAAAAAGCTCAAGACAGTTTTGAAAATTTTAAAATTATATATCAAGTTACCTTAGAAGCCGGACATGTTTAACATGTTTAAAAGGAAGACATGTTAAAAAAAACTGCCATCCTATGATACCTAATGGTTAATTATATAAGGCAGAAGTAGGAGCAATAGTAGAAGTTACACAGAGGTAACTAGGAATTTCTTAACAGTCAGAGCTATCCAGCAACGTAATGGATTGTCCTCCCAAGGCTGTCCTCAAAAGTCCAGCTGGATGTGATGATGCCTCCTCTCAGGGAGGTTATAAAGGGAAATTCTGTTTGAGGTAGGGGTTGAACTAGATAATCTCTGAGATTCCTTCTGATCCTGACATTTTAGAACTCATCTCTTTGAGCACCAAATCCTGCAAAAGTTAGCATGAATTCCTGTTTGTTGCAAGACGGGCGAAAAGATGTATTCCATGATTCTTATGGCAGGGTGTGGCAGACCATAGGCCAGGTACCATCCAGGAATGTACTAGAGTCAGCACATACTGGATCAGGAGAGCTGATTATTCCATTTTCGATGTGAGCATTTTTATACCTTGGAAACTGGCAAATGCTACAAACCAGGACTTAATATGTTGTTCTGTTAATTGTCTAGATTTAAGAAAGTAATAGGGAAAATATTAATAATATAGTAATGCAGATTAAACTTAAAAATGTGTCATATGTACATTTCCTCCACCACCATCCCACCCCAGAGAGCTAATTATCAAACATTTACCAACACACACCTGGTACCACCACACTTCAAGGAGAGGAGGCAAACTCTCTCACTTCAAGGAGAGGAGGCAAACTCCTCTATCACTGGCCATTCACTTGTTCACCCCACTAGGCAGGTCCCAAGTGTCCTGGACCATTTGGAGATGAAAAATTTGTTTTCTTGAATATTTCAAAGTAGAAATCATGTTCTCCAGAATCTCTAATGTTATTTAGCATGTCCCATTAAGCCCTCCTATTAGTCTAATACTATAGCTGGCAATTGCTCATTTATACTGGGAATTGTAATTATGTGTGCTGGGCTGAGAGTGCTCAGCCTGAGAAGAAGCAGCCCAGACCGTGGATTGTAATCTGCATGGCCTAGATATTGGAAATGGGGAAAATCAGCAAATGGTCAAAAATACCCTAAAATACAGTTTTTATTTTTAAAAGCCTGGCTGCCCAACACTAATTTGTCACATTCTTCCATAATATGCCAGTTCCTTTGTTACCATGGACATCTGGGTCAATTTTAAAAGAGAAATTTGAAATGGCTAAGGAAATCATGATGAATCCTGTTAGCTAGGCAGGGTAGCTGCCTGGGATGAATGCAGGGAAATAACCTGAGTCATTTTATCTCTATTGAACCTCCCCTCCTCCTCCTTCTTCCCTCCTGCTATGGTCAGCCCTGAGGGTGGCAGAGAAAGGAGAGAGTCAGGGACTAGCCAGCCCCGAATAGCTAACCCTGGAATTCTGTGATTGAGCTGACTCTCCTGAAAGAGGATAGACCTAGGTCAGACCTGGGGATGTATTTGAAAAGACAGAGAAAAAAGGAGGGCATTCTGGGCAGGGGGAATAGCATAATCAAAGACATTAGAACAAGACTATGTGGAGTGAAAGTCCATTGGATTTAGAGTTGGGAGACATCAAGTTGACTGAGAAGGATGAATATTGATGATTTATGGAAGACAAGGTTAAGCAGTGGAGGGCCAGATTGAGAGTTTTAGTCACTGTGGTTTAGTGGAAAGAACTTCCAGCCAGAAATCAAGATGGGGGTTCTAGTCCTAACTTTGCCTCTAACCTCAATAACCTAGGGCAGGTTGCTTCCCTGCTCAGCACCTTGGTTTCTCCTTCTTTAAGATGAAAGAGTTATTAGAGAACTAAGTCAAATTTAGAAGAATACAAGCCATTCCCCAATTGATATATGGTCAAAGGATATGAACAGGCAGTTTTCAGGATGAAGAAATCAAAGATATTTATAGTCATATGAAAAAATGCTCTAAATCACTATTGATTAGAGGAATGCAAATTAAACAACTTTGAGGTGCTACCTCATACCTATCAGATTGGCTAATACGACAGAAAAGGTAAATGATAAACGTTGGAGAAGATGTGGGAAAATTGGGATATTAATGCATTATTGGTAGAGTTGTGAAATGATCCAACCATTCTGGAGAACAATTTGGAACTATGCCCAAGAGGCAATAAAATTGTGCATCCCCTTTGACCCAGCAATACCACTACTAGGTCTGTATCCCAAAGAGATCATAATAAAGGGAGAAGGACTCATATGTACAAAAATGCTTATAGAAGCATTTTTAGTAGTGGAAAAGAATTGGGAATTGAGAGGATGCAGTCAATTGGGGAATGGCTAAACAAGTTGTCATATATGAATGAAATACTATTGTGCTATAAGAAATGATGAGCAGGCAGACTTCAGAAAAACCTGGAAAGACTTACATGAAGTGATGCTGAGTGAAGTGAGCAGAACCAGGAGAACATTGTACATAGTAACAGCAACATTGTGCAATGATCAACCTCAAGCAATATTAGAGATTCTGGAGAACATAATTTCTACATTGAAATATGCAAGAAAACAAATTCTTCATCTCCAATTAGCTCTTCTCAGCAATACAATGATCCAAGACAATTCCAAAAGACTCATGACGGAAAATATTATCCACATCCAGAGCAAGAACTATGGAGTCTGAATGCAGATCAAAGCATACTATTTTCACTATTTTTTTGTTTTTGTGGCTTTTCCTTTTTGTTCTGTTTCTTCTTTCACAACATGACTAATGTGGAAATGTTTATCATGATTGCACATGTGTACCCTATATCAGATTGCTTGCCGTCTTGGAGAAGAGGGGTAGGAGGGAGGAAGAGAGAAGAAAATCTCATAAAAATGAATGTTGAAGGCTATCTTTACATGTAATTGGAAAAAATAAAATACTGTCTACAAAAAAGATGAAAGTTGGATTAGATGGTCTCTAAATTCCTTTCTAGATGTCATATTCTACATTCCAAGCACTGATAGCCTAGGATGCCTTGACATAATATACAATAAGAGAGTGTTTTAGTCCCGTGGTTTAGGGAAATGTCTCTAGGCTTCAGAAGATGGCTTGGGGTCCAGACACAGAGAAGCTTCTCTGCCCCAAGTCAAGGTGCATAGACTTAGAATGGGAAGCAGAGTCAGGGCCAGCTCAGCTCTAGGGTGGAGATGATTTGGTCTGAAGGAGAGAAGGGTCTGGAGTGACCTAGGAAGAACTCTGTGTACTTCGTTCCAAGAAGAGCTACCAAAAGACATATGGTCCACTGCGCCCAGAATGTCTACCTTCCTACTTTGTGTGTACTTCATCTAAGGGAACCCCGCTGCTCCTCCCTGCTCTTCTATGCCTTCCCACCCTGCTCTTCCACAAGTACCATGAATCAGCCTCCCGTACCGAGCCCAGGATATCCTGTAAAGAGCCTTAGTCTGCACAGGGAAGGCTTCACAGACTCAGGGCTCTCCTGAGGTTTCCCCAGGTTCAAGTCAGAGTAAGGAACAGACAATAGGACAAAGCCGTGGGCTTGAACTCACCCCAGGCAAGGGCTTCTGCACAGCATGTGTTTGGTGTGATCCCAACTCAAACATCTCTCTCTTTCTGATTGCTATTACTATCTCACCCTAGGGAACCCAGACAACAGACATTTGGGTGAATAATGGCCACATTTCCCTGGCCTCTCCCTTCCCAGAGCCCTCCCCAGCAGGCCTTTCTTTTTCTTCCCCAAGTTTACAGGCTGGAAACTGGTTCCCTCCTGTTCAGATATAAAAGAGAAACTCTGCTTAGCGTTCATGTGAATAGATAGGCTGTGCTGCTTGTAATTGGGTAATTTGCTAAGTCTGCCTCCCCATCAGTCCTTCCTGGGTATTATTCCTCGAGTGTAGCATGAATAGCTTTGCACACAGTCGTTGGATCGGGTAACAGGGCTGTTTGGTTGTTTTAATTATGAATTGCTAGCTTCCTTTGATGCTAGCCGTTCCTCATCCTCTATTTCCCTGTCTGACGCTACAGAGACATGTTCCTCACTAATTCAAACCAAGTCATTCCAACAGTTTAGCTGCAGGGATTTTGTGGTGTGTGTGTGTGGTTTTCATTCAAACATTCTTCAGTAGAGCAATAGAGAGAGTGAGAGATGTCACTGGAAGCAAATGTCAGAGCCAGTGGAGGGCTCCATCTCTTTCTGAAGAGAAGGTCACATCAGAGGATTTACTTTGGTTTGGTTGGACTTGATTGGGAGAAGGGGAGGAGGAGAGGACAGGCAGGGACTACTGGGGCATCTCACATGGTAGCAGGCTCTCTTGCATTTCTCTATTTCTTTTCATTTTTCCTGTGTCCCTAGGAACAGGTCTTCAGTATAGGGGAGTAACATAGATGATAGATAGACACACATATATATGTATATATATATGTGTGTATATATATATATATATAGAGAGAGAGATATAGAGATAGATATAGATAGATAGAGAGAGAGAGAGAGAGAGAGAGAGAGACAGAGAGAGAGACAGAGAGAGAGA
The DNA here is from genome assembly GCF_011100635.1 of Trichosurus vulpecula. NCBI lineage: Eukaryota > Metazoa > Chordata > Mammalia > Diprotodontia > Phalangeridae > Trichosurus > Trichosurus vulpecula. Next base: position 74,415,352 of record NC_050581.1, read on the forward strand.
GAGAGAGAGAGACAGAGAGAGAGAGAGAGCTCCATTGCTGGGATGTATGTTGTCACATTTAGGGTAATGGCAGTCTTTGGACAAAGGTGTTTCCAGTGAAGCTAATTTCTCATCTGAGTCTGCTTTCTTTTCTTTAGCAAGGATATAAATCATATATGGAAGGTGCTTTCTGCTTCACCTAGGTGGCACAGTGGATGGAGCACTGAGCTTGAAATCTGGAAGACTAATTTTCATGAGTTCAAATCTAGCCTCAGACATGTTACTGGTTGTGTGATCCCAGGCAAGTCACTTAACTGTTTACCTCAGTTTCCTCATCTATAAAATGATCTGGAGAAGGAAATGGCAAAGCACTCCAGTATCTTTGCCAAGAAAACCCCCAAGGGGGTCATAGACATGACTGAACAACAACAAAACTCTACTTTACAAACGCTTTCCTTACCACAACTCCGTAAGAATCATAGGATTATAAATTTGGAGCCGGAAGGGACATTAAAGGACATCAAGTCGAACCATCCCATTTTATAGATGAGGAAATGGAAACCTAGGGAGATTCAGTGACTAGTCTAGGGGGTGGCGTAGTTAGCAACATCTGAGACAATATTTGAAACCAGGTCCTCCTCACTTCCCAGTCTATTCCTTTTACACTATCTCACACTGTGTCTCAAGAGATAGGGGCAGGGATTATCATTCCCATTCTATAGCTGGAGAAACTGAGGTTCATGACCTCCCTACATTCACAAGCCTAGTTAGTGACTCAAACCCAGGTCTTTTGCCCCTTCAGTCCAGTATTTTTTCTGTTGTGCCATCTCTGTCTCTCTTTTTTTTCCAGCTTTCCACCCCCCCTTCCTATACACATGTTTTCCCCATTACTCAATTTGGGGCTAATTCATCCATGGTATTAGCGAACAATGAGAAATGCAAATCAGATCCATGCTTTCAATGGCACTTATTAAGAGCCTACTGTGTGGCACATCAGGAAAGGGAAGGACGCCGAGCCAAAACAGCTGAGCTGATTGAATGTTTCACTTTTCCCCCAGTTCTGGCTGGTCTGTGGCTCCTTACCCCCCACCCCTCACTTGGAAATGGTATTTCCTTCTGCAGACCTTTGTTAGTACTTCCTGCTTTGCTTGTACATGGGTCCTATTCTTGCTCAGCATCATAGCTCTACAGACCTGGTATTTTGGTGTAAAAAGCTCTGGACTTAAAAGTTAGGAATGACCTGGGTTTGAATCCTTCCACTGGCTCCTACTAGGTGCTTGATCATGGGAGAACTATTTAACTCCTCTGGGTCTCTTTGTGCATTGTTGTGAGTATTAAATGAGATAATGTATGTACTCTGTAAATTTGAAAGTCTTTGATAAAGAAAGCTATCATTAGTTAGTTGTGGATTTGTGGATTTGTTTGCTTCCCTGGAAACTACCCCATCACCCAAGGGTCTTCAGATGGCACGGATAAGTGTGGATGCTTTTCTTTAAAGACAGATCAGAATTTCAGATCTCTCCCTGAGAAGATAGGTACTGTAGGTGCCAAATGAGTATTTACTATTTGCTATTGTTCAGTCGTGTCCAGCTCTTTCTGACCCCATTTGGGATTTTCTTGGCAAAGATACTGGAGTGGTTTGCCATTTCCTTCTCCAGATCATTTTTACAGATGAAGAACTGAGGCAAACAGGATTAAGCCCAGGTTCACACAGCTAGAAAGTATCTGAGGCCAGATTTGAACTCATGTAGATGAATCTTCCTGATTCCAAGCCTAGGGCTCAATCCACTGTGCCCCCAGCTGCCTTGCTATTTGTAAAAACTTGTGTAGGTTTATTGTTAATGGGGCAGATAGATGGTACAGTGAGCAGGCCTGGAGACAGGAAAACCTGAGTTCAAATATGGCCTCAGACACTTACTATCTGTATGACCCTGTGCAACCCTATTTGCCTTGGTTTCCCCATCTCTAAATTGAACTGAAGAAGGAAATGGCAGCCAATCATTCCAGTATCTTTGCCAAGAAAACCTCAGATGGAGTCACAAAGAGTCAGACACCAATGAAAAATGACTAAAACTAAAATTCGGTGATACCCTCAATTAGACTGGTCTGTAAGCTTTTTGAGAACAGGAATTTGTTTTATCTTTGTATCTTCTCCAGTGCCAAACAGAGCAGTGTATGCACACAGTAAAGCATTCAATAAATAAGGTTACATGAATATTCATGAATGAACGGATGAAATATGTAGCATCACCTTTAGAAGTTGTCAAAGGAGCGACTTGTCAAAAAGTTGGCCACATAGTAGAGAAAGAAGGCCATCCCCAAGCCAAAGCAAGCTGCTCCCAGATGGCCATCAAGGCCACCAGGAGGTGTTCGTGAATATGACCATAGTAAGACTATGCAGCCTTCTGTTCCCTGGAGGAACTGCCTGGAGACTCTAGGTGGGGAAGTCTGCTCATTCCATGCCCTGTGACCAGGACTGGGGTGCAGGGCACTACCTCAGGCACCTGGAGCCAAGCGGTGAGTATATGGAACAAGTGGGACATCGGTGTTCCTCTTCCTGGGATGGGCCGCATGGTGTTCAGCTTGTAGACCTATCGTTTCTGCCATCATCTGAGCTGCCTCTTGGAATGAACTGCCCCATCATCCAAGGGTCTCCACATGGTATGGGTAACTGTTGATGCTTTTCTTTAGGGCAGAGAAGAGTTTCAGATCTCTCCCCTCTGACGGAAACAGAAAGGTCAAGTAGCTATTCTGTATGTATTGACTGATTATCTACTATTTGCCAAAATTCGTGTAGGTTTCTCCTTATTGTTGGTCATTGTCTGAAAAACCATAGCAATAATGATAAACAACTCTCATTACCATTGTGACTTATACTTGTAAATAACTTTCACATCCAATATATCATATGAGTCTTAAAAAATCTTTTCAGGAAGTAGGCAGGGCAGATAATTATCCCCTTTTTACAGATGAGAAAATTGAGGCTTAGGGAAAGTTTAATGACTCGTCCAAGATTCTACACCTATGAAGTGGTAGACTCAGAATTTGGACCCAGGTGCCCTCATTCCAGATCCAAGGGTCTGGTCTTGTGAAGTTTCATGGACTTGAACCTGGGCCATTGTCTCAGACTGTAACCAAAATTTTGGGTCTTTTTTCCCCCAGAAACTTAGGAAATTCATAGAGGCAGATGGCACTATGGGGCTTGGGATCAGGAAGACCTGGATTCAGATCCCACTTACTAGGTCATCTATGTGCCTTAGGCATCTCATTGGGCCTTATCTACTAAGTCTTGTTCATTTTTCAGTCATGTCTGACTCTGTGACCCCTTTTGTGGTGTTCTTGGCAAAATTGCTAGAGTGGTTTGCCATTTCCTTCTCCAGCTCATTTTATAGGTGAGGAAACTGAGTCAAGCATAGTTGAGTGACTTGCCCAGGGTCACACAGCTAGGAAGTGTCTGAGGTCATATTTGAACTCAGAAAGATGAGTCTTCCTGACTCCAGGCCTGGTATTCTATCCGCCATGCCACCTAGCTGCCTCAGAGGAGGTTCAATCTATAGGAACAAGTTTGATGATGAAAACACAGATCCTTGAGGCATTCAGTATAGAAGATTTTGAAATCATCAGAGCTAGTAGGGGCCTCAGGCCTTCTAGGACCACCCTCTCATTTACAGAAGAGAAAGCCCAGGTGCAGAGGAGTGAAGAGATGTATATGTCTAGGGTCACAAAGGGAGACAGCAGCAGAACAAGTACTGGAACCCAGCCCCCATCACACTACATACACTCCCTGTCTCCAGCTCACATCCCTACTGTGTGTTCCCATTACTGAGAAACCCTTTCCTGGGTTGGCATATCTTCGAGTGGGCTGCGGTGCCTGAATACCTGAGACAAGTCCCGATGCAAAGAGCTCTCCCTCTCTCTCTCTCTCAGGAAAGGTTCACAGAGGAGGGGGCAGATGGGAGCCCAGTCCCCAGGGCTGTCATTGCTGAGTGCCTCTCCCACTCAGGAACCTACCATCAGCAAAAGGACCACAAGGCAGGTGTAGCCGGTTCTTTTTTTTTCCCTCACTCTTCTGTTCCAGTATCCATCCTTTTTATCATTCCTCTGGAGAATTTCAACACCCACACTTGGAATGGGAGATGGGGGGAGAAAATTATTAATGAGCTTTGGGCAGTTACTATGGGAACTTGTTGCTAATGAATCTCTGGGGTTCCCGCTACCTTTTTTTTCAGAGCTGTAGAAGGCAGGCACTCCCAGGGACAAGTTTCCTCCTCACATGGTTGCCATGGTAACCAGAGTCACTAGCTAATCCCCAGACCAGCTCCCAGGCTTACCCACGGAAGGAAGGACAGATGCATTTTGACTGTTGTTACATAAACTGATTTATTTTATTTAAGTCCGCTCTTTGAAATTAAAGCCCATGGATGCCCCACATCCAGCCCTGTTGTCTATCGTTTCCCTCTTCTCCCTCGGAAGGGGACTGGGAGAATTTGATGTCTCGTTTCCTACAGAGGGGCTGGAGTCCCCTGCCCCCAAGACTCTAGGCTGTGCATTCCAGTCACCTGGGCTTTAATGGCTTAGCAGGTAGTGACAAGTGCAGCCACTTCCTCTGTGTTTGGGATGGGCTGACTTTCCTCGTCTCTCTCAAGTTGGCAGCTTATGTTTTGCAAATGTCTTTGTGGATTGCTGCTTCTCGCCTTAAAAACCACAGAATCTGGAGATTGGAAGAAACCACAGACCTAGCGTTTATATAGCACTCTAAGGTTTGCAAAGTACTTTACAAATATTATCTCATAGCCTGACAACAACTCAAGCAGGGCGGTGTTTTAATAGCACCTACCCCACGGGGTTGTTGTGCTACAGAAATGCTTCTTCCCTTCCCGCCTCCCCATTAGCTCCATTTTGTAGATGAAGACACTGAGGCAGGCAGTGGTGCAGTGGTTAGAACCCCGGGCCTGAACTCATGAAGACCGGGCTGAGTTCATGTCCAGCCTCAGACACATACTAGGCTGCAAGTCATATAACATCTCTTTGCCTCAGTTTTCTCATCTGTAAAATGAGGGTGATAATAGCACCTACCTCCTGGGGTTGTTGTGAGGATCGATGAGATAATCAGTGTAAAGCTCTTAGCACAGTGCCTGGCACATAGCAAGCAGTGGATAAATGTTAACTATTATTAATATTACTGCCCAGGGTCACCCTCCAGTAGTTGTCTGGGGCTGGATTTGAACTCAGCTCTTTCTGACTCCAGGTCCAGCAGTCTGGCCACTGTGCCACCTAGTTTCTTAAGAGGACATTTAATCCAGTCTATAGCTGACCAGGAATTCACCCCAAGAAGTCCTCCAGCCTCATCTCAAACACCTCTAGTGATAATATCTAATGTGTGGCCCCTTGCGTAGCCCATCTCATATTTCAGCCTCACCTTATGCAAACCTTCCTAGAGAGTTAGCTTTGTAGTCATTGATTCTTTAAATCCTTCCCCTTCCCCCTACCAAGAAAGTGACACACTGGTTTCTGCAATTCTGGAGGGGATCCCTATAGCCAGATTTCTTGTCCTGGGAGTATAGGAGAGGAAGATGTGAGAGCTACTCAGCTTCAGAAAAGAAGTAGGTCATTTGTGAGGGCCCCTGGGGGGAATGGATTGGCTGGGTTCCACCATACAGGGACTTCCCTTCTTGTGCCTGTCATTCTTACTCCTAGCCAGTGTGTTCTTCAACCTATATTCCTGAAAGTGGAGAGTCATTAGTCTATTTGATCTCTCTCTTCTGGATCCCCTTCAGTACCTGGCATAGGGTGAACCCAGAGGCATCAGTGCTCATAGACTGATTGTCTCAATGCCTGACACTGTTCTGGGCACGTCCCAACAGGTTTTCAATAAATACTGATGAAGACAAGTTGAAGGGCGAATGTATTTTTTAAAATATGTAATAACAGTAGCTCCTCTTCCTATGGCAAGCTGCTTCCCAATAGTCATAGGAGGTAAGTATTGGGGCCCCATCAACTCTTTTTTGATACAGGCATACCTTCAGAGAACAGAAAAGGCCTCACACGGTCAGTCAGTCAATAAGCAGTTATTAAGCACCTACTATGTACCAGGCACTGCACTAACTTCTAGGGATGCAAAAAATGGCAAAAGATAGTCCCTGCCCTTAAGGATCTCACCATCTAATGGGAGAAATAACATGCAAGCAACTTTATATAAATAAACTATGGACAGAAGAAATAGAAAATAATCAACAGATGGAGGGCATGAGAATTAAGAGGGATTGAGAAAGGTGGTGTTTTTAAGGATGCATCTGTTGGTGACCTAGGGATGAAGAGTGAGCTCTGTTAAACCCTTCCATTTTCCCTGTGTCAAAGACATCAGGCAGCTCATAGTACAATCTGACAACAAAGCATGTAGACCCAGGTAACCAGAAACAACCTCTCCTCATCCTCCTTCTCTTCTTCTTCTTCCTTCTTATAGTCTCCCTCTTCCTTTCTGCTCCTCCTCCCTGCACTCAGCTTAGCCACTATAGCAGCCAACAACAAACCTCCCCATAACAAACACCAGGAATGTCTCCTATCTGCTGCCTGCTGGGAGCCCCAAAGTGGGAGGAAGAGAAGGAAGGAAGGAAGGAAAGGAGGGAGGGAGGAAGGAAGGAAAGGACAAAATGAGGGGTGGAGGGAGGGAGGAGGGAGGAAAGAAGAGGGAAGAAAGAAAGAAAGAAAGAAAGAAGGAAGGAAGGGAGGGATGGAGGAAAGAGGAAGGGGAAGAAAGGAAGGAAAGAAGAGAGGGAAGGAATGAGGAAGGGAGGGAAGAGGGAAAGAAAAGAGGGAGGGAGGGAGTAAGGAAGAAAAAAGGGAGGAAGGAAGGAAGGGAGGGAGGGAGGAAAGGAGGCAAGAGAAGGAAGGAAGGGGGAAGGGAAGGAGGAAGGAGAAAAAAGGAAACATTTATTATGCACCCATTATGTACCAGGCATTGCATTGATTTATAAATTTGATCTCATTTGATCTTTATAATAACCCTGGGAGGTAGGTGCTATTTATCATTTTCCCAGTTTTCCTAGTTAAGTAAACTAAGGCAGACAGAAGTGAAGTGACTTGTCCAAGGCCACACAACCAAGCTGGATTTAAACCCAGGTCTTCCTGGCTACAGGCTCTCTACTCCACCACCCTGCTGCCTCTCTGCACCATTCAATTTCATTATCCCTGGCTGCTTCTTGCTGGCTCCACAGCTCAGTTGCTTCGATTTTCTCAGTGAGGCTAGCAATGGGTAGAAGTATTATCCCCATTTTTACAAATGAAGTTGGAATAATTTGCCCACAGTCACAGAACTAGGGCCTGAACTTGGGTCTTTTGTCTCCACATTCAGTGCTCTTCTCAGTGCCTCAAACACGTCTTTTTCAGGTGTAGAGGTCCTATATTCAATGTAGCTCTCTTAAGTCCAAAAGTCCAGATGAACGTTGAGCGGTCTTGAGCAGGATGGTGGAAGGGGAGGGCTGATGATCTGGCCCAGAGTAGGGTGGGGGGTGGGGGTGGGGTTAGGGTGGGGGGCAGGGCAGGGGGAGGCCGAGGCTGAATAAAACTAGAATTTCATGAGCGTTGGGCGCTTGCACGGCTGCTGAAGATCGGCAAACCTGCAACCCTGAGAGCATAAGTGTATGTCGAAAGCAAGACTGGCACTCAAATCTTTGTGACTACAAAGCTGCCCCTCTAGCTGACGTGGTGTTCAAATCTTGTCTCAGATATTTTCCATGTCAGCCTGGGCAGGTCCCTTAGCCTCTCTGAGCCTCGGTTTTCCTCGTGTGTAAAATGTGGACAATGATAGCACCTATCTCCTAGCGTTGTTGTGAGGAGCGAATGAGATAATATATGTAAAGCACTTTGTAGACCTTACACTGCTATGTAAATATTAGCTACAATGATGGGTCCATATTCCTTTCTTTTTGAATAAGACCATGTTGCTGTTCAGTTACTCCATTTGGGATTTTCTTGGCAAAGATACTGGAGTGGTTTGCCATTTCCTTCTCCAGTTCCTTTTACAAATGAAGAAACTGAGGCCATCAGAGTTAAGTGACTTGCTCAGGGTCACACTGTTAGTGTCTGAGTTCACATTTGAACTCAGGTCTTCCTGACATAGGGTGGCACTCTATCCACTGCACCACCTAGCTCCCCATGAGACCATGAGTTCTTTCAAAGTAGAACCTGCACTCGTACACACATACACACGCGCACATGCACATCTCCATCTTACACAGGTAACTTCAGCATAAGTTCACAGGGAGTCAGGGGGACAAAGTAATGTGCCCTAATACATAAGGCACTGAACTTGGAGTTAGGAGGATCTGGGTTCAGATCTTGCCACAGACACTTACTGTCTCTGTGATTCTTGGGAAATCATGGAACTTCTCTTTGCCTCTGTTTCCTCCTTTGTAAAATGAGGACGTTGGACCTAATGACTTCTCTAAAATCTATGATCCTATTAAAAAACATACTCTACTCGAAGTCAGCCAGCCCCTTGGGGTTCCTGATGAAGCTCTGGCATTCACTTGCTGTGTGGCTTTACAGGAGTCCCTCATCTGCTCTGGGCCTCACTTTTGGCTAACGCAGAGATGGAGAAAAGCCAGCTTAGGTCAATCCTGGAGTCCTCTAACATACCTCTGGTGCTTGTTCCTCTCTCTTATCACCTGCTCCTTTCATCTCTACTGTCTTAGGAAATGGCAGCCCCAAAGCAAGCGAAGATCTTTAGCATGCAAGGAATTCAGGGGCCCCGTGCATGTGGCCCCAGACTTAGAATACTACAGTCATTCACAACAAAATGCCTTGAGTGTTGTAACTAAAATAAGGAGCCATTTAAGCACCGCTTGTTCTAGCAAACATGTGCTGGAGAAGGCTAAATTTAGGAATTTCTGCTGGCTAACCAGGCTCTGATCATGTGAATTCTCTCTCTCTCTCTCTCTCTCTCTCTCTGTTTGTGTAGGGGGAGAATTGGAGAGATGGAAAAAGTAGAGTTTGGGATGCTGACTGTTCTACGTAACAATAATAATAGCTGGAATTTATACAGTGCTTGTTTTACAAAGAACTTTATAAATATTATGTCTTTTTATGCTTCCAATAACCCTAAGAGGTAGATGCTATTATTATCCCAATTTTAGAGTTGAGGAAATTGAGGCAGACAGCCCAGGATCACATAGCTAGTAAGTGTCTGGGGCCGGATTTGAACTCACACCTTCCAGGCTCCCAGGCACAGTGCTCTATCCACTCTGCCGCCTAGTTACATACTTTTCTGACAGTTCCCCACTGCAGTATCTTCCTGTGCCAGGGGCTTGATCTGGTGCTCCATGGGGTTCAGCCTCTGCTCTTTAGGAACATAAGGTGTTCTAAGCCACCCCAGCTGCTGCTGTTTTGCAGTCCATAGAGTCTCAGTCTGACATGCTTCCTTGCCAAATACCTTCCATCAGGATGCTCTGCCTCAGCTGACTTGAATTGACTGTCCAAGAGGCACAATAAGGAAGGGGGCATTAGCAGAATGATAGCTGGCATTTTTTCCTATTTTTATTTTTATCGGCACAAGAGGCAGCCTGACATAGTAGATAAAGAGCTGGCCTTGGAGTCTGTCATGCCTGAGTTCAAGTCCCTCCTTCTGACATACACTGACTTTGTGACCCTGGGCAAGTCACTTGACTACTCACTGCCCTAAGACTGTAAGTTGTAGGAAAAGGTGTTGACATATATTGGTCAAATCAGCTTCCTCAACTGAGAGTTTCCTATGGCAATGGATTAATTTAGTCCATTAGATTGTAAACTCTTTGAGGGCAGGGATTAGTTTTTGCCTTTTTTGTATCCCCAGCACTTAGCTCCTGGCACACAGTAGGCATTTAATAAATATTTATTTATTTTTGATTGATTCAGAGGTCTAGTCCATATCTCTATTTTGTTAGTATCTTTTTAATGATAATTAGGTGGAGCAGTGGACAGAGTGCAGGGCCTAGAATCAAGAAGACTCATCTTCCTGAATTCAAACCTGGCCTCAGACACTTACTAGCTGTGTGACCCTGGGTAAGTCACTTAGCCCTCTTTGCCTCAGTTTCCTCCTCTGTCAAATGAACTGAAGAAGGAAATGGAAAACTATTCTAGTATCTCTACCAAGAAAACCCCAAATGGGATCACTATATACATATATATATATATGTATATATATATACATATGTATATATATATATATGTTTTTATATTACCTGCATTTCTGAATTTATGCCCAAAGAGGCATCTCTTGTAACAGATTTTTAAAAGAGACAAAAAAGCACTTTAAGAAGACAAGCAACTCTATCTGAGCATATCTTCCACATCCAGTGTCCTCCACCTCTGAAAAAAGGTGAGCATTATGGGATTTTTCAACTCTTGTCTGTGGCCAAGTAAAATCATTAGAATTATTTACCATTAGCAACTGATGTTTCTGTAGTGTTTCTCTAAGGTTTGCAAAGTTCTTGTTTCACACCAGTCCCTTGAGGTAGATACTTAAAGTATTATTATCCTCATACTAAAAATGAGGAACTCATGGCCCAGAGGGAAGTTACTTGTCCAGAAACATAGAGCTAGTGTTAGAGCTAGGAGGTCAAATTCAGATCCATGGTGCCTGATTCCACAGCTGGGACTCTTCCTACTACATAAAATTTACATATTTTAACTTAACTTTTTAAATACAAATTTGATACTCTCATTTATTTTGCAGTACCTACCAGGACCTTTCTTAATTCAGAACAAAGACTATGTCTGATAAGTGGCCTATTAAAATCTATTTCCTCCTTCCAGGCTTACCTTAAATGCCATATTTTCCATCAAGTCGTGATGGATTCATCTTCCCTTCCATCTACCATATAAGCAATCTGTTTCTCTTGTTCTCTTCACCTCTCTTTTTAACATCCATTTTTTAAAATTTTGAGCTCCAGATTATCTCTCTCCCATCCTTCCCCCATTCATTGAAAAGGCAAGCAATATATCAATTATACATGTGAAGTCATCATGTAAAATGCATTTTCATATTAGCAATATTGCAAAGAAGGAAGGAAGGAAGGAAGGAAGGAAGGAAGGAAGGAAGGAAGGAAGGAAGGAAGGAAGGAAGGAAGGAAAAGAGAAATAAAGTGAAAAATATGCTTCAGTCTGCACTCAGAGTTCATCAGTTCTCTCCCTGAAGATGGATAGCATTTTTCATCATGAGTCCTTTGGAATTGTCTTTGATCATTATATTGAGTAGAATAGCTAAGTATTTCACAGTTGATCATCATTACAATATTGATATAACTGTTACCCTTATTCTGCTTACTTCACTCTGCATTAGTTCATATAAGTCTTCCCAGGTTTTTCTGAAACCATCCTGCTCATCATTTCTTATAGCACAATAGTATTGCATCACAGTCATATACCACAACTTGTTGAGTCATTCCCCAATTGATGAGCATCCCCTCAATTCCTAATTCTTGGACAACACAAAAATAGCTGCCATAAATATTTTGTATATGTAGGTCCTTTTCCTTTTTCTCTGGATCCCTTTGGGATACATATCTAGTAGTTGTATTGCTGGGTCAAATGGTATGCAATTTTATAGCTCTTTGGGCCTAGTTCCACATTGTTCTCCAGAATGGTTATACCAGTTCATCTTGCTCTCTTCAATAATACTTTGCTTATGCTTCTCTATTAACTCAGTTTCACCTAAAGTGCTGGCTATATAAAGGACTGTGCTAGATGTTAGGAGGATACAAAGAAGGAGAAACAAGGGAGCTTCCACTGTACAAGGTGGTGCACAACAGTCATGTCAAAAGTATAAAGACGACCTCGTCTGTGATACAGAGGTAACAGAACTCAAAGAGAAGATGGTCTGGGGACCTGGGAAGAGGGAGAGATCACCCTGCTGGGGAAATCAGGGCAGGCAACCAGAGGAGGTAGCCCTTGAACTGGGTCTTGGGGGAACAGGAGGATCTCATCCGTTTGGATGAGAAGGAAGGAGGGCACAAACATGGCAGATGTCTGCCATCATTTCACAATGGTGAAGGAAGACAGAACATGATCGTGCTATAGCTCACAGACCTGTTTGCCCAAAATGTGCAGTGCGTGACGAGGACTAGTGTAAGATGAGCCTGGAAAGACTGAGTTAATTAGGAAGATTATTTTGTCAGTCCTATGAAGGATAGATTGGAGAATGGGAAGACTGTCAGCAAAGAGAACAGTGTTTACTTATCTCCCTTTGTCATGGATCATAGTTACTTGTGCCTGGGTCTTAACTCTTCCTTGTAGACTGTGAACTCCCTGAGGACTAGAGCTGAGTCTTTGTTTCTGTTATAGCACCAAGCATGGATTCCTGCAGAAAGTAGGTATTTAAGTCATTAAATGAATGAGCAAGTAAAAAAATGTACCATGAAAATATTATCAATAGAATTTTTCTCAGAGGAAGACATCTGAAGAGTGAGGGGAAAGTATGTCTTTTGCCACGGGGTTATGTTGAAAGCAAGAAGCACTTATTATATGCCTCCTGTATGCACTCTAAGAGTCCACTTATGTCCCAGGATCATGTCAAATGCTCCCAAAATAGGCTCTTCCTGAAGGAAGTGCACAGAAAATTCTGTGATGGATTAACTGATTGCAGGAGGGAGGTTATAAGACCCCTCCAGTTGGACTTGATTATACAAACATAATTATTCTACACTCGTATAGGGTGTTTTGGCAAATCAAGGCTTGATTAGGTCATGTCTGAAGAATTCAGCTGGAACTCTGTAGGGTTTTATTTCCCCCCTCAGGTGAGGAAATTAGTTTCACCCCCATATGTTTCTGAAACACAAACATTGGTTTCCCAGAACTCCAGAATAGAATCCTGGATTGTTTTATGCACTCATCTCTTGGTGACTTATTATAGTAAAATGTCAGCACAATTGTAAAATGCATCTCTGGGACTACCCCACAGGAAGTTCATTCATTGATTGATTGATTCAATCAACAAACATTTATGAAATAACTGCCTTGTGCAAAGAACTATGCTGGGTGCCTTGGATGGGATAATATAGTCTGGTCCCTGTGGGACTTGCAGGCTGGTAGGAAGAAGGGAGGAAAGTGAAATACAATAACAGATAATCATGATACCAAATGAAATATCCTAAACACACAAGAGAGGCACAAAACAAAGGATTATAGCCACATGGGTGTGCTGGTAAATGTTTAACAACCAGATCTCAACAAAAATGTACTCATCATTAACTAGCCCATTAATAAAAAATAAATAAATCAGACCTTGATTTGTAGCTTTTGCTGATTCTCAAAATGTAAATGCTCACAATGAAAATTTACTAATTGACTGTCCTGGGCCAGCTCCTGCACAGCCCTGGTTGTGGGGGTATGGAGGGGTGAAAGAATCACTCTGGGGCTTACTCGCCTCATCTAAATCAAAATGAGGTGGTCTGACTAGTTGGCTCTAAGATCCGCTCCAGCTCTAAACCATAGGCTGGTTTTGATTCTGGAGAGAGATTAGGGAAGGGGGCTTGAAGGGCCTTGTGAAGCAGGTGTTACCTGACCCCTTTCACTCTAGCTTGATGACACTTTGCTCCTTTGCCACTGTGGCCAATGTGGCTCAAGTGTCTACTAGACTTGGACTGTAAGGAGAGTGTGGAAATATTTCCAACATGTTCTTTTTAGAAATACACTCCACAGTTTAAAATAATTATAAAAAAGGAAGCATTGGGTTCTTCCAAAGATTTTGATTTTGCAGATGTGGTATAAGAGACTAATTTTTCCTTCCTTGAAAGCCATCATAAAAATAAAGGCACACTACAAATATATTTACTGCAGGTCTTCAGTATTGCATGATTTTATCTGTCAGCTGGCATTGGACCATGGGATCATAGATTTAGAGGGAGAAGGGCCCTTAGAAGCTGTCTAGTCTAAATTTCATAGCTAAATAAAGTAAGACATAGAGAGTATAAGTAAATTGCCCAGAGTCTCACAACTAGCAATGTTTGAAGTAGATTTGTGCCCAGGTTTTCCTTACTCCAACTCAGATCACAACCCTCCCTGTGTGCCTTGGGAAATAGTTAGTTTCATGAGTTGCTGTGGCAGAAAGAAAGAAAAAGGAAGGAAGGAAGGGAGGGAGGGAGGGAGGAAGGAAGGAGGAACAAAGAAAGGAAGAAACAAAGGAAGGAATGAACAAATGAATGAAGGTAGAGAGGAAGGAAGAAAGAAAGAGAAGGCAAAAGGAGGGAAGGAGGGAGGGAGAGAAAGAGAGAGGAAGGAAGGAGGAACAAAGGAAGGAACAAACAAATGAGCAAAGGAAGGAAGAGAGGAAAGAAGGAAGGGAAGGTTAAAGGAGGGAAGGAGGGAGGGAGAGAAAGAGAGAGAAAGGAAGGAAGGAAAGAAGGGGAAGAAAGAAAGAAAGAAAGAAAGAAAGAAAAAGGAAGAGGGGAGGGAGGAAGGAAGGAAGAAAGAAGAAAAGAAAGAAAGAAAGAAAGAAGAAGAAAAAGGACGAGGCGAGGGAGGAAGGGAAGGAGGAAGAAGAAAGAAAGAAAGAAAGAAGAAAGAAGAAGAAGAAAGAAAGAAAGAAAGAAAGAAAGAAAGAAAGAAAGAAAGAAAGAAAGAAAGAAAGAAAGAAAAAGAGAAAGAAAGAAACAGTGGCCAACCATTTGAGATTGAGCTTCTCTGGTCTTGAGCAAGTCCCTTTCCCAGCCTCCTTCTATCTTCCCTCCACTGACCTGATTCCTGACCTCTATAGCCACAGAGAACAAATCTGGTCCCTTGCCTTTATGATGCTCTTCAGATGTTTGAAGACAGGAATCATATCCCTTCTGATCTCCTCCTTTCCATTGTTGCATCAGTGCCCCTCTCATAGCCTGCCACAGCCCTGCTCATCTCCTCCATGAAGCCTCCTGACCTCATTCTACCTCCTATCTATGTTGGTCATTGTCCTTTGTGCCAGAAGAGACCAAAATGGCATCATGATGTTGGGATCAAGGTACACTGTGTGTGGCTGTGGCTAATCAGAGCAATATGAGCTCAGAAGGCTCTCCCACAGGTTGGGCACAAGATAGACTATGTAAACATTTGGGATGGAGATGTCTCTAAATTTGTGCATCTCACATTTCTTTTGAGACACTACAATTCTGCTTTGCTCATAGAGTACAGTGCCATCTTTGATGTGGGCATGCCATGCTGGGAAGTCCTGTGCCAGTGTCTCCCATGTCTCACAATTGATTCCAAAATTCTGTATGCGTACCTACCCCCCAGAGGTATGGAATGGGGGGAAAGTCATGACTCTTCCCTCATCCTAAAATTCTCTCCTTGCCACTTACAGCCTAATTGCTGTAAATCTGCCAAGAGAGACACAAAGATCTGCCACCTCTACTAGAATGAATCTTTTCTCTTCCTTGGTGCCCTCCTTCATCTCTCCTGAGCTAACCCAGCAGCATTCAGGGTAAGGGGGCAATTTCATTGTCCTGGATGTCTGGAAAGCCCTTGAAGGCATCTATCTGTGATAACTCTCTGAATTTTGTTGTGTAATGTGAAAGATGACTAGAAGACAATCAGCTATTCTCAAAGAACACATAGCCGGCATCACCAGCCACTTTGATCCACTTGACAAAGACAGATTTCTTTATCTAGTTAAAGCAGCCATAAAAAAAACCACTTGGTGGTAGTTCGAAGAGGAGGGGATGGTAACAGGGAAGAGGAGACATTTGGGGAGGGGATGGAGCAGGATGTAATTTCCTGGCTTCTTCTTAGGCTTGGCAGGATCAGGGAATTTCTGCAAAAATAAAAATGTCTGGGGAAGAAACGGTACATGACAATCAAGATTCGAGAATTTGATAAACAAGTGAAGCCTCTCCCTCCTTCCCATCTGGTCTTTACAGAGATGGTTGGGGTGGGCTGTGAGTAGCAGAGGCCCAGGAAATCCTCTCCTTTCCCGTAGTATTGTGCAATGCAAAGAATGCTGCTTCTGGAATCCAAGGAATTGAGCCTTACTTCTAGCTCTTGCTGTTGGCTATCCTTGTGACCTTAGATGGGTCACTTAACCTGCCAGGGCCTGTTTCCTTATCTGTAAAATGGGCAGACTGAACTAGATGATTCCCTAAGATCTTGCCTACTTTTAAACCCTGGGATGTAGGTTCTAATCCTGGCTCGGACACTTTCTAGCTGGTGTGACCTTGGGAGATTCAGTTGAACCTCTCTTGTCTTCAGTTTTCTTGTCTGTGAAAAGAGCAGGTTGGTCCATCTGTCCTCCAAGGTCCCTTCTGCCTCTAGATCTATGATCTGTTTTAAAGGCTTGAGAACTGGAAGCGGTCTTTCTTGTTGGATAAGGTGGTTTAGAAAAGTGGCTTCCACCCTATATTTATAGCACTCATTGTTTTCAGTCATGTCCCACTCCTTGTGACACCATTTGGGGTTTTCTTGGCAGAGATAACGGTTCGGTTTGCCATTTCCTTCTCTTGCTCATTTGACAGACAAGGAAACTGAGGCAAATGAGATTGGGGATTTGCTCAGGGTCACACAGCTAGTAAGTCTGAAGTCAGATTTGAACTCAGGAAGATGAGTCTCCCTGACTCCAGGCCCCATACTCTATCCACTGCACCAGCTAGCAGCCCATAGTTTTTTATAGCACTCATTTTTATACAACCACTACTATCCAAATCTTTTTTTTTCTTCCACAAAGATTTGTTAATATAAATGAAGTTTCATGACATGCCTTGGGGAGCTGCAAGCAGCCCTGTGTAGCCATGGATTTGAGATGTGTGGCCTAAAGAATAGATTGAATAGGACACAAACCAAAGTTTTATCTCAGGGCCCTGAGAAAGTCCTTCCTTATTGCATAAATATTCACCCCACCTCTGGTTGATGCCTGAAATTCTACACTTCATCATTTCTAGACTTTAGGAAGAGACTTTTGCAGTTATCTAGTCTGATGCCATCATGTTATAGATGAGGAAACGCAGGCCCGCAGCCATTAAGTGACTTGTCCAGTAGGCTGCAGGTAAGACAGATTTTGAACCTAGGTCCTCTAATTCCAAAAGTGATGTTCTTTCCACTACCCTGGCATCATAAGCTAAAGGCTCTGCGCCACTACTGGATGGCTGCTGTTGGGGGACAAGAGGAGTATCAGAGGGACCACACCCTCCAAGCCATTCTCAGTCACTGACACCTCAGGGTAAGGATCGTTGGATCCTCTCTGGAGAGCAAGTTTTGGCCAGGGGAAGAACACAGGATGGTGGGTCAGACTGGAGAATGGTAGAGGGGATCCTTTAGAGGGAGAAAGGGCATGGAAGACAGAAGCTGGGGACTCTCAAAGACCACAGTCCTGCCTGAAAATCTAGAATGGTGATTGCCTACTTCTCTCCTCATGCCCCCGCCCCCGGTTTCTCCTCCCTCCCCTAGTAGCTGGTGGCCAAGCTTTCTAGTACTTTGAACCTTTGCAAAGAAAGCCTCTTCTGCTCCTTGGCAGTTATGCAGACGGTACCAAATTCAGTATGGACCCTTTCAGTTTGGGGCTCAGGGACCCAGAGCCACAAATAGGGGTGAGACCAGAAAGGGACTTGTCTTAATGACAAATGGGCAGCACTTCCCTATCCCTCCCTATCAAATCCCACTGTTCTGTGTGCCTTTCCATTTGCTCAGATCCATTTCCTCTCTTTCGTAAAAAATATTGCTTGTGTCAATTCTTGAAAGTGCCAGAATCTAATGTCCTCGTTAAATAGATGTCAGCTTATTATTGGAGTCTGCTGTTCTAGTGTGGGGTTACTAATGAATCCGGTCCACAGAAAATAAGATCAGATTTTAGCTTGCAAAGGATGCCCTCCCCATCCAGACTTGAACTCCATCCACTTCACTTCCCTCCTCTTCAAGGAGGCCTTTTGTGTTTTTTTATTCACTTACAAGTCTCCCCCTCTTCTCCAAACTAGGAGAGACAGCTGTAGGAGCCTAATGTGTGGGTGGGCCGTTTGTCAGCCAATTCTCCATCTCCCTTCTTGGCTAGCCCCTGTTCACTTCAGTCCCTGAAGGTAATTTTATTAGATTTCTCAGTGAATGAGCCCAAATCTTCTACCCTATACTTTAAAGGATAGAGTGCCAGGTCCAGAGCACTGATCCTAAGAGTTGGAGGAAGAAATCTTGGCCAGTCTTTCTCATCTGAGATGGGCAAATGACATCCACCTATTTAGGAAGATGACTCAAACCTATCACTTTGTTATGTCTTAGAGATCACATACAAGTGAAAGAGACTGCAAAAAGATCATCTCAACCGATGCTCTCATTTTACTGAAGGAGAAACTGAGTCTTTAAAGAAGTGGATAAATTTAAAATTGAATTAATTTAATTAATTAATTTAAAATTATGCATAGGGTGAGTATCAGAGCCAAGATCTGAACCCAAGCTCCATGACCCTACATCCAGTGGTTTTCCCACTAGAAGAGCTGTTGTGGTGTTCATGCATTTTTCCTCTCTTTTCTTCAGACTCTGGGGTTAAGCCTGTATTTGCTTCCTCCAATTTCTCAATGTAAAACTATCCAAAGTGTTTTGTGGCCTGTTTAGTATTGCATGTGAGGTGAATAAGGGGTGGGGGGAAGGGAGCGGAGGGGAGGAGAGAGGAGACCCACCCTCCCCTTAAGGGAGGACCCCTCCCCCTGCACTTTTTCATTTGGACTTGTGGAGTCACCTTAGGAAGAATAGAGACCATGACATCCCTCTCTGGGAGACATCTCCCTTGGTATTTTCCTAGGCCTGCTCTGTGTGTTAAGGAGCAAGGAATGTTTTAAGTCCTAATTTAGACTGTTTATCCCAAGAGTCTCTGAAGTCCCAAGTAGGAAGATACAGCGCAGTTCCTCCTTCTCTCCCCCTCTCTCCCCACCCCCCAGCCCTGTAGCGTGGCTCTTTATAGCCATAATCAGCCCACACTCTGGAATGCTATCACCAGGCCCCCATCTGTGTTGGGTTATTTTGTCACTGGTGATCAGCTGCTCTGCTGAACTGCTCTGCCTTTTAAACATTCAATAAAACAATTGGTAAAGTGGAAATCAGGCTTGGGGAAGGGTTGAGGACAGGGAAGGGTGGTTGGCTTTCCGCTGTGAAGTCTACTGCCATCAGAGCCCTACAGAGAGGGCAAGATGGAATGCCTTTAAAAAAGATCTGCATGGCAAAACATCCTCATCTGGGAGACCTGCTGCTGTTCTTAGAACACTTGCCTATTTCCATTGCAGACCCCTTCTTGTGCACTGTGTAACACCTTGGAAGATTAAACCTCAGCAAGCCATCCTCCCCACCCCCAACCCTCCCTTCCCTAGACCTTTATTTGGAAAGTAGGACCTGAAGTCTTCAGATGATCTTCAGGCCAAAATGAAAAGCCGGACTTGAGTTAGAACACGGTTTCCTGTTTGGGTTAGGAGCCGTATAACTTTGAAGTTCCAGAGAATGGGGAATGTCAGGGCCCTCTGAGTGCAAGGTGTTTATGGGTCCTCTGGCAGGACCTATGGCTTGAGTTCCATTCTGAGTTTATCCAGTGGGGTGTGTGTGTGTGTGTGTGTGTGTGTGTGTGTGTGTGCTGGGGGAGAATAAGAGAATGATAGAAAGAGGATAGAAGAAACAAAAAGTGAGAGAATGAAAGAGAAAAAGTAACGAGCAAAATTGAATGAAGGAAAGGAGAAAGAGAGAGATTTTCGTTCAGTCGTTTTTCAGTCATGTTTGACTTTGTGGTCCCATCTGGAGTTTTCTTGGCGAAAATACTGTAGTGGTTTGCCATTTCCTTCTCCAGCCCATCTTACAGATGAGGAAATTGAGGCAAACAGGGTTAGCAATAGAAAAAGCCAAAGAGTAGAGATGAAATAGAAATAGCAATAGAAAGTAATGAGAGATTGAAAGAGGAAGAAAAAACAAAAGAGGAAAAGAGGAAATAAGAAGAGAGAGAGAAAAAGAGAGAGAATGAGAGCAATATTTTCAATAAAAAAGAGTTCAAATCATTTACTTTCAGCATAACTGGACAGCTGGCAAAGTCATCCAACAACATGAGTCTCCTTTCTTCTGTAAAGTGTTAATAACCACCTTAGGATAAATGTTGTCTTTATGACTTCAATTAGAAAAATATACTTCCTTTTATTTTAATTAATAAGCCTGGACTGGTTACCCAGTTGCTATAACAACATAATTCACTTGCCCCCATCCCCCCCCCATCTTGCACCCCTCACATGTTGTGTTCTTTCACATCACTAGGAAAAAGAAATTTATGATTTAGGGAGTTAGGCCTCTGGGACAACAGGATGCAATCTGAGGCTAGTCCACTTGACAGTCATTGCTACTAGAAGCATCTTTCCTTCTCTGTCTCTGTCTCTGTCTCTCTGTCTCTCTCTGTCTCTGTCTCTCTCTGTCTCTGTCTCTCTCTGTCTCTCTCTCTCTGTCTCTCTGTGTGTGTGTGTCTCTCTCTGTCTCTCTCTCTCTCCCTCTCTCTCTCTCTCTCTCCCCCCCCCTCCCTCCCTCTCTCCCCAATAGGGGACGGCCATTGCTATAGGAGAAAGAAATACTAAAGAAATGGACCCACAAGTGGTTTGGATGGACAGCCTTGGGTGGGGGAGGGACAGATAAGAAAGACACAGAGCCCTCGGGCTGATGCAATTTCATGACAAAGATGCGGCATTGAGAGAAATGTGGGGATCACACCATCTTACAGCCAATACCTTCACAAAGGAACAGCTGTCTGACCAAAAAGGTCCACCCAGCCCCCACCAATGGCTCACTGTTTTCCTAGCAGTGCTTCATATATTAAGATGAATGGACTCCTAGAGTGACAAAGCTGAACAGGACCTGAGGAATCATCTGGTCCAGTCCTCTCTGGAACACTGAGGCACTTAGCCAGAGACACACAGTGAGTCAAAGCAGTCAATGAAAGAGCTAGGGCTAGAACCCAGATATCCTGGCTTCCACTGCAAGGCTCTTTCCCCCTCACCATGTAGGTGTGGACAGGCTGTAGAAGTTGCTTCTGTGAGCACTCCTTCAAAGGGCCTTGTGTTACCCAACCCGAGTAGTCAGTACTCTAGGCTAGTCAAGCATTCGTACATACCCTTGGGTTCCAGGTGGTTATTTACTCTTAATTGGAAGTTTCTGTGCAAAAGACATACATGGGATAAATTCCCTTAATGAACGCCTAGTCAGCCAGTCAATAACAAGGCAGTTTAGTATACAGGCAATAGCCAGAAATCTGGCTCAGACATTGGTAACCCAAAGCAACTGGACCAGCATTGCCTCTGTAAATAGTAAATTCTGGCCTATCCAACTGCTTTCAAATGCCCCAACCTGAGGCCTGAGACAGCCTAAAGATTATTTTTTTTTGTTTTTTTTTATTTAAATTTATTTATTTAAACATATTTGGTTTTCAGCATTGATTTTCACAACAGTTTGAATTACAAATTTTCTCCCCATTTCTACCCTACCCCCCCACTCCAAGACGGCATATATTCTGGTTGCCCTGCTCGCCAGTCAGCCCTCCCCTCTATCACCCCCCTCCCCTCTCATCCCCTTTTCCCTTCCTTTCTTGTAGGGCAAGATAAATTTCTACGCCCCATTGACTGTGTATCTTATTTTTTAGTTGCATGCAAAAACTTTTTTTTTGTTTTTGAACATCTGTTTTTAAAACTTTGAGTTCCAAATTCTCTCCCCTCTTCCCTTCCCACCCACCCTCCCTAAGAAGGCGAGCACTTCAACCTAGGCCACTCATGTATCATTATGCATAACCCTTCCACAACACTCATGTTGTGAAAGGCTAACTACATTTTGCTCCTTCCCAACCCATCCCGCTTTATTGAATTTTCTCCCTTGACCCTGTCCCCTTTCCAAAGTGTTTGTTTTGATTACCTCCACCCCCATCTGCCCTCCCCTCCATCATTCCCCCCCCCTTTTATTTTTTTTATCTTCCTCCCTCTTCTTTCCTGTGGGGTAAGATACCCAACTGAGTATGTATGGTATTCCCCCTCAGGCCAAATCTGATGAGAGCAAGGTTCACTCATTCCCCCCTCACCTGCCCTCTCCCCTCCTTCCACAGAACTGCTTCCTCTTGCCACCTTTATGGGAGATAATCCACCCCATTCTATCTCTCCCTATCTCCCTCTCTCAGTATGTTGCTCTCTCATCCCTTAATTTCATTTTATTTCTTTTAGATATCTTCCCTTCATCTTCAACTCACCCTGTGTCTGCTCTCTCTCTTTTACATATATATATATATATAAACACACAGATATATATATATACACATACATACACATGCATACATATACACATAGATACATACATACATACACATTCACTTATATATATACATAAACATGTATATATGCATATTCCCTTCAACTACCCTAATACTGAGGTCTCATGAATCATACACATCATCTTTCCATGTAGGAATGTAAACAAAACAGTTCAACTTTAGGAAGTCCCTTGCAATTTCCGTTTCTTGATTACCTTTTCATACTTCTCTTGATTCTTGTGTTTGAAAGTCAAATTTTCTATTCAGTTCTGGTCTTTTCACTGAGAAAGCTTGAAAGTCCTCTATTTTATTGAAAATCCATATTTTGCCTTGGAACATGATACTCAGTTTGGCTGGGTAGGTGATTCTAGGTTTTAATCCTAGCTCCATTGACCTCCGGAATATCGCATTCCAAGCCCTTCGATCTCTTAATGTAGAAGCTGATTGTGTTTCCACAATACCCAAATTGTTTCTTTCTGGCTGCTTGCAGTATTTTCTCCTTGATCTGGGAGCTCTGGAATTTGGCGACAATATTCCTAGGAGATTTCTTTTTGGGATCTATTTGAGGAGGTGATCGATGGATTCTTTCAATTTCTATTTTGCCCTGTGGCTCTAGAATATCAGGGAAGTTTTCCTTGATAATTTCTTGAAAGATGGTATCTAGGCTCTTTTTTTGATCATGGCTTTCAGGTAGTCCAATAATTTTTAAATTCTCTCTCCTGGATCTATTTTCCAGGTCAGTGGTTTTTCCAAGGAGATATTTGACATTGTCTTCCATTTTTTCATTCCTTTGGTTCTGTTTTATAATATCCTGATTTCTCATAAAGTCACTAGCTTCCACTTGCTCCAATCTAATTTTTAAAGTAGTATTTTCTTCAGTGGTCTTTTGGACCTCCTTTTCCATTTGGCTAATTCTGCCTTTCAAGGCATTCTTCTCCTCATTGGCTTTTTGGAGCTCTTTTGCCATTTGAGTTAGTCTATTTTTTAAGGTGTTGTTTTCTTCAGTGTATTTTTCAGTATTTTTTTGGTTCTCCTTTAGCAAGTCATTGACTTGTTTTTCATGGTTTTCTCGGATCCTTCTCATTTCTCTTCCCAATTTTTCCTCTACTTCTCTAATTTGCTTTTCCAACTCCTTTTTGAGCTCTTCCATGGCCTGGGACCAGTTCCTGTTTTTCTTGGAGGTTTCTGTTGTAGGCTCTTTGACTTTATTCATTTCTTCTGTCTGTATGTTTTGGTCTTCTTTGTCAGCAAAGAAAGAATGCAAAGTCTGAGACTGAATCTGGGTGCGTTTTCGCTGCCTGGCCATATTCCCAGCCAACTAACTTGACCCTTGAGTTTTTCAGTGGGGTATGACTGCTTGTAGATTACAAAGTTCTATGTTCCACGTTTGGGGGGGAGGTGCCAGCTCTGCCACGCCAGCACTGCTCCTTCCCCAAGAACCCCAACCCGAACTGGGCTCAGATCTTTGGCAGGCTGTGCACCCCTGCTCTGATCCGCCACTTAATTCCTCCCACCAGGTGGGCCTGGAGCTGGAAGTAACAACAGCGGTAGCTGCCCCACCTCTGCTGCCCCTGGAGCTGGAAGCCGAACTGGGAACTCCTTCCACTCCCGCAGCTTTTCCCACTAACCTTTTCCACAGTCTTTGGTGTTTGTGGGTTGAAAAGTCTCGTAACTGCCGCAGCTCACTGAATCAGGGCGCTAGGGCCCCCTCCTCCTGGCTTCTCGTCTGGATGGTCCATGCCGCTCAGTCTGTGTTCTGCTCCACTCTGTTCCCAGCTCCCAGCTCCCAGCTCCGAGCTCCATGTGGGATAGACCTCACCCAGAGACCATCCAGGCTGTCCTGGGCTGGAGCCCTGCTTCCCTCTGCTGTTTTGTGGATTCTGCCATTCTAGAATTGGTTCAGAACCATTTTTTATAAGTTTTTGGAGGGTCTCCATACGGAGCTCACACTATTCCCTGCTTACCAGCCGCCATCTTGGCCCAGCCTAAAGATTATAGTATAATAGGAGCAGCTAGGTGGCATGAGGAATAGAGTGCCCGGCCTGAAGTCAGAAGACTCATCTTCCTGGGTTCAGATGTGGCCTCAGATATTAACTAGCTGTGTGACCCTGGGCACAACACTTAACCCTGCTTTTCTCAGTTTCCTCATCTATAAAATGGCCTAGAGAAAGAAATGGAAAACCCCTCTAGTATCTTTGCCAAGAAAATGGGCTTACAGAGAGTCGGACATAACTGAAAAACCACAACAACGGTAGGAAGACCCCTGAACCAAGAAGAGTGGATCATGTTCTAATCCTGGCCCTGCCATTTGAGTCCTCTCAAATAAAGTAGATAGAGCAACAGACCTGGAGCTCAGAACGCTTGGGTTCCAATCCTACCTCACACATTTATTAGGCTCTGTGACCCCAGAGAAGTCATTTAACCTCTCTAAGCCTCAGTTTCCTCACTTGTAAAATGAGAGCAATAACGGCACCCATCTCACCCATCTCAGGGTTGTTTTGAGGACAAGATGAGGTAAGATATAGAGTGCTTTGCAAAGCTTAAAGCATAATATAAATGCTAGCTGTTCATGACGGCTATTGGCCATCGTTAACTCTTTTAACCGCAGTCACTTTACCTATAAAATGAGGATCTCTAAGGCTCTTTCCAGACGTGACAGTCTGTAATTTGACAGTGCTGAGCCCTGGACATCTCAGTCATTCTTTGGTTCCACAGTCAACTTTAGGCTACGGAAAGTCTCACAACCAAGAAAATCTTGAACAAAAGGATCCCCAGGTCTTAACCAATAGTTTGCTTGTTTCCAATGGCCTTGGATCCACCAAGATTTTAGTGTAACCTGAGATTGAGGAAGGTCTCCACAAGCATTGTTGCGAATAGATTTGACCATCAGTAGCTGTTCTTCAGGAGAAAGAGCGGGACATTTTGGAGGGCTTCCCCTACAGGGAAGCCCATGGGTGAGTAGAGAGCCCAGCTCAATCCATAAATTCATTTTCCTTGTGCCAAGGCCAGTGGACTGGGGTCCTCATCCAGTTGGAAAGGTTTCAGATTCTCCTAAATCCTCCTTCCTGTGGAGTAAAGTCCCTCTCACATCCATTTGTTTGAATTCTGCACAAGTCTTTCTATCTGAACCAGATTTCCCTGGCTATAGAAAGTTGCAAAGAAGGAAGAAAAAAAGCCATTTATTAAGCACCTACTATGCACCAGGCACTCTGCTAAGGAATTTACAGTTATTATCTCATTTAATCCTCACAACTCTAAGCAATAAGTGCTATCATTCTCTCCACTTTACAGATGTGGAAACTGAGGCAGAGTTTAAGGGGCTTGCCTAGAGTCACACAGCTCTTAAGTGTCTGAGGTTGGATTTGAACTCAGGTCTTCCTGAGTCCAGGCTTCTGATAATTCTTTTCTCAGAGAAATCTTCAGGTAGAGGCCTACCCACCTTCCTGAGCTACAATAAGCTGTCTCCTATGTTGGTTGAAGTAGAATGTGTGAAGAAGAGTAGGAGGGGGAAAAAGGAGAGGAAGGAAGGAAAGAAGGAGGAAGGAAGGAAGGGAGGGAGGGAGGAAGGAAGGAAGAGAGGAAGGGAGGAAGGAAATGAGGTAGGGAGGAAGGGAGAGAGGAGGGAGGGAAGAAATAAAGAAATATTAATTGGTGTTGGGGATAGAAAAGAAAAATGACCTAGTCACTGCCCTCAAGGAAATTATGGGTATGATACCAAGAAGAATGTGATGGGGACAAATGAGAGGCAGGAAAAATACAAATAGAAATTTTAAAAAGGAGAAATTTCTTTCACCTGGTTGAGGGCAGGTGGTCCAGGGTCAGAGAATGCTTCATGGATGCTTCTGAGTTGAGCCTTAAAGGAAAGGAGGAACTAGAACAGGTGCAGATGGATGGGGAGCTAGAAGCCCATCCAGAGATGGGAGAGGGTTTGCTGGGAATGGAGCTCAGAGAAAGTAGAGTTTGGCTGCAACACAGACTAGGTGGAGGCTGAGTGTCCTTGAGAACGCTGAGCAGATAGATTGGAGACAGATGTAGAAGGCCTTGAATGCCATCACCAGGAATGGCATATACTGTATGTGCTGGTCAATGCAGAGTCACTCACTGAAAGTTTCTGGGCAATGATATGATCACAGCAGTTCATTAGGAAGATTTCATGAAAAGAAGAGGAGAAGAGAAAGAGTGAGAGAAGCTGACTTCAAAGGGATGACTATGTAGAAGCTAAAGGAAATTAAATTTGAATTAAGAAGGGTGCATGATGGGGAGGAAGCAAAGATGGAGGACTATCTTTCCAGTGACTCAAAAGTAAACTTGTCTTTTGACTGTCATAGAAAATTGAAGGAACTGAAAAGACCAGCTCGCCAAACTCTGTGGTGGCCACAGATTTGGAAAGCCATGCTTTCCAATCCAGTATGGCCCCAGAAGTGCTTTGATGGGACTGCAGTGGTCCCTGTTCCTCCCCTCACCTCTGTGAATAGATTTCATAAATTTATTTGTTCCCCTTCACTTACTGCCTATTCTTAACCAGGCCCAGGCTAGCAGGAAAGCCGCCTTGGACACTCACCCCAGAGCTGAGCGCTGGGCAGATTGGGGGGCAGTTATTAATCAAGAGGTAACTCGGTGTGGTACATCTGGGGAGTCTCAAGCTGGGGATGGCACCAAAGAAAGAATTTTGGGAGAATTGTCAGAATTGGAAGGTCTTTGGTGACCTTTGAGTCCAAGACTGTTGTTTCACAGAAGAGGAAATTGTGGTTCATAGAGGAAGAGACTTGCCTAGAGTTATGCAACAAGTCAGAGTGGCAGAGATGGGACCAAGGTCTCTGGTGTCACAAAAGTGTGAGGACTCTAGTTTTCAGGGGTGGGTTCCTCCTCTATCCTCCTTAAGAATAAAATATTAAAAAAAAACACAGAAATCCTTAATAGAAGGATTTGTTCTGTAAAACTTGGACTCAGTCAAAAGGCCACATCCAAGGACCCAGAAGGCCACATGTGGCCTCAAGGCTGAAGGTTCCCCACCCCTGGACTAAGCTCTGGTTGGGGACATGAAGGCATCCCCTCTCTCTCACCCCCTGCCTATTGAAACCCTTCTCATATTAGTGGTCCACCTCAAGTTCTCCTATTATTAATCAATATCCCTTCCGCAAAGTCTTCTTTGACTTTCACCCCTCCCCCAAGCTATGTCATCTTCTCATCCTTTAAGCTCCTCTAATACTTTGAGGGCATTTTCCACATTCCATCATGTAGTTTTGTTTTCTGTTAACCCCTTCCTAGACTGACAATCCCTTGAAGGTAGGGACTGTGTCCATTCATCTGTCTCTCCAGTTTTTTGGAGTCAAGTCAATTTAACAAGCACTTACTGAATGGATGAATGAATTAATTAATTAATGATTAAAGCACTTAAGTGTTTTCTTTATGCAAAGCACTGGGGATTCAAAGGGAAAAGAAAGGATGCCTTGTTCTTAAGGCACACATCCTAATGGGGTAGACAGCACACATGGAAGATTTCTGCTGCAAACTGGATGGAAAAGTCCCATCTCTGTAACATTTTTGATACACCTTAGGGTGTAAAACCAGAGCCAATGGTAAAGCCTCTTCATTAGTGTCATTTCCACCGATGTATCTATTTCTGTTAGTGAATCATTTGACAATGGGCTGGAAGGATTGCTTTTCCAAAGGCTCTTGAGCTCAGGGTCCTGGGCAGTCTCCGTCAGGGTCTAAGGGACAGGTGGTGATGAAGGTGGTGGTGATGGCTCTATTAGTCTCGTGCATACTGCTTCCCATCTCCCCCCCCCCAGGGTACCCTGCTGCTTCAGCCAGGCTACCTTGCTTGCTCTGTGTGCAGCAGGTGGTTGGCATTTGGTGAGGACAACCAGCACCTTCTCCACTGGGATTGCATCCCTGGATGACGGCTGAGAAGGCAGGGATGGAGGGCATCTGTTGGGGGCCAGGGACTGTGCTAAGTGCTGGGGACCCAAAGACAGGTAAAAATAGTCTCTGCCCTTGAGGAGCTTACAAGGAGACAACATGCCAACAGTTATGTGCACACATACACATATATTATGCATATATGTGTATGTACTGGATAAATATTAAAAGTAATGTCAGAGAAAAGACAGTAGCATTAAAGGGGAACCGGGGAAGCCTTCTTGAACAGGTGGGATTTTAGCTGAGACTTGAAGGAAGCCAAGAGGCAAAGATCAGGAAGGAGAGGATTCCAGGCATGGGGGCTGGGCAGCCAGTGAATATTCAGGGTCAGGAGGCTGAATTTCCATTACATGGAAAGGAGTAAAGTGTAAGAAGACTGGAAAAGCAGAAAGGGGCTAGGGTATCTAAAGGACGGATAGATAAGAGATGAGAGCAGGCAATCCACATTATATTCCAGCATTTGGGGCATGGGGGGGAGGAGCCAAGGAGAAGAGGTGTAGCCAGTAGCCACACCAGTTTAGGAGAAGGAGGGAGAGAACATGGTTGGCCTGGGTGATCAAGGAGGACTCTGTGGAGGAGGTGCCACTGAATCAGGGCCTTTTCAGACAGCGAAGAGTGGGGACATCAGTTCCCATTTGCTCCATTAGCCTGGTGTTCCTACCTTCTCTTCCAAACATCTCAACATAGAACCTGTTGTAGGATGGCGAGGACAGGCAATCTGTATGTGCAGTCTCTCAGTATGTCTTCTTGGGTCACAGTCTGGTCCTGCTCTAGCCTCAGCTTCCTTTCTGATCACTAAACTCTTCACCATCAGGAGAAAGAAAAGAATAAGCATTTTACTTAGCACCTACTATGTGCTGAGCACTGTACTTTACAAATATTATCTCATTTGAGCCTTACAACAACCCTGGGAGGTGGACGCTGTTATTATCTCCATTTTACAATTAAGGAAACTGAGGCAAACAGAGGTAAAGTGACTTGTCCAGAGTCACACAGCTACTACGTGTCTGGATTTGAACTCAAGTCTCCCTCACTGAGGTCCAATGCTCTGTCAACTGTGGCACCAACTGCTTTCAGATAGGCTGAGAAGGGGTGGGGGGAGCTGGGGGGTGAACAAGGCCACTGTCATCATCTTATATTAAAAAGCCCCTGAGCCTGTAACTTTATTTACCTGGGACTCTGGTTCTCTAATCATCTGATTGAAGATATCACAGTTGACAAGTGTGTCTATTGAACTCCCCCGTCTTCTCATCTTCAAGCCACCAGGGCTTTTGTTTATTATTGAATGTCTGAGTTGTATGCAGCCCAGATGTGAACCGCAGGGTCTCAACTGCCGGGAAGAGCAGACTTGATTCATTTTTTTCCTCTTCCCATTTAAATGTACTTCCCATCCCCCTCAATTCCATCCCCACGGGGCCAAGACCAAAGAAAGACAGAGAGGGAATGCCAAGCTCTGAGCGCATGGGTGCTCCCTGAACTTGAGTGTTTTTAGACTCCTGGAATGTCTAGTTTGAAAGGAACTTTGAAATCCTGCAGCTTGTGTGCCTAATTATGCAGGTGAGGAAAACAAAGCCCAGAGAGGGATCCTGACTCACCTGAGGTCATCCAGAGAGTTACTAGCATAGACAGAACTAGAATCCAGGCCTCCCGATTTCTACTCCAGTGCTCCAGTAACTTAGGAAGGGGAAAGATCGGTGTGGAGTGGAGTTCTCAAAGAAGGCTTCCCCAAAGGGAGTCTGGGAGGAGATGTAAGATTGGGATAGACAGGAGCAAGAGAGGAGTATCTGCATAGCAGGCAAAGAAGGACCAGGGTATAGCCTGGGTAGGGAGTGGGAAAGGATTCAAACAAAAGGTTATGTGCCTAGGACTGGAGGACAGGGGACATGGTGGAATGCAAAGATAGTATGAAGAAATGACATTGAAAACTATGGTGCTTGGAATATGTGTTAAATGCTATTGGAGGAATACAATGTTCTTTCAGGATAGAGGGCTCACTTTCATTTGCGATATCAGTCAGTCGGTCAATAAACATTTACTAAGCACCTACTAAGTGCCAAGCAATGAGCTGAGGATCAGGGAAGAAGAGAGTAGGGATCAGGTAGAATTCCAGTAGGGCTCTGAAAGGTGGTTAGGATTTCATCAGGTAGAGTTGAGGGAGGATGGCTTTCCAAGTAGAGAGGATAGTATGAACAAAAGGACAAGTGCAGGGCAGGAACAGATGACAGCGACGAGTCCAGTTTGGCTTGACTGTGGAGTGAGTAGAGGGAACTCATGTGAGGTAAAGCTGGTCTGGGGTTTGTGGAGGGCACAAATTCTGAGCTGGAGAGGTTGGACTTTCTCTTGTATGAAACTGGAGGCATATTCCCCTAACTGTGGGCATGCCCCAAGGCTATTTCCTGGACCCTTGTCTCCTTTTCCTCTACCATCTGTCTCTCAGTGATCCAGTCAGCTCCCATGGCCTTAATTATCATCTCTATATGGATGATTCCCATGTCTCTATATCCAGCCCCAGACTCCCCCCTGAGCTCCCATCCTACATTCCCAACTGTCTAGAGGACATTTTGAACCAGATGTTCTATAGGCATTGCAAAAACTCATCTTATTTTTCTCCCCAAAATCTGAAAGCAACACCACACTCGCAGTCATCCAGGTTCACAAGCTCTATGTCAGCTTCACTTGCGCATTCTCCCTCCGTCCAAATGTCCAGTCAGTTGCTGTCAATCAAGTCTTTTTCCTCCACAATATGTGAGGTATCAATCCTCTTCCCTGTATTCACACAGCTCCGCTCCTACT
Source organism: Trichosurus vulpecula (assembly GCF_011100635.1). NCBI lineage: Eukaryota > Metazoa > Chordata > Mammalia > Diprotodontia > Phalangeridae > Trichosurus > Trichosurus vulpecula. Next base: position 74,446,274 of record NC_050581.1, read on the forward strand.
TTGAGCCCTCTCATCTGCACCAGTGCAACGTGATCCGTCTCTGTCTCAAGTATTTTCCTTCTCTAATACGGCTGCCATGGAGCTACCAGAGGGACATTCCTAAAACACAATTCTGACTCTTCCCTGCTCAGTAAACTCCAGGGGTTCCCTATTCCCTCGAGGGTCCGATATAAACTCATCTATGAAGGACATTTGCTAGGTGCAGCTAGGCGGCACAGTGGATAGAGCACCGGGCTTAGAATCAGGAAGATTCATCTTCCTGAGGTCAAATCTGCCCTCAGACACTTACTAGCTGTGTGACCCTGGGCAAGTCACTTAACCCTGTTTGCCTCACTTTCCTCATCTATAAAATGAGCCGGAGAAGAAAATGATAAGGCATTCCAATATCTCTGCCAAGAAAACCCCAAATGGGGTCCCAAGGAATCAGATACAACTAAAAACGACCAAAGAAAAATAAAATGAAGGACATTTAGAGCCCTCCAGAGCTTGGTTCCAACCTACCTTTCCATGCTTCATCTTGCAGTCCCTTTCATGTAATCTACAGTCCAAACCGAGACGAGACACTCAGTCTCCCATCTCTATGCCTTGGCATGGCATGGGCTTGTCCCCATGTGTGGAATGTATTCCCTCCTTCAAAGCTGAGCTTAGGGGCCACCTCCTTCCCTGATCCCTCCCAGCTGCTAATGCCATTCCCTGAAAATTGGCTTCTACTTGTTCTGTATATATCATTATCTCCAGGGGAGGAGAAAGGGGGGCCCTTGCAGAAAGGGCCTATTTCATTTGGTTGTGGTATACCCTGTGCGCATTACTGATACTTAAATGCTCGTGGATTAATTAATTTAGTCAATCCAATCCAGAGCTTTTGCTCAACATTGGCATATTTCATTTTGGGTATATTAGATACCTAGAGTTTCTAAGATGGAAAAAAGTTGACTGGCTGAAAGAAACGCCTCTGACCAGGGGCCTAAAATCGCCATCCCTGGGAAAGTCGAGCTTATTCGGAACATCTCATTTTTACCGGCCACACTCGTTCTTTATATTGTCTCAAACATCTCAGGAGAAAGGAGGGGGATGGTGGTAGCTGTGGTGGGGTGGGGGGGGGGCAGCCAGAGACTTCATTGTTCTGAGGCTGCAAAGACAAGGGGGAAAGCAAATAATGAGGAAGTAATCCCTCCCGAGAGCAAAGGTTGAAGATTGCTAAAGTATCAGCAAGATGGGGAAGAGTCCACAAAGAGAACCCAAGAGCATTCCCCTAAAAAAGTCCGTAGAGTGACAGTCAATAGGCCTTGGTTATAGATAGCCAGGTGGCACCGGGGAATAGGCTGCCAGTCTTGAGGCCATAAAGAGCTGCATTCATGTCCTGCTTCAGACACTTGCTTAGCTTCGATACCTCAGAGCAAGTCACTTAACCCGTCAGCCTCGGTTTTGTCACCTGTAAAAGGGGTACAATAAATAGCACCTACCTCCCAGAGTTGTTGTGAGGTTCAAAAGAGATAATATTTAAAGTGCTTTGCAATCTTAAAGTGCCATATAAATCCTATTATTGTTATTTATTCCTAAAGAATCTGTAGAACGGTAGCCAAGAGGCCTTTGTTATAACCTGGTGTTTCCAGGACTCACTGTGTGACTTTGGGCAAGTTACCCCTTCACCTTGCCCCCAACCCAGAGCCTCAATTTCTTCATTTGTACAATGAAAAGGTTAGACAAAATGATCTCTGGAGTCCCTTCCATCTCTGATGTGTTGTCGTGTGACGTAGGCATTTTAATTTCCTTTTTGGTTTAGTCTTGATGTTTTTAAAGCTGACTTTTTCCCCTTTCAAACTGCTCACTTCTCTTGGCCCATCCTTTCTTTCTTCTCGCCTTTTCTAGACATTTCTTGGTAAATTCATCCTATGATATTTTTGCAGCTAGGTTTTGGAGGGTGATAGGAAATTAAGGGAAAATAGAAGGGAGGATGGGGGGAGGGGGAGAGATGCTGGGGGTTGGTGGCCAGGTGGAGTTGGTTCTGAAGGTTTGAGTCACAGTAACAAATTCTGGAATGTGCTCTCATCTTTGACAGTGTTACATGGATGGATCTGATCTAGCCCAGGAAAATCCATTCTCTTTCCTCTCTTAAAGCTCACAGGGAATTCTGGAAAGGTTTGCCTAATGGTATTGTTTCCTTCCATCTCACTACTGTCTCATCTCGCCACAAATTGGTTTCTGACAGGCAGAAGAGAAAGGGGGAGGAGGATAGAGGGAGGGGGAGGGGGGGAGAGGGAGAGATAGAGACAGAGACAGAGACAGAGAGACAGAGAGAGAGAAAAGAAGAAGGAGGAGGAGGAGGAAGGAAGGAAGGAAGGAAGAGAGGAAATGAGAGCATGAGAGGGGGAGAGAGAAGAGGAAAGGAGAAAAGAGTGAGAGGGAGAAAGTGAAAGAGAGAGAAGAGAAAAGAAGAAAAGATAGGAGAGGAGAAAAGGAGAGGAGAGAAGAGAAGAAAAGAAAAGAGAAGAGAGGAGGAGAGGGGAGGAGAAATGAGGGGGAAAGAAAAAGGGAAAGGAGGAGAGTGAGGGGGGGGGGGGAGGACGGGAGGATAAAGAGAGAAGGAGAGATACTGCACAGCAATCACATAATGCCAGATCTAGCTGGATAGATTGATTGCTCTCTGTCCAGGTACCCTGGGGAAGAATTTTGATTGAACCCCTCTTATTAAAAAAAAGTGTTTCCCACCTCTTGGAATCAACACCCGTGGAATCCCCACACAGCAGTAAGATGAATAGACTGTTCCCTTCTCCGTGTTTGTGAGATCCTGGGTAGTGAAGCTCTATAACTACCACTTGCTTCCTCGTTGCTGGATGGGCCAAATTGTTTCCTAGGCCCTTGTGTTTATCGAATAGAAATCTGCCTCCCTCCTGCTGCCCCACCTTGGTCCCAGTTCCTACCCTCCTCCCTGTCAGTTAAGGCCCTTCACAATCTGTCTCCGGCTCAGGCTATTTGCACATTGCTCCCATCACACACCCTACGTTCCAAGTACACTGGTCTCCTTGCCAACCGTGATGTTCCATCATCCTGCCTTCATGCCTATGCACAGGCTGTCCATCATGCCTCCAATGTTGTCCTTCCTCACCTCCAAATCTTGAGATTCATAACTTCCTTCAAGGCCCAACTCAAATACCACTCTCTCAGGAGACATTTCTCCCAGTTCCTTCAGTTATGTTGTATTTATTTATCACAAGACTGTAAGCTCCTTGAGGGCAGGGATTTTCATTTTTGCCTTTATTCTCCAGCATCTAGCATAGTCCCACCACCCTGAGTCAGTCAAGTAGCATTTATTAAGCACCTTTTGTGTTCTAGGCACTGAGCCAAGCACTGGGGATACAAAGAAAAGCAAAAGATAGTCCCTAATGGGCACATAGTAGGCACTTGATAAATGCCCATTGAATTAAATTACCCTCTAGGATGAAGCAGTACAAGTCTAATCTCTGCCACATGACAGCCCTTTAGAGATTTTTAAAGATAGTTGAATATGTTGTTCCCTGATCAAAGTCATCCCAGGATGACTATCCCTAGTTTCTTCACATTCCTTGTACCAGCCTGTTTTTGAGTCTCTCACCCACCTCATTCACTCTCCTCTTCTGGACACATTCTTTGCCAATGTCCCTCTTTTAATGTGGCACCAGAACTAGACCTAGTGCTCCAGATGTGGTCTGAATCAGGTGGGAGTCAGTGCATTTCATTCCAACTACTACACGTCTATTAATTCATCCTTTATCTCTTGTGGCTTGTTGTTCAGTTTTTTGACTCATGTCTGATTTCGTGACCCCATTTGGGATTTTCTTGCAAAGATACTGGAGTGATTTGCCATTTCCTTCACCAGCTCATTTTACAGATGAGGAAACTGAGGCAAACAGGGTGAAGCGATTCGCCCAGGGTTATATAGTTAAGAAGTGTCTGAGGCCACATTTGAACTCACCTTTCTAACTCCAGGCCATGCACTCTATCCACTGTGCCACCTAGCTGCCACCTCCCATTATGGGTTCATAATGGGACACCCAACCCCTCTGGTCAAATGCTTCCCAGCCTCAGGAGCAAGCTAAACAAAAAACCTTTAATAAGTGGGCATGAATATAGGGAGAAAGAACTTATAAGGGTGAGGCGCAGAGGGTAGGAGGGTACTGAATGGGGAGAGGCCAACCTTGCCCATTTTCTTGGGGGGCAGGTAAGCTAGGAGGTCAAGCTAGGATTCAGACCTCAGGATCCACATGTTTCTCTTTCCTCTGCTCAGCATCTGTGTCAAAGAAATGGAGCACCATGATTGCTCAGAGCAAATCTGATAGAGTCTAATTTAGTCTGAGCACTTGAGAGTATCAAACTGCAGTAATAAAGATTGCTGGGGAACCGCACTCTGATCTGGGGAGAGGGGGTGGGGGAGGGGGAGGGGGAAGGATGCCACAAAAGTGTCCCTTCCAGTTGATTATTCACCACTCTCCTCAAAGCCCTTGATGACTTCCAGGCGACTGAACGCCAGCTACCACTGGGCCAGCAGAGCTGCTAGGGGGAGGGGGGAGCAAAGATGTCCAAAATGGCCCCAGGCCACTACTGAACACAGAGTTACATTGCACTGTGGATATTAGCTTTTCTGGCCATGCTAAGGGGTGACACGGCATATTCTGGGAGCTCTGTTCCCTGACACATAATCATAACAGTAAAATTCAATTGTCAAGGAAGAGTGAAAACCGATCTGAAATTGCCAACTTGTTGCTTCTTTTTGGTGTGGATGGAAGCAGAAGCCTTCCGAGGCCATTCCTGGCAAGGTGATCTGCCCATATCAAATGTCTAATTACAGCTGGAGGCTAAGATGAGGAAGATGGGGGGGGGTGGAGAGAGAGAGAGAGAGAGAGAGAGAGAGAGAGAGAGAGAGAGAGAGAGAGAGAAAGGGAGAGACAGAGAGAGACAGAGAGAGAGATGGAGGGAGAGAGAGACAGAGAGAGACAGAGAGAGAGAGAAAGGGAGAGACAGAGAGAGAAAGGGAGAGACAGAGAGAGAGGAGAGGAGAGAGAAGAGAAAAGAGAGAGAGAAGAGAGACAGAGAGAGAGAGAGAGAGAGAGAGAGAGAGAGAGAGAGAGAGAGAGAGAGAGAGACTGTAGAGAGAGGACTATGGAGTCAAAAGACCCAGGTCAAATCCCCCAACTGATGTTTGCTACCTGTGTGACCTTGAGCCAATTGCTTTCTTCCCTCATTTTCCAGGTTTGTCAAATGAGAGGGTTGGATTCGATGGGCTCTGAAGCCCCTTCTAGCATGAGACCTAAGAGGCATCTAGATGGTACAATGGAGATTTGTGTTGAGTCTGGAGTAGGGAGTTGTAGTTTGGTCGTTTCAGTCATGTCAGACTCTCTCTGACCCCATTTTGGGGGATTTCTTGGCGAAGATACTGGAATAGCTTGCCCTTTCCTTCTCCAGTTCATTTTACAGATGAGGAACTAAGGCAAACAGAATGAAGTGACTTACCCAGGTCCATACAGCCACTAAGTGTCTGAGGCTGGATTTCTACTCAGGAAGATGAATCTTCCTGATTCCAAGTGCAGTGCTCTATCCACTGTACTGCCTAGCTGCCCAAAGTTAGAAAGTTCAAATCCAGCCTCAGACCCTTACTGACTGTGTGGCCCTGGACAAGTCACTTAACCTCTGTCTCTGTTTCCTCATCTTTAAAATGGGGAGAAAGCAGCACCCGTCTCCCAAGGTTTTGTTGTGTGGACCAAATGAGATAATATTTATAAAGCACTTAGCACGGTGGTTGGCATATAGTAGGCACTTAAGAAATACTCGTTTCCTTCCTTCCTTCCTTCCTTCCTTCCTTCCTTCCTTCCTTCCTTCCTTCCTTCCTTCCTTCCTTCCTTCCTTCCTTCCTTCCTTCCTTCCTTCCTTCCTTGCTCCCTTCCTTCCTTCCTTTCGTCTTTCCTTCCTTTCTCCTATGAGCCTCTGACTTGAGATGGAAATTACTAGGTTGGACACCAGAAAATTCACTCTGTATTAAATAACAGGTGATGGGATTTAGAACTGAGAGTCTCCTTCGAGATGAATTAGTGTAATGGTTTCCTTGACTTCTCACATGTGAATACCCTTTTTCATTTAAAAAAATCATAAAGCCCCTCTTGATAGCAATTGCATTTAGGATTGATTGATTTAAAAAAATACATGATGAGAAAAAACTAATGTGAATTCAGTAATGATTTAAAATTATTTTATATTTTATTAATAACAGTAGCATCTGCATACATTTGAAATAATAGCCATCCTTAGCTGTGGAAGACATTATTCAGTCTATAGAAATATGTTTGCTTATTTATGGGTTTGGAGGCTCAAGCAATAACTCCATGCCTTCTCCCCTTAGGAATGTATAACTCACAGTTTGGTAACTACTGATGCAGCTCCAGACTATCATTTCTGCTGTTCAGAAAACAGCCTCAGAGACAAAAAGTGACTTCCATAAAACCATACGGGTGGTAAAGAGCAGAGCTAGGTATTGGACCTGTGCTTTCTGGCTCCAGAATGAGTTCCCTTTCTCACTATGGGGAGCTGCTTCTTTCTTGTTAGAAAAATTAGTGACTTCAACAAAAGGGCCTCTTGCCTCTGTATAGCATTGTACACAGAAACAGAATGGAAGGGATCTCAGCAGTCTCACCCCTAGAGCACATTGACAAATGGTCATCTCAGACTTGGAAGCCTCCAGGGAGGAGAAACCCACACTTCTCTAAGCAACTCATTCCACTTTTGCAAGACTCTAATTGTTAAGAAGTATTTTTCCCCGATATCAAGCCTCAGTTTCCCTCCTTGCAACTTCTATCCATTGTTCCCACATCTTTCCTCTGTGACCAAACAGAAAAAGGTATCCCCTCTTCCACATAAGAGCCCTTCAGATACTTGAATGCAGCTTTTTCATCCCTGCTCCATCCCCCTTCCCCCAGCCCAAGAGAAGAGGCTTCTCATCTCCAGGCTAAACATACCTACTTCCTTCAAACCTATCCTCATGTGATATGAACTCAAGGCCCTCCACCATCCTCTTTGCTCTCCTCTGGATGCTCTCCAGTTTATAAACATTCTTCTGTGATTCCCAGAAATGAGCACAATACTCCAGATGTGTCTGACTAGGGCAGAATACAGAGAGACTATCAGGTCCTTATTCCTGGAATTTATAATGCAAGCCAAGATGGTGTTAGCTTTTTTTGGCTGCCATGTCACTCTGGTAACTCATGTAGAGTCTGAAGCGCGCTGAAACACCCCAGATCTTTTTCAAACAAATAGTTCCTAACCATGCCTCCCCTTCCCTGAACTTAGGAAGTTAATTTTTTTGAACCCAATTGTAAGACTTTTCCATTTATCTCTGTTGAGTTTCATGCTTTTCAAAGCTCTATTGCATTTATCACCTCATAAAAGAAGACATTATTATCCCCTTTTTAGAAATGCAGAAACCCAAGCCCAGACAGGAGTGACTCGCTGAGAGTTAGCTAAGAGTCTATGTTGAACCTAAAACTCTAGGTGCCCAAGCTCCTAGGCCACTTCTATTTGAACTACTCCATGTTGCCTCCCAGATGGCTGGCTATACTACCAGAGATCTAATTCAAGCGTCACCTCCTTTGTAAAACCACTGCTAATTGTCCCAGCTCAGTGTGTTCTCTCCCTCCCATGACCTCTTGCCATACTTTTTGGAAGTTAGACTTTGGGTAGGACCTGCTAGATCTTGAGTTCAATTTGTAGAAATTTGTAGAGGCCCAACATGGAGGATTATGCATGGTACTAAGCATTTAATAAATTCTTATGAAATTAAAATAAAATAAATTAATTTAAATTATTGAATAAATAAATGAAATGGTGGATGCATCTGTCCTTCCCTGTTCTTTGTTAAGACTTAGTTTACTCAGTGGTGTTCTAAATAAAAAAAACAGGGGTCCAAGAAGTTGGTGAGGTTTCCAGCCAACTGGTGGGTTCCAATTTTGATGGCTGTGTTTCAGGGAAGGTTTCAAAGACACAGCCAGGATGATGAAAAAGGTGAACATCTCTAACTTAGTGGTACAGGCCACAGCTTGTTTCCTTTCTGAAGGGCATCTTGGGAAGCATTCTAGAAAGAGATAACTTTTGAAGAGAGACTTGGGTGTATGGAGGGACCCAACCTATTGAAGCTGAGATCTTTGCCCAGATAATGTTTGTGCCCCCTTCCTTGCCCCATACCTGAGAAGCTGACTTGCCATTGCTGCTAAAACCAAATATTTCTTAAGGTAGCAGGTGAGGGTGAATTTAGTAGTAAGAATAATAGCCCCTATTACCCTTAATACTTTACAATTTACAAAGTCCTTGTCCCTGGGAGGCAGATAATTCAAGGATCACTATTCCCATCTTGCAGATTTTTCTCAAGAAGAAAAATAACACGCTGAAGATTATACAGCTTGTAACTCAGGTCTTCACACTCCCAAGCTCTTTTCTCTATAATAGATTGCCACTAAAAATCAAGGGGTCCCAAAGCTGGAAACATGGTGGCAGAAAATAACTCAATGGCCTGCTTTTTTTAATTTAAAAATAAAATAAAAACAAAACCTCCCCAAAATATATTACCATCCTTTTTTTCTTTATTTTTTTTTCCAAAGCAGAAATAATTTAGCAAGCTGAAGTTGTTGCACATCTTCTCAGTAACATAGAAGCAGAGTGTCTGTTTCACAAATGACCAAATGAGTAGAACCTTGGATTACAGCAGTTAGATTTAGAAAGAACATTAGGGGTCATCTATTCATTGGATCACAGGCTCATAGATACAAAACTGGAAGGGACCTTGGCAGCCACTGAATCTAACCCTTCCATTTCACAGATGAATAAATTGAGGCCTGGAGAAGTTAAATAGCTTGGCCAAGGTCACAGGACTAGTATGTGACAGAGTCATCATATTGAATCCATGTGTTCTGATGACAAATTCAGCATACCCCCCATTGTCGTGATGTTTCTTTTCCAGCTCCTTCGTTTTTCCAGATGGAGAAACCGAGGCTCAACTTCAAGTAATTTGTCCAAGGTCACACAGCCAGCTCAAGTGCCTCACCCCATAAAAGTCCATCCAGAAGACTGACCAACCCTAGCCAGACAAGAATCTTCCCTCTCACTAGAAGGAACGTCCTAGAAATGTCCAGTAACTCTCAAGAGTCCTTATTCATTTTTCTATTGTGGCAAAGTAGATTTAATTAGATTTTCGAGGACACAGGTATACGTTAAAGCCTCAGCTCTAAGTCATGAGCCAGAATTCAGTTCAGTGCAAGGAAACCTTGGAGGCATCTGAACAGCAGGTAACTTGCTTACATACATTTTACACTGCATTTGTTCCTTAACTGGAGCACGGGGATTCCCTAATTAAACTATTTATTATTAAAACAGATCCAGCTTTAAGAAAAACCAAATTTCCTGTCTGGCTCCATGTTTAGGCCTGTGTGGTTATGGGAACACAGGTGTACTTCTGTTAGGATTCCCAGAGAGTAATTGGTGCCATCTTGGTGGCAAAATTATCAAGTAATTGTCTGGGCTTGCCTTTCTCCACACAGAAGGGTCAATTGCAATCCAACGCAACCCATCTGCTCAGATTGGGCAGGCAGGCCTGTAGTTGAATTCACTAATGCAATTTCCACTGTGCTCACCTACCTTAAAGGAGAATACTTGTTAAGCTTATTTACAGCATAGAATTAGAAAATCCTACTAGCAGAAAAGACTTTGGGGGTCACTGAGTCCAGACTCAGACTGAAGAAATCTCTCTAATGTCTTTCCTTCAACATTGAACAGATGTTAACTCGTGCCCTTTGCATAGTGCTTGGCACTTAGTCAGCACTTAATAAATGATTTTTCTTTTTTTGATCCAATGTCCACTTGCCTCAGCAAGTTGTCCATCAGACTCTGCTTGAAAACTTCATGTGACAGTTTTCTGCTCCCTCCTGGGGCAACCACACTTTCTATTGCTGGCCAGGTCCAACTGTCAGGGAAATTCTGCCTTAAGTCAATCTGGGACAGGGCTGGGGAACGTGCATCCTTCAGGCCACATGTGGCCTTCTAGGTCCTTAAGTGAGGCCTTTTAACTGAATCCAAGGATTTGTTCTGTAAAATTTGTATTCAGTTAAAAGGCCATACTTAAGGACCTAGAAGGCCACATGTGGCCTAAAGGACGCAGGTTCCTCACTCCTAATCTGGGATGTGCTTCACCATAGCTATCTGGTTCTGGTTCTGTCCTCTCAGGCCAAACCACAAAATTTAATCACTCAGCCACATGGAAGACTGTGAAATGTTGGAAGGGAGAGACCCTATTCTCTCCCTGAATCTTCCCTTCTGTAATTCTTTCACATGATCCTCATGGGAGGATGAATTGGAGGCAGCATGTTCTTCGTTTTGTTTTATTTTGTTTTGTTTTTGTTTTTGTTATTAGAGCCAGGAGAGATCTAGTCTTGAATTTCTACACTGCCACTTACTAGTTGTATGGCTGTGTCAACTCATCAAAGCTCTCTGAGACTCAGTTTTCCCATCTGTATATTGGAATAATAATCCAGACACTACCTACCTCCCACGTTGCCATGAGGAAAATTCTTTCTGAAACATAAAGTTCTATAGAAATGTGAACTTTTACGTGGCTAGGTTTCTAGTCCTTTTACCATCCTGATTTTTTTCTCTAGACATTCTCCAGCTTGTCCTAAAATGTGGTACCCAGAACTTCTCTGACCAGGACTGGAGATTGTAACCATCCCATTTTCTAGACATTGTGAATGAATGAATGAATGAAAACTCATTTATTAGTACTGACCACGTGCCAGCCATTATGCTAGGGATAACAAACACAAAAATGACAGTCCTTTTCCTTAAGAAGCTTACATTCCAATAGGGGAAGTCACCACATATAAGGAGATGAGTGGCCAGGAAAGGGTATTTTAATCTGGGAAATCCTGGAGATGGGGAGTAAAATATTAGAGTCAGGGGAGTGACCCTGCCTTTGCAGAAGAAATGGTGGTTCTAATTTGATTACAGTTCTTAGAGCAAGAGGTAGAAGGTAGGGCTAAGCATGTGGCAGGATGGCCAAAGATGCCTGGCATGACAAAATGTGACCTCATTCCTTTAGCCATAGTAAACGGGACTAATGAATATAATGGAAATAGTCCCAGACCAAGAGTCCAGAGGCTTAGATTTTAGTCCAGGCTCTGTAGCTGTGTATCAGCAAACCAGTCACATGCCCTTAATCTCCCCTTCTGCAAAATGGGAACGTAATGCCTCACTTGTGTGTCTTACACGTGTGTTACTTGGATCAAAAGAACTGACACATCTAAACGTGATATGGAGTGTTACAATCATAAAGCACCATAAACTATTATTCTCTAAATAGTAACATTAACTCACACTTCTATGGTGCTTTTAAGTTTACAGGGATCTTCATATAATAATCTTTCAAGAAAAGAAAGGTAAGAAAAATATTACTCATCCCCATTTTCCCCAGGTAGAAACTGGGGCTCAGAGGATAAGTGACTGGCCCAGGACCATACAGGTAGCATGTGTCTGAGATTAATATTTGAACTCTATTCTCTTAACTCAGTCAGTCAGTCAATCATTAAACATCTTTTAAGTACCTACTAAGTGCCAGGCACTATGCCAATCACTGAGGATACAAAGAAAGGTAAAGGAAAATCCTTGCTCTCAAGAAACTCATAATCTAAAGGGCAAAATGCTTTTCATTATGCTACAATGCCTCTCAATAAATACTGATTAATTTAATCTTTGATTGATGGATCCCCTGTAGCTCTAAATCTGTGGCCCATTTTTTTTCTTGGCATAAAACACAAAATGGTGTACTGGAAGAGGTCACAACACCAGTGTTTGAAGGCCATCATGGCTTGATCCCTGTGTAACCTTGGGCACGAGTCTCAGAGACTGGGTTTCTTCACTGGTAAAACAAGTTGTACTGATAATCTCCAAGCGTCCTTCTGGTTCTCACTACTATAAACCTATAGTCCATTCACTTCACTTCTCTCTCCCTTTCCCTGGAGGAGAGGAAAAACCAAATTGAACTAAATTCCAGGCCTGTTTATATTGGTTTTGTTTCAAGTTTTGAGGAAAAATTCAGCCTTGTTCCCTGTGCATATTGAATTCTCCATCCTACCAAGCCACCCCCATGGACCCCCAGCTGTGTCAATTCCCTGCTTTTTGCTCCAGCTTTCACTGTCCCTTGTGGTCCTGAAAGGGGACCAATGAAACATTCTGCCCAACAACAGAAAACTCAGCTCAGCTTGTATCCCTCCCAAATGCGCCTGGAGTGACCCTGCCTGCAGGGTTGGGCAGATTCCTGGACTGGGGCAGTGGTAATTGTGAAAGCTTTGACCCTGTGCTGCACATTGGGTACGGGAAAACTAAATCCATTTTCTGTTCCAGCATTATCAACACTTCCTCCTTGTTTCTAAGGATCCCCTTTCTGAAGAGCTGGTACCCAGTGGCTCCTTTAATGTTTGACTGGGGCCAAGGGTCCCCTGAATATTGGCTGTGAGCTTCAGGGAGAGCTGGGGATGCGGAAAGCCCCCTTAAATTTCTTTCTTTCTGGCACATACTGTTCCATCTTTTAAATAATTCTATCCTTCCCAACAGAGAGATCAAAGCAGAGGGAAAATAAGTACATGCTAATATCCGCACGGATGAGGCATAATTGACATTTGTGGGTCTGCCTCCTTTGAGACACACAAGTTTAAGCTTTGCTCTGCGGTGTACTAATTAGCCATTATTTCATCTTTTTGGGGAGGGAACTAAAATATACTCTCTCTTTCTGAAAATGTCATCTGATTGATTCCACTCTGCTTAACACTCAACTCTGAGATCTCCCACCAGGAAAAAGGGAATATGGTCCCCGTGGAGGAATGCAGACATATTCTGTTCATCTAGGGAGCATTATTTCTGAGGGAGCTGGCCCAGTTGTAGGGGGCTGCTGGGCAGTCAGGGCTGGAACACGCACAGAACCATTCAGCTCCAGGAAGGTAATGAGAAGGGAAGAAGGATGCTTTCTACCTGTATATGAAGAGGCCTCCTTTGGGAAATGCAGACATTTAGGAGAGAGAAATGTGATGTGACAGAAAGAACGCTGGCCTTCTTTTTTTCTCTAGGAGCCCTAGGCCTGGCTCTGCCTTAATCTTAGGTAAATGAGATCACAGTGTGGTTGAATGAATAAAGCACTAGATAAGAAGTCAAAAGATCTAGGCTCAAACCTTACTTCTGATACTTATTATTACCTGTCTGACCTTGGGCAAATCACAGCCTCTCAATGGGTTCTAGGTTTCCTTATCTATAAAATGAAGGACTATACTAGAAAAGTTCTAAAATCTTATATTTTGAACCTTACAAGACTATGACCTCTCTGGATCTCAGTTTCTTCATGTGCAAAATGGGGATCATAATCCAATCCTGCCTTCCTGTCAATGTTGTATATAATGCCTTTGTGACCCTAGATATATCGCTTCATGTCTCAATAATAACATCTCATAACATTATATAGAAATGTGAGTTGTTCTTATTGTTACTTTTAAATGGAAAGGGATTCAATAATTGAGCACCTGGGGTTATTCGACTATGACCTGGCAGTGAAGAGGAAGAGTTTGAAATCTTTGCTGTTACTGTTCAGTGATTTTCAGTCTGTTCAACTCTTTGTGACCCCATTTGGGGTTTTCTTGGCAAAGATACTGGAGTAGTTTGTCAGTTCCTTCTCCAGCTCATTTTACAATTGAGGAAACTGAGGCAAACAGGATTAAGTGACTTGCCCAGGGTCAGACAGCTAGTTAAGTATCTGAGGACAGATTTGAACACAAGAAGATGCATCTTCTTGACTCCTGGCCTGGCCCTCTGTTCACTGAGCCTCCTACCTGTCTGATACCACTCCTGAGGATAGCCTTTGCAGTCCTTGTAGTTATTGGTGCCGTGTCCCTGTCCCTAAATTAGCATGTCTACACTTCTGTGGTTATATGTCTATCCTTTCAGTGGATTGTCAGATCCTTGAAGTCAAGGACTGTTTTTCATTTTGTTTTTATATCTCCAGTGTCTAGCCTAGTGTCTGGCTCATAGTAGGCACTTAGTAACTTAAGATTGTGGATCTAACACGTGCTTATTAGATTGAATCAGACCCAGGCCCTGAGAGGAAGGAGCAGAAGTCTAAGATTGGATTGCTCACCAAAGAAACTTACCATATACTTGATTAATGGGAAGTAAAGCTGAACTCCAAAGTATTGGGTTTTAGAGGTGTCCTGTCTGAACTTCAGAGTCAAAGACAAAGCCTCTTTGGGAATGAGAATGTCAGGCAGCAGAAAGATGGGACTTGATTTACACAAATTACCTGTATTGACAAACCTGCAGGCGATCCTGCATTGGTAAGTAGCACAAATATTATCCCCAGTTTACAGAGGAGAAACCGAGGCCCCTAGAATTTGTGACAAGGCTACAATCACGTAGCTAGTAGGTATTTGAAGTGATAGCCAAACTGCTGTTGGGTCTGCTGTCTTCAGATCCAGGGCTCTCTCCACCACTATCTGATAGCAGTTCATCTGAAAGGAAAAAAAAGAGGGGGAAATCAATGGAATACAAGAGCAGCATGTGTCAACAAAGTGGCACGGCACCCAGAAAGCCACGGTGATCTCAGGCCTTATAGAGCAACATCGGGTCCAGAACGAGGAGATGATAATCCCGTGGTGCTTTTCTCTGCTCAGACCCCACCTGAGCAAGGTGTTCACTTCGCATCTCACATTTTAGGAAGCATATTGGTGAGCCGGAAGACTTGTCCTGAAGGGAACAACGAGAATGCTGAAATTATAGTAGTAGTGGTGGTGGTGGTGGTGGTGGTAGTAGTAGTAGTAGTAGTAGTAGTAGTAATAGCTGGCATTTATACATTATCACTTAAAGATTCACAAAGCACTTTATAGATGTCATCTCGTTTGATTTTCACAACAACCCTGGGAAGGAGATGCGATGATTATCCCCATTTCACAGGAGGAGATTAAAGCAGATGGAGGTTAAGTGACTTGTCCTGGTTACACAGCTATAAAGTGTCTGAGGGCAGATTTGAACTCACATCTTCCTAACTCCAGGCCCAGAGCTCTGTCATCGTACCACCTAAATGTTTCAAGGACTATGAGCTCAAGCTATAAGGACTTGACGATATGTAACCTAGAAAAGAGGGAGGAGGGAGCAGGGAAGAGAAAAAAAGGGAGAAAAAAAGAAATTTACATGAGGACTTTATTATATATTTAAAAGAAATAGAAAGTTGTACATAATAGATTTGCAGTTTCATGGGCAATCATCTTTTTTATTATACTATGTAATGGAAATGCTTATTCTATTCCATAAATTAAAAATGAAATAAATTTTCAAAACTGGAAAAGATAAGATTCCAGGGAAACATACTAGCTATCTTCAAGTATTTGAAGGGCTGCCACGCAGAAGAGTTGGTGTACTTGGCCCCAAAGAGCATTTAAGAAAATTAGTAGACCTGGTAGTCTAGTACTAGAGTAGTCAGAGAATGGATGAGTGAGTCCAGTTCTTTAGAAGCAGCTACACTGTAGATAGACCCAGACCTGAAGTGAAGAAAACCTGGGTTCAAATCCAGCCTCAGACATGTACTAGCTGTGTGACCTTGGAAAAGTCATTTTACTTCTGCCTGACTCAGTTTCCTCGGCTATAAAGTGAAGATAATAATAGCACCTACTTCCCAGGATTAAAGGAGATAATATTTGTACAGTGCCTGGTAAATAGCAGGTGCTTAATAAATGCTCGTTTCCTTCCTTTCTTCAGTTCTTAATCACAGCTCTCTTTCTCTCTCTCTCTCTCTCTCTCTCACACACACACACACACACACACACACACACACACACACACACACACACACACACCCCTTTAATGGGAAGGGGATAGGGAGAGACTTGCTATAGGCTCACTTCTCACTTCCAGGATCCCACAGATTGGCATTCTTCTTGCACTTCTAAACAGAGCAAAAACTTCATTTCATGCCAGAGATGTATCGCAGTACGACTCAAGATCAATATTCACAACTCACACTCATATAGAAGTCACCCACCCTGCGTGAGACTGGCAGTAATATGATGATTATCACCATTTTACAGACAAGGAAACTGAGGCTTAGAGAGGCACACCTGCTAACAAGCCCTGGAGCCCAGAGCTCAAACCCTGCAATGTAGCTCCCTTCTCATTGAGTCAAGGTGCTGGGGAGGGAGGCTGAAGAGGCTGCCAGTATGTGGTAAAGCTGGGTGCGAGTTTCCAGTCACATATTAGCATCGGCAGAGGCTGATTCACCAGAGAGCCAGAGCCTGAGTGAAACAAAGGCCAGTGAGTATATTTAGCCGGCTTTGGCCGAGGCCCAGATTTGAAGGTGTGAAGCCGACTTCACAGATGGCTACCCAAAGATCTCAAAAAGACAACAGCATCCGAGACTGTGCCAAAAGTGCTGGTAGGTTTGATACTGATGAAGCCAATGATTTCTACTTGCCATATTTAGTGACTGTAACCATTGCCTCCTGTCTTCCCCAGGACCCCCCAATCCTTCCTTCTTTAATGAAGGAGCTCTCTTTGGGACTGTAGGAATGTTTTATCAGGGAGGGACATATTCTGCTTTGTGGTGGACTGGAAAGATTCGTGTTGGCATGAGCAGATCTAGGGAGACTCTGGTGTGCAAACTGTTCACATAAACCATGGGGGATGGGCATAATTCAAACCAGAGGCATGCAAACTTCAGACATTCTTTGAAAGACAGCTATTTCAGGCCCCTCTGCTGGGGCAAGGTGTTTCCAGACTGAAGCTGGTTTGTCCAGGGAAGAGAAAAAAATTGGAGACCAGGAGAGGAGACCCACAGAAGCATTTTCTTTAAAGGGCCTTACAACCAGCAGCTATTGATGCCTGACCTAGGCCTCGTGACCCAGGCCAGAAGATTAGAGAAAAATGCTTATTAAATATCTTTTTCCTCCAAACTGGTAGGAACTATTCTGACTGCATTTAGAAAGGCATGATTTCCAGAATGATGTCTTAGAGACACAGCATTTTAGAGCCAGAAAGAACCTCGTGGTCTAATACCCTCATTTTACAAATGAAAGAACCACGGTCCAGAAAGGGAGGTCTCCTAACTCCCAATTCAATGGTCTTTCTGCTACTGGGTTTGTAATGTTGGCATTGTCCTGGTCTGCCTTCTCTCCTTCACCCCGCACGTTCCATCAGTTGCCAGATCTTGCTATTTCTCCGTTCACGATATCTCTCAGAAACGTTGTTCTGTGTGACTCCTCTCTACTCAGTCTCTACTCAGCTTAGATCGTACCTGAATCGCCTCTTGCCTAGATTTTTTTGGTTTCCCTGCCTCAGGTTTCCCTCTGCTCCAGCTCATCCTCAGGTTGCTGCCAAAATAATCTTCCTTAAACACAGAATTAACCATGTGACTCCCCTACCCAACCAACCTCATATTACCCTTCCCAGTACCCCACTTCCCACCACTGTTAATACCTTCCCTCAGAGATTGCCTTCCGTTTGCATTTCGTGTGTCTTGGAGGTACAGGTATTTTCATGTTGCCTCTCCCATTAGAGAGCTGCTTGAGGGCAAGACCTGGTGATATTTTGCTTTGCATCCCCAATGCTTAGCATAATCCCTGGCACATAATAAGTGCTTAAAATGTTTCTTGATTGACTGTTGCCTAGGATAAAATCTAAATCCCAATGTTTAGCTCTTAGAACCCTATATAACCTGGCCCCATTCTATATTTTCAGACTCATTGGACATCATGCTCCAAATTGGCCTTCTCTGTGTTACTCATGCGTGCCATTCCATTTCTCATCTCCATGGCTTTGTGCTGGGTGTCTCCCATGCCTGAAACCCCCTTCTTACCTCCTCTGCCTAAATTTCATCTATTCCTTAAAGATGCAGTTCGAGTATTACCTTTTACATTTTCTTCTGAAACTTTTCCTGATGACTCTAACTGCTAGTGCCCTTCCTCCCCAGTTACTTCGTATTCGATGGCTTCCTATATATTTGCATCTATTAACCATAAACATATATGTGCATCATATATTTTATATGTATTTTGTCTCCTCCATTAGAATATAAACTCACCGTGAGTAGGGATTGTTTTATGCATTATATCTCCAGTGCCTAGCACAGTGTCCGGCACATAGTAGGAACTTTATAAATGCTTGTTGATTGGTTACTTGCTATACCAGGGTCTTACCCTGACTAGTTCCTGTCTTATGGGTGTGAGACCTCACTTCCTTGCCCCAGAATGAACTACCTGTGGGTTCTATTCTGTCTCTGATTCTCTGTACTGCCTGTGACTGCCTGGAGGAAAGACCAGAAATTTCTTCCTTCTCTCTCTTTCTCCAGACCATCAAGTCCCCATGATCAAGGGCCAGGTCTGTTCCTCTTGTCTCTCCCATCAAATGCCACACAGTCAATCAAACACTTGACTGGACACAGAGCAGGGTTCAGCAGGGACTTATTGACATCACTAGGACCTACTAGGAGAAAGCACGGAGCCCTCAGCTGGAAGGCCTGTGGTCGTAGAGGGATACCTTGTGTCAGGGGCCACCAAACTATTGCAGTCACATATGGGCATCAGACTCACCTTATAAAACAAATCATCTCATTTCATTTCTTTTCTAGAACTTTAATATACTGTTTTATTCTTTTCCTCAATTACATGTTAAAACAATTTTAAACATTTTTTAAAAAGTTTTGAGTTCCAAGTTCTATCTCACCCTCCGTCCCTCCCTTCCCTTCCCTTCCCTTCTCCCCAAGACAGCAAAAATCTGCACAGTCTCATTTCATTTCAATTAGTCAACACAGAGATCTTTACAGCTGAACTGTTTTATTTCAAAATGCCTTTTGTTATTATTTGCAACAATTAGTCACATTCTTATGATGCTTTTTATTTAAAATAAAAAAAATCATCTGATTTGATCTACAGGGTATAGGCAGGAGGAGAAAGGGCTGAGCTACATATTTAAAGAGAGGATAATTGAAGAAAATAAAGTTTGTAACCTGCCTCTGGGATTATGGGGAGAGCTCTCACCTATCTGAGCAACAGGAGATCTGGGTTCTAGTCCTAGCTTTGGTATGAACTGGCTGTGTGGCCATGGGCAAGTCATTTACCCCTCTGGGTTTCAGTTTCTCCATCTATAAAATAAGGAGGTGATATCTAAGGTCCCCTTTGGTTCTGATGTACATTTTCTTCTGAGATCACATGATCAGAGCTGGGACTAGACCAGTTTTCTTAAATCCTAGTCCTTTACAGAGAAAACAGAACATAAGCATCAAATTTGTCACCAAGAGCAGCAACACAAACAGAAAGGGACTGAGATGATGGGACCTGGCAAAAAGAAGGATCATAGATTTAGACTGGAAGAAAGGACCTTGGAGGACATCTAGGCCCAACTCTCTGGTGGGTCACAAGGAGAGAAGTTGCGTTATTTTGGGAGGGAAAGGAGGAATGTCTTTTCCTAACGCCTTCCTATCTCCTAGGGTTAAAGACATACATATCTGGGTAGAATTAGAAGGATGAGCCAAATGAGCTTCCATTGCCAGGAACCAGCCAACCGTTCCCTTCTTCCCATAACACTGGCAAGCTGTAGGTGTGAAAGAGACACACACAGAGAAACACAAGGGATGGTCATAGCTCTATTCTGGAAAGCCTGGAATGCGGGAAGTTCGAGCAATCCTGCTGGTGAAGCCAAGTGTAATTTTAGCCCATCCACACAAACTTCAAGGGTGTGCCATGCCTAAAAATGCCTCCTCTTATTTATTTATTTTTATTTCTTTTAAAAAGAGCAAAACAGGGAGAAATGATTCCAAACATCTGTGGAGAGTCCCCAGAGCCCAGCTCCTGCTAATACAAATGCCACGAGTGATACTAAAACTGAGAATGTTTTTCAGCTAGAGAGTCAAATAAAACCCCTGCAATGATTTGGAATGCACATCCTTTCATTAGCCTCTTTCCTTCTGTGCCTGTTTCCACTCCAGTCCTCCCTTCCTATTAGCTCTGGCCTGGGGGAAAGGTTCTGCAATATTCATTACCTGGAAAGCCTTGGAGCCATCAGTCCCTCTCTACCAGCCCCCAAGACCCAGGGGAACTTTGTCAACAGAACTTGTCTGGGGGTCGGCAGGGGTGTCAGCTGAGCATCCAAAGGGATCTAAGCCCCTAAGGAGACATGGGGGAGAAGGGCTGTGGAAAGGTGGGAAAGGGGAAGAGATAGGTGTGGCAAACTGGGGGAAGAGGTGATATTCAAATGAAAAGCCCTTACCTTTCCAGTCATTGGTTTAAAAAAAAAGTTTTCTCTTCAGTTCATGAAAAAATCCTTTGTTCTATTTTCCTTTTGCATAAATTTCCAAGAATTAGTGGTTTGGCATAATGGATAGTGTTATTAAAGGTATTGATTGGGAGCAGGAGTTAAAGTGGTGCCCTGGCAGTGTCTGGTTTGAATGATTGCCATCAACTCACTCAGGTTCCCCCAGGATTTCCATCATTCTGCTCAAGATGGTGGTACAGGAATATTTCACCCCTGGTTTTCTAGGATTTTGAGCCTCCAGATTGCCTGGCTCCCAAATTGTGATTTCCTAGAGCTAAGTTAATCAAAAAGTAGTAGGGAAGAGAAGGAACGGAGGAGAACATACTATTCCCCACTCTCATCTCCCAGGTTCTCAATTAGACTCTCTGAATTGGAAGGAAGCTTTGGGGTCATCTAGTCCAATATCCTACCTCATGCAAAAGCCATACCCCTCCAGTATCCCTGACAGGTAATTCATCAAACCTCTATGGTTTTTCCGCTTGATACCTGTGTAACCTTGGAGAAATTATATCATCTCTCTGGATCTCAGTTTCCTCATCTTTAAAATGATAGAGTTGGACCTTGGAGATCCCTTCAAGCTTTAAATCTATGATCCTATGAACCCACTCAATGAGGGGGAAATCACTAGCTCCCAAAGCAATCCACTCCATTTTGGAACATTCCTAGTTATTAGAAAGTTCTTTTTATTGAACCAAAACTTTCTGTTGTTGTTCGGTTGTCTGACTTTCCATGACCCCATGTGGGATTTTCTTGGCAAAGATATTGGAGTGGCTTGCCATTTCCTCCTCCAGCTCATTTTACAGATGAGGAAACTGAGGTAAACAAGGTTAAGCGGCTTTCCCAGGATCATACACAGCTAGTAAGCATCTGAGGCCAGATTTGAACTCAAGTCTTCCTGACTCCAGACCTGCTGCTGTATCCACTGCACCACCTAGCTGCCCAACCAAAACTTGCCTCCCTGTAACTTGCACCCATTGCAACTCGATCAGCCACCCTCTGGGGAAGGCTAGACAAGTACACTTCCTTCATTGACGTAGCAGCCCTTCAAATATCTGAAACCATAAAATATGGCTCCCTAAGTCTTATCTTCTTCAGGTAGAAGAATCAAGAGATGGGCTAGATAAATGACCCATCCTTTTCCTTCTCCCCTGTTTCCTAATCCTCAGCCTTGATGGATTTGGAAGGCTGCAACCACTAAAGGTCAACATTGTTGAGGAAACGTTTATTTTAATCCTGTCAGGGACAAAGTATTAAGGCAGCAGGCAAGGCCACCAGTTCAGGTTCGTAAGTCAGTTTAAACAGTGAAAAAGAGAGAACAGCATGGTGGAGGTGAACTTGAGTCAGCGTTCCAATCCTGCCTCAGATACCTACTAACTAGGTGACTGTGGACAAATCAGTGCTCTGAGCCTCAGTTTCCTCCTGGGTAAAATGAAGGGGTTGGACTCAATGACCTTAACGTCCCCTTCCAGTTCTAAATATATGATCTTATGTTTCTACCCCCCACATAGAAAAGTGGGCAATTCACTGAACCTGCTTTTTGTAGGGAGTGGCAATACTTACATGATACACAAACAAAATGAGTTTAGTTACATGGTCTCTGTATCAGTTATATCTGGACACCCTTGAATTTCTTCTCAGTGGGAAGCTGGTTGGCTTCAAAGTCCTGAGCAATTTAGATTCATCTAGGGAGTCAAAGCTGAGTGGATTTGAGCCTTGTGTGAATCCATAGCCTTTACCCAAGGGAATCATTTCTTGATTTCTTTGTGAGTGTATCGAGAAGGCAGAGAAGGGGATCGTTGTTTGTGTGTGGGCTTTGTGTGTGTCTACGTGGGCCTTTTGTATGGAACACTGCCTCTATGAGCAAACATGTAGAAGATGCAGGAAAATCAGACACTGTGAATATCCAAGCTGGAAGGGATGTTAGATGTCCATATTCTAATTCCCTTGTTTCATCAAAGAGGAAGCTAAGGCCCAGAGAGCTGAAGGAACTAGTTCCCAATGTCCATTGAGCTCAGTGAATTTGCTAAGTGTTATTTCTTGTTGTTTTTGGTCTATTGAAATTTTTGTGTTTGTGGATGATGTTGTAGCAACAATTTGGCTAGCAACTATTTTGGGGCCAGCAACAAGAGCTGCCAGCACAGGTTCTTTTGATCTGCTTTACTAAGGAAATTAACTTCAAGGAGTTAACAATCTTACTTTAATCCAACATACAAATATCAATTACTTAGTTCAGGAGGAAAAGCCAGCAACCTGAACTTCAGAGCAAATATAGACAAATTACAAACGTATACAATATAAACAGACCAAATCACAATTCGTAGTTACCAGGAAAGCATCAACATCTGGGTTCACAAGCCAGGAGATTCTTAGAGTGACTGCCCAGTGTCCCACATCACTCTTCCAGTGGCTGAGAGCCCCAGACAGAATGCCAACCTCAGGGCTCAAAGGATTCACACCTAGTTAGCAAAAGGATGTGGGCCTGGGCTTTGCATCTAGTAAGGTTCCATCAAAGGCACTCAATTAATTTAGCATTCTAAAACAGTAAAAAAAAGTCCCACCTTAATTACCAATACAGATGTTAAATTCACAATAAAATAAAAAGGGTGGAAGAGAAGGAGGAAATATGATTCCTGACATGGGGGAGCTCATATTCTGAGAGATTGATGAGGGAAGGGGTAGAATGAAAGGATTATAACCCACAAAAAAACACGCACTGTATCCTTCTTGGACAGCCCATCTAACTCCATCTCTCAGGTCTGGACCTTCTCTTCTCAACTCTTATCTATAAAAAATAGTACCTTGCTTATAAGATGACAGGATAGTGGATCCAGAGCTGGAAAACACCATAGAGGTCATCGAGACCAAGCCCCTCATTTTCATAAAAGGAAACCTAAGCATAGATAGATTAAAAGACTAGATCTATGATTTCATTGGCTAACTGGACTCTCCCTACCAATTTAGGTCAACATCTCTCCAATTTACAGTCTTAGTGAATTGCCTAGAGTGCTGAAAGTTTAAGTGACACAACCAGTGTGTCGGAGGAACAACTTGAACATGGGTCTTCTAGACTCTGAATCCAGCTATACATAAGCTCACTATACTTTGTTGCATCTCATTACCTCTGTGAGTTTGGGAAAATTATTCAAACTTGTAGGTCCATCTGTAAAATTCCAACTCTAAATCTAGGATCCTATTATCCTGAGATTGAGCACAGAATTTGGGAAAGAAGGGTAGCTGGAGGTAGCCAATGGAATCCATAGCATCACATTCCCCAGAGACATCTAGGAGGAGGGTAGGCATCTTTTTTTTGCCTAAGTTGTACAAGTGCCTATATGTACTAACCTGGAGGCAAGGTGGAGTGGATGGGGAGGATGAGTTAACTTCTCCTTCATTATTCTACTCTATGGTGGCTGAATTGAAGACAAATATATCATTCAGGGGAGATTTTCATGAGTGGGTCATTCAGGACTTCTGTGAGGTAGAGTTTTATTGAGGGGCTGAGCTGAAAATCCCCGTATTTCCAATCTAGGCTGATAATTGTCTGGGATCCTTGAGGGCAGTGATTGACAAAGACTTTTGTCTTTGGATCCTCAGTACCAAGCATAGTGCCTGGCACACAGCAGATGCTTAAAAATGCTTGTCTATTGAACATGACTCTCCAAGCAGTTCTCAATCTTATGTCATTCAATTATTGTCATGGGTCCCCACAACAGGCAGCATGGAATAATAGGGGAAAAGCAGTCAAAGGGAAATAATATTTGTAGTGACCCACTTCAAAGGTAAGGAAAGCACTTTGTAACCTTGCAGTATATCATGGACAAGGCCCTGAACCTAAGGTCCTCTGTTCAAATTCTGCTTCTCCTCTTACCTTCCTTTGTGACCCTATGCAAGTTCCTTTATCACTCTGGGCCTAATTTTCATTGATTATAAAGTGAGGTGTGATCTTCCTGAGTCTGTCCTTATAAATGTGAGATAATCTGGAGGACTGATGAGGAAGGACTAAGAGTAGAGGCTGGATGCACAGCTGTGCCTCTGCCCCCTAAGTGACCCAGGCACCAATCTACATCACCGATGAGCATGTGATACCTGTGTGGCCTCCACTAACTTTCCCATCCTATATGGCTCCCTTCTCCTGCTTAATGAGAATCTAAATGTGATACTTTTGACTTCTTTGCAAATTTGATGGTATAATAGCTCAGCTGGGTTCTTATCACATGAGCCTGAAGTATTTCAACCCATTAAACAAAAATAATGTGTCATTTGAAATATTTGTACTGGCACAGCTCTTACTGTACACGTTGAAAGCACGGTGGCACAAAGCGCTAATTAGCACCTGATTGAAAACTGGAATCACTTGATTGAATGTCTTGTAAAATCCAAACACTTTTTCCTCCTCCTTTTTCTCAAGTTGAATGTTTTTCATGCTGGGAAACAACCGCTAACATTGTTGAGACAGTCGGCAGGTCGCCATTCTACCTTAGAGACAAGGAAGATGCCCCATATTTGTCCTCTGCTTCTCAGGAAACCTAACCCAATCCATGAACCTATCCACTGTTGTCCTCTCTCAGGGGAACCCAAGCATGCCCAGATTATGACCTCTGGAGAATTTCTCATTCTCTCCTTGGTTGTGAGTTCTCCCTAGAAAAACCAGGGATTCAGTGACCCATCCTTTATTCTACTTGGTTGGGGCCTTGGTAATGTCTCCTGATGCCTCCTGGAAGCCCTGGGTACTGAAGTTGTGTGTAGAGGGCAGAAGTTGATGGGAAGGGGCCAGTGGGAAGTCAGCTATGAACTAGAAAGAAACTCAGATTTGGTTGAGGTGGGAACAAGCTAGAATTCAGCTTCTGCCTCTGGTTATCTGTGTGATCTTCATTAAACCCATTAAACGCTCTAGGACTCAGTTTCCCTCTCTGTAAAAATGAGGGTGTTGAACTAGATGACCTTTAAGGTTCTTTCTACTCTAAGGTCTATGACCCTGGGGCAGGGGCAAGGTCTCCTGAGGCCATAAGGCAGCTAATTCCCAGATGAAGCTAGGCCAAGAGACAAGAACCACAGATTGACAGCGCAGAGAGCATCTGGATTAACCATCTCATTTTGTAGACAAGGCCACTAAGACTCAAAGAAGCCTCAGTCATGTAGTGAGTTAGTTAGTGGAGCCAGGAACAGAACCCAGATCTTCTGACTCCCAGGCAAAGGCTCTTTTTCATAGTACCGAACCATTAATTATGAGTAATAGGACTGGAGCTAATCAGTCCAGGAAATGGTACTGGCTTCTCAATTGGTAATCAATAAACATTTATTAAGATCCTTCTGTTTGCTAGGCACTGTACTGGGTGGTAGGGATGTGGAGATTAAAAAAAAAAAGAAATAGTCCCTTCGGGCTTTATTTGGGCGATCTTGGGCTAGATTCTCCATACTTGCCTTTGTAATACCAGGTTCAACTACTGACTCTCTACTTACTAACTGTATTTTGTTATGGGCAAGTGGAGCTCAATTTCCTCATCTGTAGAGTGGGGATAATGATATACTGTCTACCCAAGAGCTGTTGGGATAACAATGTTATGTTTTTAGAAAAAATATCAGTTATGGTCACTATAAGTAATTCTGGTCTGCAAGCTTGTTTTATCCCCTCCCCCTTGTTAGAATAGCCCTTTAAAAAATAAAAACCCATAATATTGTCAGTCTTCAGGTAAAATAAAAGGACGGTGGGGAAGGGGAAGCCAGAAGCCACATCCGTCCAAGTGTGACCTAGTGTTAGGTGGCAAAAAATCAACCAAGGTCCTGGAATCATAGATTTAGAGCTGGAAAGGATCCTAGACACCATGAAGCCCAACTCCCTCATTTTTTAGAAGGAACTGAGGCCAAGTAACTTGCCCAAGATCAAAGAGCTCGTAAGTACCTGAGGCAGAATTCGAACTCAGGTCTTCTTTCCTGCCTCCCCAGCCTAATACCCTAACCACCTTTCCTGACTTCCAGACACATATTTTCTCTGCTTCATCATGTCCTACTCATGCTCAGAAGTAGAAGAGAACTGCATTTAGTTGCTCTGTATTTGGCCTTTTAGAATGTGAGGGTGAATGGCAAGAGCCAAATGGATACATCAAAACTGGCCAAAAAAAAAGCATAGAAGAAGAAGAAAAAGAAAAAATAAGCATCTGGATTTTTTTTAAAAAGGCAATTTAGAAGAGTTTGGAAAATCTGACTTAAGGAGAAGTATTATACAACAGAGATCAGAGTCTATGTAACTGCTAGTCAATCAACACAATATTCATTTAAATTCCTAACCTGTAGTAAAAGCCATGGGCATGATGGGGAAGGAAACTGACCCGGTCCTTGTTTTGTGGGAGCCCACTGACTTTAGAGCAGAAGAGAAAGGAACAGACTTGTGCCCTGTCCAACAGGACCTTAAAGTATTGGAGAGACAGAGGAAAAGCTGACATGGGCTCCATCCTCAGAGAACTTATAGTCTGAAGAAAAAGATGGCAGAAGAATAGACCAGGCCCTCATCTCTAAGGCCTAGGAAGACTGGGGATGCTAATTAACCCCAACACATGCCAAGTAGGCAGTACATAAAAAAAAATTGCCTTGCCTCATTTTACATGTGAGGCTCAGGGAGGGAACAGGAGTTATTCAAGTGCCTGGATTTGGTCTACCTAAGACTCCAAACTTGCAGGCTCAGGCCTCTTTTTCATATCATGCTGAAAAACAAGCTTTGTTAACCTCAGAGTCTGACCTAGGACTGACTGGATTCCTAAAAACGGAAGTCATATATTTAGCTACTATGCCTGCCCCTAAATTTGTTCCTGTGCTGTATGTCTCTGGACATAATCTTGTGTTCCAGGCTCTGCTTAGAGCTGCCTGAGGTCTTGAACACAGAGGACCCTGAGCTATTTGATGGTGGTGATGCTGTATCCCAACGTTTGACCTTGACAACACCTTCTGAGTCCTTCCCTATTGTCTCGGGTTTGTCTGGACCACAGGTCACGGGACTCTGGCACACAGAGGTGTAAAGATCCTTTAAATATTTTCCAGCTTATCAAATTACCCACAGAAAATGTGTCTTTCACTGGATATAGTACTCCAGATGGGGCATGACCAGGGCAGAGTACAATGGGATGTGTTCTTCTCTCACCCTGGACACTATTTCTCTTCTAAGATAAATTAGTCTAAGAGTGTATTAGTTGTTCTGTTTTGTTGGTTTTTTGTGGGGGAGGGGAGTTGTTGTTGTTGTTTGATTACAATATTAGGTTACTTCAGTCAGGGACTCGGGATGCGTCAGCTCCTCCATAAGGGTTACCACCGAGTTTGGATACACATGATGTAATGCAGTTGCTTCCAGCCTCTGCACCTACCGGTGGTGTTTTGCACATAGAATATCCTCAGTAAAGGCATGTTGAGCAAATGAATAATTCACATGCAATTTGCATGCAGCCTGCATCAATCTTCTTAGACTTTGTTGTCTAGGCTTGTTCAACCTCAATGTGAAATGCGTTTGCACCTGCTACGGGGGCCCTGCCTTAATTTGCATTGACATATTCTTGCCTACTCACCCACCATGGGGCCAGGCTTCCAGTCCTTGAAGCAAGGATGGGGAGATAGAAGAATCCTCCTCAAATCTTTACCAGATCCATCATGTCTAGGAGTTACAGTCTGGGGAATGCTGAGCCACTGTTTCTTCATGTTAATGTGGTCCTTATCCTGTTTCCCTTGCACCAAAATCTACTCTTAGGTCCGGATTGCATCCAAGATGGTAGAACTTGGATATGGGACCCTCAATGACAGGACTGATCTGTTTTCCTTTTCATGGTCTTGGGACTCCTTCTGCCTTTGTTTCCCTTCTCTCTCACCTCGTCACAACCCAGACCCCACCATCTACGTGAAAAGTCAGTGCACTTCACTATGAATTTGTTGGAGCCCACCTCATCCTCTGACATGATGGGGTGTAAGGAACTAGAAGGAAAAGGGAACCTGTTCTTTATAAGTTCACAATCTTGGCAGAGTAGGCCCAGACTTAGAGGGGAGTGGCTGGAGGGGAGTTTGTGGTCTCAGAGGAAATAGGAGCAGACCAAACCCCTGCTCTGGGGGAACTTACAGTCTAGATGAGGAGTCTTCACCCTTTTTGTGTGTCTTGGATATCTTTGACAATCTTGTGAAATCTGT
Organism: Trichosurus vulpecula; assembly: GCF_011100635.1. NCBI lineage: Eukaryota > Metazoa > Chordata > Mammalia > Diprotodontia > Phalangeridae > Trichosurus > Trichosurus vulpecula. The sequence continues at coordinate 74,474,777 of NC_050581.1, forward strand.
GGGCCCCTTCTCAGAATTAGGTTTTTTAATATATAAAATAAAATTCATAGGATTACAAAGGAAGTTAATTATATTCAAATAATCATCACAATATTTAAAAAAAACTTATTTGTAATATAGTTCCTGAATCCTCAGAAATCTATCTGTGGTCTATATGGGAGTCTGTGAATCCCAGGTTAAAAAACCCCGGTATAAGGGAAACAGGAGGAACAGCAGACTAGGCCATATGGAGTTTACAGTTTGACTGGGGAGAACAAGACAAGATAGTACTAATTGAATTTCGGGAGTCAGAACATCAACCAAATCAACAAACATTTGTTAAGCTTCTCCTATGCTCAAGATACTACAACCAGGGCTCTAGGAAGAAACTTGGTCCCTGTCCTCAGGGGACTTACAGTCTAACTGGAGAGACAAGATATGGACACAAATCGATATGATACAAAACAGAACATGCTAAATGCATAAGCAAGAATGACACTATAAGCAGTCTGGAAAGGGAGATGATCACTATGAGGCTTCCTGGAGCATGACCTTGCCCTTGAAGAATGGGTAGGATCTGGGTAGGTGGGCAGGAGGAGGGAAGCATTCCAGGTGGAGGGACTCTGTAGACAAATGCTAAGAGGTGGGAACTAGCCTTGATTATGCTAGGGAGTGAGAAGATAGGCTTGAGCAGAACAGAAGCATGTGTTAAGAAGGGGAAGATGGCACTGAAGAGGTAGATGGGACCTTCAGTGTGAGGCTAAGTAGTTTGTACTAGATTCTCTCCTGAAAAATCAGTGCATGTCTAATAAAATGTAAATGCCTTTTGGTAGCATTCAAGGCCTTAGTCTAAGAGCTCCTCCAGACTTGTCTCCCACTACTCACTTTCTCATGTTACGCATTCCAGCCAAACTGGATTGTTCCGTGTTTCCTGTTCTCACTCCAACTCCTGAGTTTCTGGGCCTTTGTTCAGGCCTATCCCTCTGCTTGGAGCAGATGATTTCCATCTCTTGAAATCCTTCCAGTTCTTCAAGGCCCGCTTTCTTCATGAAACCTTGCCTTTTCCTCAATATCCCCAGCTAAACTTTCCAGTCTTACACTTTTCTCCCCTTCATGCATTCCAAGATCCAGCCACACTGGTCTACTGGCTGTCTCCCACTCAGGACACTCCACCTCCTGCTACTATGCGTTTGTACTGGCCGTGCCCCATGTCTGGAATGCTCTCTATCTCTCCCCTCACCACTGCCTCCTAGCTTCCCTTCGAGACTCTGCTCACTTCCCACCTTCTCCAGAAAGCCTGTCCCACCCTACCCCCCTCTACCCAATGCCCTCCCTCTGGTATTACTTCCCTTTATACTGCATATATCTTGCATATACCTAGTTATTTTCCCGTTGTCCCACCCATGAGAATGTGAACTCCTTGAGAGTAGAAACCATCTTTTCATCTTTCTTTGTACCCCTAGAACTTAGCACAGTGCCTGGTACACAGAGTAAGGGCATACATAATAAATGCTTGTTGACTGACTCCCTGAAAGTTGTCTAATCTTCCTCAAATTTTTCATAGTACTTCACTTGGACCCTCTCCTTGAAACTCACCATATTCTAATTTAAATTGTCTATGTGTGTGTGTGTGGTCCCACCCCCCCTTATCAGAATATACATTTCTCCAGGTCAGGAGCCACATTTTATTTCTTCTCTGGATCCCCAAAGCCTACTAACTCAGGGCACTGCACATAGTAAGTAGGCATTTAATAATTAAGTTTGTTGAAATTGAATTGAATTGAGAGGAAACAATAAAGGGAAACTTCATGCTTCTAATCTCGTACTTGTTTTCATTTTCGTTACCCTTATGTCCCCACAAAATATTTGGAGCCCTCGGGGACCAGACAGGCCACCTCCTCTGGGGTCCTTCATTGCTCAGAATCTCAGGGTTTCCAAAGCAGAACTTTCCCTGTCTCATAACACCAAAAGTTGGACAGCTCACCCCCAGCCCCTTGGGAGAAAAATTGAAAACCTTATCATTGCTACTTGAGATAAAGGAAACATTATTTATGTTTGAGACTGTCAATGAGTGAGTCCAGCTGGGAGAAAAGAGACTCATGAGTACAATCCTCCTGCAGCCCAGAGGAAAGCTGGGCACTTGCATTCAGCTGTCTCCCACCCTGTTGAATCCTGTCCCAGCCCCAGAAACTCCAAGAAATGCTACTTTACTGAAGTTACACTGTCACTGGGCTCAGAAGAACCCTGAACTTTATTTTTAAAAAATAACAACAAGGAGCCCCTTCCAAGGACAAGTCCCTCCATAAATATCAAGACCCCAAGGCCATCATCTTAGGAGGAAGGAAAGGAAAAAAGGCCAGATGTAGAAATGGGCCTCAGTTGTCAGGAGAAATTCCCAAAGACTACACTCCATTCTGGTACCTTCAACAAGAAATGGAGGTGCCCCACACTAGAGCAGAGAGAGGATGCTGTCTCCAAAGATGAATAACATTGGGAAGTTAACCAGGAGTTCAGCCAATTTTACTTTTAAATCAAATTTTGAGGGTCCATGCCACTCTTTTTTAAATATCACAGCTATTAATAGACCTTGTTGGAGAAGAAAGGACAGAGGCAGAAATTTGGAGGCTCTGGTATTCTGTCTTCTCAGTGCCAGAAAGCCCTTTTTATTAGTCCAGTGGAATGTGTTTAGAGGGAGCAGGCATATGCAGAGTCTCCATTTATAGGAAAGATAAATAGAGGAGCCCCAAAAGCTTCCCAAATTTTCCAGGTCCATTTGGGTTAGAGAGAGGCAGTGTGGTTTAGAAGGAAGGCCAGTTGATTTGTATGTAGTCAGAATATGTGGGTTCTTTCTACCCTTGGCTCTGCTGCTTGGCCCGTGTGAAGTTGGGGAAATCACTTTTCTTCTAGGCCTCTTAACCTTCAATCTTTAAAATAAGAGGGATTATGTTAACCATCCTCTGAGGTCCCTTACAGCTCTAAATATGATGATGGAAACTTAACCATGAGAATGGTTCACTCAGCTTTTTTTTCCTAACCCTATTAAATGCACCATACTGATTCTCTATGGGGCAGCTAGGTGGTGCAGTGCATAGCGCACCAGGCCTGGAGTCAGGAAAACTTGAATTCAAATCTGGCCTCAGACACTTAATAGCAGTGTGACCCTGGGCAATCCACTTAACCCTGTTTGCCTCAGTTTCCTCATCTGTAAAATGATCTGGAGAAGGAAATGGCAAACCACTCCAGTGTCTTTGCCAAGAAAACCCCAAATAGTGTCATGAAGAGAAGGAGATAACTGAAAGGACTGAATAACAAACAAAACAATTGACTCTCTAATTGGTGAATAATGACTTCTATAGAAGAGATTCTTGCCTGAGGTAAGTGGTTGGACTCTAGATCAATGGTGTCAAATTGAAATAGAAACTATAGGTAATTGGAAAACCACATGTTCACCTTACCTATGTTTTATTATGTTTTTATTCATTTTGTCAAATATTTCTCAATAACATTTTCATCTGGTTTGGAGTATTGGGCCACCTGTTGGATACCTCTGATCTAGATGACCTCTAACATTTCTTTCAGTTCTGGGATTTTATAAATTCTGCAGTACACAGATGCCACTAAGTAATGTATGAAAAGGGCCAAGTATAGACTGTTCATGCTGTGGCAATTCACAGGGACAGGAGCCCTGTAGTAATCTAGTCATCAGAGGCTTCCCAGAGGCAAACAGTGCCTCACTCCACAAACAGGCAGAAAAGCTTTTCTTTGGGATACTGAAAAGGAGCAGGGAACCAAGAAAAAAAAGCAGCCCAGATTGGGCCATCTCTACTTCAGCCCAAATGATCTGGGAGCCCTAGTCTCAGCACCTAGCCAGCCCCTTCTTCTGTGCTGTGGCATCTGGCAGTCCTGCCTGCTGTGGTGACAGACAGGGAAGGCAGCTCATTAGTAAAGCCATCCTCTACAAAAGGAAGATTGTGGGACTCTGCATTTCTGTCTCTCTAGGGATCGCATATTGACTTTGCTTGGCTTATAAATCAGAAGATAATTTCCGCAACCACCACCATTCCCACTGGTTGAACCCCAAACGGGGAGGGACAGCTACATTCTTGCTCGTTCCCATCTATAATTATTAGTTATAAAGCTTCTGTGATAGAGGAATAGAAGTGATGGTTTTGTTGATAAGCAGAATCCAGCCACATTGCTTAACCACATTAGCTTCTAAAGCATTCTGGTGGGGAGGAGGTGGGGTAACAATGTATCTGGGGAAGTCATAGCGATAACCGCCAGCAGTGTAGGAAAAATCTTAGCCTATAGATATTAGTTATGATCAGGAATAAATGAGACATTTTTTTCGGTCTTCACCCTTCTGCTTTTAAAAACTCATTATTAGTTGGTAAGGTAAGGGTAGCCTTAGAAAGAGTCTGAAAACATAGTATCCCAGAATCATACAATTTCAGAGTGAGAAAGGTCCTCAGAAGCCACCTCTATGCCTGAGTAAGAATTCCTTCTCTGTCACTCCTAATAAGTGATGATCAAGTCTCTGCTTAAAGAATTCCAGTGAACGTTGGATGGATAATCTTCCTGGTAATAGAAATGTAAGAACATTTTGTATTAAGGGTGATTGAACTGCTCAGCAATATCCAATATACTCCTTAACTTTCTGATTCACAAGGTTAGGACATGATTAACCTCACTGAGTAAATCTCCAGATCTGCAAAAGTACAAAAGAGAGGGAACTCATCTTTGCCCCAACTCTTCTTAGGCCATATTTCATTAGGAACACAGACCTAAGAATTGGAAAGGGCCTAAGAGGTCACATCATTTAACTTCTGAGGTGGCCCATTCCACTTTTGAACAGCTCTAGTTACTAGAAACTTTTTATCTACATTAAATCTAAATCTTCCTCTTGGCATCTTCTATCCATTGCTCCTCTGGAGTCAGGAAGAACAAGTATTATTTCTTCTGATACAGGAAGATAGCTATCATATCCCTCCCCCCCCTCCCCCAAGGTTTTCTCTTCTCTAGTCTAAACATCCCTAGTTCCTTGAGTAGATCCTCGCATAGCATGAGTTCTAGTCCTATCACCATCTTGGTCCTCTTTCTCTGGGAGCCCTCCAATCTGTCATCATCTTTTCTAAAAGGTTCAACATGATGCTCTAGATATAGTCTGACCAAGGAAAAAGACAATAAGACTATAAGCTCCCATGTTCTGGACACTATATTTCTTTTTTTGGAGGGGGAAAGGCAGGGCAATTGGGGTTAAGTGCCTTGTCCAAGGTCACACAGCTAGTAAATGTGTCTAATGTCTGAGGCTGGATTTGAACTCAGGTCTTCCTGACTCCAAGGCTGGTGCTCACTATACTTCTTTTAATAGTCTAAGATCATCCTAGCTTTTTTTGGCTGTGTCACCATATCAGCTTATATTGAGTTTACCATTCACTAAAAACCTCAGATATTCTCCATGTGAATATTTTTGTCTACCTCTATCCCCTCCATCCAAAAGACCAACATGATAACTACAAGTTGGAATAGGCATGACTAGATAGCATTTCATCAGAGTGAAAGTTCAATGTGGATCATCAATGGAATGTTACAGCTGAAACAATCTTTACTGTGGTCTGGTCAGACATCTGGAACATTGTGTTCAGTTTGGTTGGGGTGTCAAATTTTACGAAGTACAGTGATAAGCTAGAGAGTGTCCAAAGAAGAGCATTCAGGATGGTGATGGATCTTGAAGTCATGTCATGAAAACTGGTTGAAGGAATTAGGGATATTTAGCCTGGAGAAGAAAAGATTCAAGGGAGACACACACTAGCTTTTGGGGGAGGAGGGAGTATTTGTAAGATTGTCGCTTGAAAGAGAGATTAGACTTGTTCTGCTTGGCCCCAGAAGGAAGAACTAGAAGCAACAGGTGTTATTGTTGTTGTTCATCCTTCATTCTCGAAGAGGACCCATGACATCATGAGGGTACTGTCTTGACTTGGGTGTGAATTGGATTTAAGTGAGATAGAGCTGCAGAGTCTTCAGCTTCCCTCATTCCTTCAGAGTCATCCAAGTCCAGTGACAAGACAAAAGTCAAGACCACTTGGAGCAACAGGTAGAAGTACCAGAAAGGCAGATTTAGTCTTGCTTGTATTTTCAGGGAGCTCCTGGTTGCTTCCAAGCTAAAGGTAATTTCACTGGCTTGGGAGCACAATTAGTGAGTACAAAGGCCACCATCAGCTTGAGAACCACATTTATGAGGGATCTGTCCTACTTCTGATGCACACCACAGGACCTTTGAGGAAGCCTGGCCCTTCTCTGAACAACGGATCTTTTCCTTTCTTTAAATTGTTTTATTTTTTTCAATTATCGGTCACATTTTTCTCCCTTACCCATCCCATGAAAGAAAAAGAAAAAATACATGTAACCAATATGCACAGTCAAGTAAAACAGATTCCCATTTTTTGGGTGGGATGAAATCCCAAATTTTGATAATGTACAAAAGTTGTGTATCTCCTTCTGTATTTTGAGTCCATGACCTCTCTATCAGGCAATGAGTATGGTTCTTCATTGGTACTCTGGAGTCATGGTTGATCATTGAATTGATTGAGTTCATAACTCTTTTAAGAGTGTTTGTTTTTAAAATATTGTTATAGTATAAATTCATCCTCTGGTTTTGCTTATGCCATTCTGCATCACTTTATACAAGTCTTTCTGAAACTATTATATTATTTCTTATAGCTCAATAATATTGTTCCATTACATTCTTATACCATAATTTGTTCAACCACTCTCCAATTGATGGGCACCCCTAGTTTCCAAAAAAAGATGCTATAAATATTTTTGGACATAGAAGACATTTTCCTCTTTCTTTGATCTTTTTGAGGTATAGATCTAGCAACGCTGGATGTTTTCAGACTTGGAGAACATGCTTCTTTTGAGACTTCTCTCCACTGACATGGCAAAAATCCATTTAAATAAATGGATGTAGTTGTTCAGCCTCTGCATCCCCATATGCTATAACCGATTTCAGAGGAGAAGCACTTACTTGGAAACACCAGACTGAATCAAGGTCAGGAAGTACTTTTCCATTGGTACAAGTGACATAAATGTCACTAATGGTAGCATGAAGAACATGGGCAACAAGTGAGAAATAATTCTACCCCCCCATCCCCACCACATGATCAGTCCTCAGTTCTGCAGATGAACACCTTCCAGGCTGTGAAAGAAGGAAAGCCACGACTTAGGAAAAGAGACCGAGGGGTACAATGGGAAGCTTGCTGAATTCCGAAATCAACCCTCTGGCTTCTAGTCCCAGCTCCAACCCTGACTCACTGTGTGACCCTGGGTAAATCACTCCCTTCCTTCAGCCTCTTCACTTTTCTGGACTAGATAATCTCTGAATTCCATTCCAGCTTTAACAGTTATAGAATTCCAATGCTATTTAATCCCATCAAACAAGCATGTGGGACATATCCAAAATTCAAATTCTCCAAAACACAGAAAGTAGATTAGGGATTAGAAAGATCTGACAAGACTGATTAATTTCTCCAACAAATCTGCTGAGTATCCACTATGAGCCAGCCCAGTGTTTCATCTTGCTAAGGAAGAAAAGACCCTGACTCCCATGATCAGGGAGTTCCTAGTTTCTAGTTCCTTCCCTGATGCTTCAGGGGTTGTAATCTACAAACACAATCAGTTCTCCATTATCTATAGTTGTTTATCCTTTTGTCTAGATTATGTATAGCAAATGCTCCATATCCTCTTCCCCTACCTACAATTTTAATATTATCCTGCTGCAAAGCCAAAAAGGAGATGATTTCTACACTCTTCTCAGTTTGGGACTACGCCATGCCCCTGGATTAGAATGGCCACCCCTGAGATGACTGTATTTGTATCTCTTCTAGTTGCAGGGCTTATGGCCTCTTCAATTGGTACAAACAAAGTAGTAAAATTCCCATCAGTCTCATCTGCTGGTCATTTACTGAGAGGAAAAAAGTCTTGCAATTGGAATGCCCAAGTTCTTGACCTTTTTTCATTTTGTGGCCTCCTTTGGAAGCTTGGTCAAGCCTGTGGCTGGCTCCCTTCTCAGAATAATGGTTTCAAATGTATAAAACAATATACACAAGATTAAAAAGGAAGCTAATTAAATTGAAATACAGTTATCAAAATATTTAAAAAGTTCACAGACCCCATTTAGGAACTTCTGGCTGAAGGTCTTTTGTTGAGGTTAGCCAGCCAAGTGCATCTCCTGCTTCCTGGGGTCATAGATTGAGAGCTAGATGGGCATTAGAGAACATCGAGGCAACCCCGTCCCTTTACAGATGCTGGGTCCACTCACTGAGCCAGCGCCCTATTCCTAGAATCGTGTCTGGCATTTAAAGCCCTCCACAGTCTGGCTCCAGCCTATCTTTCCAGGCTGATTACACATTACTCCCCCCTTCCCCCCACTTACTGTACTCCAGCCAAAGTGGCCTCTTAGGCAACATTTCATCTCCTTCCTATCTCTGTACCTTTGCTATTCTGTGCTAGCCTTAAATTCCTACACTTCTTTCTCACTTTCACCTCTTAGAATCCTGGGCTCCCTTCAAAGCTCAGTCCTAGTGCCACTTCTTATAGGAGCATTTCCTGATTTCCCACAGCTACTAGTGCCCATCTCCAGGATCACTTTGTACTTACTTTGTATATACCTTATATTTACTCATTTGTATATGTGTGTTTTCCCCTCTACAATGTGAGTTTCTTGAGGGCAGAGACTGGGCTTTTTTTAATCTTTATATCCCCAGGGCCTACCTAGTACAGTGCCTGGTACAAGATGTTGTTCTGTCATTTTCATTTGCGTCTGACTCTGTGACCCCATTTGGGGTTTTCTTGGCAAAGATCCTGGAGTGGTTTGCCATGTCCTTCTCTGGCTCATTTTACAGATGAGGAAACTGAGGCAAACAGGGTTAAGTGACTTGCCCAAGGTCACACAGCTAGTAAGTGTCTGAGGTCAGACTTGAACTCAGAAAGATGAGTCTTCCTGACTTCAAGCCCAGTCTAGCTGTTCCAGCACATAGTAGCTACTTAATAAATAGGTTCTTAATAAAGAATATAGTAGGTGGTTAATAGAAACAATCGATTGCTCCACGTCACACAGATACATATAACATAGCTAGGATTCATACCTGGCCTGTCAGAGGCCAAAATCCAGAGTTCTTTACTTTAAATCCTGCTGCCTCAAAAAGAGGAAACAAACCCAGACTACAGTCACAATACTGTGGTGGTTGAGGCTGAAGGTGAATTGAGATAATAGCATGTAGGAGGACAACTGCCATGGTTTGAAAGTTTTCATCTTTTGTAATGAAGACTAGTGAGGATGGTGGTAATGGGAGCATTCTAACTGAAGGAACATCAGAGAAAACTGGGGGCCAGGACTGAGGCAGAACAAGAGAATGCTCCAAATTCAACATCTTATCCCTTTTTCAGCACCAACCCTGGACATCTTGCCAGGCCCTTTCTTGTTCTTTCTGGTCTTATGCCCTCCACCCATGGCCCCTCCATTCCACAGTGACCCAGGATCTTAGAGAATGCTTTCACCTACCTGTGTATCCTCCCTCTTATGGCTTCTGCTCCTCAAACCAGGAAGGCTACCATCATAAGTTCATAGTTTCATAGAATAGAAGTGAAGTGATGAGTTGGCCAAGACCAAACAGACGGAGTTAGAGATGAGATTTTTTATTTCTAATAGCACCGTAGAAGTCTTAGCCATAACCTGGAATGAAGCAAGGAGAATAGGGCAGAAGGTGAACTCATGGTGGCCTAGAGTGGTAAGAGAAGGCCTCATGTGGAAAGCAGAACATGACTTAAGCCTTGAATAATGAATGAGATTTAGATAGGTTTAGGAGTGAGGGTAGGAGGACATCGCCAAGACAAGAACAATGGTTCCGGCCAAAAGAAGAAGGAGACCTGTTGCTATGCTGTTTCTACTACATGAGCCAGTCCTAAGAGACAAGGCTGATTTCTGTAGTCAACTAAAAGACTTACACAAAGAAAAGAGGTCTGGAAAAAAGCCACTTTGACAAGTGTCCTTTGATGCTGTGACATTTAAATGTGGAGTCAGGGGAGCCAGCTACTTGAAATCCAGCAGCTAATGGAGTTTGTGTTAATCCCTGCTGCATTAATTTTTAAAGTATTTTCCAGGAGGCCTTTGGGAATTCCTGCCTGAGGCCAGCATTCTTATCCCTGGCTTGTCCGATTCTTCTCCCATCTGAAGATGCCATCCTTCCCATTCATGCCTTTGTATCTTGGGATGCCCTTCATTTATATACAAGTTAAGTGGGTGTCCATTCTCTCCCTCTCTCTCTCTCTCTCTTTCTCTCTCTCTCTTTCTCTTTCTCTTTCTTTCTTTCTCTCTCTCTCCCTAGCTAGAATCAACCATCTCTGAGCGGGGAGCAAAGTTCTGTACTTGGGGGAAGGCAGAAGGGATCTCAGCATCATCTTGGTTATAGCAAGTGCTGGCCAGAGAAACTGATCTTTGCCTTTACCCCCAATACCCACCAGGACTATGAGGTGTTCCCAATTAGCTGTGGAGCCTGGGCTGAACATGCTGAGCTTGCTTCCTGGTGCAGTAATGGCCAGATGATAGCGCTAAGGGGGAAGGTTGAGAGCTGTTTAGAGTTCAGAAATAATGAGGCCAGGGTCACAGGTTCTATGGCATTGTGGGCCAGTTAATATTGCTGTATTCTCTGGTCTCCAGGTCTACCTATGTCCCTGAACAGCCAGTCTATAAATACACAGCAAAGGTAATAAAGGAGACCGGAGAAAAGTCTGGGGATGGCTCCATGTAGCCATTCCCAACATCTGGGAAAATAATTTGAAACACGTGTCTTCCTAACAGGGCTAGACATATATGTCCATTGTGTGGATATCATATGTCAGGGCACCATGTTGCTTTATGGAATATCTAATTTTTTACACTCACTTGGTGAAATTCAAGCCTCAGTTGTCTATAAGGGAAGGATTTTGTTTGTTTGTTTGTTTTGTTTTTAAATCTACAGCTTTTGCCTTTACCAAGTGGTATTGATAATGTAAAACACTCATTTTGCCATGTGCCTCTTAGGCAATCTTTGGTTGTGGGCTGGGGCTTCAGATTACACACTATACAATACTGAGTATCAGAGTTGGAAAGGACTTTCAAGATCTCTAGTCTAGCCTCCTTATCCTACAGAGAGTAGGTGACTTGTCCAAGTCCATGCGTAATCCTTTCCTCAATTCCTCTTCCACCCAGGTGTCAAAATTATCCTCTGAAGACCCAGATCTGATCATATCACTACTCTGCTCAAAAGCCTTCCATAACTCCATCTCATCTCTAGGATGAAATGCAAATTCTCTAGCCCAGCATTTAAAGCCTTCCAGTCTGGAGTCAGCCTCCTTTTTCTGTCTGAATTCATACTATTCTCCTTCATGCGCTCAGTGCTCTGAACTTCACATGCCACCTCCTTTCTCAATGCCTTGGCCAAGGTGCCTTTCCCAGAATACACTCACGCCTCTCTTCCTTCTGAGAATTCTTATCCTCCTTGAAGTCTCAACTCAAGTGCCATGTCTTCTGTGATACCTACCCTGATCCCTCCCCAAACTACCCCAGATTTACTTCCCTGGTCTACATTTTATCCCAATGGAGAATGTAGACTCCTGGGGGGCACTTCATTTTTTTTTTGGTCTTTTGTAAGATGCTTTGCACATAGCAGGGCTTGATTTGGATTTGTTGAATTGAAGTGGCAAAACTAGAAACTGATAGACTCACAGAATGCTAGCTCTAGATGGGTTTTAGAATAAATAGTACTAGAGCTAGAGGAACATTAAAGTAGGATGAACATTAAAGTAGGAAGACCTTAGACTATAGAATGTGAGAACTGCCAGAGACCTTAAAAAGCATGTCTTTTTACAGGATGAGGGAACTGAGGCTTAAAGAGGTAAGAGCTCACATAGTTAACTGAACCTGGAACTTGAACCCAGATTTTCTGATCCTAAGTCCTATACTCTTTCCCTCAATCCTGAGTTACGGTTTGGTTTCAAGTTAAGGTTAGAATTCAGCCTATGACCAGGACTAGGTTTAGATATAGGACATAGTTATTACCAGAGCTAGTATTAGGATTCATTCTAGGACCAACATTATGTTTAGGGTTAGGGGTAGCATTTGTGTTCGGTTAAAGGTCGATCATTCTTCCCAGATAGCCTATAGGAAAAACTACTTTTAACATTCTGGCTCAAATTTCAACCAACCAAAAAGGAAAACATGGCTGACCCAACTTTGAGATTAAATGTTTCTATGAAGGCAGTTTAAAAGTAAATCTTTTCCAAAAAGAAAGACAAAATCTTTTTGTTCATGAGCCTTGTTTTACTGGGGAGCATGAAATTGGTTGAGTGAACAGTGCTGGGATTTCTCTGAGGAGCCCTTTTTCCTAAGTCTTTCTTTCTTCATGTTGTGTGTGTGTGTATGTGTGTGTGTGTGTATGTGTGTGTGTGTGTGTGTGTATTTTAATAAGTGCCTGGTTGCTAAGCAACCATTGTAAGGAAGCAAGGGATTTACAGGGAATTTGCAAAGTGTTGAATTTCAGCACGTGGCTGCTATTCATTGGCAAGTATATCTATTTGTATTGAAGCTGTGTGTTTCCTTCCAGCTCACATGGGGAAAACTGTGTGGATTCATGTTGGGAGACCAACATGAAACACAAATCATCCTTAAGATGGACATTTATCCATATGTTGCCTTATACACCCACCTCATCCTTTAATGCCTTCTTTCCAGTTTGCTGAGAGAGAAAAGACTCGATCAACCTGTTTCAGGGAGTACTTTAAAACCCTTAAGCCTCCAGGAATTCAACCTATTATGAATAGGCAGAGGTCCAGGCAGAATCCAGCTCCAGCACTGATAGATTATGTCCTGGAGCACACACACAATTCCTTAGTGTCTGTTTATTGGGAGTGGAATTGGTGGGGGGAGGGAAGAATCCATGAGTTTGCTTGGACTCTTTTAGCTTTCTGGGATCTGAAATGAAGGAACTCATAGCTCATCCTTGAGGGGACCAACAACCTACTGGGAAACATGAATACACTTGTTCTGTCGGAGATGGATATGGGTAACTTGTAAATGCAGGGCTAGCTCTTCCCTCCTTTCCTCCCTCAATCAATCAGCAAACATTCTCTGAGCCCCCTCTGGGAACCCAACTCTGCACTCAGCTGTGCTGTATGGGGAGAGATAGAAGGAAGGAAGGAAAGAAATCATTTAATCACAGACTCTAAGAGCCGGAAAGGACCTCAGAGATCATGTTTTCGACAGAAGAAAAATGTGGTGCTCAGAGAGGCAAAATAATTTGCACAAAGCCACGCAGCCTAATTAGTGTCAGAGCCAAAACTAGAATTGAGGTTCCTTAGTTCCCAGTATAATGTTTTCTTTTTCACTAGAGTTCATAGTCTGACTGAAAAAGCATCACACACACACACACACACACACACCTGTCAGGGAACAATAATATTAATAAGAACTCACATTACCATTGTGCTTTAAGATTTACAAAAGGTTTTCATTACTCGACCTTTGTGAAGTATAAGCCCATTGCACAGATAAGGCCAGTGAAGCTTAGAGAACGGAATCCTCACAGCAGCAAATTATGAGTCACTCTCTGAATGCAGGTTTTCTAAGTCTCCATCCAGTGCCCTTTCAACTATATCGTAAATGTGGCCTGTCAGTCTGAAAGAGTTTAATTGTACATAGGCTGTGTGCTTCTAAAAGACAGAGGCCACATCTGTGCTTTCTCTATGTCCTTCCCTCAATTCCTATAGCAGGGATGTGCACAAAGCTATATGAGTTTGTGTTGGCTTGCTATTGGTTGTGTATATCCATGCACACAGGTACATACATGTATACATGTGTAAACATACAGACATATATATGTACACATAGATCAGAGACTGCGAATTGTATATCAATATATATATGAATGTGTATATATTCTATACATCTTTGTGTGAGAGAATATAAATTATTTATATATGAATATGTTAATATGTGTATGTATATATGTGAGAATACAATTTCCATCAGGTCTAGGACTGTTACTGCTTTTCATCTTTGTATCTCTAACTTGGCCCAAAATGCCCTGCTCATGGTAAGTGCTTATTATGTAATTCTTGATTGAATTTAGCTGTATATAATTAGCAAGGCTATAGGAATATAATTAGATGTGTTGTATATGTGTTTGGATAATTAGGTATATTAGAGAAGAAGAACATCAGAGAAAGGATGGGGACCACTCCTCGACATGAACAGAACAGAACAATGATAACTGAGGAAAGAGAGAAGAAGACAAAATTATGTATCTCTTTTTTTGCTCCTTTTTTTCTGCCAAGGAGAATAACCTTTTAACTGAAAAGACAGAATGAAAATGGCTAATATGAAATTGAAACCCAAGATAAGTAGGAAGATAGTGAGAAAACATCTCTCTACCTTTGATGAATTAAAGTCCCCAGATACAGAGGAACTGCATTACAGACAAGAGCTCCAAAGGAACTGGAAGCTGGGCTGCTATCAGTAATCTCTGAGAGACTGTGGAGAACAAGGGAGCTCCTAGAGAACTGAAGAAGGACATATGCTGTCACAATTTTAGGGAAAGGGAAAGGATCCTCAGCAAAAAGTTAGACCACATTATTAAAAGAATTGTTATTGAGCAAGGAAAATGAGGCTGTGATAATGAAGATCTGACATGGCTTCCTCAAGGACCAATCATGCCAGACGTAACTCATTTCTTTCTTGGCAATGTTACTAGATTGATAGATCACTGATGTTTTATAAATATATATATATATATATATATATATATATATATATGTATGTATATATATATATAAATGTGTATGTGTGTGTATCTGTACACATATGTGTATAGATACACACACATATACACACACGGGAGCAGCTAGGTAGCACAGTGGATAGACCACTGATTCTGGAGTCAGGAAGATCTAAGTTCAAATCTGACCTCAGACACTTACTGGCTGGGTGACCCTGGGTAAGTCACTTCACCCTCAGTTTCCTCATTTATAAAATGAACTGCAGAAGGAAATGGCAAACCATTCTAGTATCTTTGCCAAATAAACCCCAAATGGAGTCATGAAGAGTTGGACACAGCTGAAATGACTGAACCATAACAACATATATACACACATGCATGTATACATGTGAGTGTGTACACATGTATATGTGCACATACATACATGCATAAGTGTTTATATATGTGTGTTGTGTATTTTTTACCCAGATTTTATCAAAGCATTTGGCAAAAATCTATTATGTTCTCCTTGTGGAGAAGCCAGAAAAATGGGAGCCAGACAATAGGATAGTTACATGAAACTAGTTGACCCAAAGTGGCTGTTAATGGGTTTTTGTGGGCTTGGAAGTTTTCCAATCTAGTGCCCCAGGGGCCTGTGATTGTTTTTGTTTCGTTTTTCTTTTACATGTTTATTAGTAATTCTGATGAAAACAGGGATGCTGCACAGTCCAATCTTCAGATTGCTGGGAGGGACGCCATGTTGGATGGTAGAATCAGAATTGAAAAGGAACTTGACAAGGTAGAACATGAGGCTGCATTTAATAAGAGGAAATACAGAAAGGGCAAATATAAAGTCTTGTACTCGGGTTAAGAAAGATCAACTTAACAAGAACAAGATGAGGGGTGAGTAGCTAGAAAGCAATTTGTGTGAAAAGAAAAACATACTGGAAATTCAGCATGATTCAACAGCATCTGATACAGCAAACAGAAGAACAATTGAAATCAGAGGGTAGAGAAGAGCGGCGAAGTAGCCAGGACTAGAGAAATGATGGTACTCCTGTATTCTGCTGTGGCCAGACCACATCTAGACTATTGTGTTCAATTTGGATGTAAGATATTTAGCTATCCTTAACGTTTGGAGGCAGGGAGGTGGCCTAGTGGATAGAGTCAGGAAGACTCATCTTTCTGAGTTCAACTCTGACCTCAGACACATCCTAGTTGTGTGACCCTGGATGAGTCACTTAACCTTGTTTGCTTCAATTTCCTCATCTATAAAATAAGCTGAAGGAGAAAATGGCAAACCACTCCAGTATCTTTGCCAAGAAAACTCCAAATGAGATCCCAAAAAGTCAGATATGACTGAAATGACTGAACAGCAAAAATAATACTTAGCATTTATGTAATTGGTTTAGCATTTATATAATTTATTTAAAACTTGTAATATGCTTTGTAAATATTATCTCCTCTTATCTTTAAACAACCCTGGAAGATAGGTGCTACTATGATCCACATTTTACAATTGAGGGAGACAGGAGTGAAGTCATTTGCCAAGAATCACACAGCTAGAAAGGCTGGATTTGAACTCAGGTATACCTGAATCCAGTCCTACTACTCTATCCAATGAGCCATCTAGGTTCAGGGTAAGGACCTAATAAAAGTGGTGGTCTGAGGGACATTAGTCTGGGCACCAGATGGAGGGCAGGATGGAGAGAAGAGAGGATTGCTTGTTGTGGTGGTGGTGATATCTTGACTTGCATATGAATTGGATTTAAGTACAGCAAAGCCATCAGCCTCACTGTCTCCTCCAGAGTCAATTGGATATTGCAGGGGAAGGCAGACCCTTCAAGGGAGGTTGGCCAATGGAATATAGAACTAGGTGAACCAAGGCCTCAGTGTAGGCCCAATTTAAGAGATAACAAGTCTAAAGTATCAAAAAAAAATCTAGAAATTGGACAGTCTGCACTGTTCTCATCCTTATTCCTTCTGATTCAAGGAATTTTTTCCTTAATTCTAAAAAAAGAGACTTTTGAGCCCAGTGATCCATTCCTTGCCTTGATGCTGAGCTGCCCATTCCTGGATGACACAGTACATCCAGGGCCTAAGTTGTCATCATTAGGGCCTGTGACGGGAAGCAAATCTGCCAGACTTGTAAGAACTTCAACATAGTGCCATATGTGATTGGGACTTTCTGTGCTACCTTTCAACCCTGTACCAGTCAAAGAACTCTATTTTACAATGATCGATTGTAAATCTTACCAAAACAACTCTCAGTTTTAAGGCTAACTCTCGACAACTTTGTGAAAACTAGCCTTTACCAATGGCCTGGCCCTATGTTTACTCTATTGCAGAGGATTTTTAAGAGAAAAGGAAATCTGATTCAGGTCCGTTAGAAGCCCACAGAATGTCTGGAGAGACCAAGTACTAGACATTTCTCCTCTTTGGGACTGTTTCTTCCAGCTGTAAAATTAGGATATTGGAATAGATGATCTCTGAGGTCACCTCCATCTTTGATACTCTATGTTCTAGCTTTGATGGTCCCATATGGAACTGGTGTTTTATGTCCTAAGGTCTTCCTAGCAATGCCATTCTAGTTTCTAGAATGCTATGATAAAATCAGCAAACATCTACTTGGTACAAGGCCACGTATTAGACCAGAAGGATCAAACTTGCAGCCTGTAAAAACTCCCAAGTGCTACTAGAACCAGATTAAAATGTAATTGGGTGGGGTAGCTAGGTGGCACAGTGAGTAGATCACTGGCCCTCGAGTCAGGAGGACCTGAGTTCAAATCCGGCCTCAGACACTTGAACATGTACTAGCTGTGTGACTTTGGGCAAGTCACTTAACCCCAACTGCCCTGTCAAAAAAAGAAGAAAAAAAAACGTAATTGGGAAATGTCCAACAAAATAAATAAAAAACAATACAATATAGATAATATTAATTTGAAGTTTTCTAAGCCAATAAGCAACCACCACCACCATGACTAGTGAATCTGTGTCCATTTGAATTTGACACCACTGTGCCAGACCACATATCTCATATACCATAACAGGGTTAAGTGACTTGCCCAAGGTCATACAGCTAGTAAGTATCTGAGGCCAGATAATTCAGGAAGAAGATTCTCTCTGACTCTAGGCCCAGCACTCTATCCACTGTGCCACTTAGATGCCCTACAACACAGGGCAGTATACAGTTAAAGGCTCGATTGTATGGTATAGACAGTAAGGACTATAGGAAGTCAGAAAGAGGGGCAGGGAAGTGTAGGCAGAAGTACTCATGATAAGCTTTCTGGCATGGAAGTGGGCCTTTAGTTGAACCACAGAAATGGGTAGGATTTGGGAAGATGGAGAGGAGGGGCACAGGAAGTCTAGCAGACACCACTAGGCATCCTTACAATCTTAACTTGACCGTCCTTAAATAAAATAGACTAAAATGTGTGGGGCCTGACTTTTCCCCTCAGTGTAAGCTGTCCTCTGGGGAATAGTGAGGCCCAAGGGATATGAGGATGGTCACTTTTTCCAGGCTCTTGAATTTTCATTTGGAAATGGCTGCTAAGGCTGAGTGGTCCCCTAGGGACCTGAGAGAGCGAGTTGGGATTTTCAGCAGCAAGCAGCGTCTAGCTCAGAGTGCCGTGTACGTAGCCCATCTTTAGAATGTTCAAGGCCCTTAGCCAACATGTGGTCTAAAGACCCCTAGGCTAGGGATCAGGATACCTGGATTCCACTTGGAGGTCTTTCACTAAAAATTTGGTCCCTTCTCCTCTCTGGACCGCAAACTGGGGTTTGAAAGGTGGATTAAGGGAGCTTTATGATCCCTCCTTGGGCAGCTAGGTGACTCAATGGATAGAGCGTGTTGGGTCGGGAGTCAGGAAGATCTGAGTCCAAATCCAGCCTCAGAAACTTACTGTAGTTGTGTCACCCTGAATAAGTCACTTATCTGAAGAAGGAAATGGCAAACCATTTCAGTATCTTTGCCAAGAAATCCCCGAATGGGGTCACAAAGAATAGGACATGACTGAAATGACTAACAAAAACATTTACTAAATAGAGAGAAGATAAAGGGAATGATGGGGGTGGCTAGGTGGTCTAGTGGACAAAGTACCGGGCCTGGAGTTAGGAAGATCTGAGTTCAAATCCAGCCTCAGACACATGCTAGCTATGTGACCCTGGACAAGTTACTGAACTTCTATTTGCCTCAGTTCCTCTTCTGTAAAATGGGAACAAACTGGAAAAGGAAATGGCAAATTACTCCAGTATCTTTGTCAAGAAACGGGGTCATGAATATTCAGACATTACTAAACAATAACCAATGATCGATCCCTCTTAGTTCACCCAGTCTGTGATTCTTTGTTCTATGCCTAGCATTCCACTGAAAAGGATCAAATGGACTTATTCATTCTACAGTATGAATGAATGATAATAGCTGAAGGTCTTAATTTCTGGAGAAATAGGCCTATAGGCAATGGAAGGGACTTGGTGATAGGATTTCAGATTTTATCCAACAGGCTGTGGAGGAGTCTGTTTTGGAGTAAGTCCAATGATGTGCTGGTCAATGTTTAACAGCCAGCTCTCCATAAACTAAATAAATAAATAAATAAATAAAGCACATATACAACACACTTTCAAAATTTAAGCTGCATTATTAATATATTCCATCACTTTCTTTAGTCTAGACAAACAGCAAATCAAGCCCTGTTTTGTAGCATTTGCAGATGTCTGAGGTGTCATTGCTTACACAATGAAAATCCAACAATCTGTACAAGCTGGCTCCATCACACCCCCTTGTAAGTCCATCACATTCTACTACCTGGGTCCCACTTCTTCACCTCACCCCTCATATTCCACTTGTTAGGTCTTCCCTGCTGTTTCAGAGGGTGTGCCAGGAGGCTCGAACACCCTGCAAAGCCTTTTCTGGGTTTTTTTCCTCCTCAGGCTCCCATTTCCTGGCTTAATTCATAGCCTGTCCTTCCCTCTCCCCTCCATTAGTCCCAAGTGAAGCCTCTTGTTCTGAGACGGGAAAGACTACACTTGTGACAAAGAGAGCAGAAGGTATTTCTCCATGCGTTGAACACAAAGCTAGGGTGTTAGGAGGAGCATCTGTGGGGACTGGAGAGCCCTGTAACTCAATTTGCCTGAGATATAAGTCAAATATTGGAGTAATCCCATTTGACAATTATTTAGCCTGAAATTAATCCCTTCTTCCCTACCAGAAAGAGACCACTCTAGGTCCTCACTGTAAACAGCAGGCCAGGTCGCAAATGCCTCTGCAATTACATTAAATCATTAACTTCAGACATCAGGCAGAGAATCCAAATCATTTCTAGTGGAGAGTCCTTTGCTAAGAGCCAGAAAGTTTGACCTCTCTTCTCTTCATTTGCTTAGTTTTCAGACTCTGATTTATGGGTCATTTGAGAAAACATAGAGCTGCTAAAATCGAGATCCTGTAACAAGCAGGTGATGGTTTTGGTTCTGAGCTGGCTAAAGCAAGGACTGCCCTATCACAGTCACCTGAAATCCATTTAGCCCTCCCTCGAGTGCCCATCTTTGTCTGTCAGCATCTTATCCACCCTTCAAGGCTCAGCTCAAATGCTTCCTCCTCCATGATGCCTCACCTGATTCCATACCCTGGATATCACCTCTCCCTCCTCTGAACTCCTACAACACTTGGTTTATACCCCTCCAAGCCAGAGAACATGGATCAGCAGCTGTGGGAGAGGCCAGATGACTGAGGGTCAGCTAGTACAATATCTTTCTGAAATAATGCAATCCCTGCATTCCATCTCCCCCTTCTATGGCTTTGCTCAGGTTGTCCTGCAGGCCTGGCATGCCTCTTTCTTTTCACATCCTATAATCCCCAACATCTTTCAAGTGCACCTCCAACACGAAGCCCTTCCTGATAGCCCTAGTACTAAATGTGGTTTCCCTCCTGAAATTTTCTTGTATTTACTTTTCTGAGTACAAATTGCATCCTCTCAGTAGAATGTAAGCTTCTTGAGGGCTGGGGTTATTATGTTTTATTTCAAGCACAAGGCCTTATATAAATATGCCTGAAGTTTGTTGAATTGAATTATATTCTCTCCAACAAACATTTGTCCAGTCTCTGCTTAAAGTACTCTAATAACAACTATCTTACTCTCTCCTCTGAGGTAGTTCATTCCAGAGCTGAAGAGCAGTCATCATTACGAATTTCTTCCCTATAATTAGCCTAAAAATTTGGCTTTCCTACAACTTCTACTCATTGCCTATAGTTCTGTACTCTAGGGCTTTGAAAAAATGTAGCCTAATCCCTCTTCCATATAAGACGCCTTTAGATATTTGAAGACAGTGGCCATGTCCTCCTAAGTCTCCTTCTCCAGAGTAAACAGTCCAGGTTCTTTTGATTGATTTCCCCTGTGGAATGGCTGTGAGTCCATTCAGCATCTTGATCACTTTTTTAGACTTGCTCCAGCTTATAAATAGTCTTTTTAAATATGGCACCCAGAAATGAACACAGTACTCCATCCAAATGTGGTCTGACCTGGACAGAATAGAGTAAGGCTATGATCTCTCTCATTCTGGTCTCTAGACTTGTATTAATTCAGGGAGTGTGGCTTTTCCTTCCCATGCTGTCGCAGGCAACAATTTGGTGGCAAGCTCCTCATGATCTTTGCTTAACAAATGCCAATCAGCATCTCTCCATGGGAGGGATGGTTCGTTCTGACAGCATCTCCCCCAAAGAAGGCAGTGACCTTCCGAGACAAAGGATGGTGTTCTTCTGCAACAGATTTGCCAGTGGGAGAGGGGGGACTACGGAAATTTGCCCTGCTGAACTCAAATCCATTTTCCCATGGAGGAAAGGATCTTTCAAATCCCCTTGGGTTATACTAATTCAGTATTTTGAGGATGAAGTTATTTCTGGCCACAGTGAATTCCTGTGAGCAGCAAGCACCCTGCAGCCCCTTCCTCCGTGAGAGAGCCATATGGCCATTCTCAGGAGGAATGAACCAAAAACAGCGGAAAAGTGGAAAAGACTGGTCTTTTGGGTCCCACAACTTGGAAAGAGAAATAATGCTAGAAAAGATGAAGAGTACCTGTTGGTAGGCTTAAGTTTCGCAAGCCAGTCCTACTAGACTGTTATCTGACTTTTGGTTACTTTGCTTGTAATTAGCCAAAGCAGGTCTAAGGTGGTGCATTGGTTATAACTTTATGATTAGAACAACCAGGCTTCCTATAGGCATCACTAACTGAGATGGAAGTTATCATTGGGAGATACTATGGGGCAGTAGAGCAAGCCCTGGCTCTAGCATCAGAGGACCAGGGTTCAAAGACTATTTGTGCTACTACCTGCCTAGTGACCTTGGGCCAGTCAATTAATTGTCTGAGGCCTCAGATTCCTCATTTGTAAAATGAGAGGGTAGGACTCTATTAATGGTTCTTAACCTGGGGTCAATGAACTTAAAAAAAGTTTTTGATAACTATATTTCAATGTAACTGGTTTCCTTCATAATCCTAAATATTTATTGAGCGTTATTCAGGGAAAGGGTCCGTAGCCAAAGGGGGGTACATGACACAAAAGAAGGTTGAGAACCCCTGAACTACATGCTTTTGTAGATTTCTACAAAATTATTTACTCAGTTATTTACATAGAATTATTTATTCAAAGAGCTAAGAATATAAACATTAACTAGCATTACTAATCACTCTATCTTTTTCATTATTGCATGCAATTAAAGCAAGATTTAAGGAAATAGAAATATATGCACTGTGTTTTAACATTTCCAAAGTGCCTTTAGGGTCATCATCTCATTCAATCTCTGAGTTCAAATCTGGCCTCAGACCCTTATGAGCTGTGTGACTCTGGGAAAGTCACTTAACTTCTCTCTTCCTCTGTTTCTTCTGCAGTAAGATGGGCATAGCAAGAGCCTCTCCTTCCTAAAGTTATTGTGAGAGTCAAATAAAATAATTTTTATAAGGAGCTTAGCATAGTGCATGGTTCACAGTGAGTACTTAAATGTTTGTTTTCTTCCTTCCTTCATTCTTTCCTCCCTCCCTACCTCCCTCCCTTCCTTCCTTCCCTCCTTCTTTCCTTCCTCCCTCAAAACCCATATGGTAGATAGTTTTGAGATAATGTCTAGATTACCGTCATCATTTGGCAAATAGCTCATATACACAAAGATTAAGTAAGGTGCCTAAAAAGAGAGCAGTGCATAAGTCCAAGAGGAAGAAAAGTGTAATGTTAGAATTTCAGGTGCAACACCGGGAAAGTGGTGGGACGCCTTGGTATTCTTCAGATCATTCTGTGGGCATCCCTTTATACTATGCCTGTGGATCAGACAGCTTTCCCTCTGTGGTTGTCAACCATTTTATAAGCTCATAAGACATCACCAGTGCTACAAGTTACCTTAAAGATGAATGAGTACAAACTCATCCTTTTTACTAGGGAGAAAACTGAGGCCTGGGGAAAGGCCATCGCTTGCCCAAGAACTGAGGTGTTTCCACTCCTAGTCCATTGTTCCACAGGTCCCAGATGGCAATCAGTTAGCCCAGCTTGGACAGGCCCTAAACAACATTATACACCAATTGTGTCATTATGAAAACTTGCAGTCCTATTGACAGGCTGAAATGATTATTCAGAAAAATATCAAAAGCCTTTTAGAGGGATGTCAGGTAGAATAAAAGGTTTAGCAGTCATTTCGGGGGGACTCTCTGTATTATCAGATGTTTCTGTCTGTACTGATCTTCTGGCCTAAATATGTTTTTTTTCTTTTTTTTTAATAGATGGCATAATGAAAAGACTGCCTTTAACCTAAAAGCACATTAACTATCTTAAAGAAATGAGGGTCTGCCAGTAAGTAGAGTTTCACATTTACAAAAAGCTGTTAAAGAGAGAACAGACTGGACCTTTCTTGGCTAAGCCTATGTAGGGGTCCACAGGCAGCCCTTAGACAGCTGGACCACAGGTTTCTCCCAGGGAGTGACTATGTCACAGTGGCCATGGAAGAGATACCCCAGTGCATCCCAGCCTTAGCACTACAGCCCAGATCCTGCTCAGACTCCCAAGGGCCAATGGCAAAACCCACAGGCAATTGGATGCTTTCTAAGCCATGTCAGCCAAGAGCTGGTCTAGGCAAGGAGCCTGCTTGTGGCTCATCTTCCCTTGGCTGGCACCTGGAGGCAGGGAAAATGCCGAATGACAACAAAATCTTAGAAGGGGTTCCATACATTTGTGGTGCTTTGAGTTCCTACTGGAGCATGCAGATCTAGATTTGACCAATTTTATATTAAGTTGATTTTCTGTGATCTTGCAGTGGGGGAGAGCAAAGATTTCAAGGAGAGAGAGGAACCCTACTAACCAAAAACAGAACAAAAAAATTACATTTGCAGAGGTATCATATTCCTTTGAGGAGGCTATTGGACAAGAAACATCATGGAGCATAAGCAAATCTGTAGGACTAGTCCATCAGCAACTCAAGCGGCAAACATTACTGAGGATCTTCCAAGTAAAGAACCCAGGAAAGGGCCTGTGCTCTCACTGTCTCTTAGTGGGGAATAAGCCATGTATACATATAACACTAGAGGATATATATCCTTAAGGCTCTCTATTCCTCAGTTTCCCCATATTATAAAGAGGGGAGGAGAATAATAATGGTAAATTCTTGTACAGCCTACCTGACTTGGATCAGAACCAGAGAATGGCCATATGGAAGAGGTGACTTAGGTTTTGAGGGATGGATAGGCTATAAATAGGTAAAGAAAGGGAATTCAAGGAGTTGGAGGACAAAGAATAGCATGAGGCCACAAGAAGTAGGAAATGTTTGGTGGCCTCTGTAGTGGCAGCTGAGTTTCATGTCATCATCTTGTGCCACAGAATTAACAGAGGTGAAACAGGGACTTCCTCACCTCCTCACTGTAAATGTCAGATCAGCTAATGAGACTGACATGGGGTGAGGATGTGAGAACAGATTCTACGCCTGCATGAGACACCTCTACATTCATCAAAGTGATGGGTGCCCTTTCCCAAGATTGTTCCTGCCCCAAAGGGTCACCTTAGGAGTCCTATCATATTTTAGAGATGATGTCTTGCAATTCAGGGCTGTTTTTTCTGAATCTTGTTTTAGTCAGCTCTACCTTAGTGCCACCCCAGTTCTATTTCTCAGTGCTAAGTCTTTTCTTGTGTACTTACTCTAGACTCAGGGGCATTGGGTGGGTGGAAGAGGGTGGGAAGGAGCAGACTTAAGTCCTTCCTTTGGGGATCTCACAGTTTTTTGGGGAGACAGAAAATAGACAGAATCAGATGCTTTCCTCAAGGTGCTCTCAGTCTGGGGAAGACAGAAGAGGAGTGGATCTGAGTTCTGCCTGCAGGGAGCCCCCAGTTTGGAGGAAATAAAATAGAAAGAAACTCACGTGCCATCTTCAAGAAATTTGGTTTGGGGAATCCGAGATGTAACAAAACCAGTTTTTACCATGATAAAGTACAATAAGAGGTTAGAGCTTAGAGGTTAGGGAGGGAGAGTTAAAAGAGCATGGCATAGACCCCAAGGGGTCAAACACACAGGTGACCCACAACACCCCCAATGTTGTGTAATTATAATTAAAATATAATTGGGAAATATTTTTAAAATAAGTAAAAATACAATAAATCATAGAGATAATGTTAATTTTTGATTTTCTAAGTCAACATATAGCCCACAAGCATACCTTTAGTGGCCCCATTTCTTTTTGAGTTTGACGCCACTGGTGTAGAACATAAGGGCACAAAGATGTCAGAAAATATGAGCTAAAATATTCAGAGAAACTTCCTCAAGGAGATGGGCCTTGACTAGACATTGAGAAATAGGTAAGATTTGGCTAGAGAGATTGTATGCCAGAGCATTCAAGGACAGCCTGAGCAAAGACACGGGTACTTATGATCTGATCCTTGACGGAATCAGAATTCTTACAATCATTGAGTCAGAGTTAGACAGGACTTCAGAACTAATCCCCTCATTTTATAAATGAGGACATTGAATTCCAGAGACGTTAAGTGACTTCTTCATGATTACATACTTAGAGCGAATAGCAGAGTGGGTATTGTGAATGTGAATTAAAAATCAGCATCCCACAATTTCTGATCAATCGATCAATTATTAAATTCCTGGTATGTGCCAAGTGCTGTGCTAGGCATTAGGGGTACAAATACAATTACAGACAATCTCTACTACCAAGAAATTTACAATATAGCTTCAAGAGATGAGACAGAGAGACAAAGAGAGTGTGTGTATATGGTTATACCTTCAACATCACAGGAGTCAGGGGCATGGCAACCCCACAATCTAGAAAACCCATGTGAAAATTTTTGGCCCTCCCTTCATATCAAAGAAGATGTCTGAATTTTTTCTTTTTCTTTTATGGGGCATTTGCAATACTTTATTGTAAAATTTGAGTTGGTATTATATAATACTATACATATTTTTATGCATTTCTGAGTTTATAAACTTTCTATGTCACCTACCAGCCTTCTTGTATAATATGCAGCTTTCATAAAACTCCTGAAAAATTCCCATTTAATTTCTTATGCTGACCCACAATATATTGAAACCGTGATGGGGAAAGCCATGATGTGGAAGGGATAACTGTATATACATGTACTCATAAATATAAATATATACACACATATGTACATATACATACATATATAGGCACACACATAAATATGTGTGTATATGTGTTTGTATATATATATACATATATATATATATATATATACTGTAAAAGCAAGATAACTTTGAGGGGGAGACATTAAAAGATGGGGAGAATAATAGTGTCATAGATTATATAATAGGTGACCCAAGTCTTGAAAGAAGGGAGGGATTCCAAGATTTGGAGGAAGAGAAGAGAGAGTGCATTTCATGCCTGGGTAATAGATAGCCAGTGTAAAGACATAGACTGGAGATCAATCACAATGTATGGAGAGCAGGAAGAAGGCCAGTGTAGCTAGACCATAGTTTCTGTAAAGAGGAGTAATATATAATAAAACCAAAAAGGTAGGTTGAGGTTAGTTTGTGGAGGGCTTTGAATGACAAACAGGTGAGCTTATCATTATCTTTTTTTGGGGCAAGGCAGTTGGAGTTAAGTGACTTGCCCAGGGTCACACAGCTGGTAAGACTCCAGACCCAATGCTCTGGTGAGCTTATTTTTGATCCTTGAGGTAGTAGCGATCCACTAGAGTGTATTGAGTGGAGGAGTTATGTGATTAGATCTACGCTTTAAGAATATCCCTTTGGCAACTGTGTGGAGGATAGATTGGACAGGAGGGAGACTTGAAGAAAGAAGCCAATGAAAAGGCTGCTGCAGCAGCCCAGGTTAGAAGGGGCTGACAAAGACCTGAACCAACATAATGTTCTCACACACAACCACACACACGGAGGTGGAGATACACATAAAAACTGAGGGGCATGAGCATACATTCCTGTGCACACTTTCACATCTACCAGTGCTTTCTTTCTCCCTACTCCTTCTGGTTGCCCTCCGGGCAGCATTAGAAAGGAAAGCTGGGTTTCTCAGGTGAGCATCTGACAGGTGGAAGGATGGGATTTCCTCTCTGGCTGGGATGAAGGAGACCAGAGGATGCTAGGACCTATCCCTTGTGCTGCTTCCTCACCATATAGGCTGATTTTGTGCCCTGGTCCCAACAGGGAGCTAAGCGGCCCCTCATCTCCCTCGCCCAGAGACACAGATGGGATCTGCCAGGGTTAGAACAATACAGAGTCCCAAATTAGCTCTATAATTACAGCCAAGTGAAAAAGTCAGGGGAGAGGAAGGTGGGGGAACATTTGTATAATGATATCATTCTCTACATGATAATTTAAAACCGATCTGTTTCATCTCAAATTAAAACTCGTGGGCCCAGAGTTGGGCTGGGAGGTGGAGGGGAAGGGGGGTATGTTAGCACGCTGGGTGAATACCGCTGGCAGCAATTGGGGTAGAGAGGACAAAGCAATCCCTCTGTGACCTCTCATTCTTGGGGCCTTCTATCCTTTAAAAACTGAGTCATTTATGAGACTCCCTCCCCTCCCAGGCCCCCACTTTACTGAGCATCCACAGAGCTCACCCTTGTGAGCCCAGCTCTGTGTTTAGTGGCACTGGGAGAGAGATGGAGGCAAGACATGGCCCTTGCTCTTCCTAGAACTCCCAGACTGGCTGGGGAGACAGACCATTTAAATATTCAAAAAAAGTTCAATAATTGCCTAAGACAATGCAAGAGGTCGCAGAATTATAGATGGGCAGATTGGTGAAGCCAGAAAACAAGACTCAGAGGCCAGTTGGTCCAAAGTGAAGCCCAAAGAGTCTAGTTTTAATAGTTTTTTTTTCTTTTTTCTCCCCTTTATAATGGATAAATTTTGTTTTAACACAGCAAACAGAAACAGAAACCCAAACAAACCACCAAGTATACTTCCCCCCACCCCAAACCAGTTTAGAGAAACCATACAAAAGAGTGATCTGCATCTGTATGCTTTTATAATTTACTGTTTATTTTTTTTTAAATTGTATGTTTTAATGTGACCATTTAATGTTGACTTCACTGATGTAGCTTAATGTGGTTATTGTTCTTTTTGCTCTGCTTTCTTCATTCTGTATTACTTCAAACAAGCCTTTCCATATTTCTTTGAATTCTCCATACTCATAACTCCTTGTGGAACAATAACATTCCATTATGTTCATATGCTGCAATTTATTCAACCATTTCCCCAATCACTAGACTCATATTTGCTTCCAAAGTTCTTGCTATTATAAGGAATGCTGCTATGAATTATTTTGTACATATAGGTCTTTTATTCCTGTCTGTAACTTTCTGAGGGGCATGAAGCTAGGAGGAGCAAGACTGCTGGTCAAAGGGTAAGAATTTATAATTTTTCTTGCACAATCCTCGATGGAATTGCACTACTTTCTAAAGCAGTAAAACTAATTCATAACTCCTCCAACATTGAATTAAGTTGCCTCTTTTCCCATAGCTCTGCCAACATTTTCCATCTTTCCTACTCTGATGGGTGTGAGGTATCATAAGATCCTGTCTCAGAGTTGTTTTAATTTGCATTTTTGACTATTGGTGGTTTTATGTAAGTGAAGTGGTTTTTCCCACGGCCAAGCAGGGGCCTATCAGCAGAACCAGGGCATCTAGGACTCAGGTATCCTCACACTTAGCCCAAGTCTCCATCTGTAGGTCACATGGGTCCTTACTCAATTCTTTCATTTTGGGGAAGAATTCAAACCATAAGTTCACAGTTCCTCCATGAGTATGAGGTGCTTATGAATTATAGTTAGGCGTATGCGGTGATCTGTGTTCAGTTTCGCTGGAGGGAAGGTGGAAAGAGTAAACTGGGCATTACCCTTAGGATATTCATAGTCTCAGAGAGACAGAGAATGAGCAGACTCAAGCCCTGTCCTGAGGGACCTCCCATCTTGGGATGAGGCAGAGAAGAAATAGATCTTGGCCCTGAATTGGGGTAAAATTCTCCACCAGTCTGATAAAAGATACAGAGAACAGGTGGATGTATAGCCCGCAAATTCACAGCCTTGTCGAGTGAGACAGGACTCTCCCACCTAGAACAGAGAATAATACAAGACAGAATTTAATAAAACGATCAGCTGTAGCAGAGACAATAAGAGTTGTTGGAGTCAGAGGGGGATGAACTGAGTGTGGGCTGGCAGACTCATGGAAGATTTCCCGGAGGATGTGGGAATCAAGCTGGCCCTTGAAGAATGGGAGGTTTGGGAGAAGAGGGGAGAAACAAGATTCAGATATTCCATGTCAGGGGGAGCAGGGTTCACAAAAGGACCACAGGTCAGAAGTAGATTGGGAAATGGTGGGAGGACCAGTAAGCAAATGATCCCCGATGGGAACGTGGTGATCATTTCCCCCCAGAGGGGGCCGCCAATGCTTTTGCATCTGTTTGCTGTCATATATGCAGATACCCGCAAGTACATTTCTCTGCCTTTTCAGTCATTCTTGCAAGATATCTGCCTATTTAGAGAGGGAAGACGAATAAGCATTTACATAATACCTACTATGTGCCAAGAACTGTGCTAAGCTCTCTTTATAAATATTATCCCATTTGATCCTCAGGACAGCCCTGCAAGGTAGGTGTTATTATTTATCTCCATTTTACAATTAAGGAAACTGAAGCAAATAAAGGCTGAATAACTTATCCAAGGTCACAGAACTAGTAAGCATCTGAGGTCATATTTGAACTCAGGTCTTCCTGACTCCAAGTACAGCACTCTATCCAATGCTCCACCAGCTGCCTCTAGAGACTGTATATCCCTTAAACAAAGTGATTGGCCTTCCCTCTCGCCTTTGACCCACCAGCAGGGCCCTTTTTAGAATAGAAAAGCTGCCTTTGACCCGGAAATACCGCTTCTAGGGCTGTATCCCAAAGAGATCATAAAAATGGGAAAAGGACCCACATATACAAAAATATATATAGCAGCTCTCTTTGTGGGGGCCAAGAATTGGAAATTGAAGGGATGCCTATCAATTGGGGAATGGCTAAACAAGTTGTGGCGTATGAATGTAATGGAATACTATTGTGCTATAAGAAATGATGAGCAGGTGGACTTCAGAAAAACCTAGAAAGATGTATATGAACTGATGCTGAGTGAAGTGAGCAGAACCAGGAGAACATTCTACACAGTAACAGCCACAGTGGGCAATGACTGATTTTGATAGACTTAGCCCTTCTCAGCAATGCAAGGACTTAAAACAATTCCAAAGGACTTATGATGGAAAATGCCATCGACATCCAGAGAAAGAACTATGGAGTCAGAATGCAGAGCAAAGCAGACTATTTTCTTTTTTGTTTTGTTTTGTTTTTTCTTTCTCATGGTTTCTCCCATTCATTATAATTCTTCTACAACATGACTAATGTGAAAATATGTTTAATAGGAATGTGTATGTAGAGCCTATATCAGATTGCAGGCCATCTTGGGGAGGGAGGGGGAACAGAGGGGGAGAAAATTTAAAACTTATGGAAGTAAATGCTGAAAACTAAAAATAAATGAATTAATAATAATAAAAAAAGAATAGAAAAGCCACTCCTTCAGCCCTGGCTGCCTTGGGAGGGAGAGAGAGAAAGAAAAAGGCAAAGAGATCCAGTCTAGTCTATTTATGTGCCTTCCAGGTTGGTAACATGGGTGGGGGAAAGGGGGTCATTTCCTTTCAGTAGCTAGAAAGGGCCTCAGAGACCACCTAGTCTAATTTTCCTTAATTTATAAAAGGAGAAATGAAAGCTCAAAGAAGGAAGAGACATCCCAAGGTTACACAGAAAGTCAGTGACAGATCCAATCCTCAAGTCTCAATCGCCTTTTGCCCCCCAGTTTGGGAAAGTCAGAATT
Source organism: Trichosurus vulpecula (assembly GCF_011100635.1). Classification (NCBI taxonomy): domain Eukaryota; kingdom Metazoa; phylum Chordata; class Mammalia; order Diprotodontia; family Phalangeridae; genus Trichosurus; species Trichosurus vulpecula. Next base: position 74,505,892 of record NC_050581.1, read on the forward strand.
TTTACAGGTTTATTTGGTGAATGACCCCCAGGTAAAAGTGGCTTCCCTATTCTTTAATCTCTTCAGCTATTCTGTTGGAACACTCCCGTAAATATTTATTCTACTTTGCACCACTGTTATTTGTACCCATGTCTCAACCCCACCTTACAGAGTGTGAACTTCTTGAGGGCAGGAACCATGTCCTGGCACTACACACAATAAATATATTATTGAACTGGAGTCCAGTAGTCTGAAGAGAAGAGGCAACTTTCCACAATCATGGAATGAGAGCTAAATCTCCTTTCTCCTAAATATACTACCTAGCCCATCTGTCCACACCAGTGCCCTTTAATTTACTCCTACAAAAAATGCCTTCGGTAGCAAGGGTCTACACATGGATTCCTCCCTTCTCTAATTCCAGGGCTTGGGATTCTGAGAGATGAGAAATAGGCTGTTGCTTTCTTCAGGATGGGTCTTCCCTTACATCCAGTGATCCCTTGGGAAATGATAATCTCCTGTGGGTATGGCATTATGGGATAGAGAAGAGGAGAGCCCTTTTCTGCCTGTGCCTGCCGTATTTTTCATAAGTGCTATAAGGTACAGTACAAAGAATACTGGATTTGGAGTCAAGATATCTGGGCTGTAATCCCAACTCTACTACTTATAAACTGCATCACTTTTTTCTTTTTCTGAGTTTTTTCATCCCTGTATCAGGGACAGTATTCCTACTTGCCAAAGGGCTTTTGCAAGATGAAGGGCACAAAAGTTCTGTGGGGAATGATGCTTACTGGAATAAGTCATTGGTCTTTTACATTCAGCCTTTCTCATCCTCCCAAGTAAAAAATAATTTCTCCTTCCTCTGATTTCCTCCCATTTATTTGTTTTTTGGGTGCTTGTTTGATCTCCATGCTATTAGACTAAAGCCCCTTAAGTCATAGTTCTCAAACTTTCCTCCCCAAGGCACAGTATTATTCTTTACCATGAGGGAGATACCCCCCACATTCATGTGTTTGTAAGTGTAAGGTCCATACATCTCCCAGAATCTAGGGATGTTCACTCCTATGGGATTTTAAGTGTTAAGTTCTATACAATTATGGGGTACACCCAGCCAAAACTGGGGCAGGTGCTGGGGCACACCCTTTGAGAATCACCGTAGGCTGGTTCTTTCTTCCTCTCCCATCCCACACCATCCTTAGACTGAAGTCCCTGTTTCTTGATGGCAGGGGTTGCATATATTTTATATTTTAATTTGGGGTACCTTATATGCTTCATAACTGTTTGTTGAATTGAATCTTCTCATATCCCAGAAAGTAAAAATTAAACCTGGGATATGGATTTTGAGCCTTGGGTCAAGAACTCAGAGAAGTATCAGGCAGTAGCTCACCCATCAGCTGACCCTGGGTACGTGGCTCCTAGAATCAGGTTGAGTTTCTGCTTTAGAACACTGCAGGCAGGCAGGTACATTGTGTGACCACAGAAGGAACTACAGCACTTCAAACCTCCTTCTGGGTTTTAGGAGACAGAGAACCATTCACTGCCAAGTGCTAATCGTTGCTGCCTTAGGGCTCTAGTGCTCTCAGTAAAAGTAACAGAACTGGGAGAGATGTGGAGAATGGCGGGGGGAGGGGGGAAAGATGGGGGGAAGAGTGATTTATCAACATTTCCCCCCTCCCACCATGGGGTTTCACTTTCCAAGGCCCTGGAATTTTTAAGAGAATTTTCTCCTTGTGGGGTGGGTGGGGAAGAGGAGGTGTGGCCTGTGGCCCCAGGAACACCCCCATGTTCCCCTGGCTAACTCTAGAGTCTTTGCTTACTTTGTCAATCCAGAAGTGTATACCCAGGGAGAGCTGAAAACAAACATCCCCATGTTTGGCCATTACCCCTCCCTCTCCTTTTTCCCCAAAGGTTTGTGTCCCAAATGAAGAGTGAGTCACTAAGATCCTCAGATCAACAAGAGAGATTTCCTAATTGGAGCTGAATTTAGGGCTGCCACTGCTACCATGATTCAGATCACTACAGTTCAATCAGATCCAATTCAATTCAGTCAGGGTTCTAATAAGATTCTGTCCCTACCCTCAAGGAGCTCCTACTCTAGGAAAGGATGGAACCAGAAAAAAAAAGAACCTGGTGGTCTTGTCAGGGAACTCCAAGTCTAGGGGACAGAGGAAGGAGAAAAGAAAAAAAGATTAAAAAAAAGAACCTCTTGGCCCTGCCCTCAAGGAGCTCCTAGTCTAGGAGAGAGAGGAAGAAGTTAAAAAATGACCTCTTGGCCCTGCCCTCAGGTAACTCACTGAGGAGACAGAGGAGCAGGGCTAGGCATTGTATGGAAAAGGAGGCCAGCTATGCCCTCCCTGCCTTCAGAGACCTCACGGAAGGACCCAGGACTGAGGCTTTGCCCTTAGAGCACTCCCAGTCTTGGCAGCAGAGGCAATACTCTCCAACTTTCAAGAAAAGATTAGAGAATTTTATAGGCAATATGTGATTAAGCTACAAAATGAATAGTTGAGACAGTGAATTAAGTTATCGACAGGAGTTCTTATCCTGGGGTCTGTGAATAGATTCCAGGGAGGCTATGAATTTGGATGGGAAAAAAGTTGCATCCATATTTCAATTTAATTGGTTTCTTTTGTAATCCTATGTATTTAATTTTTTTCTGAGAATCCGTAGAATTCACCAGATTACTAAAGGAGCCTGTGGATCCCTAATATAGAGACTGTATGTATGTATGTATATGTGTATATATATGCATATGCATATGTATATGTATATATATATGTGTGTATATGTATGTACATAAGCCTACTGTCTTAAAGGGGTGGGGAGAGACACCAGAGAACATTCATAGAGAGGACTGGTACCTGAGGGGGCCCTAAAGAAAATTGGGACAGATAGAAAAGAAGTAGGAGGGCATTCCAGGCAATAAGAATGATTTGAGCAAAGATTTGGAAGAGAGACTGAGCCTGGCATTTGTGAGGAGACTGGCACAGAGGATGCATTTCAGAAAGAGGGTGAATTAAGGTTGGAGGTCCCTGTCTAGCCTCGGTGTCCACGGAGCCAGAGGATATTAGTTTCTCTTCTGCGTTCCCTGGGCTGTCATCTCCATCTTGCCATTCCTTCTGCCTCGTCTTCTCTGTGCTGCCTTGAGTCCCTCTCTCTGTCCTTGTGTGTGTGTGTGTGTGTGTGTGTGTGTGTGTGTGTTGCCATGGGATAAGCTGACTTGGTGGCCTCAGAGGATCTCTGGGAGTACCTGGCAAAGAGACTGAGTCTATTATTCGATGATAAGGAGTAGGGCCTTTTGTCTGAACATGGCCCAGCCTCCCCCCTCTTCCTCCTCTTCCATCCTCCTTATCTTTTTGGGATTTTGAAATAGCTCCTGAGAACATTGGAGCAGGAAGGTGCATTGTTCCATGTCTCTCTGCTTGACAAACCCTGCCATCTCCCCGGCCCCTGGGAGACAGCCTCATTACGCAGTGTTGAGCTGGGACTTCAGACCTGAGGAAAGGAAGCACTGGAGAGGTCCCTACTTTTCCCCCTCAATACTCAATATCTAATAAGGAAATGAGAACTCCATCTGAGCCCCACAGAAGACATCTAGCCTCGTGGCTTCCACCTGTTTTTTTTTATGAGGCTACCTTTAACATCAATGAATTTCAAGGGTGCCTATATATTAGTAGTTGCAGTATTTGTCAAGACCAAAATGTCTGTGTTTGGTGCACATAGAGATTTGTGAATAACTTCAGAATAACTGTGATGACACAGATGGGGGAAACCATTGGAATATACTACTCTATTCATTTTATTGATGAAGAAATCAAAGTCCAGAAAGAGGGAGTGACTTGAATCATTGTCCCACAGCTAGTAAGTAACAGAACCAGAATCAGGTCCTAGGTGCTCTGACAATATTGACCATAGAAGGCAGGGGTTCAAGCTTTCCTACCTATGAAGAATATCTTTTCAAATCTATGTAGATTTCAGCCCAGTCCAAATCACCAAGTGTTCACGAAATGACTTCTACAATTCTAGCCCTGTGCTAGACACACAGAGAGAAAAGCAATAGGAAGAAAAAGGGAAGGGGAAGGAGGAGACTCAGAGCTTTCCCTCAGGGGACTGACTGTTAGCCTTGAGAGACTGGACGTGGAACAGTTAGAGCATAATGCAGGATACAAGAAAGTGCGAACAATAGCTTGTTATGTGTAGGGAAGTCTAAGAGCTCATTGAACAATTAGCTCAGTCTGTATTGGGGTGGTTAGGGAAGGCTTCCTGAAGAACAGGGATCTTGAGCTGGACCCTGAAGGATGAGTAGCACTTAAAGAGGTAGAAAAGAGGCTGGGAAAGAGAACAACATAAGCAAAGCTGTGAAGGCAGGAATGAACATGATATGTCCAAGGAGGGGATCAGCAGGCTGAATCAAGGGCTATATATGTAGTGGAGGAAGGGAGCGGAAAGATGAGGATTGGAAAAACTGTGAGGTCCTTCCAATGGGACATTTCCATGCTGGAAGGAGAGGATCTGGTTAACTTTCTACTTCAATGCCTTCACCTTCAGGTTTGGAAGCTGAGGGACAATGGGAGTTTAGCCAGTTGGGTTCACAAGAGAACTGTGTCCTCCATTCTCCTAGAGCAGGGATGAGGAGAGGGGTCACCCAGAAGACACAATCAGAGTGGAGCAGTAATTAAAACAGCTGCTCCCGTTGCCCCCATGCATCACTCTCTAAGCCAGAAGCTCACTCTATTGTTGGCATCCCACCATCAGGATTCAACCCAAAGACCCCAGTTGTCAAATCCCTTTTGTCATCTTAGGATCCTTTCTCCAAAAAAGGAAGGAAAAAAAAGGTACCAGTACAGAGGGCTGACAGAGATGAATTTTCTTCCAAAGGGAACTTCATTTGGGCAGCCTTGAGTGAACGTATCTTCCCATCCACCCTCTCTTTCCCTGCCAGTATAACACAACTCACAGACTTGCTCAGAATAAGTCCTGGTAAATGTGCATTTAATGGAATTGGATTGGGTTATTTGTTGTTCAAAGTAGTGAAGAAATCCTGGAAGACTGGAGACTTGGGTGTTTGGCAGACCAAATTCAATCACGAGGTTAGCCACTAACTGGCTGTATGACTTCGGGCAAGTCTTTTTGCTTCTCAAAGCCTCAGTTGGTTCGGTTTATAAAATGAACAGGTTGACTTTGATAGTCTCTAAGCTCCCTTCTAGCTCTGACCTTCTAGGATTTACCTACTGTAATAACTGAACATTCAGTTTTATGTTTGAAATGCAGGGTTTGGTGTGTGGGGCCCCAGTAGAACTAAATGCTTCAAACTCATGACAAACAGAAATGATAACTAAGGTACACCAGAATTTTAAAATTATTGGTTTCTCAGAATTTGAGAAGAGAGGTCTATGACCGAGATCACCCGGATCAGGGTGATGCTTTTGAAAATAAAACAGAATCCACAGAGAGAGAAGACTAACCTGTATCCATCTTCTTATCTCCAGGCCATTTTTTATTCAAATTATCTCAGAAAACCAGCAGCCTGTTTGTTCCTTAGAAATATCTGGTGATTATGGCCACATATCTCCCAGAATTACATCCTAGGGTGTCATAGGCATCCCAGGCAAGAAGATAAGATCTTGCCCTGATGTCTGAGAATGAAGACAAGGTAAGAAGGATAGGGCAGAAAGGGGAGCCTGAGAAGGAAAATAGTGAGTAAAAATTAGATGGAGGGAAATTCACAAATAGTAATTATAAGTTTGAATGTGAATGGGATGCAGTCACCCATAAAACAGAAATGGATTAGCAGAATGGATTAAAAATCTGAGAATGTAAGTCAAGAAAGGGGGAAGTCTGGGAAGTCCAACCCCCAGCACGTTTAGGCAACACAAAATGGAAGTTAAGCTAAGGCTACTCCTTCTACATCTGCTTCTCATTGGCTCATCAGTTTGGGCATCTGCTAAAGATAACCATTCTTTCCTTGGCTTTTGGTAGAAGGAACTAAAGTATGCAGAGCAGAAATAACTAAGCAGAGGACAGGATCCCTTCTGGAAACTCTTGTCATCATAGGGTATTGTCTGATCTGTGGGCAGGTTCCCTTTCCCACATGCTCTTTGAATTTGGAAGACATTCCCACTGTGTCTCAAAAAGCAGCCAGATTCTGGAGACCTGTTCCCAGACCACGTACTAGGTTCTAAATGGAGTATAATCTTTTTTCTCTTTGGGGCAAGTCACTTAATCTCTCTTGGCCTCAGTTTCCATGACTGTAGAATGAAGAAGTTGGATTAGATTGCCTCTAAGATCACTCCCAGCCCTAGCTCTATGATCCTAAGTTTGAGCCTAAATGTTTTACTGGTAGTCCTTTTCTTTAAATATCATTCTTGTTTCCTCAATATCTCACACAAACACATGTAGCACTTGCGTGCACGCACATACACATACACATACACACACATACAAACACAGCCCTCTTCCTTGTAACAAATAAATGCAGTAAAGCAAAATGAATGAAAACATTGGCTGTGTCCAACAAACCATCCCTAATTCCACCCCAGTAGTTCTGAGAAGAGAGAAGCCTGTTTCACTGTCTGTCACCTGAAGTCTCAGTCTTTGTCTCTCTCTGTCTCTCTGTCTCTGTCTCTCTGTCTCTGTCTCTCTCTCTCTCTCTCTCTCTCTCTCTCTCCCCCCCCCCTCTCTCTCCCTCTCTCTCTCTCTTTCTCTCTCTTACCCCATGATTAAGTTTTTCTCTGGGTTCTGCTCCCTTTGAGCTGCATCAGTTCATACAAGTCTTCCCATTTTTCCCTCAGTTCTTCGGATTTCTCATTTCTTAAGGCCTAGTATCAGATTATATTCCTAAAGCATAATTCCTCCATCTAGCCATTCCCAAATGGATGGACAAAATTTTGTCTCCATTTTTTTAATTGTGCTGCTATAAATTTTTTTGTTTATATGGGAGTCTCTCCTCTATCTTTGATCTCTTCCCCTTCCCCTCCTTCTTGGGGGAGAGGGAATATCATGGATCACAAGGTCTGTGTAGTTTTAGTGACTTTTTTAATTTAATTCCAAATTGTTTCCAGAATTGTCGGATTAATTTATAATTGAGCACTTCCTTTGAACATGATTTTATCATCTGTGATCTCATTGTGCCATCATAACCACTCCCCTGAGACAGGCAGAGAAGGACTATTATTCAAGTTTTCCAGATAAGGGAAAAAGGACTAAACATGCCCAAGGTCACTCAGTGAGTTAGGGACAGAGCTGGGCCTTCTAGTTCTAGCCTCTTTTCACTAAGGTAGCTCTTCCTTCATATTTTTGGCCCCAGGTTAGCTTAGAGGCTGATTATATTCGAGAAGCGACATACCCCCAGGAGGGAATATTGACATTCACAGCTGGGCCAGCTGTTCCCATAGCTGCATCAGCAGGTAGCCCCTGCGTCACTGCAGCCGGCCTGGGAGTTGTAAGCAGCAGATCCTTATTTATAGATCACATTCTTCCTTGTACTGTAATTACTTGTGCTTGAGGCTTATTCTTCCCACTAGACTATATGCGCCTTGAAGGCAAAATGACCTCATAATCCTCTCTGTTCCTCCCAAAATAAGGATCTGCACAGAGCAGATATAAGAGTAGTGGATTTGGAATCCAGAGACCTGGGTTCCGGGTCAGGGTCTAACTCTTAGAAGCTGTATTGCCGTGGGCAAATCCCTTCATGTCGTGGAGAGGAGGGGGGAAGCTCTAAATTTTGAGTCAGAGGACCTGGATTCAAATTTTGATTCTGCTGTTTCCTGCCATTGTAACCTTGGGCTGACATGAGTTGTACCTTTGTAACCTACCATTGTAACCTTGCTCTGACATGAGTCTCTTTATCTTTATCTTTAAATTGAGGAGACAGGAATATATGTTCTCCAGGGTCATTTCTAGCTAGAAATCCTATGATGCTATAACTTCTCTTGAGTTTGTTTCCTTACTTATACTGCACAGATGATATTACTTAGGATCATAGATAAAAGGCTAGGTGGAACTTGTAAGCTGAGTCCAATCTCATTTTTTTTCAATTAATAAGTATTCATTGTTTTCCCCTCTTACCTCCTCTCCACAAATTGAAAGAAAAGAAGAAAGAAAAGCAAAACCCTTGAAACAAATATGTTTAGTCAAGCAAAACAAATTCCTTCATTGTTCATGTCCGGGAATATATGTCTCTTTCTTTATTTTGATATCCCCTCTCTGTCAGGAGGTAGGGACCATGCTTCAGCTCCTGAAATCATGCCAACCTCTCATTTTACAGAAGACAGAAAAGAGAGGCTCAGAGAAATTTGCCTAAGGCCACCTCACGGCCAGTAAGTAACAGAGTTGGGCAGGACTGGAATCTAAGTCTTTTAGTTCCAAATCTTGTGGTTTTTTTTTTCATGACATCTTGAGGCCTCTCAGGATTATTGTGGGGAATGTGTTTTGTACATATCAATATCCATATTTAGGTCACTTTCTATATCTCTCTATATCTATAGATCTATATAGATGTCTAAATAGGTATATAGATTTACACACATACTTATATGTGTGTGTGTATTTAAACAGAATGTGTCTATGTATAGATCCATATCCATATCTATATCAATATTTATATCTATATCTGTGTGTAGATTACATCTAATGTGATCTATAAATACCTATGTATGTCATGACTATATACATCTAAATATATCTATGTCAGTCTATATACTCTTTAGAGATGGGGAAGCTGAGGTCCAACGAGGATTGTTACTTGAACAGCCTCATACAGCTCATAGGCAGTACTTCTGAGACTTGAATTCACATTTTCTGATTCCAGATGCCCAGTCCTCTTTCTACTCTACTGCACTGGCTCCCCTGTGATCTCCACACATTAAGAGGAATCATTTTTGGAATCCAAATGTTGATCCACCCAGTCCCCAGAGGCTAGATTGGGAGTCAGGTGCCCAGGGTTGGGGGAAGGGAAATGTAGGAGAGAAATGAAGTAGCGAGTTGAGCGTGTTCATCTCTCGGACATACACACTCATGGAAACACCGCCCAGCCCCTGGCTGATCTTCCTCCTCATTTCCACTTCTCATGATAGCCCCAGAGCGCCCTAACTCAGGTACAGAGGTGCCCAGGATTCTATTCCTGCTTAATGTGGAAGAGACCCCAGTGAGCCCATTAATGTGCTTTTCCACAACGGTAGAAAGAGCAGTTTGTTCTCTTGCGTCCTCTGGCCTCCCTTATGTCACCCTCCCTCTTTATTGTCCTCCTCCTAACACCCAGGGTCATCCAATCAGCCGTGGTTCTGGATGCTCACCACCAAGGGATTCCTATTCACCTCCCACCCAGCTGACTGACCCTTATGGGTCAGTCATCCCTATGGGATATGTAGAACCCTGCTTTCCCTAGGAGACCGCACACACACACATGTGTACACACAATATAAATATATATATGCATACATATACACATATACATACATACATATACACACATGTGTCGATTTATATACATATGTTTGTATATATAAATATATACACGTATTTGTATTTGTGTGTATATATATATATACATATGTGTGATATATATGTATATATATATTTATGCACACATTTTTGTTGTTTAGTTGTTTCAGTCATGTCTGACTCTTTGTGACTCCATTTGGGGTTTCCTTGGCAAAGATACTGTAGTGGTTTGCCATTTCCTTCTCCAGCTTGTTTTACAGATTAAGAACTGAGGCAAACAGGGTTAAGTGACTTGCCCAGGATCACACAGCTAGGAAGTGCCTGAGGCTGAATTTGAACTCTGGAAGATGAGTTTTCCAGACTCCAGGCCTGGCACTCTATCCACTGTGCCACCTAACTGTCCCATTTATACACACATACATACATACACACACACACAGGCACACATACATGCACACATATACCCCTATATATGAGTCCAATTAAGGTTTTCATGTATACATGAAAACCTTAATTGTACTAATTACAGTTCTGCATAACTTTAAGATTTACAGAGCACTTTATTATGGTAGGTAATATGACTTATTATTATGCCTGTTTTACAGATAAGGAAATGAGGCTTTGAGAGCCTTGCCCATGATCATACAGCTAAACAGTTAGTAAGTATCAGAGCCAGGATCTGAGCTCAGATCTCCAAGTCCAGCAATGTTTCCACTAATCAAGGCTGCTCAAAGTCTCTCTCCATCCCTTCCCCCCGGGGCATTTGTAGTCAGACAGAGAGTAATATTTGACTTCAGAGCCCTAATGGTAGAATTTCACATGTAGGGAGGGCAAATCCTCTGGGCCGGTGGCTGACCTCTCCTGTTGATGTCACTCACATCTTGGAGACACTGCCTCTTTTCACCTGCGTGGGGCAGCCCAATTTGCCTTGGGATTTCTTCCTCATTGGTTCTCCCACTCCCATGCAGTGGGACCCAATTCTGGCAATACTGGTGGAGCAGATGGAGAACTAGGGACCCACCCTCTCTAGTCTGGGGCCCAATTAACCCCTTTGGAAATAGGTTTAATTGGGCCCCAAGCAGCCAAGAAGGAGCCTCCTAGATTGTTTTGCACATGTGATTTTTTTTTTTACCTTGTCAGCACCTTGTAGCTATGGCAACAACCAGAGAGGCTTGAAAATAGGAGAAACTTTATTCAATCAGTGCTTCCTGCAGGCACACAGTGTGTCCCTGCCTCCTTCTTGAGAATATAGAGAAATTGCTGAGGAGTTAGCCGATCCCATCAACCCCAGCAAGGCCCCTGTGGTGTTATCTTTTCACATCCATTCATTCATTTTGTCAGGCTTCAGCCTTGCCATAGAAGTGGTCATGTTGGCCCTCACAGAGAAGAAGCAGAGCATTTTAGAACTGGAAAGAAACTTAGTGGTCTTCTGATCATAGGATTTATTCTCTGTAATGCTGAAAAAAAAGACTCGAGAGGGCATCTCTTCAGAGGAAGAAACAGGCTTAGGAAGATGGAGCCACTTTTCCAGAGACACACAGTGAAACAGGAGCAGAGCCAAGGCTGGCTCCTCAGTCCAGCACTCTTGTCCAACCCCCTCATTTTCTAGAGGAGAACTCAGCATTATATAGTGGAAAGAATGATGGTCATGGAGTGATAGGACCCGAGGATGAGTCTTGGTTCTTTTCCTTACTCCCTGGGCAAGTCACTTACTCTTTCAGATGCCTTAGTTCCCCTCTATGGAAAATGAGGAGGTTGGCTTAGATGACCTACAATGTCCTTTCCAGCTCTAGGATCGAATGCTCTATGACACCTATAGAGGGGAAATGGACTGCCCAGTACTAGATAGCAACAGCAGAGCTGGGAGCCCCCCAACTCAATTCACCACACTTAACAGTAGTCCCCACTGCCTCTCTGGAGGTTCTACTCCACAAAGGGATTGGACACCAACAAGGTCCTCCATGGAGGAGAAGGTCAGTCAAGTTGATGAATCAGTGCCCGCTCTTGCCCAGGCTCTAAGACTGAAGCACAACTTTTGAGAATTATGATTTCTTAGGATTCCACCACTGTTTATTTCCTTGGCTTTGTGAATTTCATAGAAGGCTCCAGAAAGGCTACATCTAGCCTCTTTGGTGAGATTTGTGCACCCCACACAAAATTGGGAGGTCTAGGGTTGCAGTGCCATGAAATTGGACACTTAGTGAAGGAGATAGGCAGGTGGAGGACAGACAGAACAGTCTGCTGCTCTCCTTTCCCTAAGTGTATTACCTTGATCAAGTCATTCCTCCTGGAAGAACACTCCAGTAAAAATAAAGGTGGGAGTAATTGCTCAACATAGGACGTAGACTGTCAGACCTCAAAGGCACTCCTTCATTTTACAGAAGAGAAAACTAAGGCCTGGCCAGTCAAGTGACGTGCCCAAGGTCACAAAGTTTTTGTTCCCAGTAAACAGCCAAAAAGAGACTCCAGTCCAGGTCTTCTGATTCTGTATTCCAGGGATTTTTCCACTGTGTCAGTGACTACTTTTTTTTAATTGTATTTATTTATTTTATAGGCATTTATAGTCTGTCCCTTCTACTACCTCCTCCTTTGAATCAAAAAGAAAAGAAAATTCTTATAAGCAGTGATCTCTTCTCTTTTTTGAATATATTGTTTCATTAAATATTTCCTAATTACATTTTTAAATAATTTTCACATTCATTTTTTAAAATTTTGAGTTCCAGATTCCCTGCCTCCATCTTGTCCTTCCTCCATCCATTAAGAAGGCAAGCAAAAGCAATGTGAAATCAATCCTATATGTGAGGTCAGACAAAATAAATTTCCTTGGCAGTAACCTCTTCTTAAAAAGCCTACTGTATACAGAGCACCCTGCCAGGTGCTGGGGAAGATAAAAAAGCATAAATGAAATAGGAAACCAATGCTGATAGAGCTCACAGTGTGCCCTGCTCTAGAGCTCACAAACTAGTGGAAGAACAGAGGGTTTTTTGGCAAGGCTCCTCTGAGTGAAAGTGGACACTGCCTCCCCCAGTGCAAACCCTGGGGTCTCATCCACTGGCTATTAGGACAAGAGGTTTAATTTGTATTTATACATGCAAAGAAGCTCACACTTGTGAGACTCAAGGCTCCCCGTCCCCCTACCCCACCCCACCCCCAACCCCACTGATACAGCCAGTTGCCCGATTGGAATATCATTCTGGCCTCAGGCCACACTGAGGCTTAAGGAATGAGTTTTTCTGGCTCAGAGAGGAACATTCCTGGGCCTTCCCTATGTGTGTATGTGGGAGTGGGGGTGAGGGGTGGGAGTTCAGAGAAGAAATGCTCTGTCATTCCTATCCCTCTAGAGAGAGGACCCAGCAGGACTTGGAGCCTGAGACAGCAGCAGGTGTTGGGTGGAAGGGGGGAAGGGAAGCACCAAGGATGGGGGACAGGGCCTGCTGGGGGAATTCCCTCGCTAATCTGCTGCTCTGCTCCGGCTTAGGCCTAGGCAATGCTGCCAGGTCACTGGTTCCCCAAAATAAGCAGGGGTGGGGAAGCCCCTCTCTCCAGGGCAACAGCAGGCATCCAAGAGCATCAGCTGTCAGTGGGATGGAAGCCGTCCTGCAGAGAGGTTTTCTGATTCCCCGCAGGAGGAGGAGATGAGGCTTAGGGTCCAGTACTACTGCAGCTATTTCCAAGGCTGCACACAATACCCTAGCGGCCGTGGGCCACAGCTGTTGAGGGTCTCCTGAATTTCCCTGTGACGTTTGCGTGCGGTGCGGGGAGTGAGGGAAGGGAGTGGGGGTGGGGAACGTCTCCCACTTTATCCTCCTCAGCTGCTGCTGCTGCTGCTGCCGCCGCTGCTGCTGCTCCTCCTGATTAAATCGATTCCCTCTTCTTATTCATTCCATCTGCCAGGAAATTGTTAAATCCCTCGGAGAAGGGGCGAACACAGCCGATCTCAAATCTCATCCCTTCCATAGTTCCTGAGCTGGTTAGCTAAGAGGACTAGAGGAGGCTGGGGTAGCTCTTAGACCAAAGGAGCTTCATGGTCAACATAATTCCATTCAGATCATTTCAATTTAATATATTAATTAACAAGAATAGCTTACACTTCTATAGCACCTTCTATGTGCTGGGCACTGTGCTAAGCACTTTACAATTATTACCTCATTTGAACCTCGCCACAACCCTGGGAGGTAGGTGCTATTATGGTGTCATTTTACAGATGAAGGAACTGAGGCAAACAGGGTGACCTCCCCATGGGGTCACACAGGTGCTACCATGTGACTGAGTTCAGTTTTGAACTCAGGTCTTCCTGAGTGAATTTGGCAGTTAATTAATTGGCTTATAGCTCCAAATCTAGAAAGGACATCAGAGACCTTCTAGTCCAAATGAGGAAATTAATGTCCAGAGAGGTTCTAGGAACAAGGTTCGATAGTGATAATGCTTTCCACTGGCAAGCTCAGAGTTTACTTAGCACCCTTACATTTGCGGTCTAATTTGATGCTCAAAACAGCCCTGTGGTGGAAGCAGAACAAGGATTGGATTATTATTTCATCTCCCAGCCTTCCTTGTTTACTCTAGCCCTCTCTGATAAGCAGGGTTTTGCTAATATATGTTTAACAACCAGATCTAGAGGAGGTTAGAATTTATGATGGGCACACTTATTTTTTTCCCATTTAATAGCATTTTATTTTTTCCAATTACATGTAAAGATAGTTTTCAACCTTCATTTCTGTAAAATTTTGAGTTCCAAATTTTTCACCCTCCCTCCCTTCCATCCCTATACCCTCCCCAAGACAGCAAGCATTCTGATGTAGGTTATACATGTGAAATCATGTTAAACACATTTCCGCGTTAGTCATGTTATTAAAAAAGAATCAGAACAAAGGGGGAAAACAACAAGAAAGAAAAAAACAACAAAACGTGACAATAGTATGCTTCGATATGCCTTCAGACTCTATGGTTCTTTCTCTGGATATGGATAGCATTTTCCACCATGAGTCTTTTGTAATTATCATAGTTGATCATTGTACAATGTTGCTATTACTGTATACAATGTTCTCCAGTTTCTGCTCAGTTCATTCACCATTATTTCATTCAAGTCTTTCCAGGTTTTTCTGAAGTCTGCCTGCTCATCATTTCTTATAACACAATAGTATTCCATTACATTCACATACCACAGCTTGTTCAGCCATTCCTCAACTGATGGGCATTCTCTTAATTTCTAATTCTTTGCCACCACAAAAAAAATCTGCTATAAATATTTTTGTAACTGTGAGTGCTTTTCCCTTTTTTATGATCTCTTTGGGAAATAGACATAGTAGCGGTATCGCTCGATAACAGGGTATGCACAGTTTTGATTGCCTTTTGGGTGTAGCTCCAAATTGCTCTGCAGAATGGTTGCATCAGTTCACAACTTCATCAACAATGCATTAGTATTCCAATTTCCCATATCTTCTCTAACATTTATCATTTTCCTTTTCTGTCATATTAGCCAATCTGATAGGTGTGAGGTACCTCAAAGTTGTTTGATTTGCATTTTTCTAATCAATAGTGATTTAGAGAATTTTTCATATAATTATAGTTTTAATTTTTCATCTGAAAACTGCTTGTTCATGTCCTTTGACCATTTATCAATTGGGGAATGACTTGTATTCTTATAAATTTGACTCAGTTTTTTATTGAGAAATGAGACCTTTATCAGAAACACTGGCTGTAAAAATTGTTTCCTGGCTTTCTGTTTTTTCTAATCTTGGTTGCATTGGTTTTGTTTGTGCAAAAATGTTTTAATTTAATGTAAGCAAAATTATCCATTTGCATTTCATAATGTTCTCTCTTATTTGGTCAAAATTCTTCTCTTCTCCATAGATCTGGCAGGTAAACTGTTCCTTGCTCTCCTATTTACTTATGGTATCACCCTTTATGTCTAAATCATCTACCCATTTTGACCTTATTTTGACATAGGGGGTGAGATATTGGTCTATGCCTAGTTTCTGCTGTACTATTTTCCAGTTTTCCCAGAAGTGTTTGTCAAATTATGAGGTCTTATCCCAGAATCTGGAATCTTTGGGCTTATCAAACAGTAGACTACTATAGTCATTGATTACTGTGTCTTATGTACCTAACCTATTCCACTGATCCACCATTCTATTTCTTAGCCAGCAACAAATAGTTTTGATGATTGCTGCTTTATAATATAGTTTTAGATCTGCTGTGTCTAAGCCACCTTCCTTTGCATTTTTTTTTCATTAATTCCCTTGACATTCTTGACCTTCTGTTCTTCCAGATGAATTTTGTTATTATTTTTTCTAGCTCTATAAATAATTTTTGGTAGTTTGATTAGTATGGCACTGAATAAGTAAATTAATTTAAGTAAAATTGCCATTTTAATTGTATTAGCTCAGTCTACTCATGAGCAATTGATATTTTCCAATTATTTAGATCTGACTTTATTTGTGTGAAAAGTGTTTTGTAATTGTGTTCGTATAGTTCCTGGGTTTGTCTTAGCAGGTAGACTCCCAAATATTTTATGTTGTCTACAGTTATTTTAAATGGAATTTTTCATTCTATCTCTTGCTGCCAGGCTTTGTTGGTAATATATAGAAATGCTGGTAATTTATGTGTGTTTATTTTATGTACTACAACTTTGCTAAAGTTGTTCATTATTTCAAGTAGTTTTTTGGTTGATTCTCTAGGATTTTCTAAGTATATCATTATATCATCTGCAAAGCATGATAGTTTTGTTTTCTCATTGCCTATTCTAATTCCTTCCTTTTTTCTTATTGCTAAAGCTAACATTTCTAGTACAATTTTAAATAAAGTGGTGATAATGGGCATCCTTGTTTCACCCCTGATCTTATTGGGAAAGCTTCTAGCTTATCCCCATTACATATAATGCTTGATGATGGTTTTAGATAGATACTACTTATCATTTTAAGAAAAACTCCATTTATTCCTATGCTTTCTAGTGTTCTTAATAGTAATGGGTGTTGTATTTTGTCAAGAGTTTTTCTGCATCTATTGAGATAATCATTGGGTTTGTTAGTTTTGTTGTTGATATGATCAATTATGCTAATAGTTTTTCTAATATGGAACCAGTCCTGTATTCCTAGTATAAATCCCACCTGGTCATAGTGTATTATTCTCAAAGTCAGCTTATAACCACAACTTCTGTCTATCTGTATTCTTTCTAACTGCCCTTAAAGAGCTACAGTTCTCCAGAGTTTACAAGTATCAGTTTAACCTTATTGAATAACGTGATTTTTTTTCCTGTTTACCTTTTTATGCTTCTCTTGAGTCTTGTATTTAAAGATCAATTCTTTTTTTATTTTAATAAGGAAAGTTTAAAAGTCACATATTTCATTAAATTTCCATCTTTTCTCCTTAAAGATTATGCTCAGTTTAGCTGGATAATTGATTCTTGGTTGTAATCCAAGCTCCTCTGCCTTCCAGAATATCATATTCCAAGCCCTCCAGTTCTTTAATGTTGAAGCTGCTGAGTCCTGTGTAATCCTGATTGTGGCTCCTTGATATTTGAATTGTTTCTTTCTGGCTGATTGCAGTATTTTCTCCTTGGCCTGATAATTCTGGAATTTGGCTATAATATTCCTTTGAGTTTTCATTTTGGGATCTCTTTCAGGAGGTGATCAGTGGATTCTTTCAATGACTATTTTACCCTCTGGTTCTGGGATATCAGGGCAATTTTCCTTGATAATTTCTTGAAAGATAATGTCCAGGATCTTTTTTTATCATGGCTTTCAGGTAGTCCTATAATTCTTACATTATCTCTTCTGGGTCTACTTTCAGGTAAGTTATTTTTCCAATGAGGTATTTTACACTTTCTTCTATTTTTTAAAATTCTTTTGTTTTTGTTTGACTGATTCTTGATGTCTCAGAGTCATTAGCTTCCACTTGCCCAATTCTAATTTTTAAGGAATTATTTTCTTTAGTTAGTTGTTGTATCTCCTTTTCCATTTGGCTAATTCTCCTTTTTAAAAAGCTGTTTTCTGCAGTGGATTTTTCCCCCAATTTGGTCAATTGTATTTTTTAAGGAATTGTTTTCTTTAGTCAATTTTTGTCCTCCCTTTTCCAAGCTGTTAACTCTCTCTTGCATAAATCTCATTTCTTTTCCTAATTTTTTTCTGCCTCTCTTCTTTGATTTGTAAAATTCTTTTTGAGCTCTTCCAAGAAGGATTTTTGGTCTTGAGATCAATTTATCTTCCTCTTTCAGGATTTGCACATAGGATTTTGACATTGTTATCTTCTGAGTTTGCATTTTGGTCTTCCCTATCATCATAATAGCTTTATAAGGTCAAGGCTCTTTTCTGTGTTTTACTCATTTTTACCCTATATCATGGCTTTTAAAATTGAGCTCTGCCCCTGGGGTACAGGAGGCATTGTCCCAATCTTCTTGTGCTGGAGGCCAAGGTCCTGGTCACTGGCTTTCCACACTGGGGCCTCAGGTGCTAGTAGCTTGTCCACTGTGCCAGGGTGGCCCAGCCTAGTCGTGCCTGTTGTGCTCTGGGTTCCAGCACTGGCAATTTACCTTCTGCACTGGGGCCTCACAGCTGACCTGCTGAGTCAGGAGTGAGAGGCCTCAGTTGCTGATCTGTGCTGAGACTAAGAGCCTCCCCCTGGGTTGCCCAGACAATGTCTGCCTCTCCCTCCTCCCCCATTCTCCTTCATCTCACTCCTTCCCCTGTTCTTCTCTTTCCCTCTCTTCCCCTTCCTCCTCCTCCCCCACTTCCCTCCTATTCTTCCCCTCCCTCCTCCTGCTCCTTACCCTCCTTCTTCCTATTCCTCCCCCTCTTTCCTGCTCCTCCCTCTCCCATTCTTACTCTTCCTCCCCCTTCCTCTTTCCCTCTCCTCCCCTTCCTCCTTCCTCATCTCTCCTCGGGAGCACCATTTCAGCACCCAACTGGGCACACAATAGACAGCTGGAAAGCAGCTTCCACTGGCTGCATTGCAAAAGGACTCCTGGTCGGTGGGGGTAGCCCAAGGTGAAGCCAGAAGAAATTGCAATCTTGTTTCCTGAAGCTCAAATCTTTTCAAAGCTCCTTCAATCCTGTTTAATAACAGTCTGGGGCTGATCTCTCTAGGCGAGACCTTATTTAGGCCAAATGCCTTCATCTTTCAGTCCCACAGCCACTCCAGGCCCAGAAAGGGAGAGATTAGGGCTTTCCATAGAAATAATCCCTACCCTGCCTTCTTCCCAGAGTGATTGTGAAGATCAGATGAGATAATGGCTGCAGGAACACTTTATAAAACGAAAAGTACTGCAGAAAAAGGTAATTTATAACTTTTATAAAGGCACCTTAGAGGTCATCTGGCCCATCCCTCTCATTTTATAGATGAGGAAATTGAGGGCCCACAGAGTTAAGTGACTTAACCATAGTCATATGGGCAACATGCAGCAAAGCTGTCATGTATCATTATATCATCGTCATCATCACCATCATCCTCATCATCATGTTATCTTCTTCAATAGGTTGCATTTCGAAAAACAGCATTGGGCAAAACAGCTATTCTGCTATTATTATTTTATATATATACATATATATAAATATATGTATATTTATATGTATATATATATACATATATAATGTATGTATATATATATATACATACATGCACACACACATAATGTTCTATGCACTGTTGTACAGATCGACAAAATAACTGCTTTTTGTAATTGAATGAAAGTATTAGGATGCAAGCTTATCCTTGGCAGACTCACAGGAACATCCTTGGTAAAACTCTGGTAGCAGACAGGATAACAGGCACCTCATCCTATTTCAACATAAATTTTAAAATGAATTTTATTGAGGTCTTTTTTTTTACTTTACCAAAATTTTCCCTTGTCCCTCCCTCCCAGAGAGCCATTCCATATAACAAATAGTATTTTTAAATACAAAAAAAAGGAAAAAAAGAAAGGAAAAAATCAAAAAATTAATCAATAGATCCTAGTCTGAAAATGTATGCAATGTACCAATTCCTGGAATGCTCCCTTTTGCAAAAGGTTGGGGGGAGGCTTCTTGTAGCTTTTCCTCTCTTCTTTGTAATTTTCATTAACTTTTCATTTTTCTGTGGTTATTTTATCTCTTTATATTGCTCCAAGTGTGTGTGTGTGTGTGTGTGTGTGTGTGTGTGTGTGTGTGTGTGTTCATTTTCTATTTTAGATACCAAACCCTTATTGGAGAAACTTGTTTTTTGTTCCCCATCTGACCACTTCCCTTCTCATGGCGCATTAATTTAGTTTGTGCAGAGGCTTTTCAGTTTCATATATCCAAAGTTATCCATTTTATCTTTGCTAATTGCCTCTGCCTGCCCCTGTTTGGTTAAGAATGCGTCTCCTCCCTATAGCAGTTAATCTCTGTATTTTGAAAGCTTGAAAATTCCCAGCCAATAAGACATCAAGCTTTTAGGAAGGCAATGTGGTACAGTAGTTTTGGCTGGAGTCAAAGAACCCAGGTTCAAATTCTCCCCTCTTCAAGGCTTGGCTTCCTCATCTAAAAAATAAGGCTACATGACTTTTAAGGTCCATTCTAGCTTTAGGATCCTGTAATCTTAAGAGCACAGAAGAATATAAATTTGAAGCTGGGAGGGACCTCATGGAACCAGCTAGTTCAAACCCTTAATTTTACAGTTGAGGAAACCAAGTCCTTAGGGAGGTTAAGGGGCTTGCTGAGGTTATAAATGAGTAAGCCTCAGTGGCAGGATGTGAGTCCCATTTCTGTTTCTCTTTTCTTATTTGACCGTCCCCCATCAGTGCAGGTTCTCCAGGTCTTTAAGTTTGGGGGCCCAGAAGGAGAACTGGGCTCCGTAAGGTCTCATAAAGTCATGGAACATTAGAGCTGTAAGCATCCTTAGGGCCAGTCTGATAGAACCCTGTCATTTTACATATCAATTCAGTTTAATCCAAGAAGACTTGATGAAGTGCCTGTACCAGGAATGGTACTGGCTTCTGGGGAGATAGAGACAGGGATGAAAACACTCCCTTTCTTCAAGGAATTTACATTCTAGAGATGGAGGAACTGAAGAAAAGATGAAAAAGACTCCCTGAGGTCAGCCTAATGGTTTGTTGACAAGCAAGGTCTAGAGCCCACAGTTTCTGCCTCCAGGTCAGTGCTATTTGACTAGGGAGGCAGCATGTTGTAGTAGGAAGCATGCTGGACTTGGAGTCACAGGACCTGAGTTTGAATTCAGCTCTCCCTCTAATTAATGACCTGTGTGACCTCAGGCAAGTCACTTTATTTCTCTGGAGCTCAGTTCCCTCACCAGTAAAATGAAGGTTATTCTAGATAAAGTTCCTTCTAACTCTAAATCTATGATCAATGCTATTCCATATTGTTTTAATGCAGGTCTGGGATTGCGTTCATTGATTTAATGAGCATCAACTATGTGTCTAACGTATGAAAGGCACTGTGCTGGGCTTTCACTTTGGCCCTTCCTTTCTTTAGGAAATCTCAGCTTGCCATCTGTGGAGCTGAGAAATGTTAGCTTTCCAGTCACCTTGTAAAGGAAACACTGGCAGGCATGCCTCCCTCTAGGAGACTCTTAAATTGAGTAGCACAGCCTTGTCCCCATCTGGTTATCCTTTAAGGCCCATGAGCCAAAATGAATAAATGTATGAATTAGAGTGAGTGAGAGAATGAATGAAGTGAATGAGTGAATGAATGAATGAAGTGAATGAGTGAGTGAATGAATGACAAAAGCATCTAACAAATACTTAGTCTGTGCCAAGTACTTCCCGAAGCACTGAGGATACAAATAGAAGAGTGTGACAGGCCATACTCCCGAGGAGTTCATACTGTTAATTGGAGAAGACAACCTCTGCAGAAAAGCCCAGCGGTAAGGCACATGCCAAGTCCCATAAGTCCTAAGGGTTCAGGTACAGGGTGAATGGCAAGGCCCAGAGAACAGTCAGCCATGTCAAACTGGCACATGGTCCCTGAACAGCCCAGGGCAACAACCATCTTATGCCCTCCATCAGCTGTTTGTCTGAGAGCCCATCCAGAGGAGATGATTGGATAGTGAAGAGAAGGGCTCTGGATTCTGAGATCTGAGGATTCATTTTTTTTTCCTATGGCAGTCATCTCTGGGCACCTTGGTGGTGAAGTAGATAGAGTGCTGGGCCTGGAGTCAAGAAGACTCATCTTCCTGAGTTCAAATCCAGCCCTAAACACTTACCAGCTGTGTGAACCTGGGCAAGTCACTTAATCCTGTTTGCCTCAGTTTCCTCATCTGTAAAAAAAGTTGGAGAAGAAGATGGCAAACTGCTCCAGTATCTTTGCCAAGATAACCCCTATAGGGTCAGAAACAGTCAGACACAACTAAAATGACTGAGCAACAAGAAATCATCCCTAGGTACTCTACCAGAAAGAAATAATATTCCTTCTTTTAATAGAACAAATGGTGTTTTAGCATGACTTTAATGTTTGCAAAGCATTTTTCTCACAACCCTGGGAAAGGGAGCTATTATACAGAGGTAAACTATGCGGTACACAGTAAATAGAGTGTTGGACCTGGAATCAGGAAGACCTGAGTTCAAATCCTGCCTCAGATACTAGTTGTGTGAACTTGGGCAAGTCACTCCACTTCTGTTTGCCCCATTTTCCTCATCTGAAAATAGAAATAATCATAGCACCTACCTCCCAGGGTACTGAGGGTCAAATGAGGAAATGTTTGTAAAGTGCTGAGTGCAATGCCCGGAACATAGTAGGTGCCATATAAATGTCAGTGTATATTATTATTATTATTGCATATTTTATTTTACCTCTTTTATAGTTAACTGAGGGCTAGAGAAGGAATACAAGTTACCTGTGATCACACAACTAATAAGCACTGGAGATGATATTAGAACCCAGGTCTCCAGATACGATGCTTCCTGTATAGCCAGGCTAATGTGAAACACACGGGTCTACAGATGCATGAAAAGGGTTTCTTTGCTCAGAGACTTTGTTGCCCTCTCAATAAAACCCAGTGTACTCTGCCTGCCATTCCAGGACTTTCATAATCTGGCACCAATCTGCTGTCTGAGCTTTATCTGCTATAAATCCCTCTATATTCACCAAACCAGATTACTCTTCCCTACTCTGCCATATGTTTCCACCCCTTTGCCTTTGCTCACACTGATGTGGATGTCCTGAATGCCCTCTCTCCTTCAGTGCCTACCTGTTACTCATTGCTCAAAGTTCAGCTCAAATGCTTCCTCTTCCATGACACATTCCCTGATCTCTCTCCCCTACTCATTAGAAATTATCATTAGAATTTAGCCTCCACGAGGAAAGGGGCTGTTTTTTTTTTGAATCCTCTCCTCTCAGCACAGTTCCTGGAATACAGTAAGTGCTTAATAAATGCTTGTTGATTAATTGATCCTCCTGCACCCTTGGACATCACATAATACTTTGTCTATACTGTATACAGGTCTCAAGTTTGAGTCTGTACTATAGTTACTGGGTTTGGGGGGTATTTCCATATTCTCTCTCCCCAACATATTGCTAAGACAATGAGGGCAGGGTCCTTCTCATAATTATATTTATATCTACCCCTTGTGCTATACCCAAAGTAGAGTGAACGATGTGTCTGAAGGAGGCCTGGATTTGGAGCCAGTAGAATGGAGTTTGAATCCTTGCTCTGATACTTAGCTGTGTAACCTTGGATGAGCCACTCCATCTCTCTTTAAGCCTCTTGTTGGACTACTTGCGGCGCAGTGCTTTTGCAAGGAAAGCGTTCTATAAACCTATATGTCATTATGCAAATATGAGTTTATACTATTAGGCACGTAATAAATGGGTCTTGAGTAACTACTCATATTTCTATGGTGTTTTAAAGTTTACAAAGCGTTCTCCTTGCAAGGATCTTGTGTGATATCTAATACGAGTATTGTTACTGACCACGTCACCTCCTCTGCTTGAGAATCCAAGATTCTTCAGTGGATCTCTATTGTCTCTAGGAGAAAATACAAACTACTTGGTTTGGGACTTAGATACCTTTGCTCTCTGATCCTGGTTTGTTTCCTTATTGCTTACTGCTTTATTTCCTCGCTTCTTCACTCACTTTCCTGCCAAAGTGGCCTATTTGCTGCTGCCTGAACTTGCCATGCCATCTCCCAACTCCACTCCTTTGCACATGCTGTCCCCTCTGCCTGGAAGACCCCTCTCCCTTACCTCTTAGAATCCGTAGATTCCTTCAGGGCTCAAACCAGGAGCCACCCTCTTAGGGTTGCTTTTCCTGATGACCGTCCTTGTTGTCAATGCCCTTTCCTTCTTTGACTATCTTATGCTTTTTATCTGGGTAAATGGGATGTTTACCTCTCCCCCTGCAATAGAATAGAAGATCCTTCTTTCACATTTATGTCTGTGACCCCAGGGCCCAAGACAATGCATGGAATAAATATAGTAGGCACTTAATACCTGCTTGCTAATTGGCTGAGGGCAAGGGCTGTTTTTCATTTTCTCTTCATGATGCCCTGTGCATAGTAGTCACTTAATAAATGCTTGCTGCATGAATGAGCCTCGTTTTTGAGATGAGAAAACTGAGATTCATAAGGGCAAAATGACTTAAGGTTGGAACCCATGTTTTTGATGCCAAGTCAGATTCGTTTTGCACTATAGTACATGGAATGAATGAATGAATAAGATGGTTGCTTAGGGATCACAAAAGAATGGTTTGGGTGACAAAGAATCATGGGTCCTTCCTCTTTCCCAAAACCCAACTTAAGTCATCTCATCACATTGGACAAGAGGTGCCTTAGATAACAGAAGATAAGGCATCCTTTGGAAGGAGGAGGGAAGGAAGGGGATGCCCAGAAGCCCTTCAGAAAGAAGTTTAATTAATTGAGGATACTTGGGAAATCATTGGCATTGAACATCACTGGAACATTCTTACTGCATGGTGGTAATTATCCTGGAACATGAATGCTAGAGGCCGTCTGGGTCCTAGGGAGACTTCTCAGTGCAGAAAGAGAAAAACTAGTCAGAAAGTATGATGCTCATAGAGAGAGGGTACCAGGCCCCTCTCAGACCCCACTGGTTTATCATCTGAACCATGAAAGGCCATTTCACTTTGCCCTAACTCCTCATTAATCCTTCCTCTGCAAGGCCTGCTAGGACCATGATTCAATGAAGCTAAAGGAAGGCAGGAAAAAGGGGAAGGAAGAGACCTAGGCCTTTCCCTATGAGGCAGCAGTAAGCCAAGGCTCTGGGGCCAGGGAATCCTAATTTACTGAATGCCAAGCTACCTGTGTGACCTCAGGGAAGCAATCCCGCTTCCTGCATTTTATTTTGTCTATTCAGTGAGGGGAATGAACCAGATGGGCTCTAAAGTCTCTTTGATCTTTAAATTGAGGATGCTGGGAGCTCCGAGTATGGCTAGGAAAGCAGTGCTACCACCCAAATAATCATGTGTGGGAAAGTGCAGTCCAATGGTAAGAGCATTGGCCTAGGGTTAGGATCCCAGCTCCACCACTGACTCATTGTGTGACCTTGCACAAGCCCTTCCCCCTCTCTGGGCTTCAGTTTCCTTTTCTACCATATTGGGGAGGGGGTGAACTTAACAGTTTCTAAATTCTCTTTTCAGTTCTGAAATTCTTTGAGCAGACAGCAAATAAAACTACTGGGAAAAAAAGAGATGAGGGGGAGAATTCCATGCTATGTACACTCTTAGTCTGGCTAAGGAAACAGAAACCGTCTAGTTCAACCTACTCAGAACTCAAGGTCCAAGGTTAAGTGACTTGCCCAAGGTCATACAGATAGTAAGTATTAGAGGTAGGATTTGAATCCAAATCTTTTGTACCCAGAGCTACTGCTTTTTGCTATCACACAAGCAATCCCAGCACAGTTTGGAATTGAGAACTGAACTGTGCAGCTCAGACCACGAGGGCTGTAGGTCCCCAGGGGCAGGAGAGATGGGCGTGGGCTTGGGTTTCCTGCGACAGATCCATCCTGTATCTGTAACAGCCACTTTCTGAAGAGGGTGTGTGCCTTGCTGGATTCCTCCTCCCCATCCCCCCTCCAGCATTCTTCTCTATGCTCTGGCAACCCTTTCAGCTGTCTCTCCCTTATGGTCCTTCCTCAGCTGCTCAGCCCCAAATGCTAACATGTCAGATCCTCCTCCCCCAGAATTGGGCTATTGTTTTAGCTCTTGGGAGAGGAGTAAGGGTGGGGTGGTTAGTTATCTGCCCATAAAGTCCCCCCATTTGTCTGAGATTCCTGAATGCTAGGCATAACTGGGTTGTGGCTCCAAGGGGTGTCCAAAATGGAATGAGGAGAGATCAGTTAAAGGAACTCATTTTCTATGATGAATACAGTGCCCAGATTGGGGGTGTGATCCCTATAGGGAAGGGCCTTTCCCATTTCCTCCTCTTACCTCCCCAAAATGCTGCTGAGCACAGAGCTGGGCACCAAGTAGACTTTGGGAAGACTAGTGGAACAGAATTTGTTTCCATTATTATGAGTCAATCAATAAACTTTTTTATGCTTGGATTTCTCCACTTGCAAGATGGAAATAAACATACCTGATTCTTTGAACCCTAATTTGGAGCACTGGCCTAGACACCTTGGTTCTCATCCTGGCTTTGCTACTAACAATAAAAGGTAATGTTTGTTTAGGGTTGGCCAAGCCCATCCATCCATTCCCTCATTTACTCCTTAGGATAACCCCATAAGATAAGCATTTTCTGGTATTTTAAAAACTGAATTTGTGATTTCATTGGCATAGAGAACTCTCTATGAGCAATTTCCTTTACTTTTATCTAGCTGCCCCTTTTCTGCTGTTGGGATTTAGGCTCTACCCACCCAGGGGTGCCAAAAACTGTTGCGGTTCAGACTCATGCCCACCCAGCAACACCAAAAACTGTTACAGTTTCAACTCTGCCCACCCAGGGGTGCCAAAACCTGTTGTGGTTTCATCATGTGTTGTGGTGGAACCATCTCAAAGAATTCAGAGTCAGACCACCTCTAATCCAAGGATAGGCATTTATTGAGATTGATGCCTCTCATGAAGCAGGCTAAGTTCCAAGAGGAACCAGCAACTACAAAGAAAGCAAGATGGATTTTTATAGGGTAAAGATGCACTTGCACAACAGAAATTATGAATATTAAAAAGGCAGGAGGGGTTTGTCAAGGGTTTAGGTAACAGGGGAGAGGTTCCAGCCATAATAGAGCTGCACATGCAATTATCCACAATGCATACAGAAAAACCCATGGGGGGGGGGTATATGTATGTATGATAATGATATAATAAGCCTCCCTGTGTCATAAGTTCTCTCTAGGTTCCGTTCTTTACTATTACTGCACAGGTGCCTACTTAGGGAAAGTCCCTTCTATTGTTTTGGGGTCCACATTCGGCTTGAGCATCCTGGTGGTTCTGCTTTCTGATTGGCTGAGTATTTCGGTCCTTTCTGAGACTAGATGGCTGTGGTTGTGGTTGAGTGTATGGACACACCTGCTGTGGCTGTGGAAAATATGGGGAATGGGTCTGGGGGCAGTGGCTAGCTAGAAGCAGTGGCTGGGATCCCATCACATGGGCATGCCTGCTGTTCTGTGAGAAATAGGAGTTCATGGACACACCTGTTGTTCTAGTGAGCAGTGAGGCATATATGAAGAAGGTAGGATATTGAGTGGGGCAGGGGGCAGGGGGTGAGTGGCTAGGTAGGAGCAGTGGGCCTGCTGTTCAGTAGGGCCTATAAGAAAGCTAGAATATTGGGGCTGGGGGCAACTTTACTAGGATTCCATCACTGCCACTTATGGTGCCCAAGGGCAACCCTCTGGGGAGGTACCAAATGACTTATCAGGGAATTCAGCTATTATGTGGCCAAGGCAGCACTTGAACCCATTTCTTTGTGACTCCAAGACCAACTCTCTATCCACGTGCCATCTTGTCTGTCAGTACTGGCAGTATTATCCCCCATTTTACAGGGAAGGAATCTAAGGCTCAGAGAATTTAAATGATCTTCCCCTTGGCCACACAGTTAAGCTGGCATAAAAGGTGGGATTCAAACCCAGGACTCTCCCTACTCTAGGTCCTGCACCACCAACTGCCTCCAAGATGGCCCCAAGAGGTCACTAAGCCAGCCTGGTTAAGAGCAGGGGACAAAAGGGGAGAGAGTATTGCCCATGGGGTTCTCCTTAATGTGAGGTATAGCTAAACCTACTTCAGAATCCAGGCTTTGTTTGCTTAGGGTCCTAAACTTCACCCCCTGTCCAGTGCCTGCTCCAAGGAGGGGAAACACTTTTTAATATTAATGTACCATCCCAGATGAGATAAACAGAAAAATTCAATTGAAAGTCTATTTTATATTGTGTCATTGTGGAGTTTAACTAAATATCCGTTGTTACATTTTTTGAAAAGCATGCCTTATTTGTTTGGTGTCTCCTTGACAGGCCTCCAGACCAAAAAAAAACCAAGTCTATCACCAATGGAACCTGCCCTGGCCTAGGGGGTGCTGTAATTGGGGAGAGTGGAGGGGAGTTGGTTGGGAGTCCCAGACCTAACACTCAGGAAGCTTCCTTCACTTACGTGGCTGGTGAATCTCCTGCCTCCCCTCGAATGAGACTGGGGCCCCTTTGGCACTAGAAAGGGTCCCATTTCCAGGTGAACTTGATGCCGCTGACAGGGGCCAGACTGACGCATTCTCCCCCGGTGTGTGCCTCCTCTCCCTGCACACAATCTGCCAGACAGTCTGGGCTCCTCCACATCTGCCTGGCCCATTACATCTCCCAAAGCCCTTTCAAATCCATCCTCTCCTTTTATACTCAGAGCAGTTCATTTAGGGGGTCAGAGCACGGGTTGTTTTCTTTATTTTACAGAGAAGAGAGACTGGGACTCAGGAGGAAAGTGACTGGCCCAGAGAAATAAAGTGAGAGAGGAAACTCACAGACTTATAAAATGCCAGAGACTTGAGAAATCACCGAGTTCCCCATAATCATTTTGCAAGAGAGAATGCTGATTCCCAGAGAGGGATGTGGACTTTAACGAGGGTGCAAGATGAGTTACTGGCAGAACCAGCACTAGAATTTAGGTGCCCTGACTCTTAAGTGATTTTTCTACTTACGTACTTCCAGTGATGGAGAACTCACTACTTTCCCAAAAAGCATGTTCTATTTTTGTATATCTCTAATTAAGATAGGACAGCTAGGTGGCACAGTGGATACAGTGCTGGCCCTGGAGTCAGGACTCATCTTCCTGAGTTCAAATCTGGCCTCAGACACCTCCTAGCTATGTGTTCCTGGATAACTCACTTAGCCCTGTTTGCCTCAATTTCCTTACCTGTAAAATGAGCTGGAAAAGGAAATGGCAAAACACTAATATCTTTGCCAAGAAAACCCCAAATGGGGTTGCAAAAAGTTGGACACTACTAAAAACAACTGAAAATATTTAAGAAGATCATAGACGTATCAGCCTTCAAAGTGGGGAGCAGACTCAGAATTTATCTAGCCCAACCCCTGTTTGAACAGGGATCCCCAACGAATGACTACCTAGTATTATTATAAAAATATTTCATGGGTGTAATCGGAGATGTGCTGGAGCCATTGTCAGCAAACACTACAAATCAGAGCTTGATTTATTGTTTTGTTGATTGTCTAAACATAAGAAAGTGATGAAGAAAATGTTCATAATGGAAACTAAACTTAAAATAAAAGTGTGCCATGCATACTTTTTTATTTTCCTTGGAGATCCAGTTGTTAAGATCTGGTTGTTAAACATTTAGCAACATGCCTGACACAAAGTAGTCTTTAGAGCTAACATTTGCCTCCATGACACCCATTAATCAGAGTTCTTTCTTTTGGAGGCCAAACAGAAACAGTCTAATCCATTTGTCCACAACATCCCTTCAAATAGTTGAAGAACCTGAACAAGACCGCCCCCCCCCCCCCCCCCGCCACACACACACACACACACACACACACACTCATTTTTGTTTGCCTCCTTTAGACTAAAAATCATCAGTACCTGCAGCTTATCTCATGAGGCTGGTAGAGCATGCCCTTGCCTAGGAATTGGAAAACCTGCAGCCTCAAGGCCACATGTGGTTCTCTAGGTCCTCAAATGTGGCCTTTTGACTGAATCCAAACTTCACAGAACAAATCCAGGGATTTGGATTCAGTTAAAGGGCTGCACTTGAGGACCTAGAAGGCCACATGTGGCCTCAAGGCCACAGGTTCCCCACTCCTGCCCTTGCCCATCTAGGTCACCCTACTAGGTCACACATACTCGCATTTTTCCGGGTCCCTTCTCAAGAAGTGGTGGTGCTCGGAACTGAAAACAGAACTCCAGATGAGCTCTGACCAGACCTTAGTATAGTGGGACTATCAGTCTTTTCCTTCCTTCTGGACACAGGTTGATGGGATATGAATTCAGTCTAATGGCCTCTCTTTATCATCACCTCCTGGTCCCCAGTGAATACTCTCCCTTTCTGCTGTAAATGTTTGTTGAGTTTTCAGTTTCCTGTGTTACTGATCCCTGGATAAGATTGTTAGCTCATGAAAGAAATGAATGAAAGAGACTGACATTGACCTTTAAAGCCCCCTTAGTCTCCTTGAAACAGCTGCAGGGCCTTTATCACTCTTTTAAATCCAGATGTGTTCTGCATCTCCTTACTCAATCTTGACCCCATTTTCTAGGCCACTGGAGAGTTCCAGGGGGTAACCCAAGGGATCTCTCTGGGGATAACATCCCCATACTTTCTCAAAACAGAGAGTAGAGTTTAACCTCAGTGGGTCACAATCAATTTGACTACTTCCACCACCTACACCCAGCAGGATGCTGGGGCCAAGCCCCCTGGGTCCATCCTCAAGGAAGTTCTCAATGTCAGTGCCAAAAAAAAACCAGGCATCATGAATTCTAGGTTTCTGAGAATTGCCTGAACTCAGCTAACTTGGTCTAGGGGAACAATGAAGGATATTCCCTAAAAGTGACAGGCCATGATTTAACAACACTGGGGTCTGAATGTAAAACAATAAAGCAATACTACCTCCATCCCCCAATGCCCCTCCCCCATACACGCACACACCAAGAAACACAGACAACTATGGCGGCAGACTTCCAAGTCCTGCTTTTCTTGTTATGTCAAATCACCTCTCTAAAAATTCCTGAGATCTCTTTTTTATTAGTGTACCCCATAGCCTGCTGCATTTACATCAATTAGGCTGAATCTTAAGAGCATCTCATATAATCATGCTCTTTCTTGGCTTATGCCTCTACCCAGAGTTCCCCCTGGAAATATCCAAATTTAAACTGGTTTACCCCTACTTAGGACTTCCTGTGGGAACAAAAGAATTTGTTTAGGTGTCCATGTCAAAAAAGAGTACCCTGAGCTCCCCTGAAAGTACTAAGGCTGATAAAGCATGGTGTATAGGATGGGGCTTATTTATCCTAGAAAAAAACAAAACCTTCACACCTGAGCCCAGAAACAGTCAAAATAATTCCCCCTCCCTCTCTAGTGAGCCCTACCCTCCTTGTCCTGTGTCTCAGGGACTTATATAGTCTTCTAGTCTTAGAGCAATTTCAGAGAAGGGTGCCTTAACAAGGGAGAGCTCTTGGAATTTATAGGGAAGGTGGTTCTTTTCCTTTATCCTTTTAAAGGTAAATTTTTGATATCTTTTTAAAATAATATTTTATTTTTCCCCAGTTACACGTAAAGACAATTTTTAAGATTCATTTTTTTAAAGTTTTAGTTCCAAATTTTCTTCCTCTCTCCACCTCCCCCCTCCATGAGACACTAAGCAATAGGTTATACATGTTCTATCATGCAAAACATATTACCATATTGGTCATATTGTGAAAGAAGACACAGACCCAAAGGGAAAAAAACACAAAAAAAGTACAAAAAAAATAGCATGCTTCAATGTACGTTCAGACTCCACCAGTTTTTTCTCTGGAGGTAGATGACATTTTTCATCATGAAAGTTGACTCTTTTCTCCTGGACTTCACAAAACTAGTGAAGGTATCACTAGTATATCACATCAGGGCTTTGCTTCTTCCTTCATCTTGGCTCCTGCTTCTGTCTCATCCAGCAACTCCTCCTCTGTGAGTCTGTGTCTAATCAGCCATGAGCTTCGTAGTTAGATGCTAAGTGGGCTGCCAAGTGATAGGCAATAGAATAAAAGCTCCTTGAGGGCAGGGCTGTTTCATTTTTGTCCTCGTGTGATCAGTGCCTAGCATAGTAATTGGCACAGAGTAGGCACTTAATAGATCCTCACCGGTTTATTTATAGGAGAAATAGTCCCCTTGTGCGCCTGAGAGATACAAATCCAACAGGGATCCAGCTTTATTCTAGGAGCTCTCTGCCATACTGTAGTAATACTGAGCTCACTTTTCCAAAGTACTCTGAGATTGATAACTCATTCTCCCCATAAGGATCCTATAAGGCAAGCAGTATAAGCATTATTATCCTTATTTTACAAATGGGATGACTGGGATCCAGAGAGATGAAGTTATTTGCCCAAGGTGACAAAGCCAGGATTAGAAGGCTGTTAGACACTGTACCATACTATGTCTTGAATAGCTTGACTTTTAGAGGTGATGCAGTGCCCCATAAGGAATTCCATGGGTTAAATGCCAGCAATAAACTGACAGAAAAAGAGCAATGCCAGGAAGTTGGGGCTGGGAATAACCTCTGACTGTCCTCCTGTTCCCAAATGATTCAGAAGATAGAGTTAGATCAGGAGAGAGAAACAGGGAATCCTCCAGCATTTATCAGCAGGGAAATGAAAACAGGTGATGATGATGGTGGTGGCAGTTGAGAGGGGAATCTGTTTCTGTTTCTACTGAGTTTTAAGTTTTACAAAGCTCTTTCCTCGTAATAACTCTGGGAGTAGTTAATCAAAATTACTTGTATCCCCATTTTACAGATAAGGAAATTGAGGTTAGGAGAAATGGAGTGACTGGCCTATAATCATGCAGCTTGTAATTGTCACAGAGCCAGGATAGGAACCCAGGTCTTATGACTCCAGGACTCTTATTATAGCACCATGTTAGAATAGTGGACCAGAATGAAATAGGCTACCAGAAGTAACTAAGTAGTTAAAGTGATTAAAATTTGAGGATGCTAATCGAAATACCCTCAACAATAGACACAGACTTCTGATAATCTGCTTTGGATAGGCAACAAACAGTAGCATGCCCATTACCTGGAAAGGCTTGAGTTCACCTTTGACCTGTAATTAGGGCCATAAATATAGGCATAAGTTGGAAGGAGACAGAATTCCCCATTCTAGGACTACCTTGGAAGACCCTAATGTTCTCTCTCCTTCCTATGTCCCAAACTCCCATTTAGGCCTAACCAGGGTTGGCACAGAGCAGGGTCTGTGATGTCATTTGAGTCCTATTGACTTGGGAAGAACAGTTCACAGTGACTGAGAGGTTTCTACGTAGGTTCAGAGTCTGCAATGAAGGCAGGTGAACCATGATCAAGAGCTGGGGAGACAAGTCAAGGATCTGGAAAAGCCAGAGAGGCAAATATAAGGGTCTAACTCAGGACTCTTAGCCAGGTGGGAAAGGTCAACTTCAGGGTTCAGGCTCGGCAATAGATGAGAAACAAGAGTCCGAACAGAATAAAAAGGTGATATCTGTTCGTCATTCACAGCAACCTCAGGGGGTTCATGTGACTTGCAAACCCAGCCTTGCCCAAATTGCTGTCAATCTGGGAAAACTGGAAAACTCCCATTGCTGCTGCTACCCTCATCAGCCTTTCTGGACTGTGCCTCAAGTGGTTGTGGATACCCCTGTGCTTTGGAAAGGAACCTTGCGGGGAGAAATACTCTCATGAGCAGAATACTTGGCTGCTCAGACAATCAGAACCCACTGGATACCTGCCATATGCCAGTTAATTCAGTTGGTAGCCACGATCTGAATGAGTGGTAGTCAGTGTGCCTAAGAAGAGCTAATAGGCCTCTAAAGGGTTCACCTTGCCAATTCAACCTTATTCTGTGACACAGTCTTCTCAGTTATTAGCCTGGTCTACCCTGCCAGGCCAGGCTTGCTCTGAAGACCTGTTCTGATTTTCCTGCTCAATCTCTCCCACACCAAAGCTAAACACAAGACTGAGCACTGGAATTGGAGTCAGGGGACCCAGATTTTAGCCCTGGCTCTCACTGTGTGACCTTGAATGAGTCTAACTCTGAGTTTCATTAAAAGGAGGGTATTGGGTTATATGATCTCTTAAGGTCTCATTGAAGACACCAGCATCCTTGTAATCACCCACATCTGCAACATAGGCATTATGCTTGATTCCTAGCTCTCACTCTACATATTCAATTGGCCACCAAGCTTTGTCGTTCTTCCTCT
Organism: Trichosurus vulpecula; assembly: GCF_011100635.1. Classification (NCBI taxonomy): domain Eukaryota; kingdom Metazoa; phylum Chordata; class Mammalia; order Diprotodontia; family Phalangeridae; genus Trichosurus; species Trichosurus vulpecula. Next base: position 74,539,580 of record NC_050581.1, read on the forward strand.
ACGATATCGTTCACATGAGACCCCTTCTCTGTACTCATGTTACCACATCCCTAGTTCAGGCTACCGTCCTGTCTCACCCGGACTATTGCAATAATCTTTTAGTTGGTCCTCCTGTCTCTTCTTTCTCTATTCCAATCCACTGCCAAAGTGATTTTCCTAAAGCCCAAGTCTGACCATGCCATGTCCCTACTCAATAAATTCCAGTGGCTTCCTGTTGTCTCTAAAAATTAAATACAACATCCCCAACTTAGCTTTTAAAGCTCTTCATAACCTGGATCCAACCTACCTTTACAAATTTGGATATTCCTCCCTTCTTGCACTCTGTGGTCCAGCCGTACTGACATGACTGCTACTCCTCACACGCAAGTCTCCATTCCTCATCTGCATGCCTTTACACTGGCTATACCCATACCTGAAATTCACTCCCATCTTCCATCTTCGCTCTGCCTCTTAGAATCCCTCATTTCTGTCAAAACTTTGCTCAAATAACCTCTGCTACTTGAAGCCATTCCTGATCCATCCCCCCCTCAGCTGTTAGTGTATTCTTCCCCAAACATATATATGTATATACAGACATATACACACGTATCTATATGTATCATTATCTGTGTATAGTCTCTTGTGTTTCTGCCTAGAAAAATGTGAATGAAGTTGTTGTCTTGCCTTGCATCACCAGCCAGGAGGAAACACTCATTCAACAGACACGGACAGAAAAATACAAATGATGCATCAGGGAGGACATGGAATGGGAATGCGTAGGAATATGTCTAGGGTGTTCTCCAAAAGTCCCAATAATCTAGCACCCATAGAACATATATAAGTATATATGTGTGTATGTATGTGTATTTATATATGTGTGTATATATGTGTGTATGTATGTGTATATTTATGTATGTATGTATGTATATATATGTATATGTATATATGTGTGTGTGTATACTTTTTTTGCCCTCATTTTCTCCCCCCAAGAGATGTAAGTTCCCTAAAGGCAAAGCCTGTTTCACATTTGTCCTTGCATCTCCAGCACCTAGCAAGGTACCTAGCTCTTAGTAGGTACTTAATAAATGCTCATGGTTGATTGATCCGTCAATAATGTTCTCTCTGCAATGATGAATGACTAGACTAAAAATGGAACTTCCGTGGTTGCTAGATTATTGGGACTTTAGAGAGTACCCTAGACATATCCCTACCCACCCCCATTCCACTTCCTCCCTGATGTCTCATTTGTGTTTTTCTGTCCATGTCTGTTGGATGAGTGCTTCCTCCTGGCTGGTGATGCAAGGCGAGACAACAATTTCATTCACATTTTCCTAGGCAGAAATGCAAGAGAACTCTCAGGAGTGTGGGTGCCAGGGACTACACAAATGCCAGGCAGAAGGAAGAGACTTGTTTCAAAGCCTGTTGCCTTGGCAACCCTTGTAGATGTGGGTCACTGAGAATGTAGGGGAAGTTTTGAACTTCCAGTTAAACCCTTAATGGCCTTGGGAGCACTGGGGAGCTGGTGGGAAAACAAATACATGGTTGTCTCTTTCCTCACATTCAGGAGGGGTAAACCCAAAACTCGGTGGTGACTTGTACCCTCTAAGCACAACTATCAAGTGCTTTACTGAGACCTAATGGAAGAAAAGACTAATCATCAACATGGAAATGTAGGAGATTCCTCAGCTCTAATTACTCTCAGTTCTAAGTTGAACTGCCTAGATTGGCAGATGGCACAGTCAGGGAGTCTTATATATTCAGGGAGTCTTTGCTAAGTAGACCTACTGCGTGACCATGTCTATACTAGGTACTATGAGATGAGACAGGAGAGATGTGTTTTCTGCTTTGAAGAAGCTTACACTCCAGTTAGGGAGATAAGATTTATGCACACAAAATGAGGTCCCTGGTTCCTGTTGAATACACCTGAAGGGAAGGGAATTGACTTCAAAGCCTTGAAGTTTTCTCTGAGCCCAGTAAGTGAAATCAACTCAAACTGAGTGCCTAACGGTACTGAGCTCCAATGCCCAGATCTTAGAATAGTTTGTTAGCACATCCACATGTGAGCCCCCCAGGAAACACACCCACTCAGAATGTGCCCCGCAGAACACAGTCACCCTGCAAGGATGGGCACAACACCAGCAAGACACATTGAAAATCAGAGAATAGAAAACACATGGGGACCCCAGACTGCCACCATCAGGCTGCCTCACTAAAGCAAGGGTCTGACCCAGTCTTGCCTCTCTTTCTGCAAGCACAGAGTTGGGGAGATTGGTCTAAAATTAGCAGTTCTAAAAATACCAGCATTTTTTCTGTTGTTTCTTGTTATTGTATTGGACAGTCCTGGCTTCAGCCCTGGTTCTAAGGAAAGACATAGAACCATATATTTAGAGCTGGAAAGGCCATTAGAGGCTACTGAGTCCAACTTCCTCATTTTATATATGCCAAAACTGAGACACAGAGGTTAACTAACTTTCCCAGAGTCATATGGCTACTAAGTGTCTGAGGGAGGATTTGAACCTAGGTCTTCCTGACACCCAGTTCAGTGTCCATGATATTTTGAGTTCACAGAGCATCTTTTTTGCTTTCTTTTCTGAGTTAAGGGCTTTGTTCTGAAGGGTTGAAGTTGCCAAAAGACTGACCACTTAAACTATTTCCATAAGTCATTCCTAACTGAAGACAGTCAATTTGCCTTTCTGCCTCATCTTTCTGTAGCTTGGGTATTATATCTCTTCTTTACTCAGTCCTGCCTACCTGTCCCTTATCATTGCAGTTGTTTTCACTATCCATTGGTAGTCAGCCTTGCTTAGGATGGTAAAGGGGAAGTATAAGTCCAAAATTCAGAAGACCAGGGTTTATGTCCTAGCTCTGGCACTTAGTAGCTATATATGAAAGGTTGTTAGAATTATATATAGGACAATCAACAGGATCTGAGTAAGAAATGTATTGTGACACCATTCTTTCTACTTTTGAGTTTTCTGTATACTCTCTTGATATCAGCTGTCACTTCTCAGTTTTGTTTTGCCTGCTTCTAACTATACTCGTCACATTCTGTTATGTTCTCCTGCCCCCTTCCTGGTCCTCAGTTTCCTACACTGTAAAGATGAGTGCAATGGGCTACATGATTGCTAAGTTTCATTCCAACTCTAAAATTCTGTCATTTTTCAGCTGTGGGATGCTATCCCATCCACCTCATTCATTCCTCCCCCTATAAGTGAATACATTCAGTTAAAGTCCTCTGAATGAATATTTTCTAAGAAACTACTATGTGCTTAGCAGGAGGTAACAACAGCCGCAGTCTCTCTTCTGAATGGACTGAGTGGAACTGGTGTCTCTCTTTATCTGTCCTCCAACAGCCTAGAAGAGCCTAAGCTTGGGCCATTGGGGTAGGAGGGAGAAGGGGAAGGAGCTGGAGAAGTCCTTGATAATTGATGGATAGGTACAAACAGGTAGCTTGTCATGCCACGTTAATGAAGACCTATCATTTCTTCTAGTCCACTCTAACTTTCCCCCGCCAGCCCCTCAGTCTATTAACTTGTCAGTCTGTTTGGAAGGAAATTGAGAAATTGCTCACGAATATCATCTCCCCAGTCCAGGAGAGTAGAATAGATTGGGAAGCCTTGGACCGTCAGGGACTTCCATCCAGAAGCAGTCCAAATGCAGCCGAGTGAAACTGACTCATTGTGGCACCTCTACTCCAGGGACTACTCTTGTACCAGGGACAGAGCCAAATGCATTCAATTAGGGGAGCCACGGCCCATCGGCTACAACCATCTCCTAACAGCTTGTCTGAACTTTGTGGGTCACGATCAAGATTTTTGTCAAGTCCGAGGCAGTTATGTGTGTCTCTCTGAGGTTGGAGATCCTGCAAAAAGCAATCATGTGTCAAACCTTTCACTTGGTCTTATGATGATGCCAGAAAGAGTAGTAAACTTCTGAATAGGTAAAGGGACATGAGAAAGTTCTTCCATCGGATGCTTGGTTCCATTGGAATAAGCTGATTAAGAGGAGACAGAATTGAGCCTGGTATTAGGAGACCAAGGTTCTAACTCTCAGTTGGCCTCTAGGGTGCCATAAACAATCCTCTTCTTTTCTGGGCTGGTCCCCAGTTCATCACTTTTAAATAAGTCAAATGATAAACATGTGTTAAGCACCTACCATGCACTAAGCAAGAGGTAGTACAGTGGTAATAGATTGAGAACTGGCCTAAGAGTTAGTAGACCTGGGTTCAAGTACTGTCTCTAATGCATACTGGCTGTTGACCCTGGATGATTCATTGCAGCTCTCAGTGTCCCGAGCAACTCTCAAAGACCATAGAGTATGAAGGAGATATTGATGTAAATTGGTAGGGGTGGGGGGTTATTTGCCTGGGTTCTTTACATTGATGAAGGGAAAGAAAGAAAGAAAAAAAGAAAGAAAGAAAGAAAAAAGGAAGGAAGGAAGAAAAAGGAAGGAAGGAAAGAAGAAAGAGGAAGGGAGGAAGGTAGAAGGAGGGACAGAAGGAAGAAGGGAAGGAAGGAAAGAAAGAAAGAGAGAAAGAAAGAAAGAGGAAGGAAGGAAAGAAAGAAGGAAGGAAGGCAGGTAGAGGGAAGGAGGAAGGAAAGAGGAGAAAGAGAGAAAGAAAGAAAAAAAAGAAAGAACAAGTGAAAGAAATAAAAAGAGAAAAGTACCTACTATAGTGCTGATGATAAAAACACAAAACCAAAAATGAAATAAATGAAATAGTACTACCCTCAAGGAGTTTACCTTCTATCAGGGAAACAACATGTACACATATAGGTAAATACACGTTACATTAAAAAAAATGCAAGGTAATTTGGAGTCCATGAGACACTAGCATCTGGTGGAATAAGAGAAGGCCTTGTGTAGGAAATTCCCCTATTCAATTCAGCAAGTGTTCATTAAACATTTGCCTTATTAAACCAGGCACTGCACTAGATAGTTACTGATGAAAAAAACCCAACAACACAGTTCCTACCCTCAAGGAGCTTACAGTCTAGTAGGGGAGATTAGACCTATACATGGATAGCAAGGGGTAGTTGTGAGGAAGGATCTAGTCTAAGTGCTATAAAATATATTAGAGTAGAGAAATCATTTTCAGATGGAAGGGGAATCAGAGAAAGTAGGCACACAACCAGGGTCTTTGAGCACAAAAAGCATTTCAGTATCTAGAGACACAGAAGGTGTTTGTTCTGTCCTATGTCAACGTAAAGGCAACAAAAAGCTTCTTTCAACATCCCTGGCATCCAAAGGGATGGCATGAGAATAAGATGAAAAGGGCTTTGGAAGGAGGCTCTGAGGACTTTAGAAGACAGTGTTAACTAGCCTTCGAGATCCACCTTCAGAGTTGGAATTTGTAGCCACCTGCTCCTAATTCTTCTCCAACCCTCTAGCATCTCCTATGCCACATAGTCTTTCTGAGACCATTGACAGGAACTCAACAAACATGACAATTCTTTGCATATCTAAGGGTGAACTTTATCTGTGCCTGGCAACTTGAACTCATCAAGGGAACATGGTTTCTCTTACTGTCTTCCAACATAGAATTTATCACTTCCCTTTAGGCAATGCTTGTTATCCTTTCCAGTCTAGATATTCTCTTGGATTGTGAAAATAGGAGTAAAATAACAGTTGAAGAGCATCCCCTTCTCACTACTGTCCATTATCATTGTTCTCTCCATCCAGAGAAGCAGCCTTATCCTTTCTTTGATGTCAAGCTCCCCTCCAGTGTAGCTAAAACAAAAACCTTTTCTATTGTCAGAACTCATCACCAGCATAGGATCTTTCTGAATCTTAGTGCTCCTGCTGATGCTTTTACAGGACCTTGCCATACTCTTTGTATTCCTGTTCCGTTACCAGCCCTTGCTTTTATCTTCTTCACATCTTTTTTAAATTCCACATTGATTAATGAGTTTCCTGTGCATCCTCATTGATCTCTTCAAATAGCAGCTACCCCTTTTCCTCTTCATCAGTATTGTTTCTCTTTATGTCTACAGAGTTTCATTTTTAAGTGCTTCCCGTCCTTCCTGGGCTAACTTCCCTGTATAATTTTAGGCCATGGGATCCTATCATTCATGTCTCTGACCTCTCCTCTGAGCTCTCCCAAAATCTAAGATGCATGGCAAATTATCCTTGCCACAAATTCTCTGCTTACGAATATTGTCTCCCCACTTCTCTTCCACAAATTCCACTTCTTTCCAAAACTTCCATAATTTCCATCCCAGAAATCAGTTGCTACTCACTGGTAAGGATCAGGTCCCGAATAGAATTTCTCCTTGTTGGTTCTTCACCCTTTTAAAGGATGAAATTATTATTAAGGTAAGTCAAGATGTTATTAACTGCTTTGCTTTGGGCAGAGGTATCTACAACAGACATTTGGGTAATTGAAATCCCCCACACTATCATATCATTCTTCCTGCTGAGGCTTGTGACTTGTTTCTTGAATGTCTCATCAATTTGCTCTTTCAGGGCAGGAGGTCTCTTGTATAATATCCTTTCTGTTCTGGTCTCTGATTATCTTGACCCAGACACTCATCATTATGTTCTCTCTCTTCCCTCCCCTAATACTTGTTTATTTTTTTCAAATGAGTACCCATTCTTAATATGTAATGCTGCTTGCCTGGTATCCCCATCCTAGCCCACTTTTGACCTGTGCCTGGAAAGCAGTTCTAGGCCTATTTGAGGCCAAACACTCTCTTGTTCAAAAAAGCTTTCCTTCCTTTATTCCTCCCACCTGGCCCTGATTTCTTCTCTCATCAGGAATAGTTTATGCTAAACTACCCTAAAAATGTTTCTATAGAACTATAAAGCCAGGGTTTCTCTCTCAGAGATCCAGAGGATGCCTCACAATTCCCAGATTCAGATACCTGAGCCAGGATTTTTTTTAAATGAAGAGACATTAAAACAATATAGGCACTAAAAACAAAGAAGGTGTCATGTGAGTGTTTATTATCATTTTAAAAATGTGTTTCTAGCCCCATTCTCTTCTCAGCAAATGAGTTCATTATTAAAGGGAAACCTAACTTCTGTTCAATGTCATGGGTCCTGTCAAGACTGGCAAAAAGATCCCTATGTTCTTGTCCCACAGCTGAATGACAGTTCTTTGTTCGATATATTTGAGAAATGCTTTACATTTTAGGCTCAAGCCAGAAGGACCTCCTGTCTCCCTTTTCCCCTCGAATTGGCCTAAAGAATTCTCAAATTCTCAGGGGCAGCTGGCTGGCGAAGTGAGTAGAGTACGGCCCAGGAGTCAGGAGGATATGAATTCAAATCCAGCCTCAGACACTTGACACACTCACTAGCTGTGTGTCCTTGGGCAAATCACTTAACCCCAACTGCCCTACCTTTCCCCCTCCCCCGCCCCAAAAAAGAATTCTCAAATTCTCATAGGGAGGAGAAATTTCAGAGGCCTTCTAGGCCATTGCCTGCCTGAGATGGAAACTCCTCAACAGCAACTGAACGTCCAACCCTTGGGTGAAGACCTCCATTGAGGGGGAACCCAAACCTCCCAAAAGGCTCCTTCTACTTGGCAGCAGATTTGATGGCTAGAAATTTTCCCCTTACGTAAAGCTATCTAATTCCTTTTCCACACGACAATCCTTCATCATTTCCAACCAAGACTTCTCTTTGTTAGGCTAAATATCCCAATTCTTTCAGCCCTTCATGATATAAGCATGATTTGAGTTCCCTAACCATCCTGGCCATCTGTTGAATGTGTTCTGGCTTCTCTATATTCCTTCTAAATGGAACATCCTACTACAGGGTGTTCCTAAAGTCTGGACACATAGGCAAAAATGCATATTTTCATTTCAAGAAATGAATGAATGAATGAAATTTTTATTTAATTGGAATATTAACAAATAACATCTTCGATGTGATTTCCATCATTTGTGATGCAGAGGTTGATGCGCTTTGCAAGATTCACATGAACTCGAAGCAATAACTCAATTGCCTATGTGTCCAGACTTTAGGAACACTCTGCAATAGGGGAAGCTAGGTGGCACCGCGGATAGAGTGCCAGGCCTGGAGTCAGGAAGACTCACCTTCCTGAGTTCAAATCCAGTCCCAGAAACTTACTAGCTGTGTGACATGAGCAAGTCACTTAACTCGGTTTACCTCAGCTTCCTCATCTGTAAAATGAGCTGGAGAAGGAAATGACAAAGCATTCCAGTATCTTTGCTAATAAAACCCCAGATGGTGTCAAGAAGAGTCAGACATGACTGATATGACCGAACAACAACTTATAATAAATCTCTAGCTACTTTATGCATGTAAGTCTTACCTCCTAAATTGTCAGTGGTTTTCCCCTTCCTACTCCCTCTACAAAAGTGCCTACGTAAGCATTGGACACCTTAGCTAACACTAGGGATGATGGATATTGATGGCTGGGTCAATGGACAGATGGATGAGTGGATAATGATGGATGGATGGATAAGCTCCATAAGGGCAGAAACCGTATTATCCACACTTTGTACCTTCTCCAGTGTCTAGCTCAAGGGGGGCTTAATAAATATTCACCATTTTGGATGGATGGTTGGATTTTGGATGGGTGATGAATGAGTGGGTGGTTAAATTTGCCATTTCAGTCTGACCATTTTCTAGCTCACCTCCCAGTCAGGCCCAGAGGTAGACCAGGGATCACACGGAGCATCACCCTGAAGTCTAGGGACTGGATTGAGGAGATGAAGTGAGAAACAAGAATCAGGGACGGGACAGGCTGGGACCCATGACTTTTATGATCTCCCCGTCTCCTAATGCACTCACCAAGACTACTTCCCAGAGATCAGAAGTCCCCTAAAATTGGCAGAAATATCTCCAGATATGGGAATTGTAGCTGAATTAAAATCGAAAGCACCCTCGAATGTCATCTAGTTCCATCCATATCTGACCTCTACCACATAGCCCCTCTAGCCTTTGCTCAAAGGCCTCCCTGTGAAAGGGAATGTGTTCCCTCCCAGAGGCAGCTGATTCTGCTTTTAAATTCTAAATTTAAATTAAATTAAATTAAAGGAAGGTATTTAAATTTAAATGCTACTTTTAAAGAGTGCTCTAAAGAAGTTTCTCTACATAGCAAAGGAGCAATGGGTCTGATATCAGGGGAGCTGGGTTCAAATCCCAATTCCACCACCAACTAGCTCCTGTCCTCTTCACTTCTCTGGGACTCAGTTCCCTTAGATGCAAAAAGAAAGGGCCAAACTAGAGGCAGCATGTGGAAAGAACCGTGGCTCTCAAATCAGAGGATCTGTATTCAAATGTGGCCAAGTGCCACCAAGGATGGAGTATTAGACCAGGGATCAGGAAGACCCGAGTTCAAATCCTCCCCCAGACACTTACTAGCTAGGTGACTAGCTAAGCAAGTTAACCTCTCAGCCTCAGTTTTTCCACCTGTGAAACGGGGAAAATAATAGTGCCTACCTCAAAGGGTAGTTCTGAGGATCAAATGAAGTAGCGCATGTAAAGTGCTTCGAGAAAATTAAAGCACTATGTAGATACCAGCTGTTACTGCTGCTGCTGCTGCTGCTGCTACTTTTATGGTCTTGGGCAAGTTCCTCAACCTCTCTGGGCCTCAGTTTCCTCCCTTGGAAAATGAGGGGGTTGAATCCCCTCACTGGGCCTCTGAGGTCCCTCCTAGCTCTAGAGCTATGTTCCTACGTACTTCTAAAGGCCCTTCTGGCTTTAAAACTATGACCAAAAGAAAGCCTGATTTTGCTTCTTTTCAACATTCACCCTGGGATTCACGCACAGAAGAGGTCCAGGCAGGGATTAAGGGCAAGATTCCAGGCAACAGTCATTGATTTGATTGTGTCCCCAACTGCATATCAACATGTGATTTGGTTCTAGAGGAGGAACATACACACACATACACACACACACACACACACACATACACACACACATACGTATACACACACGTGCTTTCCCCTGCGTTAAGGCAGGGCCCCTATCTGTTTGGAGAGGCCCTTTAACCAGGGTGGCCTGGAGGCTGGCTGATAACAAGCCATTCATCTCCTGGGGAACCAAGGCCCCAGTACATGCTGTCCCAGCCCCACTTAGAAAGGTCATTGATGACACTGTTACAGCATTTCAAAGGAACTGCTCACATTCCTTTGCCAAGGAGCTGTCTGCCCTCCCATCCTTAGCACCGTGCTCAGAGATGTGAGAAACGCCAGGGTGTATTGGGTAGGGGTCACCGCCCCCTGCCCAAGCACTAGAAGATGTATGGAGTGTCTGGAAAAGTACCTTGCTCTGACTGTGGTTCTTCCCTGATGTCCATCCACTCATCACTCAATCCACCCACAAGTGTTTTCTGACACGCAGCATTCATCTCTGCTTCATTCCTGCCATGATTGGCTACAACTGGAGGAACGGAGAGGAGACCTAATCTCTGCTGTTGGGGAACTCTAATCTGGTTAGAGAGAGAGAAGACGCATCCATGAAATAAGACCAAGAGGAAGATCGTAGTATAAATGCTACATTGTGTAGCTGAGACTACAAGTGTTTCTGTGAAGGGGAGGGAGTGCAGCATCCATGAGAGTGGCTAGCACACAGTAGGCATCAGTGAAGTGAAGGTGTGTGGAATGAATGAAACAATCCTTACAGTTCTAAATAAATTAAATAATTATATAAATCTATTGAAATATCTTGCTAGACCCCACTTGTGTCCATTTCTGGGCACTATATTTTAGAAGGGACGTTAACAAACTGGAAGAGAATGACTAGCCTGGGGAAGGACATGAGAATGACATCATATGAAGGAAGATTCATTGAAGGAATTCAGGGCATTTTAGCCAAGAGAAGAGAATAGGGTGGGATATGAACCCTGACTCTCAATATCTGACATTTTCATAAGGAAGGAGAATTAGGCTTGGTTCCAGAGAGCATACCTAGGAATAGCTGGTAGAAACCACAAAAAGGCCTGTTTCAGCTTAGCATAGTGGGAAGCAACTTCTTAGCAATTAGAACTGTCCAACACAGAAGAGGCAACATGGGTACAATAGAAAGATGGACAGGATTGGAGGCAGAACACAGAGTTCAAAACCCACCACCAGCACTTAGTGACTGGGTGACTTTTGGACAAATCGGTTGTCCTCTCAGGACTCTAATTTCTTCACCTATTAAAGGAAAGGGTTGACCTGGATGACCTCTAGTCCAGCTCTAAATTCATTCTCCTGTGATCTATATGAAATGCAAATCAATGGCTTTTGGAAGGAATATGTTCCTTAACATTGGAACACTTCAAGCTTAGATCTTAAACAACCGCTTAGAGTGTGAGAAGCATCTTGGAGTAATGGAGGGAGGCTAAGCTTACAGTCAGGAAGACCTGGATTCAGGTCCCGCTTCTGACCTGTTGTAACTGAAAGATCATTTGCAGTTTCTTAGCCTGCCAGTGCTCCCAGGAAACTCTCTAAGGAAGAGGTCCTTAATTACTTTTTGTTTCATGGACCTCTTTGGGGAGCTAGTATGAATCTCTTTTCAGAATAAAGCTTCTAAATGCATGAAATAGAATACGTAGCATTACAAAGAAAACCAGTTATATTGAAATTCATAGACTCCCTGAAATCTGCCCATGAACTTGCCTCCTTAGAAGGGAAGGTTTTCTATCCATGGATGCCAAGAACTCTTATTCTAAAGCTAAGCTGCAGGGAAGGAGTTTGCACACTGGAAGTTCCCTACACCCGTTAGGATGAAAACAGATGGATACATACTTAAGAAAGCAGCAGAGTGCTGTATTAGTCAATATGAAGGACACATTGTTAAATAAGACATAATCTCTGTCCTCAATTTGCTCATGACCCAGCAAGGAAGGCAGGAAGACTACACAAAGAGGGAGTGTTACGTTACATATGTCCACATAGCAAGAGTGTGTTTTGGCATCTTGATCCTTTTGCTGTTTGCACAGAAGAAATCCTGACCTTTGTTGGGGCAGAGATGCTTCTGGCTGCTGCCCAATGTGAAATGCAGCTTTCCCTCTGCTCTCTAATTTGAGAAGCCTCAGCTGCTCTCATCCCGAACAGTGACAAAAGTTGAGAGAACCTGATTAGTGACTGTGGGCAGAAACTAGGGAGACCTCAGTGGCTCAGCTTCCTAAGCCCCAGAAAGCAGGGGTCCTGTAGCTTAGCCATTGCCGGCTCTCTTTGTGTTCTCTTTGTGATTTTTCTCCTGATATAAAGGCCCACCTGGGCCCTCCCCACCAAACCCATTTCTGCTTGTTGAAATCCTCCCAATTCATCAAGTTCCAGTTCAAATATGACCTCTTATAAAGTTTTCCCTGATGCCTCCACAGATGGAAGTGAACCCTCCTTTCATCCACTAACCTCTCAGACCCCTGAGTTTGTACTTCTCATGGCCCTTGTCACTTGCTGCCTTGTACTCTGGTTATCCATGTCCCTGTCTTCTCTCCCCTTCTGGACTGTGAGCTCCCTGAGGGCAGCAACCAATCTCCATCCCCCAGACATCCCTAAGTGGAACAGAGAGCCCTCCAGGCACAGAGCAGACAGCTGCAAATATTTGTTGGATGGAATTGAACTGAAATTTCTGCTACAGAATGCAATCGAGAGGAAGTCCCAGAGCATTTCAGGGACAATCAATACACTCCCTGTCTTTATTGGACTGGTATTATTTTTCTTCTCCTGAAGGGATGATTGTTTTCATGAATAAACATATGCTCTTCTCCTGGAGCAAATTAGAAAAGTAAGTTAGAATGATCATGAGAATGTAAGATGAGCTATTCGAGACATTTTCTCCTGGAAAATAGAAAATGTGTGTGTGTGTGTGTGTGTGTGTGCGTGTGTGTGTGTGTGTGCTGGAGGGGTGGGAAGGGGGTGTCCAACTTCATTATTTTGGACATTATAACCCATACCAACATATATATAAAACTTTACTTATTTCTTTTGCTTTTCCTTTTTTAATTTGTTCCAGAAGAGCATATATTCATATATGACCATATATATGGATATATATGTGTATATTAAACTTGTCTATAGTTCAGATTCCCTCCCAAGATGAGGCAGAAGAGTGTTTGATAAAAATCTGAGAATTTCAGTGCCAAAGGGATCTCCATAGTCATCTAGGCCAATCCACATCCAAAGCAGAAATCACCTTCATAAGAATCCTAAAAAGTGGTAAATCATCCTCCTTTTGAAGACCTCCAGAGATGAGAGACTCACTACTTCAGAAAGCAGCTCCTCTGCTTCTAGACAGTTTTGATGGTCAGGAAGCTTTCCTTTAAGGTTGAACAGAAACCTGCCTCTTTGCAATTTCCTTCCCCCCACCCCCATCCTCCCTTCTTCCAGTCCCATATTGGTCTACAGAGTGTTTCAGGTAAATGAGGGGAAGGAGCCTCCTTGGGAACCAAGCTTTCTATGAGAAGACAGAGAGAAAAAATAGACAAGGGGCCTGCGTGTGAGAATTCTGCCTCTTTCTCTGTGTGAGATGCAACCTCCCCCTCCTAATTTGTCTTCCACACAAGGTAACCAAAACAACCAGCTGCTGATGTAATGGAAAGATTTCTGTGTTCAGTCAGGATACCTAAGCTCAGCCCCAGACTTACCACTAACTCACAGTATGACCTTGGACAAGTCCCCTTACCTTCACACTGTCTTAGTTTCCAGATTTATCAAATAGGAATAATAACACCAGAGTTGTTTTAAACAAAGTCAGAGTCTCAGTTTTTTACATTTATAAAATGGGAGTAAGGATACCTGTCCTACTTCCTCTACAAAGCAGTTATAAGGACCAGGTAATATGATGGACGATTGAACGCCTGGATTACAGGAATCAAGACCTGAACAAGGTACCATGGATAGATAGCATTAATCTGAAAAAGGATGTTGAAAGTAGTAATGGCAGAGGGAGGGTTCTGAGACAGCATCAGGGGAACATGAACATGCTGACCCCACTGTATCTATGGAGCATGAAGGAAGGACAACCCATGCTGGAGAGGATGACCAGGGATTTGGTATCTTCTTGAGATATGTTTCTGTGAGCACCAGAAGATTGAAAGAGTTCTAGGAGTGTATCAGAAGTAAGAGGAAAGACCAAGAGTCCTTAGTGGCACTCAGGGATGTGGAGAAAGAACAAATGATGAGGCCTACAGGACCTTAGGATGCAGTGCAAATGATAAGACCCCTGATAGTCCTCCATCTCACCAAAACAATTAAAGCTGGTGACTTGATTTGAGAAAAAATTCCTTACGATCTGTTAGAGGTTTCCAAAGAAAGACTGAATGTTCATCTTTTGGGGTTGTTATAGATAGAGATTCCTGTTCAACTCCTGGACTGGATGACCCAAGAGATGGGAAGAAAACTGGAAAAGGTTCACTGCCCAAAGTAACCCACTCCCCTCTACCAGCCTAGGTTAAGCATGACTTCCTCCAGAACGTTCTTTTAAAATGCAAATGCCCTCAAAAAGAGTCTGCTCAATGAGTTCTCACCTCATCATTCCCAGTGTCAGGGCCACCATACCACTTCTTGACCATACCCATGCCTTGCCACCACAAAATCATAATAATTCTTTTTCATCCACTCATTCACATCTATTGTTCTCACCTCAAGGGAAATTAATCTAAAGTTATTGGACTGGGAGTCTAAGAGCCTTGGGTTCCCATCCCAGATCTGGTACCAAGTTGCAAAGTGATTTTGGAAAAGTGACTTCCCCTCTCTTGGTTCCAGTTTTCTTCTCTGCAGAACATCTCTAAAGGCTGTTCCAACTCTGAAATCCTATGAATTTGTCTTCTGTCCCTTGGAGCCAAACAGTTAGACTCAAATAGCAAAGGAAAAATGCTTTCTCTTCCCCCTGTGTCAGCCACATCTGAGCCCTGCCAGCACTGTCTAAGCATGGGGCAGAGTAGGCAGTCCCAACAAACTGTCCTCAGCTTGTCCTAATGTGGTTTAGTAAGCAGACGGTCTGGGTTGGATTATCTGGGGGGTTAAGTTGTATTCATCACTAATCCTTGCTAATACCAGCTTTGCTTTGATTAAATATATATGTGGTAGGATAATTCTACTGTTTGAGAAGGCTCAGGAGCCCTTTGTCAAGGGCTTGTCCACACCAGCTTCTTTAGTCTCCAGTGCTGTCAGCTCCCCATTACTCAGGCTCATGGAGGTTAGCAGCAGCCTAGGTCAGCCCAGGAAGTGGGTGACATAGGAAGCCTTTGCTGTTGTGGAAAGAGCCACAAGCCACGAGCTTCAGATCAGAAGACACAGGTCTGAGACCCAGCTCCATTAGGATGACTTTGGATATGTCATTCTATCTATCTCAGTTTCCTCATCTGTAAAATAGAGATGAACCTTGTACTACCTACCACATAAGGCCATTGTGAGGAGCCAATGAGGTTAAGAATGTAAAGCATTTCTTGAAACATAAAGTGAAACATGAATGAGTTGTGAATAATATTATGTATCTTCCCTATTTGGTTTGGGAAGGCAAGTCTAAGCTCATATAGATGTAGGAACTTCTTTGTAGCTATTTTGTACATACCGATGCTGCTTGAGGGCAGGGACTGTCTTTCTTGCTTGTATTTAAGCCTCTGAGTTTAACACGGTGCTTAATATATAGCAAGCACGTAAAAAGTGCTTTATTCTTTTATTTATTGCCTGGTATACAGTAAGTGCTTAATAAATGTTTTATTCTTCCATTCGTTGCCTGGCACAGAGTAAGTGCTTAATAAATGCTTTTGCTATCTATTAAGTGCCTCCTATGTTCAATGCCCTATGCTAGGCACAGAAAGAGTTAGAAAATCTAGATAAAATAAAATCTTTGTCTTCAGGGAGCTTACAGTCTAGTAGCGAGATAACAGTAATGTCCAATACTGTCTGATAAAGGCATTAGAAAAGTGAAGAAAAAAGTGCTCTTTGAGGCAGGATAACAAGTCTTGAGTTTGGGTTTCTTATTTCCCACTTAATAGTATTTTATTTTTTCCAATTACATGTAAAGATAGTTTTCAATATTCACTTTCATAAGATTTTGAGTTCCAAATTTTTCTCCCTCCCTCCTTCCCTCTCCCTAAGACAGCAAGCAAGTTGATATAGGTTATACATGTACAATCATTTTAATCGTATTTCCACATCAGTCATGTTGTGAAAGAAGAATCAGAACAAAAGGGAAAAAACCGTGAGAAAGAAAAAATAGCAAAAAAGAGAAAATAGTATGCTCGATCTGTACTCATATAGTTCTTTCTCTGAATGTGGATGGCATTTTCCATCATGAATCTTTTGGAATCATCTTGGATCATTGCATTGCTGAAAAGAGCTAAGCCAAACATAGTTGATCATCTCACAATGTTGCTGTTCCTGTGTACGATGTTCTCCTGGTTCTTCTCATTTCATTGAGTTTGGCTTTTAAAGGCCTCCTGTTGGGCTGCAGATTGCAGAAAGGAGGGATTGGATATGACAGTGACCCATACCACCATAGTATCTTTTCGCTCACCCTACTTACTTTAGTAAGGCCAGCAAATGAAAGAGTAAATGACTTATTTATTTTTAAAAACATATTCATTAAGAGCTTACTATGTGCCAAGAAGTGTGCTGTGTTGAGAAAAGAAGAAAATAAGTCAGTACTTGCTCTTGAGTGGCTCACACTTTTGGGAGAGACAATTCACAAAAAAGTTCACTAGTTGATAACATAACAGACTCCAAATGATGATGAAACAAGCCTGTGTTCCCTTCCTGACTTCTCCTCAAACACCCTGCTCTTTGTTAGGATAGCCTAAACAAGTACTAGATTTAAGAAACAGAAGAGCAGAGATTGGAGGGACCGCCACAGCTATCTAATCCAATCTATTTAAAGGAGAAAACCCCTTTATGACATCTTGGACAAGTGTTCAGTTAGTCTCTACTTGAAGGCCACTGACTGGGAACTCACTATCTTTCCAGACAGCTTGTTTCACTCTGGGGATGCCTTTCTGGACAATTTCTATCATTGCTCCAAGGGGCCAAACAGAATAAATCTTATCCCTCTTCCACCTGGAAACCCTTCAAATGACTGAGAGTGTCTCTACTACCCCAACCCTAAGACTTCACATCTCTAGGGAAAATATCCTGAATTATTTTATTCTTATGTATAAATCTTCCCCTAAGATAGCTAAAGAGATATAGTACTTGAAACTAATAAGATGTAGTTTGGGGATCATTTTTCATGCAAAAAGGAAGAAACATATTGAAATCATTACCCCAAGAGGTAGCATAGGCCAAACTATGAATTGTTGTCCAGGGGGATTAGATAAGTTGCTGGGTGATAGGCCCATAACTGATTAAGGAAAGAGGTTAAGGATTTTCGAAGGCAAGATCACCTATCATTTTGGTGACATGGTCTCCCCCCCAAACCATGAGGCTTCAATGTCTCTGTCAGAGACAAGGTTCTAAGGATTGTAAGGAGGGAGGATTCTGAGACTATGTGGAATTACAACTGAAATATGTCTAAACCTCTTAATGAAATGAACCACCCCTCCAGGGAGGGGAACCTCAAGGGAGCAGATGTCTGTAGTTAGAGAATGGACAATGAGGAGTCTGGCTGAACCTTCTTTAAGGCAAGACTAAGGCAAATAAATCAAGTATGAAAACTTTGTGGTTTGGACAGCTAATTCTGTAGTCCTCTGACTAGGCTTGTCCCATCTGGGTAGAAACACACAGCTATCTATCTATCTATCTATCTATCTATCTATCTATCTATCTATCTATTTGTCTGTCTATCTATCTATCTATCTATCCAATCTATCATTTACATATATATTATATAATCTATCTAGATATATGTATATGTATGTGTTATACATATGCTATGTGTATATATGTAATTTGATCCTTCTCTCTTGAAGGAAATCCCTACCATATGTTTGTGACATAGGGTTTGATTTTTTTTAAAGGAATACTTCTTGGAGCTAGAAGGGAAACACAGGCAGTAAATTTGAAAAATAAAAAATAAAAACCTAGGAACCAGAGTGTGGCAGGGCACCAAGCTTTAAGAGCTATCCATTGTCTTGTTTGTTTCAGCATTTTTATCAATGACTTGGATGAAGCACTTGCTACTAAACTCGTGGGTTGTATTGCTAACTCACTAGCCAACGGAGTCTAGAGCAGAGATTGGTAAAATACAGCTCAAAGGCCAAATTCAGCCACCTCCTATTTTTGTACAGTCTGTGAGCTAAGAATGGTCTAGAGAAACAGTCCCAGTCTCCAGGATAGTGAAATTTAAGGAACATAAGGTTCTACACGTGGCCTAAAAAATTAGCTGCGTAATAGGAAAGTGTGACTTATCAATAGTTTATGGGAGAAAAAAAGCTTCCAGTGGTCTGCCAGACTTCATACTCAATAAGAGACAACAGGGTGTTGTGTTGAGCACAAAAGTTAATGCAATCTTTGACTGTGTTAACAGAAGGCTAGAGTCTAGAATGAGGGAATATTAGTCTCTTGAGCCTTTGCCTCAGTCAAACCATAGCTGGAGTATTATGATCATTTCTGGGTGCCACATGTTAGAAAGGGTATTGATAAACTTTACTGGGCAAATCCCTCCCTCTCTCACAGGTACAAAGTTCCTTCATTTCTAAAGTGACATGATTGAACTACATGATCTCTAAAGCACTTTCCAACTCTAAATATATCTGATTCTGTGTCTCTAAGATGGATTGTGTTCATGAGACAAGCAGGATGGTGAAGGGAAATAACACCATGAACTAGGAGGATTAGTTGGAAGAACTAAAGATGTTTTAGGTTAGAAAGGGGACCTAAATCACAGAAGGGGCAGAATGTGGTGGCTGGCTTTAAATATCTATAACATTTCCATGAAAAAGAGGAAGAAGACTTATTCCAACTGGACTTGGTCCAGTAAGCAGAACTGGGATCTATGGGGTAGAGGCAGGGGGAAGGTGGAGCAGAAAGTTTAAATGGTATCAGAGAAACAGCTTTTAGGTCATATAACCATTAGAAGTGTCCGGGTCAGCTAGGTGGCACAGTGGATAAAGCACTGGCCCTGGAGTCAGGAGGACCTGAGTTCAAATTTAGCCTCAGATACTTGACACTTACTAGCTATGTGACCCTGGGCAAGTCACTTAACCCCAGTTGCCTCCCAAAAGTTCACATCTTAAAGAGCCCTATTCATTGAATGGGCGTTACCTTATTCAAAGTGAGAAACTAAAAAGACCTTAGCCTGAAAGGGCCAGGGTCTCCTAATGCATCCTGGGCCATCCCCAGTCATCCTGGTGAATATCAGGCCACTGGACCCAGATGGCTCTGGACGAGAAAGTGAGGCTGGTGACCTTGCATAGCACCCCCTCCCTTAAATCAAAGTCAACTACAAGTCATGTCATCATTTCCCTGATGTCATGTTCCTCTTTGAGAGCAAAGGACAAACACAAAAAGAAGTGTCCAAAAGTGGCATGGGCTGTTGCAGGGATGAGGATAGGGCTAATAAGTTCTCCATCTTGGGGGATCTTCAAGTGTCAGGAGATAACTTCCTGTCATGTATACTGTAAGGAAATTTCTCCTTCAGATAACAGCTTTGGAAGCATCCTGGAGTGTCCTTGTACATGTACCTAACCCTCTGGTGTTTCTGCGTCATATGATGGGAACCCCAATATAGAGAGAAGGTACTCTGGGCTTCCACCCTAACTCTTCAGAGCACCAACTAACACTGAGTACACTCCTCCCTCCACCCAGTTTTCACTCAGCAGTGCCCTAGCACAGGCTGAAACCTTAGACTGAACCAGGGGAGTTGGCTGCTGCCTTCTGGAAGCCTGGATGTATCACATTCTTTATCTATCAGCAGCAGGCAAGGGGCTCTGACACATCTGTGCTGATGTGTGTGCAGGAAGCTTCCAAGTCATCAAATGGAATTGAAAGTATGTTTTGGTTTTCTGTTGTTGGGGTTTTTTGTTCATTCAGAGCTTTGCCCATGAAGAAGCAGAAAACGCCACAGCACATTCTATTAAACTGTCAGATTGAATAAATCTGAATTCCTTATCTTGGCCTCTGGTCAAGGTCAATGCATCTATTTGTGAGGCCATTTAATTAGAGGGAAAGGCTATTCCTGAAGTCTATTCCTAGTCCATCTGGAAAAATATGTAAAACACAGGGAAAGGCCTTAATTAGGCAAATTCATCCCAAGATCCTGAATTCTGACCCATCCTTTCAAGGCTAACTCAGATTCTATCTTCTTCACTAAGCCTTCCTTGTTTCCTACCACCATCCCACCAATCTTGTTGAGAATAACCTTTACCATATGAGGTGTAGTGGAAAGAGCATTGGACTTGAAGTGAAGAGACCTAGGTAAAAGTCTCACCTCCACCACTTATCGCTTATCAGCTATATAACCAGGTGCAAGCCCCTCCCAGTCCACTTGAGCGGACTTTTCTAGATCTGTTAGACATTATCCCACTTCATGCACTCTCCAGTCTAGCCAGACTGACCTTCTTGCTGCTCCTGACACATGACATTCCATCTCTGACGTTTGTACAGACTGCTTCCCGTTCTTGGAAAGCATTCCCTCCTCCTGCTGTCTCTTAGAATCCCCCACTTTCATGCAAGGTTATTTCATGTGAGACCTTTCCTGATCTCCACCCACTTCCAGCTGTTCTCACCTCCACCACAAAGTTACCTTTTACCTACTTTGTTTATATCATAGTAGGTTCAGGTCCCTGCTCTGACACATACTGGCTGTGTGTCTCTGAGCTCAACATTTAACTTGCCAGTGCCTAAGACTGTAAGTTGTAGGGAATGTGCCTGGGACCTGCGTTGGCAAAGGGAGTTTTCTCACCCAAAAGTTCTCTGAACGAGTGGAACCACAGGTCTAGTCCTTATCTCTGTATTTTGTGGTTGTTGTTGTTCGGTTATTTCAGTCATGTCTTGCTCCTCACGATCCCATGTGGGGTTTTCGTAGCAGAGTGGTCTGCCCAGCTTGTTTTACAGATGAGGAAACTGAGGCCATCAGGGTTAAGTGACTTGCAGTTAGTAAGTGTCTGGGGCAGGATTTGAACTCAGGTCTTCCTGACTCCAGGCCCAGCACTCCATCCACTACCCCACCTAGCCGCCCTACAGTTTGCATCTACTTATATATGCACGTGTTGTTTCACGGTAATGACTGTCTCTTTTTTCCTCTTTCTCTGTATTTCCGGGGCTTAGAAGAATGCCTGACTGATAATGAATGCTTAATTAAAGCTTGTTGATTGATTGAAGTCATTTCATCTCTCCCAGCACCAAGTTCATCCTTTACAAAATGGGGTTGATAGTACTTTTAATACTTGCCTGGATGTGAGTTGCTATCGTTATCATTATTATTATTTGTACCCTAGTAACGCGGGGGCAGCAAGGCAGCACAGGGGATAGGGTGCCGGGCCTGGAGTCAGGAAGACCTGAGTTCAAATCAGGACTCAAATACTTACTGGCTATGTGACCCTAGATAAGTCACTTAACCCTGTTTGCCTCAGTTTCCTCATTGGTAAAATGAGTTGGAGAAGGAAATGATAAACCACTCTAGTATCTTTTTGCCAAGAAAACCCCAAATGGGGTCACAAAGAGGCAGACACAACTGAAAAACAACTCAACAACAAACAGTATGTATATATACATATTCTTGTTATTAATAAAATTAGTAATAATGATATTCAAATTATCATAGATGATCATAGCTGGTTTTTATACAGTGTTTTGCAACTTCTTTGATTCTCACAGCAACCCTATGAGTTAGTTCAGAAGTTAAGTACATTAGTTTGACAGAAAAGCAAACTGAGGAAAAGAGGGGTTAACTGACTTACCCAACATCACAAATCTTGGGAGTGGTAAAAGTAGAAAAAGATCACATGGCTTCTGACTCCCGGTCTAATGCCCAGATTGTGAAAAAGTCATTTAGCTCTTTAGCAACATAACTGGGTCCAGGACCCATATCTCCTAACTCTAAGCCCTGTAAGCATCTCAATTTTAAGCTAAATGAATACTTTACCACCATGATAGTGGTCTAAGAGATTCCACTGTGAACCAGTGTAAGTCATGATTAATAAAAGCTTTATTAAAGTTAGTCATGCTCACACTCCCTCTGGCCCTGGGAGAGGGTGTTTCCATACGTAATATTTCTCCTATCAAATGTTGCAATTTCTCAGTCATCAGAAGAGTCAAGTGGGTTTCACTGTGCTTAATATAAAACTGCATTACTCCTGACTTTCAGGGAGTCCTCATCAAGCTTTGGCACATATCTGGGGGAAGAGGAGAAGTGCTGTTAAAGTGGCTTAAGTATAGGCCTTGCTTCAAATGGAAGATGTGTGCAGTTTTCCTAATAAGCCTTAACCATAGGTGCTCATGATGAATGTACCTATTATAGTGTTGTTTCTACTCTCAATTTCCACATTAAATTGGAAATGCTGTATCAATGAGATTTCTCCCCCAGTAGGCAGCATCTCTTCCTTCCTGTCATTTGAGAGATAGTGCAAGGTACTGGTTAATTTTTCCCAGTATGAAGACTTTAGTCATACTCCTCCTCTCTTTCCTTAGCATATTCTAACCACATGCTTCCAAAAAGAGGCACTGTATAGGGTTAGAAAGGTGACGCCTGTCATGGAAGAGTGGGATTAGAGATGCTCTACTTGGGCCCAGAATGCAGAACTAGAAATAATAGGTAGACGTTGGAGAGATTCGGATTTTGGCTTGAAGTAAGGAAAATCTTTCTAACAATTAGAGTCTTCCTAAAGTAGAATGAGCTACCTGAAAAGTTAATGGGTTCCAGAGCAACGATGTGCTAGTAAATGTTTAACAACCAGCTCCCTGGGGGAGGGGGAGGAATGTGTGGCAGGACACACTTTGAAGTTTAATTTGCACTATTAACATTTTCTCCATCACTTTCTTAAGTCTAGACATCAGCAAAACAATAAATCAAGCTCCCACTGAAAATTTAACAGTCAGCCCTGCCAGTATGAGCTGCCTCCAGCACATCCCCAGTTCCACTTTACAAGAGCTCTTCTAGCAAAAGTGGGGTGGCCAGTTGTCAGAGAGGTTGCAGAGGAGATCCTTGTTCAGACACAGATTGGGCCAGTCAGCCTATGAGGCCTCTTCCATTTCTAAGGTTCTGTGATTCTAATCCTGCAGTTGATTTAGGGAAAAATGAGTTGGGCTGCAAATCAATGTGTTGATTCTGGATTCCAATGGATAATGGTTCAGCACCAAGGACAGCTACCATTTCCGAAGGGTCAACTCACTAGATATAGATTTTAGAGTTAGCACAGACCTTACAAGTCATCTAGTCCAAACCCTTCATCTTACAGGTCAGGACATCAAGACCTAGAATGGGGAAGACTTACCCAGGTTATATAAGTAATAAATGTGAAAACCAAGAATTAAACCCAGGTCCTCTGACTCTACATTATTCTTTCCACTATGCCATGGAAATTCTTGCCACTTTTTGGACCCAAGCATATAGTGGCACATATAATTTTTCTTTTTAGTACATGAAATTTCAGTCCCCTTTGAAAAGTATATCTACATACAATAGAATGATCTTTCTTATGTGTATGCCCATATAATTGAACATTTCTTGTATAGGACTGACTTGAAGGCATTTGGGTAATGTTAAATTCAATAAAAATAATTAATTAAACAAATGTATGCAGAGCATAACAATTGGTGTTGAGGTTTTAAAAGTGTGAAACAGCACAACAGTGCCTAAAAACCAACAGTGTAGTATGGGGCAAGAGTGAGATCTACCATAAATAGAGATGAAAAAATAGGGAGGGAGAGAGGAAAGGGGTGGGGGGAGAAAGAGAGAGAGAGAGAGAGAGAGAGAGAGAGAGAGAGAGAGAGAGAGAGAGATTACCTACTGGTGGAATCTGGGAAGGATTCCCAGAGGACGTAGCACCTGAGCTGAGCCTAAGAACTAAGAAAGGAGTGCATCGTAGGCATGAGGAACAGTTGTGTGTATTCATGGAGGCAAGAGATAGAATGTCAAGTTTGGTGAAATTAATAATCGAATGGAACTAGAATGGCAAGTGATGATGAGTGATATGCTAGAAAGGTAAGTTGGAGCTACATTGTAGAGAGCCTTAAACGCCAGAATGAGGAGTTCATATTTGATACTAGAAACAATTTTAGACAGGACAAATTGAATTCCCCCACAAAATGGCAAAGAGTTGGAGAATTTTTAATGACACAGTATGTTGCCTCTAGAAAACATTCCTTACTTAAACATATGTAAATTTTGAATGAAAGGTTGGTAAAAATTTTTTTGTTCATCTGACTCCAAAAAATCAAGAATTGCTGTCCTGATTTTTGGACAATGTTTTTATGTTTTATCTTCTTCTATTCAACTGTAAGTTCTTTGAGGGCAAGAACTGTCTTTTCGCCTGTGTTTATATGCTTGATGCTTAGCACAATACCTGGTACACTGTAGGCACTTAATAAATGTGTGTTACTGGCCTGTCTTCCTACTGATTAGAGAGAGCTATTCAAAAGGGAAATAGGGCATCTAGGGAGAGCATATAATGCTGATCATCAGGAATATTCAAGAAGAGTTTGGCTCACCACTTGTCAAGGATTTTTGTGAAAGGAATTTTTTTTCAGGTACTGGCTGGATGATCTGACCTGCATGGTCTCTTCCATCTCCAAGGTCTATACTTCTGTAATGCCACCTCTAGAGCCTGGGCCCTCTGTTTTGTAACAAAGATCGCTGTGTCTTGGCTCATTAACTCTTACTTAGAGTTTTAATCTCAAAACTAAGAAGACTCAACTTTGAATCCTAAAAGCATCTATAGGCACCAAAAACTATATACATAGATTTAGAGTAAAATAAGCATACTACTCATGTGGCATTGAGAAGCTAGTAATACAACAAAAATGATGATGATAGATAGCATATGATGCTTTTAAGATTTGTGAAGCACTTTACATATTTTATATTATTGAATCATCACAACAACCCTGTGAAGTAAGGTCTATTTTTATCACCATTTTACAGTTGAGGAAACTGAGTTTGAATGAGATTAAGTGCCCAGGGTAACACAGCTAGAAAGTGTCTGAGGCAGGATTTGAAGCCATGTCTTCTAAACTCTAAGTCCACTATTCAGTCCACTGCACCATGGGCTAACCATGTGGTATTGGAAAAATACCTCTCACATATGGTGGGTGGGTGTTCTTGTATTTGACTGATGTGATATCTCATTTAGATGGCCTTTAGTTGAGAATCCCTGAAGAGCTGCTGTCTCAAACATCAGCTTATCTGTCTCTAGAATGATATTCAGCTTCAGACTGGTTGAGATTCAAGGTCAGGTAGACTGACTGGTGGTAGCTGGCTGAAGAGGGTCCTGGGTCCATTGTGGCTTCAGCAAATTGGTCTTTTCAAATGCAGTTTACAAACATGGTTCATTTTGTACTTATAGAATAGATAATGTAACATGGCACAATGGAATGAATACCAGACCTGGGTTCAAATCCTGCTCAGTAGGGTTTACTTTGGGTAAGGCACTGGGCTTCAGTTCTCTCATCTGTAAGATGAGGGGGCTTGGACTACATGTCCTCTAAATAACCTATAAGCTCTAAATTAAATTCTAATTTCTTTTCTAAAACAACTGGTTGGTTACTTGACTGAACTCCCAGTGGTAAGGTATGGGCAGTTAAGGGGTATGAGTACAGAGGATTAAATGATTACATGGAATTCTCTTATTGAACAAATCGAATATCTGAATGTCAGAAGCAGCACAGGAATAGTATATATGAGGTAAGCACTGAATATATCAAAGGCACAGTTAGTTTACCTTCCTTCAGTAATAAAGCCTATCCTCAGAATATTCTGGTTTGGGTGATCATGAGAGGCTTCTATTTCTAAACAATCTCTAGTTAGAGGCAGTGGAGAGAGTGCTGAGCCTGGAATCAGGAAGACCTTGGTTCAGATTCTGCCTCTGACACTTATTAGTTGTGTCACTATGAGCAAATCACTTAACCTTTGCCTCAGCTACCCTACTTGTAAATTAGGGATAATAATAACACCTACTATGCAGGATTATTCTGAGGATCAAATGAAATAATATTTGTAATAAAAGCACTTGGCGCATAGTAGGCACTATTTAAATTCATTTTCTCTTCCATCTCAACCTTTTCAGATGAAGAGGCTTAGATCTGCAATGTGTGTGTTTGTGTGTGTGTATGTGTGTGTGTGTGTGTGTAAACCAAAAATGTAAATTGGCTACAATTTGTAAAAACTGTCTGGAAACCCAAATGAATTTTAATTAAAGCTTTGCAGTTTCAGCTGACTCATATGGCAAATGTACCTCTGTAATTAAGGCAAGCATACTTGTAAGGGTCCACATTGGGAAGCAGCTGAGTGTGTTGACTCTTCTTGGAAGTGAGGAGAACTAAGCTGCATTTTAAAAACAGGGTGTTTACTAGTGCATAGCAGGGTGATTAATAGGTGACAATCTTTGCCAAAGACTTCTGTGCACATTTGACCCAGCCCATTGCCCTCTGAACCTTCTCCTCTGCTAGTGATGCTCTCAGATCATTGGATCCAGCAGGGCTGCTGTTGTCTAATGTGCAGCTTTGAGGGTTCACAGGGACACCATATCTTATGAGGCATTCCAAGAACAGGCTAATCTGTGGACAGAATCCTATGGGGTTTGGGTTTGGCTTTTTTGTTTCTATGTTTGTTTTTGGCCTGTTGGTTTTAAAATTTAAATAAGTTAAATTTTATTTTTCTAATCAACAAGGATTTATTTTCCCTCCAACTCCTCTCCCCTCCCCAAGCAGGAAGGAAAAAAAAGAAAAACAAAAACAAAACTCTTGTAACAAATATGCAGGGTCAAGAAAAACTAATCTCCACATTAGCCACATCTAAAACTATCTGTCTTGTTCTACATTTTTAATCTATCACCTTTCATCAGGAAGTGGATAGCATTCTTTCTTATTGGCCCTCTGGAATCATGGTTGGTCATTTCATTGATTATAATTCTTAAATTTTTCAAAGTTGCTTGTCTTGTTCAATTTCTCTTTCTAAAATGGGGTTATTTAAGTATCTTACTTCCTTTTTTGTCAATCTGGGCAATTTATACTTTTGTACATATTCATCCATTTCACTTAGATTGTCAGATTTATTGGCATACAGTAGCTTTAATTTCCTCTTCATTGGTGGTGAATTCACCCCTTTCAGTTTTGATACTGGCAATTTGGTTTTGTTATTTCTTTTTTTAATCAAATTAACCAAAGGCTTATCTATTTTATTGTAACTTTTTTCATAAAACCAGTTCTAGTTTTATTTATTAGTTCAATAGTTTTCTTACTTTCAATTTTACTAATCTCTCCTTTGATTTTCAGAATTTCTAGTTTGGTGTTTAACTGGGGATTTTTAATTTGTTCTTTTTCCTAGCTTTTTTCCTAGTTGCATGCCCAATTCATTGATGTCCTCTTTCTCTATTTTATTCATGTAAGCATTTAGAAATATAAAACTTCCCCTAAGAACTGTTTTGGCATGTTGCAGAGTTGCTTGTCTTTACAGTGTTGTGACTATAATATATAAATTGTGCACCTAGTTCTGCCCACCTCACTCTACATCAATTCATAAAAGTCTTCTCAGGGTTCTCTGAAAACATCTCTGTTATCATTTCTTATGGCACAAGAGCATTCCATTACATTCATATGCCCTAATTCATTCAGGCATTACCCAACTGATGCTCCTTCCTTCCTTCCTTCCTTCCTTCCTTCCATCCTTCTTTCCTTCCTTCCCTCTCTCCCTCTGTCCACATAGGGAATCATACCCTTACCCGTGGGTGCTCTGCCCAAAGCAATATAAACTTTGATCACTGAAATCTTACAAGATATATTGGGGTTTACAGGCTAGATTTCTTTTTCATGGACCATGCCTTAAATCCAAATCACTCTGACTCTCATTTATTGGCCAACAATAGGTCTCAGCCCAAGCCTCATTTTGTCATTGTTTGGATTCTGATGGCTCAGAATGAGTATAAATAGCAATTGTTTCTGTTTTGGCCCGAATCACTCAGTGTCTTCCCCTCTCATACTGATTTTTCACTAGTTAGAAGAGGCCACTCTTTGCCTCATTTTTACCTAGTCTTGGTCACTGAATGGGCATTGCCTCAGATAACCTGAGACCTGGGAAAGACCTTAGCTTAAAAAGGCCAAAATCTCCCACTGAATCTGGGGCCATCTCCAGTCTTCCTGATCTATATCTTGTCACTGGAACCAGATGGCTCCAAAGGAAAGAGTGAGGCTGTTGACTTTGCACAGCTTGGCTCACTTAAATCCAATTCACTTGCAAGTCATGACCTTACCTTCCTGATGTCATGGTCTTCTTCTAGAATGAAGGACAAACAACAACAATAAACAACAACCCAATTGATGGGAACTCCCTTAGTTTCCAGGACTTCGCTGCCATGAAAAGAACTGCTGAAATTACTTTTGTGTATATATAGGTCCTTTTCGTCTTTCTTTGATCTCTTGGGAGTCTTTTGCTTTAGAATGGAGGCATTAAGGCTAATTTTCAGCCAAGTGAGAAAGAAACAAGGGACTGGCTGGATTCATGGCTTATGTTGAGAGGGGTTTCAGAAATCAACACCACCATCGGCAGCAGAATCCTGCCACACTGCCTGAAAACCCCTCATTAGAGCATCATTTCATGCCCAGGTTGCCTTGTTGAAATGCACCTCTGATCCCTATCCATAGAGTCCTGTTTAGCACTTGTGTCATGGTTATCAATCACTCATCCAGCATGAAGGTCTCCAATGCCCATGCAAGACAGGACTGGAGAAAAATGAGATGTCTCTCTGAGACCTCTCTCTGAAACTGTCTCGCAGAGGTGGCCTGGGCATCCTCAAGAATTTCATATCCAGCTGGCTCAGCCATGACTCATGAGTCACCTGTGTAAAGCACTTTCCAAATTGGAAAGACTGTCCAAGTCCTAGCTGTTACTAGGAAACAGAAGGGAAAGATTTCTAACAAACTGAGCTGTCCCAAATTGGAATAGGCTGCCTCAAAGAGGTAGGAAATTCTCCATCATTAGAGGTCTTCAAGAGGGCATTAGTTGGAGACTTTGAAGGGATGTTGCCTCTTTCAGGGCTAGAGTTGAACTAGATGACCTCTGAAGCTTTTATCAGACCTAGGATTCTGTAACTATGAAGACCTGAACAGGAAGTAGTGTGACGTGTGAAAAAAACCCTAGTCTAGGATTCAGGAAGGCAGGGATTTTGATGCTTTTGATCATTATATCTCCAGTGCCTAGCACATAAGTGCTTAACAAATATTTGCTGATTGGTCAATTGATCCCAAATATACCACTAACTCATTTTATGTTTCAATTTTCCTTTCTTGTCCTTAATTTCCCTCTCTGTAAAACACTCCTCACTGGATAAGATGATTTCAAAGGTCCCTTCCATCACAGATATTCTAGTATTCAATTAATGGGCAAACACAGTGTGTAAGGAATGGTGAGTAGAGGAAAGACAATTTCATCTGATCATCTCTGTCATACTTCAAGGCCAAAATTAATGCCCACCTCTTCCATGAAGCCTTCCTTGATCAAGCTTTGAACTACCTTCCCCCCATGAGCTTCAGAGGTCTCATCTACATCTTTCCATAGTGCCCATGGGATCTCTTCTAACATTGTCACCTAGTTTGTTCAAACATCCTGAGGATGGTGGATGGTGAACTTTGTCTCTCTAACTAAGTTAGGAACTCCCTAAGAGTGGGGTCCCTGCCTGCTACTTCTTCCTCTCTCTCTCTCTCTCTCTCTCTCTCTCTCTCTCTCTCTCTCTCTCTCTCTCTCTCTCTCTCTCTCTCTCCTCCCCCCATCCTCCCCCCCTGCATAGACTAGACACAGAAAAGGAGTTGGTGAATGCTGATTGGTGATTTGGTTGATTTTTCTGAGAATGGGTTTGGAGAGAAAATCTGGCCCATCAGTTCATGTTTTGGAATCTGGATGGGAAGGTACAATTGAGTAACGGAAGAAACAGCATAAACAGGTTTTCCCAAATTACAGAGAACAAGGTAACCTAGTGGTTTGACACATCTGCTATGTTTTAGAACCTTACTTGGCTAAGCTGGAAAATCCTGCCTGCAGTTACTCATAGTTAATTGCCAACGTGTCTCCAGAATCATATGTCTCATTGCCAGCAACCTACTTAGCACAGAGCTGAGTGCTTTCAAACAGGGATTTCCATCCCTGAGCCATGTCTGCTGCTGAAGAGGGCTCCCTAAGCACTAGTATCCCCAATGATAATGACAGTAAAACCCTAAAAATGGATGACACAAAGTTTCCTTTCCTGGTGAGTGCTTCCTTGTCCTGACAAGCATCATCGGCTCTTGCAGGACGTTAACCTCAGGACATTGAGAACTGACCAGGTCCCTGCTTTGAGAAACTAGCTAGTCATTTCTCTCCGGAAATGGGCATCTCATTCCCCTACTTTCTGTGCTCTGGGCTAGCACAGATCAGTAAAGAACCTGGGAGAAGTCTGTTCTCTTAACCCTTCTCTGACTGCCCAGTGGACAGGAAGCCCTCCATTTTCCAAAGTTATTGAGTAGGGCCAGCCCTAAGCAAAGACAAAGGATAGATTTCACTTCCAAAGATAGGTTCTTCATTGGTCCTGCCCCAAAGCCTAGAAGTCCACCATTAAGGCCTTGTTTCCCCAATAAAGGTAGAAAATGGTGCAAAGGGATAAACATAGAATGGTAGGATCAAAAGATGTGAAACCCTCATCATAAAAATAGGGAAAGTGAAACCTATGAAGGGGGTATAATTTAGACCAGTTCATACAGTAAGGTAGAAATGGGAGCTAGATTCAAATTCAGGTCTTTGAGGTCTATGTCTAGATCTCTTTTCCTTGGATAGAGCTGCCCACAAGACCTAGGATCATACGATCCTAGAGTTAGAGCAAGAAGAGGGATCTCAGAAGCTGTCTGGTCCAATTCTCCCATTTTACAGATGACAAAGCCAAGGCCCAAAGAAGTTAAATGACTTGGCTTGCCCAAGGTCACACAGTTGCCAAACTTCTAACTCCAAATCCAGCACCCTTTCCATAACACCCCAATGCTTCCCATGTCAGGACTGTAAAAGCACAGACAAAGGCTGCCACCCCCTCTTATTAGACGTTCCAATCTGCCTTCCTTCTTACTCAGTAAGTCATGTAATACTCTCCAGAAACTCCAAAGACAGAGGGTTAAGGAGAAATCTATGAAAATTAACTCAACTTTATCCTCTCCATCCTCTCTTCATAATCGTCTGAAATGACTAAGCAGCAGGGTCCTTTGTGACGCCCTCATAATATGATCGTGAAACATGCTAGGGAGAAGGAAGGCCTGAGGAGAAAAGGAGACCAGAAGTGAAAGCCAGACAGTCCTGTCTCCCTGAATTTGGGCCACTCATGCCTCCTCTGTTGTTGGACACCCCCCCTTCCTGGAGGGAGGGAGAGAAGTTTGGCCTTATATGGGATTGGGAGAGTGGAAATGGTCCATAGAGCTCTAAGGGTCTTTGAACAAGTCCTTCCTCCCTTCCTTTTAAAGGGAGGGAGAGGAAGTTGGCATGACAGGGAATGTGGAAATGGTGTGTAGAGCCCTAGGGGACTTTGAAGAAGTCCTTCCATTATAGGTTCTCTGCCCTGAGCCCATATCTATCTGCTGTCAGACTGAGAAGGGGAGGGATGATGGGCTTAAAGAAATGGACACTGGGAGCCAAGGTAAATGAGGATATGGGCAAACATGAGGGCAGGAAGTGGTAGATGACCTCAAGCAGAATTCTAGAGAGAGAAAGAACATTTGTTGCAGATGAGTGGGTTGGAGCCAATGTGAGCTTTGCTAGGAGTTCTGGAGAGCCTGCAGGGGAAAGTGAGCAGAGCATCATTATGTTTCAAAGGTAGCTTGATGTAGGTACAAAGGGAAGTAACAAGCCTCAGAATCAGGAGACCTTGGTTTGGTTCTCAGCTTTGACATTTACTAGCAGAGCAACCTTGGGCAAATCCTATAACTTTTTTGACCCTTGGTTTTTTGCGTCATTATCATCTGTCATGTGTAATTCTTTGAGACCCCATTTAGGGTTTTCTTAATGATGATACTGGAGTAGTTACCATTGCCCTCTCTAACTCATTTCACAGCTGAGGTGACTGAGGCAAACAGGGTTAAGTGACTTGCCCAAGGTCACACTGCTAGTAAATGTCTGAGGCTAGATTTGAACTCAGGAAGATGAGTGTTCCTGACTCCAGGCTGAAAACTATCCACTGCACCACTAGCTGATCCTTGTTTTCCTTATCTGTAAAGTGGAGACTTCTTTGCTTCCTCA
The DNA here is from genome assembly GCF_011100635.1 of Trichosurus vulpecula. Classification (NCBI taxonomy): domain Eukaryota; kingdom Metazoa; phylum Chordata; class Mammalia; order Diprotodontia; family Phalangeridae; genus Trichosurus; species Trichosurus vulpecula. The sequence continues at coordinate 74,571,797 of NC_050581.1, forward strand.
AAAGGCTATTGTGAGAGCCAAATGAGATAACAAATGTAAGACGGTGTCATTGAAAAATTGCTCTACTAATGTGAGGAATTATTAACATTCAGAGGAGTTTCAGAAGTCAGAAGTTTAAGTGGCCCGTTGGGAGCTCTCCTTGGGCAACATGGCTGGGATAGGGACTAAAGAAGGAAGAGGAAAAAAGCTAAGCAGCAGCTAGATAGCACTGTGGATAGAATGCCAGGCCTGGAGTCAGGAAGACCCATCTTAGCGGGTTCAGATCTAGCCTCAGACACCTAATAGCTGTACGAAACTAGGCAAGTCATTTAACCCTGTTTGCCTCAGTTTCCTCATCTATAAAATGAGCTGGAGAAGGAAACAGCAAACTACTCCGGTATCTTTGCCAAGAAAACCCCAAATGGGGGGCAGCTAGTTGTTGCAGTGAGTAGAGCACTGGCCTTGGAGTCAGGAGGACCTGAGTTCACACTTGACACACATTCTAGCTGTGTGACCTTGGGCAAGTCACTTAACCCCAAATGCCCTGCCTTCCCCCCTCCAAAAAAAAGAAAAAGAAAACCCTAAATGGGGTCACAAAGAGTCTGAAATGATTGAGCAACAACAAAAAGGAAAACAACTCCCTCTGAGTTATATAGAGATACTTTCTTATGCAATGTACCCAAAGATCTCTTTGGGCTGTAATAGTCTGTCTCTTGTCTTGTAGACCCCAGGATTATAGATTTAGAGCTGGAAAGGACTTCAGACATTACCTAGTCTAGCCCCTTCATTCTATAGACAAGGAACTAAGGCCCAAAGACTTTAGAGGACAGAGGTTAAATGACTTACCCAAAGTTACAAGGTAGTTAAGTGTCAGAGGTGGGATTTGAACCAAGGTCCTGGGACTCTAGCTCCAGTATCCTCCCAGTCAGATACCTCTTTTCCACCAGGGAGGCTGTTTCCTTGGATCTTCTCACACAGAGAAGTGGGGCCCTTGGAGAACTTAAGAAGGAAAAAAAAGACAGACTTTGGGGGCTTAGGTGGGAACTTCTACAGGCCTTCTCAGCATCTCCCCCAAGCTCTTGAAATTTACCTGTGGGTTCTGGATCTCCTTCCCACAGGCAGATGCCTTTTCCTGAGTCATTTAGTGCATCTCTCATCCTACCCAGCCTCATGAAGAGAGACTTTGATCTGCAAGAAAGGCCCAGATATGGGGAAGCGAGACCTTAAGCCTTTTTATCTTTAACATCTCTTGAGAAAATATTGCTTTTGCCATTTCTGCTAAGAGCTTTGTGAGGCCCACCCTGGCCTCAGATATGTATCAGTGAGTCTCTCTTTCTCTATGACTCTCACTCTTCATTTTCCTGCCCTTCCTCCCACCCATTCCTGCCTGGAGTTGAGCTAATAGGCAATAGCTACTCTCTGAGTGAGATTGAGCTCCCAGCCTGTGTACGGGGCAGTTGCTCTCTGTGCAGAACTCTTGGCTATGTCTCCTCCTCAAACAAGAGGGCCTTATGTGAAAAAATCAGGGGGTTGTAATGCACTACAAACTTAATAGGAGTTGAGATTGTAATATGGCAATGAGATAGAGAGAGAAAGAGAGGGGGAATAGAGAGAAGAAGAGAGAGAGAAAGAGAGAAGGGGAGAGAAAGAGGAAGTGAGAGGGGAAGAGAGGGGAAGAGAGAGAGAAAGAAAGAGAACAGAGAGAGAGAGGGAGAGAGAGAGAGAGAGAGAGAGAGAGAGAGAGAGAGAGAGAGAGAGAGAGACAAAGACAGAGACAGAGACAGAGACAGAGACAGAGACAGAGAATTGTAGGTCTAATTAATAGAGGCATAATGCCCAGAATGAAGGAGATGATGGTGTAATTGTCCTATGCTCTTCACAGAGCATAGCTGGAGGAATGTGTTCAGTCCTAGGAACTTGACCCAATCCAGAAAAATCCTGGGAACATGATTGCCTGGTGTATCTTTCTCCCCTAAAAAGGATCCTCAGCTCCATTATAAGAATTTTAGGAAGGCCATTGAAAACCTGGATTGTTCAAGTCCAGAGGAGGGTTGTGGGAATAGTGAAGGGATTAGTAGCTTTGTCACATAAGAATCAGCTGAAGAAACTGAGGATGTTGAGCCAGGAGAAGAAAAAACTTAGGAAAGACAGATTTTCAAGTATTTGAAAAATTACCCTGGAGAACAGGGTTTAGAGTTTTTTTAAGTCTAGATAGAAATTGCAGGCAAGCAGATTTAGGCTCCAATGCAAGCTAATCCAAGAAGCATTTATTAATTGCCGACCATGTGCAAGATATTCTGCTAGGCTCTAGGAATCTAAAGACAAAAAGGAAAAAAAAGTACCTGCCCACAAGGAGCTTACATTCTAACCAGTGGGAATACAACACATAAGCAGAGAAGTGTATAGATGATCATTTGAGGTGAAAGAGAGCATTAATAATAAGGATCAGAAAAGGGTTTTCCCAGGAGGTCGCATAGAAACACCAAAGGGTGAGGAGGGGGGAGATGGGACATGTATTCCTGATAAAGGAGAAACCTTGTTCAAGGGTATAGAGACAAGTAGACTAACTGGACCAAACCATAGATGGTGTGAATAGGAATGATTTACAGTGATGCTGGATATGCAGCCTGAACGTACATTACAAAAGGCTCTAAATGACTTAGGAGGCATTTGTATTTTACAATAGGGAGCCACTGATATTTCTTAATCAGCGAACAACCAAGGCTAGTCTGTTTAGCTAGGGGGACCTCTGTGGTCTTCTCCAATAAATCAACATTGCCATTAAAGGATGGCAGGGGAGTGGTAGTGATGGTGATATAATCTGACCACTAGGCTAAATTGCATGAACTGAAAGATGCCTGAAGCATCCTGGAATCAGGATCCCAGAACGGAAGTGGAACCTATTGGCCAGCTCTTCATCAGATACTGGAAGGGGGAAGGACAGATTCAAAATTCAGATGGGATTTAATTAGTTTAGGATTAAGTAATGCCGCAGTTTATCTAACTTGGACACCATGAGAATTCTTAGATGGATATATAGGGTGTCCCAAAAGTCTCAGTGCCATCTTAAGCTTTAGTAAACCCTGGAAGTTTTTCATCATGATGATAGTGACAGTGGGCTACATGTGTGCTTTGTAGATTAAAAAGTGCTCCAGATATCTTATCTCCACCTTCAGTTGGACCATACTGTTCATATAGTTCACATAGCCTGGCCAGTCTTAAACAAAGGCTGCCCTAAGACTTTTGGGACACCCCAAATTGGAACGTGTTTCTCCTGTGTAAAATAAAGTCTCTAGTGAAACCATTGGTGTTTTGGAATAGGAATCAAGAGTAATTGTCCAGCATTTGGGGGTAGTGTCTTGGTGGTGGCAGGTTGGGAGTGTGGGCTGGATGCAGTAGATCTTCAAAATAAATACTGGTCAGAAGGACTTACTGCCGATGGCGATAAGATATCTGTGGCACTTTTTAATCTATAACGCACACATATAAATGTAAGCCTTCATCACTGTCACTATCGTTGTCACTAAAACTTCCCAGATCAAGGCCCCAAGAGAGCCTGAGGTTCCCTCAGGGAACATACCATCTGTGATTTTGCCCCTAGACCACATTGCCCCTTGGCCCCTGGATTCCTCTAGAACTGTGCTAAGCGCCTTACAAATATTATCATAATTGATCCTCAAAATAACCCTGAGAGGTAGATGTTTATTATTATCCCCATTTTGCAAGTAAGGAAACTGAGGCAAACAGAGGTTAAGTCACTTGCCCAATGTTACACAGCTGGTAAGTATATGAGGTGGGATTTGAACTCAGGTCTTCATGACTCCAGACCCAGCACTCTAACTACTGTGCAGACTAGTAGCTAGATTCCTAATGGCAAAAGCTTGCTTTAGGCAGGCAGACCCTGGTGCTTTTCTGGCCTTCATCCAGGTCTTTGGAGGTGGGTACTCTCCTTTGCTTCTCCAGTCAGACCCTACAGGACCACTAAGCCCTGGCAAGTGGAAGCTAGGGTGGCAGTGGGTCCATTCTCACTGCCAGCTCAGTGGGGTTCCAGTCACAGGTGCTGCTTCAATTGCTTCTCCTCCCTTTTGATGCCTGTGGGATAATCAGAATCCAATTCAGCATAGTTTCAGAGGCAGTCAGCCCATCCCTGCACCATAGCACATTCAATGCACTCGATTGCCCATTGAGGGGCCGTGCTTTATCCCATGAAAGCCCCCTGATGAGGCCACCTGTATGGAAACTTCCCTCTGTGTGGCAGCTATATGCACACACAGCCCAGTGGGCTTCCTGGCTTTCCCTTCCCTCCCCCGCCTCCCTGGACAGAACCTGCCACTTACTGCTGATGGGATTTCACCCAAGTCTTCCTTGGGGGTGTGAGGAGCGAAGAGGTGCACTTCACCCAGGACACAGTTGTCTCTTCAAGCATTCAGTCCATCTCTCCCTGGGGCTTCCTACCTCATGAATTGCTATGACTGTGGTGATCCTCCTCCTCATTTCCAGACCAGCCCTCCTTCTGGCTAATAATAACTGCCTGATGAATCATGGAATGGCAGAACAGAACGGGCTTGGAGATCCCAGAACAGGTCCTGTAGGAACAGGTCCTTAGCTTGTGGGATGGGGCCATGGACTGTACTCTAAGAGCATCTGGTATAATCTTATTTTACAAGGAAGGAAACTTGACACCAGTGGAGAGGGCCAGAGACTTAACTAACTGGGATTATATAGTGAGGGCAGAACTGAGATTACAATCCAGCACCGTTAAATCCCAGGTCAGATGTCTTTTTGATAACGCCACACTACTTCCTTTCCATCTCTTCCCCGAATGAGTCTGTCAATCAACAAGCATTTATTAGCTGCCTACTGTATGCCAGGTACTGTGCTCAGCATTGGGGCTATAAAAGTGTAATAGTCTGTGCTTTCAAGGAACTCCTGTTCTCTGGAGGGTGAAATATAACAGATAAGCAAATCCAGAATATATAAACAATAAATATACTGTGACTTGGAAACCCTATACCCATTATTAAGTGGTAATTATAAATTATATATTGAATATGATGCATATTAACATAACACAGTAATATATCTCATATATTATAATTAGTATACAATAAAATTAATAAATACCCATTAAGCATCCAGCCCCTCTATGGTGAGACCATTTTTGTGAAGAAAGGCAAAACTGGAGCATGAGACTAAGGGTTGAAAGCTATAGGTCAGTCATAGCAGATTCTAATAGAAATAGAGGCCACTCAACAAACAGTACATAAGAATCCCTGTGGGATGCATAGTGACTTAGCTTTTAAGTGTAATATTATCTGTTTTACTGTATTTTTATTTATTTTGTTAGATATTTCCCAATTACGTTTTAATCTGGATGGGTCAAGCTCAGGAGTATGGGGTGGGGGAGGCGTATGTGCCATACCTTGTGAGTTTGACACCTCTGCAGTAGGCCATTGAAACAGACCTCAGGTGAGCTAGTATTTCTGAAATGAAAGCTCTGGGAACATAAGAGATCCTGGGGAAATGAACAAATCATGATCCAATTAGCAGAGTGATATTCAAGGCTATCTGCGTGATTACATGTGAGGCTGTTCTCACCCGAGATAGCAGAACTGCCAGGCTGCCGAGGAGAGTTAGGGAAAACACAATTGGGAGAGACAGCCAATGTTGGAGCGATTGGATTAAAAATGGATCCAATCCTTCCCAGTCTTTCCATTACACATATTTCCTTACACTCTTGAGAGGAATGAATGAAGGGGATCCTTGGTTATAGGCAAAAGAGATTATGTCTCTGAGACAACAATCAGTGCCTTTGGGCCCCAGGGCTTCCTGACCAGGATTCCTGGGGCTTCCTCACAGGATTTGTAGAGGTGGAGCACCATGGGAAGCCCCATCCCACAGGTGCCCCCACTAGGGCCTCTCTCAGACCGCATGGGAGCCAAGAGCCTTGGATACCACCCCCGCTTCAGCTCTGCAGCTAATTCCTACATGACTTTGGGCCAATCACGTCATCTCTCTATCTCTTAAGCATTTTTTGTCCTTCCTCTATATAATAGAAATCTCTGCCCAGCTTCTCTCTTGAGACTATTGTGGATCAAATGAGATAATGAATGAGATTGTGGATATGAAAGTGGGATAAAGTTAAGAGCTAAATAAAATACAAGCTATTATCATGTTAACCTTCCCCCCCCCCACCCCTTATTATATAACAGGACATATGCCTCTTGTCCAGTTGATGAGATGCATTCAGATGGGCAGGCCATTGAGTTAATCTGTCAGTACATATGTCTTGGACAGGCTCAGGATAAGGAGCTAATCCCAGAACTGACTAAGAGAAGGAAAACAGGTCGAATGGTATGTAGAAAAATTGTACAACATTTTCAGTGATCCCAAACTGTGCCCTCTCTCAGAAGCCTGTCATTTTCACACTCACATTCTCCCAGGGATGCTAAATGACTGCAAATGACAGAGAACCACGGTCTCTAAAGAATCAAAATTTGGGATGACCCCAAGGCCATTGGAGAGCTACCTGGTAGATTTAGGCAAGACACCCCCATCACCAGTGATGATTTGCAGTGGTAGAAAAAAAATATAGCTAGGACATTTATGACCAGAAAATTAGAAAAATGGTTCAGCGATGTAGAGAATGTGAGAAATAATGGATTCTCAGTCCAGGGCTACACTGGTACTCAGGAAATACTTAAAACACATACATACACACACACACATACATGCATGCACACACATACATACATACACGTATACACACAGCTCCTAGTTTATTGGACAGATCCTCTCTGAAGGAGTTACAGAAAGACAAGGCCACAGAATAAAAAAGTAAGCCTATATATAGTCACAGAGGGACTCACCTCCCCAGTGACACCTTCCTTGATCTCTCGTTACAGAAATGATCCTTGCCTAATATGCACATCCCCTCATTCTCCCCATGGATCTGCATGCCCCAAGATACTCCTCGTGTTTTATTTTGGTCTAGATCTTGTGTGTGTGTGTGTGTGTGTGTGTGTGTGTGTGTGTGTGTGTGTGTGTGTGTGGGCTTACTTAGGGTTGTTGTTCAGTCACGTCTGACTCTTCATGACCCCATTTGGGGTTTTCTTGGCAAAGATACTGGAGCCATTTGCCATTTCCTTCTCCAGCTCATTTTACAAATGAGGAAGCAGGTAAATAGGGTTAAGTGACTTGCCCAGGGTCATATAGGTAGGAAATGTCTGAGGCTAGATTTGAACCTGCTAAGATGAGTCTTTCTGACTCCGAGCCCAGCACTCTTATCCACTGTGCCACCTGATTGGTGTACTCACTTGTCTTGAAGTTTCTTGAATAGAAACTTTATCATAATATGTTAAGGACCATGTTAAGAATGGTGAGTAACCTAGTACCATGTTCTATAAAAATCAGTTGAAGGAGTAAAGATGTTTAGCCTAAAGAAATAATTTAAAAGGGTATTTCACAGGATTTAGAGCTGGAAGAGACCCTAAAAATTACATACTCCAACCCTTAACTTTACAGATGGAGAAACTGAGGCCCAGAAATGCAAAATATCTTCTCCAAGCACTTGCTAAAGGTACCAAGTATTTGAGTCAAGATTTAAATGTAAATCCTCTACTTTCAAATACAGTGCTATTGTTATGTGGAAATGGGCTTGTCTGTTTTGTTGGGAGGGGGAGCAATCAGTAAGCTTGGCTCCTGGTCTTATACAAAAAAGTCCAGAAGAAATTTTCCACAACAATTAGGCTTCCTGAATCTGTGACACTGAGCTGAGTCCTCATATTTTTTTTTCCTCCAAACAGTTTTACAGTTCAGCACAGAGGCCAAGCATGGAAACTTTCAGTTCAAAGGAAGACTTGCTGTGGGTGTGTTGTGTTTTAGTTGAGAAATAACACAAACAGAATGTTGCCGTGAACCCTGTTTGATTTGTGCTTAGAATACGTCTGGCCACTGTGATCTTAGGCCTGAATTTCCCCTCTGTAAAATGAGGAAATTGGATCAGATGACCTCTAGAAACCCTGCTAGTGCTCAAAAATTCTAAAATCCAATGTTCACTTGTCATTTCTCCAATTAAACTGATCTTTGTCAGTCAAGACTGCGTCTGTCAATGACTTGTCTCCTGTGTCAGAGTCGTCCATGATCTCTGACTGTAAGAGTCCCATGACTTCTGACACAAATTCCCCAAGAGAATAGGGAGGGACTCAAAAAGTCTTCTCAATAATATAGTCATTGCTAACATTTTGGCATGAAGTCATCCCCTAGTCCTTTGGTGCACTCTAAGACTTCAGGCAGCTAATTGACCCAATGCATAAAACTTTTTGAGGACACCCACAATGGGAATACAAACACAAAGTGAAAGTGACTTAGGTAATCAGATTGTCCCCAACTATACTACTTAACCCCATTTCTCTTCTTCTTTTTCTAGTTTGACACCTACAAGTATATTATGACTCTCCTTGCTTTATTTGTTGTCTGTAGACAATACTAGAATGGCAAAAAGACTGTTGCTTTCACTGGGCCTATTTGCAACAGATACTACCTTCCTGCTCCCACGGCTAAATTGTCCTGACTTCAAAACTGCATGATACCGTTTGGTTGGGAGTTTTTGTTTGTTTGTTTTGTTATAACTATGTGTGAGGAGACAAGATAATAAGGACAAAATAAGTACAGAATTTATAGCCAATGTTGCTTATACTGAGACTGACAGTAGGGTCTTATCAATGATGTAACATCCAATAAACATCCATTAAGTATGTATGAGTGGCATCTTGCCTTTGAGCATTTTTATCACTGGTTTCAGTAGGTGCTGGGCTAGGATTCACCATGAATCTTTCCTTCGCTTCCAAAGCACGTGGAAGAGATTTCCTGACCAGAGGACTCAATGCCCTCCCCAGAGGTTTCATGTGGTCTTGGGACTTATTCCTTGCCTTTAGGCCTCTGGTATTTGTTCTTAAGGGTAGCTAGATAGCACAGTGAATGGAGCACTGGGCTTAGAATCAGGAAGACCCATCTTTATGAGTTCAAATCTAGCTTCAGATAGTAGTTGTGTGACCCTGGGCAAGTCACTTAACCCTGTTTGCCTCAGTTCCTCATCTGTAAAATGAGCTAGAGAAGGAAATGGCAAAGCACTCTAGTATCTTTGCCAAGAAAACTCCAAAATAAGGTCACAAAAGAGCTGGACACAATTGAAATGACCCAACAACAACAAAGTGGGTCTTACAGGGATAAGATATATTCTGCCTCTTTTTTCTGTTGTCTCTTGGTTAGGATTTGAAGTAACTTGGTGTCTAGAAGAGAACTTGATTTTTAATTTAGGACTAGGGAAAGTAGTTATAATTGGGCTTGTAGTTGGAGTTGGTAAGTGGGCAGTGCCAATTAAGTTTTGAAAGCTAGTGACAATTCGATGGAAAGTTGAGAAGATGCAGTATAGTATAGCATAGTATACATATATATATATATATATATATGTATTTGACTTAGTTTTTGCATACCTAGTATACCCTATCTTACACATAGCAGATGCTTAATAAATTCTTGTTGAATTGAATCGTGGGATTGACACACAAGTCATACAAAGATGGTTAGAGAACAGGGAGGTCATCATGGCTGAACCAGATGTAGAAAGCTTCATGGACATGGTAGTGGACCTTGCAAGATGAGCCATTTGGGTTGACAGAGAGGAAAAGACATGAATAGGTAATACTTAGTTGAAGAATGAATTGAAAAGTATTTACTAAGCATTTTCAATGTGCTAAGCTTTGAGGAAACAATCCATGCTATCACATGCTTATACTTTAATTGAAGGAGAAAATACATGTAAAAGAGTTCAGCTAAAGGGCAGATGGAAAGCCCAGATATCCTAAGGGTTTAAGTGGCAAGACCCAAGGGTCTTTGAGTTGCACCAGTAGGTCATAGCTGCTCAGGGATCTAGAGGCCATAGCATCAGAGTAGGTAGAAAGGCTCAGAAGACTTTGGGATGTACTTGCAAGACAGATAGTAAAGCCTAGTGGTCCTCCATTTCCTTCGAATGCTTGTAGCTGGTGATAAGGGCAGCTAGGTAGCACAGTAGATAGAGCCCTGAGCTCTATCTGGGCTCAACTCATCCAGATGATACACACGGCCATGTTGCCCTGCCCTCCTAGCTAGCTTAGATGGAATCTAACAGTTCAGAGGGTTCTGGGGAAGGGAAGGTATCAAGATAAGAATGACATAATACCTTGGTTGGTGGGTTGTCCATTCTCAAGGAAAACCAAAATGACATCACTAGGTTAAGGTCAAGTTATAGTGTGTCTAATTGGGGCTGATCAGACCAATAAGGCTCAGAATGCTCTAACACAGGTCAGGCACAAATAATTCAGGTCAACATTTGGATTGGATTCTCTAAATTGGTACATCTTGCATTTCTTTTGAGCTACTTCAGTTCTGCTTTGCGCAGCACCTTCTTTGATGAGGGCACGCCATGTTGGGTGGTCCTTCATCAGTATCTTCTGTGTCATGCAATCAATTCCAAAAAAGAATATCTTAGAGTTGGGTGAGATACAATAGGACCCTGAAGAAAAAGCAGGGTAAAGGGAGTATGTCTTCTGTCACATTGACTGATGTTCAAACTCCCACCTCTTCCATTAGAGTCCTTCACCTCAGCCTTTGATAGAACGTGCTTGGTTACAACAGGGCTCTGTGATTAAAACGTGGTCTCAAAGTCTCATCAGTCTATCTTGCTTCTTACGCTGGTGACCAACATTGACTTGGGACTGTATATAGACTCTGTGGCCTCCTTATCCCTGGATCTTAGAGATCTGGGCAGAAGTCCTATGCTTATCACCGAGAGTGGCATAAAGATAAAGGAGACTGCCTCCGTCCTTAAGATACTCATTGTCCGATGATAGTAGCTAGTGTTTCTGTAGTGCTTTAGAGTTTATGACCCTTTCCTATGTTGCCTAATTTGATCTTTGCTACAACCCCTGCAGTAGATACTAATGATCCCCATTTTACAGATGATAAAATTGAGCCTGAGGTTCAGTGACTTGATTAAGGTTATGCAGCTAGTGAATGTCTGAAATAGAAACCCTGCCCTCTTGACTCCAGGTCCAACATGCAATGAGCAGTGCACCATGTCTCATAAATGCTTAGGAGAAAGTACTAAAATACTCCAGAAGGGAGAGAGATCACTTACAGCTTCGGAGAAAGGGAATGGGAAGGATTCAGGTGGCACCTGGAGCAAGCCTTAAAGGTTGGGAGGAAGTAAACAGGTGGCTCCAGAGCAGGGACTGCATGAAATGTTGGGAGCAAAGGCTAGAAGGTAGAGATGTAGCAAGACGGCAAGCAGTAAAATTTGGCCAGAGTATAAGGTACCCCGAATGGGAGAGTGGGGAGGGAAGCCTGGAAAGTTTACTAAAACCAGCTCTTGAAGGACCTTTATTGAAGCATTTTGAGGAGTTTAGACTTTGTTCCGTAGTAATGGGGAATAATAGAAGGTGGGGGTGGGGTGGTGTAATGTGATCATGGTAACACACTGGTGGAAAAATCTAGAAATGTGTGATATCCATAGTCGACAATCAGAGGGACCAGAATTCCAGCAGACTTGAAGTAACGGAGACCCAAGTTCAAAGTCATCCTCAGATACTACTGGCTATGTGACCTTGGAAAAGTCATTTAGCTTCTGTCTGCCTCCACCTCCTCACCTGTAAAATAGGAATATACCTCCCAGGATGGTTGTGAGTATAAGATGAGATTTCATTTGTAAAGCACTTTGCAAATCTTGAAGTGCTATATAAATATCATGATAATTATTAGTTAGGTGGTGTAGTGAATAGAGTGCCAGGTCTAGAGTCAAAAAGTTTCATCTTCTTGAGTTCAAATCTAGCTTCAGACACTCACTAGCTCTGTGACCCTGGGCAAGTCACTTAACCCTGTTTGCCTCAATTTCCTCATCTGTAAAATGAGCTGGAGATTGAAATGGCAAACCATTCCAGTATCTTTGCCAAATGGGGTTAGAAATGGGGGACATGACTGAAACAACAGAACAACAACAAAAATTATCATTAGTTATTTTTCTGGGCAGGGAAAGAAAAAGAAACGGAGAGAGGGAGACAGACACAAACAGAGAATGAATGAATGAATGAATGGAACGAATGAGGGGGCAGGGGAGAGAGCCCCTGATGTTGGGCTCTTAGCTATACCCACTTACTCTGTCCTTGTTCCTCTTCGTGGCTCAGCCAGAACCACTGTTGCCAGGCAACTGTTCCCCACTTTGGGTCCCTAGAGGAAAGGAAGAATCTATTTCGAGGGGTTGAAGGCTATGTCTTTGGGTGTTAGCGTTTTCCTAATTGGGCAGCTTATCAACAAACCCAGGAGACTATCTTCCCCACTCTTCTCTACCCTTTTATGGCCAGGGCCCAGCAAGGAAATTACTTCTGTAGAGAATGAAGCATTTTCTCTGACTTAGCAGAAAGAAAAGTCAATGTTCTTCCCTTTTATCCCGCTTGCCCAGAGAGCAATGTCTAGAAGAGCAACTCTGTGACCTCAGGCCAACCCCTTTCCCTCTCTGAACTTTGGCTTCCATGTCTACCAAATAAGGGGGTTGTGTTCTTTAATGAGCCTTCAAACTCTAACGTCTTTTCATACTGGGAGTCAGAATCACCTTTCACGAGACAAGAGAATAATTTTTAAAAGCTCACATTTCTGAGGCATTTCATGGTTAACAAATTGCTTTCCTCACAGCATCATTACTCTTTTTTTTGAGGCAACCATGGTTAAGTGACTTGCCCAAAGTCACACAGTTAGTAAATGTCTGAGGCTAGATTTGAACTCAGGTCCTCCTGACTCCAGGGCCAATGCTTCATCTACTGCACCATCTACCTGCTCCTAGAATTGTTGCATTCTAACTCCAAGATTATTGCTACAGAAGCTCAGGCTCACAAAGGGAAAGGGACTTGTCCAAGGTCACCCAACTGGTAAGTGTTAGGATTAGGGCTTGTGTCTCATAGCCCATCTGATTCCAGAAGTGGAAAGTCGAACTCTAAAACATGCTTTATTGCTAAAATAAGGAAAGTTTATTATAGAAAGGCCCAAAAAAGGAAGCTATCATAGTGGAGGGGAAGCTAGGTGGTGCAGCAGATAGAGTGCCAGGCCTGGAATCAGGAAGACTCATCTTCCTGAGTTCAAATCCAGCCTCAGATACTTGATCCTTATACTAGATTTTCAGGGTAGTTAAGAATAAACATTTGTGTAGTGGATAGAGTGTTCAGTGGTTTCAATGAGGACATCTTTCCCAGAGAGGAATGGGGTCTCTTGGGTGGGGGAGGGAGAATGGGGGGCTTCTCATTGGAGTTCTTCAGGCAAAGGCTGAGTGTGTAGGCCATAAAGGGGATACTTGGGCAGATACAGGTTGGTTTGGAGGTCTCCTGAGGTCCCTTCCAAAATGTTTAGCAACTGGCTTTCTCAGGGAAAAAGGCACTCATGACACACTTTCCAATTTAATTTCCATTATTAACTTTTTTTTTTCTATCACTTTCCTAAGTCTAACCAAAGGTGTCAAATATGCTGCCAGCTGCCTATGCTGGACCCAATAACACTCCCCAGTGTGACCAGAACCAGGTTCAAATGTCATTGGGAAATATTTAAGGAGATAAATAAAAATATAATAGATGGTGTTAATATTCTTTTAATGGTTTTCTAAGGCAATATGCATGTGTAAACTTAAAAGTATGTCATGAGTACCATTTCCCTTGGGAGAGCCAGCCGTCATCTCATCTCCAAAAGTCAAAATTCTACCCTTTTTCAAGGCCCAGTTCAAAATGCTGCCTCCTCTATGGAGCTTCATTGATCTGCCCCACCTGGAAGAGATCTCTGCCTCAGAAGTGTCGAACTAGCAAGCAGCCCTTCTCCCACACCCATCCCACCCAAAAAATACCTTCTGAGTGCCCCTGAACCAGATTAAAATGTCATTGGGAAGTGTTGAACAAAGTCAATAGAAATGTAATGCGACATAGATAATGCTAATTTCTGGTTTTCTAAGTCGATATACAGCCTGCAGAGACCCAATTCTATTTTCTGACCTCACTGTTACTTCATCTGTTCCCATCCCACCATGGGCTCTTCACATATGCTTTTTATCATCTTCTAACCCACATTATGTTTGTCTGAGTGGGCCCTATGTTTCCTACTAGATAGTAGGTTCTTTGAGAGGATATACTTGGTGTTATTTATCTTTTTGGTTCCCTCAGGTCCAAGCACAGTGCTTGGCAAATGGTAGGCATGTTAAAAATATGTGATAAGTGAATGAATATCTTATTGTCATAGTAGAAAAATAACACAGTGACTTAGACTTTAAAAAAAAAGCTTGTGGGCAAATCTCAACTTTGTTATTCACAACATATACTAATTTTCTGTAAACTTTGGTAGCTTTATTTGGGAAATGAGGTTGGACCAGTTGATCGCTAAGATTCTTTCTGTCCCTAAATCCTCTGATTCTTTACATGGATAAGCCAATAATCTGTTGTTCTATCAGTACCAGGGAGCCCACAGCATGAGAATTCCTTCCATCAATAGAGACCTCATCTTTACTGTGACTGAGTAGATATATCATTGGGAATTATTTTTTATTTTTTTTATTTTAAATTTATTTATTTAACATATTTAGTTTTCAGCATTGATTTTCACAAGAGTTTGAATTACAAATTTTCTCCCCATTTCTACCCTCCCCCCCCCCACTCCACGATGGCATATATTCTGGTTGCCCTGTTCCCCAGTCAGCCCTCCCTTCTGTCATCCCACTCCCCTCCCATCCCCTTTTCCCTTCCTTTCTTGTAGGGCAAGATAAATTTCTACGCCCCATTGCCTGTGTACCTTATTTTCTAGTTGCATGCAAAAACTTTTTTTTTGTTTTTGAACACCTGTTTTTAAAACTTTGAGTTCCAAATTCTCTCCCCTCTTCCCTTCCCACCCACCCTCCCTAAGAAGTCAAGCAATTCAACATAGGCCACATGTGTATCATTATATATAACCCTTCCACAATACTCATGTTGTGTAAGACTAACTATATTTTGCTCCTTCCCAATCCATCCCCCTTTATTGAATTTTCTCCCTTGACCCTGTCCCCTTTCCAAAGTGTTTGTTTTGATTACCTCCACCCCCATCTGCCCTCCCCTCCATCATTCCCCCCCCTTTTATTTTTTTTTATCTTCCTCCCTCTTCTTTCCTGTGGGGTAAGATACCCAACTGAGTATGTATGGTATTCCCCCTCAGGCCAAATCTGATGAGAGCAAGGTTCACTCATTCCCCCCTCACCTGCCCTCTCCCCTCCTCCCACAGAACTGCTTCCTCTTGCCACCTTTATGGGAGATAATCCACCCCATTCTATCTCTCCCTATCTCCCTCTCTCAGTATGTTGCTCTCTCATCCCTTAATTTGATTTTATTTCTTTTAGATGTCCTCCCTTCATCTTCAACTCACCTTGTGTCCTCTCTCTCTCTCTTTATATGTATATATATATATATACACACATACATATATACATACAGACACATTCACTTATATATATATAAACATACATATATATGTGTGTGTGTGTGTGTGTGTACATATATATATATATATATATACACATATATATATATATATATACACATATATATATATATATATATATATATATATATATATATATTCCCTTCAGCTACCCTAATAGTTAGGTCTCATGAATCATACACGTCATCCTTCCATGTAGGAATGTAAACAAAACAGTTCAACTTTAGGAAGTCCCTTGCAATTTCTTTTTCTTGTTCTTTTTCTTGATTACCTTTTCTTGCTTCTCTTGATTCTTGTGTCTGAAAGTCAAATTTTCTATTCAGCTCTGGTTTTTTCACTGAGAAAGCTTGAAAGTCCTCTATTTTATTGAAAATCCATATTTTGCCTTGGAGCATGATACTCAATTTTGCTGGGTAGGTGATTTTAGGTTTTAATCCTAGCTCCGTTGACCTCCGGAATATCGTATTCCAAGCCCTTCGTTCTCTTAATGTAGAAGCTGCCAGATCTTGGGTTATTCTGATTGTGTTTCCACAATACTCAAATTGTTTCTTTCTGTCTGCTTGCAGTATTTTTTCCTTAATCTGGGAGCTCTGGAATTTGGCAACAATATTCCTAGGAGATTTCTTTTTGGGATCTATTTGAGGAGGCGATCGATGGATTCTTTCAATTTCTATTTTGCCCTGTGGCTCTAGAATATCAGGGCAGTTCTCCTTGATAATTTCTTGAAAGATGATATCTAGGCTCTTTTTTTGATCATGGCTTTCAGGTAGTCCAATAATTTTTAAATTATCTCTCCTGGATCTATTTTCCAGGTCAGTGGTTTTTCCAATGAGATATTTCACATTGTCTTCCATTTTTTCATTCCTTTGGTTCTGTTTTATAATATCTTGATTTCTCATAAAGTCACTAGCTTCCACTTGCTCCAATCTAATTTTTAAGGTAGTATTTTCTTCAGTGGTCCGTTGGACCTCCTTTTCCATTTGGCCAATTCTGCCTTTCAAGGCATTCTTCTCCTCATTGGCTTTTTGGAGCTCTTTTGCCATTTGAGTTAGTCTATTTTTTAAGGTGTTGTTTTCTTCAGTGTATTTTTCAGTATGTTTTTGGGTCTCCTTTAGCAAGTCATTGACTTGTTTTTCATGGTTTTCTCACATCCTTCTCATTTGTCTTCCAATTTTTCCTCTACTTCTCTAACTTGCTTTTCCAAATCCTTTTTGAGCTCTTCCATGGCATGGGACCAGTTCATGTTTTTCTTGGAGGCTTTTGGTGTAGGCTTTTGCACTTTGTTAACTTCTTTAGGCTGTATGTTTTGGTCTTCTTTGTCAGCAAAGAAAGAATGCAAAGTCTGAGACTGAATCTGGGTGCGTTTTTGCTGCCTGGCCATATTCCTAACCAACTAACTTGACCCTTGAGTTTTTCAGCGGGGTATGACTGCTTGTAGACTAAAGAGTTCTATGTTCCATGTTTGGGGGGGATGCACCAGCTCTGACACACCAGCACTCCTCCTTCCCCAAGAACCCCCAACCCGGACTGGGCTTAGATCTTCAGCAGGCTGTGTGCACTCCTGCTCTGATCCGCCACTTAATTCCTCCCACCAGGTGGACCTGGGAACCGGAAGCAACTGCAGCTGTAGCTTCCCCACCTCCGCTGTCCCGGGGGCAGGTGGCCTAACTGTGAACTCTCTCCCTCAGCTTTTCCCACTAATCTTCTCCCACTAACCTTCTCCACTGTCTTTGGTGTTTGTGGGTTGAGAAGTCTGATAACTGCCGCAGCTCACTGATTCAGGGCGCTAGGGCCCGCTCTGCCCAGCTCCTGGTTGGTCCTCGCCACTCACGCTGGGCTCTGCTCCACTCCACTCCCAGCTCCCAGCTCCCAGCTCTGCGTGGGATACGCCTCACCCAGAGAGTATCCAGGCTGTTCTGAGCTGGAGCCCTGCTTCCCTCTGCCGTTTTGTGGGTTCTGCAGTTCTAGAATTGGTTCAGAGCCATTTTTTATAGGTTTTTAGAGGAACTGGCAGGGGCGGGGGAGGGAGCTCACACTAGTCCCTGCTTTACAGCCTCCATCTTGGCTCCGCCCCCAGAAGTCCCTGTTGGGAATTATTTGAAGGACATGGAGGCACACTTACCCAGGGCCACACAGCTAGTATCAGAAGCGATACTTGAACCCAGATCTTTCTGACCCCAAGTCTAGCAGACTATCCACTTCATCAAAATGCCTCAGTGATCTTAAAACTTAACTTCTCTGAGCCCATTCCCTCATTGAGAATCAATCCAGTAGGCATTTGGTAAACTCTTATTATCAGACAAGTAGCATGCTAAGCACTCTAAGCACTGGAGAGATAAAGAAAGGCAAAAAAAAAATGCAATCCCTGTCCTCAGGGAGCTTATGATCTAATGGGGAAGACAACATACAAACAATTATGCACATATCAAATATAAACAAAGTAAATGGGTGGTAATCTCGGAGGAAAAATGAGGATAATACTTACCTCAAGAGGCATTGGGAGGATCATCTGAAATAATGCATGCAAAATACTTTATCAATGCGAGTGATCATTATTATAACTAGAAAGTGAACCTCTTGAGGGTAGGGAGCCTACCCCATTTAATCTCTGTCCTCCCTTCTTCCTCCCATCCCCCAGTGCATGGCATTGGACTCTCTGTGCGTAGGAGCACAAACAGTGCATGACTTGCCCTGTCTTTACTCAGAAGTCATCTCCTCAAGGCCAGAAGAATTAGGACAGGGAGCCAACTCTCAGCAGGAGCTTAGATGGGACTGAAGCATCTGGAGCTCTGACCTTGAGCTTCCTCTGAAGTCCTCTGCCCTTCTGAGGATAGACTACTGGCTGTTGACTTTTAAAACCCAGATACTTTTGTGTTTGGAGAAGAGATTGACATTTTCTTCCTTATTATTGTGGGTAAGGAAGGTGTGCGGGGGGGGGGGGCGGTTATTTCACATGTTTCCTTTCTACATTCTGCATTTTCTCTCACGACAAGCCTTTGTGTTTTGTCTCCTGCAGAAATGCTCTGCTTAACCAGGAAAAGCAATAAACAAGCCTGGAAATTATAGTCTTTGGAGAGTATTACAAAGAGGATCCCATCAGCATCTCCCTTCATCCTAATGAAAGGGGCCATTCTCAATAGCTGAGGAGACAAAGGCTCCCTCTCCCCTGGACAGAAGGAGCAGGCTGAAGGCCAACATTCCCCCAACTCTGTGGGGTTGGCACATGGTCTTAGCATAGGCAGGCTAAAGATGTGGCTTGGCCACAAGAGAAAGGGCCTGGGAGAAGATTCCTCAGAGAGGGAGGGAGGCTAGCTGGGCACTAGGCAAATACAAGAGCTGGGTGAGTAGACAGGATAAGCTCCTAGAACACATAATGGCAGGTTAGTGCCAGGCCTGGGTGCTTGATACACATCAGCCCAGGACAAGATGACTTGAATCCTATAGGTTTGGAGCTGTGAGAGGTCTTAGTCCAATCTACTGATATTTCAGAGAACAAAGGCCCTGAGAGGGGATGGGACATTCTCAAGGTCACGCAGTGAGCTTGAATTCAAACACAAATCTCCTCAGTCTCTCTTCAGGACTTTCTCCATCATACCATTCTGATATATCTTGCCTTTTCCCCTCAGAATATTCTGACCTGGACATAGGTACCAGAGGGCCGGCAAGAGAGATAGGGAGAAATATCCTGATTGACTGAGGAAAAGAAAAAGAGAGGTTTTTCCTTAATTCCCAGCCTATTTCTCATCTAGGTCAGGGCAAGCCAGTAAATCTTTAATTTAAAAAACTTTTTTATTATATTCTGATATAACTTTCATTTTCAAAAATATTCCTTGCCTCTCCCCTTCCCAGCGAGGCATCCCTTATAACCAAGAACTAAAATAAAAAAGAAGAAAAAAATCAGTTCAGTAAAACTAACAAACACAGCAACTGAGTCAGACAGTATGAGTACCTAGTACCTCACCTACAGTGCCCTGTGTTTGCAAAGAAAGGAGCATTGTCTTGTGGTTCCTCAAGGCTTGCTTAATGATATTTTTTGTTATCGTTGCTCTTTCCAGTCCTATTTATATTGTTTTCCTAGTTCTGCTTACTTCATTTTGCATCTGTTCCCATTATTCTTCCCATGGTCCTCTGAATTCATGATGTTCCTAGTTTCTTATAGTGCAGCGATATTCCATTACATTCAAGGACCACAATTACCAATCTCCAATCAGTGCTGCTGGTAGATCTTGAAGGTTTTCCTGGGTGATTCCCAGCCTGTTGGTTTGTTTTTTGTTTTTTGTTTTATTTTTTACCATTATGGTCATCTTCTCTCTGGTTGGCTGAGATTCCCAGTGGAAGGAGCCTACAAATAGTTCTTGGCTTTCTTCAATCTATGATTCAATTCAACAAATACTTATTAAGCACTTATGTATAAAATTTCATGCTGGGTACTGGAGGATGGAAACTCTGATCTCAAGAAGTATATAATCAAATATTCAAGTAATTCTGATGAAGAATGAGATACATACAGAGGGATTCTATTTTAAGAAAGAAGGGATCACTTTTGGAGGGAAGGTGAAGCTATGAGAAAAGGAAGATATTTGAAAGCTGAGTTAGACCCAGAAGGAAAGAAAGTCAGTCAGTTAGTCAATCAATGAGCATTTAATATCTTTCACATATCAATAACTCACTGTACCTAGTTCTGAAGATACAAAGAAAGGCAAAATCAGTGATGGAGTTGAAACAGAAAACTATTTCAGGCTGAGGTCTGGCAGGAGCAGAGACATGGGGCTGAGAGAGGGCAGAATGAGAATAGGGATGTGAGCAGTCTCCTTTGGTTGGAATGTAAAGGGAGCATGTATAGGGACACAAATGCTGACAGGTCTGTGCTGTTCTGTGGAAGATCCCAAATACTAGGCAAGGAAAATCACTGATTAAGCACATACCGTATGCAAGACTCTCCCTGTTGCCCCTTTACTCAAGAAAGCACCCTTAGCCCTCTCTTCTCAAAGAAAGTGACAGGGAGCCAAGTATCCCCTACGCTCAAAGAAACCATGGTCCAGGAAATAGATTGAAGCTGGAATTGGGGTGAGCTGAGTCTCAAAGCAGAGAAGTGGGGAACTGATGTACTACGGCCACACACTATGGTGCTAGCAGCAGAGGACCCATTCCCTGGGGCTGGTATGGAAACTAAGAGAGATTATATGTAAAGGAGCAGAACCGTCGGGCATGGGCAAATGTACAAAGATGATGATTTCTAGTTTTCTCACCCAAATTACAGCATCTGTACTTGTTACTACTGAACCTATTAAGGGTAATTATTAGGAAGCCTCCAGGAACATGTAATTAGCATGTGATTACATGGCATTTGTTAAGTAACTTCTGGCATTCCCATGTGTGGATGTGGCAAGGCACTCTGGGCACCAGCTAGCTCCTTGTGTCCCAGGCTGCGAAGAATGGCATGATGATGGGGAAGAAATGTTTCTGCTTGTGTTTCCCACTTTTTCCTTGACTGTGACTTGCAACCTATGGAACTCTGCTCTGACTCAGCTGGGTAAAGAGACAAGTAGTTGGTGAATTTCCCTTGTTCCAGCCCCACTGATTGGCAGTTTCAACAGACTGTCATTTCTAGGAGTAAAAATTCACGTCCAGGAATTACTATTTTCATGTTATAAGCTTGAAATTTTCCTGGTTTTCTCAGCCTGGGCTGCCAACCTTGACAAGGATCATAGGATTCAATGCTGTAAAAGATCATGAATTCCTCTGCAGAGGTGAGGTTTAAATGTTCAGAGTCACATAAGGAGTGATATTAGTGTTACAGCCAGGTTCAAACCCAAATTTTTTAACTCAGGATTTATGCTTTATCCATTATACCATACCAGAGAGGCAGAAAATAATGAATCCTCCTTGGTGAGTGGATTGCAGATGCATGTAACAGCCTGTGGCCCTCACAATGCCATGGTGCGAAGATGAGCCAAGAGAGCGAAAAGCCAGACTTGCTGACATGGGTCCTGGCACTGAACTGCTTGGCCAAGTCAATCCACCTCTAGCCCTCTTTTCTTTCTCCTAGCTTATCTAGGAAGCCTAAGATATCAAAAGCCTGGAAGGAGACAGAAAACTGAACTAAAATCTGTGGATTTCATGGTGACATCTGGAAAAAGGTTTAGAGATTTGGTTGAGCCATTCCAATTTGCTAGAAGGACTAGAATTTAAGAAAGCATGGAAAAACCCAGCTGTGTCAATTGATGTGGCACATTTGTACGTACTAGAGAGAGTAGGATGAAAATTTTCGTTCCAAAGTAAAAATGTAATATCTGCCTGTAATTATTTATATTTAAAGTGTGTTTCCACAAATAGGAGAAACTATAATAAGATGATAAAAAAAATTATAAGAAAAATTCTTGCAGTCGATTGATGCACCTGCTCCTTCTGAAAGTAACAAAGGCAGCGTGTCATGGCAGACAGAGGGTACTGGACTTGGTCAAGCGACTTGGTGTTATCTCTTACTTGTATCTGTGGACTTGGGGAAGTCACTTCACTGATCTGACCCTCAGTGTCTCTATCTATAAAACAGATAATAATTGATGCTTTGCTTTTATCTCATTGAGTAGTTGAGAAGAAAGTACTTTGTAAACTTTACTATTTTGGTAGAGAAGTGAATTATCTTTAATAGTATTGATCTCATTGACAAAAATTGGATAGAAAAGTCAGCCCCACAATCTCAAGGATAGGAGCTTTCTGCTTTCTGCTGCCTATCTGTAGAGGTGATGTGGTGTATTCGTTATTAGCTCATTGGTTGGGGGGCCAGAAGTCCTGCATTCAAAGTCTCCACTCTGCCACTTGCTAAATACCTCAAAGTCATATCATTTCTGAGTCACTGTTCTCTCTTCTATAACCCAGAGAACTCCTGTTCTGACTCCCTCAAAGGGTGTGGAAGAAAGAAGGATTTATAAACTATAACACTACATAAATGTGATATTTCATTATCACTGTGAACTATCTCTAAGGACCCTTTCAATGATCACAATGGGTTTCAGTGATAGAAACCCATGTCAAGTTAGAGATATCCAAAACAGAACTCATTATCTTCTTCCCCACCCCAATTCATTCTATTTCCTTAGGACTCTATTTCTGTTGAAGTCACTACCATTTTTCTGGGCTCCCAAATTCATCACCTCTTTGTTATCCTCACTTCCTCACTCTCTCTCATTCCAGTTATCCAGTGATATGTGAAATCTCATCATTTCTTTCTCCACACCATCTAGCACCCCTGATCCCCTCTCTCTAACTACACAGCCCCCATATTAATTCACCCCCTCATCATTTCTGGTCCAGACTATTGCAATGGCCCCCTAATTGTTCCTCATCCTGGAGTCCCGACTCACTCTAGTCCAAGCTTTACAGGTGAAAAGGCTATTTTCCTTAAGATAAATCTCACCATGTTATTCCTCTATTTAAAAAATTCCAGTGGTCCCCACTTGCCCCTACTATAACATAGAAAGGTAGAACAGAAGTAGAGAAGCTTTTATTAAGTGCTTATTATGTGCCAGGCACTCTGCTAGGTGCTGGGGATAGAGAGACAATGAATCAATCCATCCTGATCTTGAGGATCGTGCATTCTAAAGTTTGTGACCTCACCTTGGAGAGACCCACAGAGTGTTAGACCTGGATGAGACCTCAGAGATCATTCTAGTTCAAGCCCCTCATAGAAATGGGGAGCCTGAAACTCAGAGAGGGAAAGGACTTAGCAAAGGTCACATATTAAGGTAGCAGTGAAGAGGGTTGAATTGGATTTTTGCCTAAGCAAGGAGTGTGTGTGTGTATGTGTGTGTGTGTGTGTGTGTGTGTGTGTGTATGGATGTGTGGGTATGTATGTGTATATTATATGTGTATTATATATATGTGTATTATGTATATGTATATACATAATACATATAACATACACACACACACACACACACACACACACACACATATATATTCTTATGACCTATGTATGATAGGCCTTTGGAGTAAGAAGATCATGGGTTGAGGGTGTCTCAAGTTAGAGTCCTCAAGGATTTGAAGTTCCATTTTAAGGGATGGCTTCCTATATTGAGAAGAATCTTGGGTTGAGAAGGTCTTAAGTTAGAAAGAGTTCCTATACTTGAGGTGGTCCTAAATTACAGAGGTCCCAAACTAAAGGGATCTTAGTTTAGGAATATTATGATTTAAGTGGTAAGGGGAGACCAGGCATCCTTGGAGGGCTAAACTTAGAAGACACCCCTTTTATGTGGTTGTAGAGTTCCTGGGATCAAGTATTCCAGGTCTGGATAGGGGGAGGTTCCTTCATTAGAGAGGTCCTAAGTTAGGAGCTATGGATTGATAGTCATCCTGATTGAGGAGAAGGGTTCCTATGTTAAGGAGAAAATCTTGGGTTGAAGGAGAGAGATTCTGGGTTGGGTAGTCCACAGGTTTGGAGATTTCTAAGTTGAAGAGGTCCTATATTAGGAAATTCCCAGGTTAGGTGGTTGGGAGATTCTTGAGATAAGGGATTCCATGTTGGAGGAAGGTCTTGGTTTGGAGAGACCCTGACTTAGGCAAAGGGTCCTATTAAAGGGAATTTCTGTGTTAGGATAGAGGTTCTTAGGTTAGAGAGGAGGCACTGGGTTTAAGAATTTCCTGGGGGGTGGGGCAGTAGTGGTCCTAATTAGGATGGGGCCCATAGTTGGGTTGTTCCCAGGTTGGTAGCATCTTGGGTTAAGTTGGAGGAGAAGGGCATTAGGTTAAGTAGTTCATGAGCAGGGGGCTCTGGATTGGAGGAGTTCCAGATAAAGGAGTCAAGTTAGGACAGGCACTCTGGGTTAGGAACATTGCAGGTTGAGGGGGATGGGGTGTCCAGGTTGGAGGCATACAGGTTGGGAGGTTCAGTGAGAGGGACACCAGGGTCAAACTCTCACATTGAAGGCATCCCAGGTTAGGTTAAAAGAGGTCAGGGAGTGGCACAGTTCCCAGGTGGTGAGTTATCCATTCACTGAATCCCCGTCATCACCCAAATCCTCCGCTCAAAACAGCACTGTGATCCCTTGAAGGGAGGGACTCCCTGGACTCTGTGACAACTTGAGGCTGTGGGGGCCCTTCAAGCACTGAGAAGCTCATTTTCATTCCTTCTGTACCATTTTCCATACAGTCTCAGGCACTAATGGAATCCTAGTACTAATTACTGTTTGAGCAAACAGAACACTGGCTGTTCACTTAGCCCTCATTATCCACTGCTCCAGGGATCCAGCAGCCATGAGGAGGAGGGGAGCAGATTCCAGGGTGAAGTATTAGATTTACACTGAAATTTAAATATCATGATGTCTAAGAGACAGCAACACACTAAACTGGTGTAGGCTTAGTAAATCCTGGCCTCCATATCTTTGGTCAGGCTGTTAGACCCTTCCAAGAGCAGATTAGGGCCAGACAGTGTGATGGGAAGCCGTTTTAATTTAGGGGGCCCCTCTTCTATACCCTCTATTCTTTCAGTAACACACGGACCCATTCTGGCCACACACACCACCACCCCTCCTTCCCCCACCACGTATTGGAAGGAGATAAAGAAGAGGGTTCAGGGAGAAGATCAATGTTAATGGCAGGAACCATTTCTTACCTAGAAAGAGAAGGCTTTTTATTATTATTTTTATTAGATTTTAACTTCTAGGGTTAGTGTTTAGAAAGACCACCATATTGAGAGGTAAGAGTTGAGGAAACTGAGGCACAGAGAAGCCAAAAGACTTGTCCAGAATCAAACAGAGCTGTTGTTAGCATCCAAGCTTCATAATTTCTAGTCCTCTGCCCTTTTCCTTATAGCACCTGGCTTCCTTAATGAGGCTGTAATTGTTCACTTTACTAAATGACTCACCAAAGGATTAGACACATGGGTGCTCCACAGTTTAAGGAATTTTGAAACACACAAATCTAAACTTATACAACACTTACACAATAAACTTATACAACATTCATACGATGAACTCATAATGCTGTGCAGCACATAGAGTATAGAGAAAACCAAAGCCTTGAAAGTGGAAGTGACTTGCTCAAGGTAAACAAGAAGTCAAGGATTGGGACCACAACTCAAGTCCCCATGTTCTTTCTTATTGTGACTGCATTTCAAAGATGAGGTAGCTTATCAGACTTTTGTTTAAACAGTACAGTATGGTAGGTAGAACCTTGGAGTCAGTCTACACGGATTCTAGCACTATCTCTATCCCTGCTTGTAACTATGGGGAAAGCATCTAATGTTGTTTACAAGCATACTCGTGGATGGCAGTGATTTGGGTGAGGATCATTGATTAGAAATCTTCTAATCCAACCTCCTAATTTAACAAATGAAGAAATTGAGTCCCAGAGAGGAAATAAGTTGCCCATCATCTCCTTGGTGGTAAATGTCCTCTGATTCCAAATCTAGAATTTTTTCCACAGGAACACATTAGAAAATGCCTATAAAATTTAAGATGTTTTTAAAAATAAATTTATTGATATCTATTGTTTTCTATGACCTATATTTCCCACTCTACCCCTTTTCTGTACTCTCCCAGAAAATTATCCCATATAATGAAAATCAAGAGTAAAAAATCATTAACTTTCAAAGTATCAAAAAAATCTGATATCATATGCAGTGCTCTACACTCTATATTGAAATAGGGGATATATGTTCTTGTATCTCTTCTTTGGGGCCAGGTTTGGTGATCATAATTTTGCAGCATTCAGTTTTATTTGTTTTGCTGTCTTTACGTTGTTGTAGTAACTGTGTATATTGTTTTCCTGGTTCTGCTTATTCCTCTTCTGTATCAGTTTACATAAACATTTCCATGTTTTCACCATTTCTCATAGCACAGTATCATTCCATTATACTCATTTGTTTAGCCATTTCCCAGTTGATGGGCATCTACTTTGTTTCCAGTTCTTTGTTAGCTCAAAACGTTCTGTTATAAATATGTTAGTGTACCTAGAACCTGTCTTTTTATCACTTACTTCCTTGGAATGTATGCCAGGCAATGAAATCTCTAAGTCAAAGTTAGTCACTGTCTTCACATAATTCCAAATTGCTACATACATAATGTATTGGTGTACCCACCATTTCACAATGCCTACAAGGGATTTAGACTAGACATCTACTCAACATTATTTCCATCTTTTATGAACTTTGCCAAATTGCTGAACATGAGGTGACATCTAAGGGTTATTTTGATTTCGATTACTAGTTATTTGGAGAATTTTTTCACATACTTGATAATAGTTCATAATTCTTATTTTGAGAACTGTTTGTATATATAATCTGACCAATTATATTTATTGGAGAATTTCTTTTAGTCATATATTTCCACTAGTTGTCCATATATCTTGGCTATCCAATGTTTATCCAAGACATTTGATACAAAGATTTTCCCCTTTCAAGCCCTTCCTTTCTTATGTAAGTTGAATTAATTTTATCCATGTAAAATTATTTTCAGTTTCAAGTAATTGAAACCATGTGTTTTATCTTTTGTAATCACATCTATCCCTTATCTGGTTAAGAATTTATCCTCTATCCATAGTTGGGAAAAGTCTGTGGTCTGCTTCTCTTCTAATATTTTTATGACATAATCTTTCATAATCAGTTCACATGTCCATATTCAGTTTATTGTGGAATACAGTGTAAGATATTGGGTGTAAACCTAATTTCTTTCAGACTGATTTCCAGCTTTCCCAGCAATTCTTGTCAAATAGAGCATTCTTCCCTGGGTAATTTGTGTTTTCAGATTTATAAAACGCTAAGTTCACTTATCTGAGTTCAATTAGTTATGATTTTTCCTTGTCCAGTCTGTTCCATTGACCTACTTTTCTGTTTTTAACAAGTGCCAATTTTTGTTACAATCACTCTTTTATTAAATAATTTGAGGTATGAAAGTGTTATTTGCCCTTTATTCCTACATTTTGCCTTTATTTCCCTTGTTAGTCGAGATCTTTTATTCCTCTAAAAGGCATGCCTGGACTATTCAATAGCCTGCTGGTGAGTCTGCCTGCTGCCTCAAGTCTCTCTCCTCCCCTCCCCCATCCATTCTCCATTCAGCCACTAAATTGATTTTCCTGAAGTACAAGTCCAATGATGTTACGCTCTTCCTCAGGAAACTCCACTGGCTCCCTATTGCCTCCAGGATCAAATACAAAATACTCTGTTTGGCATTCAAAGCCCTTCATAACCTGGCCCCCTTCCTACCTTTTCAGTCTTCTATTTTACTCCCTGTCTTGTACTCTTTGATCTAGTAATACTGGTTTCCTGGTTGTTCCATGAACAAAACACTCATCTTTTTCCAGGTATTTTCCTCTGACTGTCCCCCATTCCTAGAAAACTCTCCCTCCTCTGGTCTGACTACTGACCTCCCTGACTTCCTTTAAATCCCAAATAAAATCCTGCCTTGTACAGAAAGCATTCCCTAACCCCTCTTAATTCCGGTGCCTTCCATCTGTTATTTCCTATTCATTCTGTATATAGCTTGCTATATATATATATATATATATATATATATATATATATATATATATATATATATATATATATATATATATATATATATATTTGTTTATATGTTGTCTCCCCCGTTGGACTATAAACTCCTTGAAGACCATTCTTTTGCCTCTTTTTGTATCATCAGCACTTGCTTAGCACAGTGGCTGGCACATAGTAGGTGCTTAATACATGTTTATCGATTGGTTGATCCAAAAGAATATTGTCTAACTGAAAAATATTCTTTTGGTAGTTTGACTAGTATAGCACTAAATCTGTAAATGAAGTTAGGCATTGTGGTCATTTTTATTGCACCGGCATGGTCCAGCCATGAACATTGAATATCCATCCAGTTATTTAAGTATTCTTTATTCCTTTAAGGGATGCTTTGTAATTTTATCTATACAAATATTAAAGGAACTTTGGTAGGTTGACCAGAAATTTTATAGTCATTATTATTGCAAATGAGACTTCCCTTTCTATTATTACCTTGTTATTCTGATACAAAAATGCTACTTATTTGGGGGTGGGGGAACTACTTTATAGCCTACAACTTTATCAGAACTTTTGTCTCAATTAGTTTCTTGGTTGATTCCCTAGAATTTTCTAAGTAAATCATTACATCATCATCAAATAGAGATAGTTTTATATCCTCTTTGCCTATCTTTATGCCTTGAATTTCTGTTTCTTGTCTTATTTCTGTTGTTACCATTTCTGGAACCATTTCAAATAACTGCCAAGAAAAAGAGTGTCTTTGCTTTACAAACCTTCTCATGTTTCCCCATTAAATATAATGCTAAGTTTTGATTTTACATGGCCTTTTTTTGTCATATAAAGAAGATCCTTCTGTGCCTATACTTTGAGGAGTTTTTAGGCTAAATGAGTAATGCACTTTGTTGAGGCTTTTCTGTATCTATTAATATAACGATATGACTTTGGATGTTTTTGTTTTTAATATGATTATATTGTTTTCCTTTTGTTGAAACATCCTTGTATTTGTGAAATAAATCTAAATTAAATGTACTGAAGGATTTTTTGATAAATCAGTTGTAATCTTTTCCCAAGATTTTTATCCATTAATGATACTGGTTTATGGTTTGCTTTATTTTAAGCTTAATAGTTTAAGTATTGAGACTATATCTCATTTAAAAAGTTTAGTAGAGTGCCCTCTTTCTCAATTTTGGTGATATTTTGTATAGTTTAAGTATTCACCTATCTTTAAAAAGTGGACAAAAATTTTCCAGTAAACCAATCTGGACCAAGGTTCCCCTTTTCTGAGATTGGCTTATTTAAAATTCCTATTTCATGTTCTGTTGTATGTGTGTGTGTATATGTGTGCATATATACACAACAAATAGAGATATAGATAGATACAAACATATATATATTATAAATAGTATATACATGTATAAAATAGATAATCCTTCATTTCTTTTAAATTCTCAGTTTTGTTGACATATAAGTGGCAGTAGGTTCTTACAACTTTTTTTTATTTCTTATGAATTTGATGTGATTTTATTTTGTTTATTTTGGCGGGGAGTGGGGAAGGCAGGGCAATTGTAGTTAAGTGACTTGGCCAAGGGCACACAGCTAGTAAGTGTGTCAAATATCTGAGGCCGATTTTGAATACAGGTCCTTCTGATTCCAGGGTCAGTGCTCTACTCACTTCACCACCTAGGGGCCCCTGTTTGTTTTTTAAATTGTTAATTTGGCTCTTTGCTCTTTTTAATCAAATTGGCTAAATGTTTATCCATTTTCTTGTCTTTAAAAACAACCAGCTTTTAGTTTCAGCAGTTTTAAAGTCATTTTAGCTTCCAATTTATTTCTCTTCTACTTTCGAAGTGTTCGTGTTTTGCTCATTTTGGGTTTATTTGTTGGCTTTCTAATTTTTAATTGCATATTCATTTCATTATTCCTGTTTTTCTATTTTTAAAATGCATGTTTTGAGAAATGTATTTTTTCCTCTAAGGACTGCATTAGCTACAAATTAGAAATTTTTATCGTTGTCATTATTATTGTCTTTTACATATTAATTCTTTCTATGACTTCTTCTTTGACACACTCATTATTTAGGATTTCATTAAGTCTCCATCTAGGTCTCTGTCTTTTCCTTCTGCTTCCTGAATAGATGACTTTTTATTTGGCCTAAATAAAGATACGCTTAGCATTTGTTTTCTTACATTTATTTATAATTTCTCAGTGCTTTAACATATAGTCTGTTTTTGTAAAAGTGATACTGAGAATAAGTATATTCTTTTGTGGTCCCGTTGAGTAAGTGCCATAAATCTTTTAGCTCTTACTCTTCCAAAAGTTTGTTCAGCCCAATATTTTCCTTTTTGTTTACTATGCTTTAACAAAAATCTGTTTATCTTTGATAAAGGAATGTTGAAGTTTCCCACTATTACTGTATTTGGACCTATGTCTTTTGCAATTCACTTAATTTTCCCGTATGAAGTTAGACACATATATTAGGTGCATTACTTGGCATGGATATGTATAAGGCTGATATTGGTTCATTGTTTATGGTTCCTTAAAACATAATTCCTTATTCATCTTGGTCGGCATTGTGAATTTTTATCTTTGCCTTATCTTTGCTTTATAGTTTGATTGCCACTCCTGCTTTTTTAGATTCACCTGCTGCAGAGTAATTTTTATGATAGATTCTCATTTCGATCCTATTTATATCTTTGCTTCTTAAGTGTATTTTTTGTAAACAGATTATGGGGTTTTGCTTTCCTATCAATTCTGTATCTCTTTCATTTTATTGGATTGTACATTAATGTTTAAGGTTATGAGTTAAGCTTGAGTTTTACTGCACTTGTGTCTCCCATATTATTTTAATCTTCTTCCTCTTTTGAATCAACACTCTCTCCCCATAATTAGTTTTACTTAAACTGTTTTGATTAACCCCAAATCCCATTTGTCAGCTTTTTATTTACTTTGAAGGTTTTACTTAAGTTATAGATTTTTCTTTTCTACATTCAGAAGTTCTGGGCAGTTTCCTTGTATTATCCCACCATTGTGGTGTTCAGGTTTTTTATTTGTCATGGTGGAGGGAAGTAGAGACCTGTGATCTTTAAGACCTGTGATCTTTAAGTCATCTTTATGAATCTTTCCTCTACGTCAATGGCTTAATCTTGTACTGAGATCATGCACACTCTTAACATTGCTGCCTTTTGTTTCTCTGCTGACAGATCTTATCTACTTGAATAATTTTGTATCCCAAATTCGTTAAATCTTTCTTTTGCTTCTTTGAAGAAGCTCTCTGCTGTGGATTCATTTTTTCCCCTAATCTTCTCATTAAAGTGTTTTATTTTCAAATTTTTGCACTGAGAACTATGACTTCTGACATATATTTGTTCTTAATTTCTCTTCTTATGGGTTTAATTTCTCTTTCAAACCATCCTGGAATGTACTGTTTCACATTTTTTTGAGATTCCACTGGGTTCTGTGTTTCATTAGGCATTGGTTCACTTTTATCTTGTAATATTTGTGAAGAGAGTTTAGCAATTTATTTGAAGTCTTAGTACCTATCTTTCCTTCTAGTTGTAGGATCTTCTCAGTTGATTTATATGTATGTGCTCTGGGTTTTTATTGAATTTTCCTCTTTTTGAGATCTTTGCTATTTCAGCTTTTTTCCTTATTTACCCCATCAATCACTTTCTGTTTCCTCTTGTGCTAGAGAGTAAACCCCCAGGGCTAGAAGGCAAAGCTTTCTTAGCTTTCTCTCAAGGTGAAGGATTATGTTTCACCTTTCTTACCTTAAATCCTTACCTTAAGTAGCCCTTCAAGAGTCAGAACTGGCCTCAATTGGGCTCCATTCCCCTTTGTATAGCTGAATTCTGGCCCCCTACTCCATTTCCTTCTTTGAAACTCCTCCTCTCTCTTTCTAACTACCACCTTTTTCAGAGTAGTGGGATAGGATGGTGTTGAGGACAGAATCTCTGAAACCTCAAGGGTCCCTTAACCTAGGGACTACCCCAGAGAGAAGTCAGTACATGTTGCCCATTCAATTAATGTTTACAGCTTGTTGCTTGGTGGAGAGCAGGCAGGGGATGAACTGTATCAGTAAAGTCTCTGCAAAAGGAAAGGAAAGAACATCATTATTGGCCCCTGGTTGGATTGTGTTTTGGCTCCAGAGCTTAAAGCCTGGTGGAGGAGGGGTTCTAAGTGAATGCTAATTTGGTGTTTTGTTTTGTTTTGTTTTCATAATATTTCATTTTCCCCTAATTATATGTTAAAACAATTTTTAACATTTGGTTTTTTGAAAGGAAGGAAGAAATAAAGAAAGAACATGCTTCCGTCTGTATTCAGTCAATATCAGCTCTTTCTCTGGAGGCAGGTAGCATGCTTCATTGTAAGTCTTCTGAGATGGTCTTAGGTCATTGTATTGCTGAGGATAGCTGTTATTCACAGTTCTTCATCATACAACATTGTCGTTACTATGTACAATGTTCTCCTGGTTCTGCTTACTTCATTTTGCATCAGTTCATGTAAGCCTTTCCAGGATTTTTTCTGGAATTATCCTGTTCATCATTTCTTATAGCACAGTAATAGTCTATCACAATCATATGTCATGATTCTCCAATTGATTGATTTGGTGTTAATTAATAAGTATTTAAACTTACTAGGTTTCTCTTTTTTTGTTTTGTGGATTCAGCTACTACTGTTCTACATCTGGTGAATAATTCTCCTTTAGGGTGGAGGGAGTTGAAAGTTAGTAGCAACTGGGAAAAGTGTCTAGTTAGCCATTTTTTGGTCCCACAACCCAAGAGTCTACAAGGCATTATTAATAACTTTAAAGTGAAAATTTGTGAAATAGGTTATTCCTGGGCTAACACAACCCACAGAACAATCATTTTGATTCATGCATAGGCATAATGCAGGCCTCTCTTTGTGCCTACCACTTACTGCTGTGCCAAGACCAGATGGATTCTTCAGTTAAAAAAGCACAATTTCCCCTTCTTCAGATCAGGCCCTTCAGTCTAAAAGTACAAGTTTTCTTTCCAGCCTGGTTTATGTCACTCCCTTTCAGTCTTGGAGGATTAAAAGATTCACAGAATATTAGTGCCTGAAAGGGTTTCAGCGACCAGTTTTACTAGAGAGATGTTTGTGGTGTAGTAGGTTGCACACTAGATTTAAAATCAGGAAACCTTTATGAAGCACCTACTGTGTGCCAGACTCTATGCTAAACTCTGGGCGTACAAAGAAAGGCAAATGACGGTCCCCGCTTTCAAAGAGCTCTCTGATTATGTGGGAGACATGGTTACCAGAGTGATCGCGATCGAATCACTTAACCTGTCTGGCTCTGAACTTCCTCCTCTATAAATGAGAGGATTGGATTATGGTCTCTAAAGTCCCTTGCTGTCTAAATCTCAGTCTAGTCCACCTCCATGGCCTCTCAAATAAGTAGATAATTCTTCATTTTGCAAAATGTAGGAAATCATATATAGAAGCACAGAAACTGAAACCTAGAGTGAGGAAATGAACTTGCTTAAAGTCATGAAGCAAGTTGATGTCAAGGATGGGACTAGAATTCAGGTCTCATGATTGTTGAGCCACGTTGGACTGGATGATTTCTATGAAATTTTATAACTCTAATTCCTATGATCTTGTAATATAGAAAACATCCTTTGGTGGTGTTGTCCTGAGCCTGTGATTTTATCCTCCCAGGGAACTCCCCAGTGAGGAAATCCCTCAGCCAATGAAGAGTAGCAACTTCTCTGCAAATAAGAGTTGCCTGGGGGCCCTGAGAGGTGCCCTCACAACCATCATATGTCAGAGGGTCTTAAACCTAGTACTTCTTGACTCCAAGACCAGCTCCCCTTTCATTCCCCATAAGATCTTATCAAGACTTTCCTTACCCAGCCTTCTCAGAGCCACCTCATTTTTTACAGATAAAGTTCACAATCCTTAGGGTATCATGCAAGGTTTTCCATAACCTGGCATCTCAGTATCTTTACAGTTTTATCTCTCACTGTTCTCCCTAACATCCTCCATACTCCAACCAAACTGAACGGTTCTCTATCTTTGTTCCACATCTAAATTTACCTGGAATATTCCCTCTGAGGCAGAATGCCATCTCCTATTGATGCCTCCCTGTTCTTCAAGGTCCAGCTGCAATATTCTCCAACCAGTTTCCCCATCTGTGAAATATAACCTTCCATGTACAACCCTGGCCAGAAGAGAGTAATCCTTCCTCTGGCTTCACAGATATTTGTACCTCTCTTAAAGCCCTTATAACATTCTGTTGTTCTACTTCATCAGTTATTTTCAGTCGTGTCCAATTCCTCATGACCCCATTTGGAGTTTTCTTGGCAGAGATACTGGAGTGGTTTGCCATTTCCTTCTCTGGCTCATTTTATAGATGAGAAAACTGAAACAAACAAGATTAAGTGACTTGCCCAGGGTCACACAGCTAGTAAGTATCTGAGGCCAGATTTGAACTCATGAAGATGAATCTTCCTAATTCCAAGCCCAGTGCTCTATCCACTGCACCACTTAGCTGCCCGTATAATATTCTACCCTGTGTTGTAGTTATTAATATCTTTGTTTCATCTCCCTTTGCTTTATTTCATCCACAAGGCTATCTGGACTATAAGCTTCCTAAAGGAAGGACCAATCTTAATTATCTTTGGCTCTTCCAACATGGGCTGGCTAGTAGGGAAGATAAGCCCTTCATTGGTTCATTCATTCAGCAAACAGATAAGTACTCTGTGCAGAATACTATGCTCTCTGAGCTGGGAAGAAGTATATAACAAATTAGACAGGCATTCTGGACGTCAAGAAACTCAGAGTCAAGTGAAGGAGACAAGTATGATCACAGGTAAATAGAATACATCGTGAATGCCCAGCACATGTTTGAATGAATGAATCTGGAATGGTTTCCTCTCCTTTCAAATCTCAGTTGAGTTCAGTTTAATAAACATTTATTAAGTGCCTTCTGTCTGCCAGGCATTTTGCTAGGTGCTAGAGATACAAAGATAAACAAAAGGAGTTTATGTTTTACTGGGGGAAAAACAACATATACACAGATGAAGGCAAAATATACAAAAAATAATGCAAAGTAATGGGGAGGGAGAGGGAGTCAAGGAGCAAGAACTGCTTTCTCATTCCCTTATCTCAAGGACCTGATTTTTTAGATCATTTTTTTGAAGCAGCCTTCCCAGGTCAATCTCACCCCATTTCATGGGGCTAACAGATAGCGTCGCAGCCTTCTTTGGGATTAAAGCAAAAGGTTTCCATAGAAGGACAAATGATGTCTCCCCTGCAGGAAGGGAGATAAGGTTTTCCAGACACACCTGTTGCTAAGAAATTCATTCTATCCTTTGAAAAAAATAAGAAACCAGGAACCTGACTCTTTTGACAATGTTTGTGGGGGCCCCGGCTACAAGTGAAAGAATCCAGGATGTAGAATGCTAAGAATATAAACTTTCTTCCATCATCCCTCACCGAAGGAAAGGACCAGACATCTTCAACATCAACAGGCAGAACTAGGCTGAGCTATCCTGGGACAACACAAATGTAGCCACCGCCCAAGCTGTGAGGCCCACAAGGAGTCAGGTGTCTCAAGAGGGCCCTGTACAAAACTTGAAATTGAGATATAGGCCCATGCTCTTGGATCCAGGATTTGCTATCTTGGGTGCTCATGGTCTGGCTGTGCATGTCTCAAACTGTAGGTGTTAATTCAGCCAAACAAATATTACTTAAATGCCTACAATGTGCAAGGCACCATTCCCAGGTGTAAGATACAGGCCTTGACATCAGGTACCTCATAGTCTAGCAGTAATATGAGACATGAATTTGAATAATTATAATGCATTTTAGAATGTGATATCCAAGTGTGTTTGGAGAAGCAAACAAAAAGGAACTAGAAATCTAAGTAAGGACATGTCCCTTCCAACTGGGATGGGCGTAGGGGGAGAAGGTGACTCAGGACAGTCATCATGGACCTGGCACCTGATCTGGGGGTCCTAAGGAGAGAAGGATTTTTCAGTACACAGATATGGGTCAGGGGAACCCACACCTGGCCTGCTTAAGGGTGAGATGAGAAGAAGGAATGGGAATTAGTCCATTTTGGTTGGAAAGCATAAAAGCGAGGTACTATTTTTTAAAAGGTCGGTAGGAGATAGATTATAGAAGACCTTTGCTCATAAGCTCGTTTATCCTGTTGTCAATAGGAAACTACTGAAAGTTTCTAACCCAGCAGATGAGCAAATCAGATGGTGATGAATTAGAAAACTTAATTTTACAGCATGCACACAGGATTAAATGGGGAGAGACTGGAGGCCAGGAGATCAGAAAGCAGATTCTGACAACAGTCCTAGCTAAACGTGACCAGAGTCTGAGCTGGGCTGGCAGCGGTGGAAGTGGAAACAAAGTCTGAATCAGACACAGTTGCTGGGGATAGCTTTCTAGAAGAGGGAGAGTTTGAGTTGGGTCTTGAAGGATAATAAAAATCTAGGTAGGTTGGGGAAGGCAGAGGGGAGAGTATTCCTAATGTGAGACCATTAAGACCAAAGATCCAGAATCAGGAATAATAAGTAGCTCATTCCTGCCTAGCAAGGCTTTCGGCATCTCTAGAGCAGTGGGTATGTGTGTAGTTTCGGGTGGGAGCTCTGATTGTGAAGAGAGCAGACAATTCAGAGGCAGTTGTGATTAAGAAATCCATGTGCTTCCTATCAAAACCTGGTTGTTGTTTTTCCGTCCTAAACATCCTTATCCTGGCTGACAGAGAGCACAGGGGCTGAATAAACTGCATTCTACTCCCACCACCCTTTTTCTGCTACAGACACCTGATACAACCTCTATGGGATTCAGTTTTCTCATCTGTGAAAATTTCTACTTAGCCACCCCCCTCTCTGTAGGCTTGAGGAGTCAGGACAGTGTGCCATAGGGTAGAAAAGACCCAGGTCCAAATCTTGACTCTACCACTTACTGTTGTTGTGATCTTAGGCAAGTTACTTCTTCTTTGACCCTCAGTTCCCTCCTCTGTAAAATTAAAGGATAGGATGACATGAACTCTCAAACCTTTCTAAGAACCTATGAGAGAGAGATGAGAGATGAGAACAGGGGATATGTCTCCTACTCTCATCTATGACAGCACAGACAGTGTTGGGCACTGGAGTGTGGGCAACAAGGGAGATAGATTTCAGTGATAAACTACTGACTTGTACTGAAATAATGGAAGACCAAGGGGGAACCCGGTGACCAACAAAGTAAGGACGTTGATAGAAGGTCTGTTCATCTGAAAGATCTTTGCAGCACTTAGCATAGTGCCTGGCATATAGTAAGTGCTTAATAAATGCTTGCTGACTGATTGCTATCGACAGCTACAAACTGGCATCGATTCTTGCTGATTTCTTTATTTTTGTCATTGTTTTAGTGAAGTCATTTGTTAGTGCTCTAGGAGAGCTGATATATCCACATCAACCTGATCTTAAGAGATTCCATTGACCTATATCCATGAGGCCACACCAGGTGAAATGATCTTAGACTGGGAGTCAAGAGATCTGGGTTCTGGTCCTGGTTCCACCATATCCTCCAGCTTTGTGACTTTTGTTTTCTGAGCTTCAGAGATGGCAGAATTGGGTTTATTATCCCCATTTAAAAGAGCAAGAAACTGAGGCAGAGAGATGGAGGTGAGTTTCCCATGGACAATCGAAGAGTTGTTGGCAAATTGGTACTGAGATCAGAAGCCAGGTCTCTTGACTCCAATCTAGGATTCCTTAAGCTGAATCCTTGGGCTGCCTAAGGACTGTGTTGGAAATCTAATGGTATTTTTACTGCCTGACTCCCTCCTTTCTTTCTTTCTCTCTTTTGTAATCCTTACCAGGTACTTTAATTAGAACCAGGAGGGAAAGCCAATATGATGTAGTCAGTAAGAGTCAGAAGAACATGGGTTCAAATCCTCCTTCAGATACTTACTATCTATGTGACCTTGGACAATACAATTAACCTCTCTGGGCCTCGATTTCTTACATCTGTAAAATTATGTAATTGGACTAGGTGGTTTCTCAGGTCTCTATAGCTATGATCCTATGGAGTCCATTGTGGAAGGGATGGAAAGAACTTGCCAACTAGTCCCTACCATAACAGATTTTACTGATTAACCCTTTGGATATGGAATGGTCTGAAGGTCAGAACTTCTTCCAGAAGGCAATGTAGCATAGTTGGAAAGGGTCATTCCAAAATATGACACTTACTAGGGTTGTGACTGACCATAGACATGTTACAACCCTTTGTGAGGCTCAGTGTTATCAGCTGTAAAATGAGGCTAATAATAATGGTACCACCTATCTCACCAGGGGATGTTTCCAGGAAAACATTTTTGCAAAAGGTAACCATTATGGAAATTTGAATGATGATGAGGAGAAGGAGGAGCAGGCATGCAAGGAGCAGGTTTAAACCTCCCAGAAGGTAGTTGCATTTTAAAGAATGTATCTTTGCTGTTGTTGTTCAGTCATGTCCCACTCTAAGTGACCCCATTTAGGATTTTCTTGGCAAAGATACCAGATTGGTTTTCCATTTCCTTCTGCAATTAATTTTACAGATGAGGAAACTGAGGCAAACAGGATTAAGTGACTTGACCAGGGTCACACAGCTAGTAAGTGTCTGGGGCCAAATTTGAACTCAAGAAGTTGAGTCTTCCTGACTGCAGGCCCAGAACTCTATCCACTGTACCATCTAGCTGACCCCTCAAAAATGTATCTGGTGAGCCAAATAGGGCACCTAGGTGGCTCAGTGGCTAGAATACCCAGCCTGCAGTCAGGAAGACTTGACTTGGGAGGTCAAGGGGTCTAGGAATAATGGCAACTCAGACCCATCAGGGTGGGGAGAACTCAGACATCATCTGGTCTAAACCATACCTAGAGCATGACTCCCTTCCATAGCATCTTTACAAGTGGTCAGCCAGCTGTTAATTAATCATTTCTAGAGAACTCATATCCTAAAGCAACCTATTCTGTCTTTGAACAGCCCTTATTATTGGGCATTTTTTCATTATATTGAACCTAAGTCTGAATCATGAAATTTCCTTCCTTGGTCCTGCTCTAGTTTTCTCTTCCTAGACCAAGTTCAACCTAATCTCCATTCCATATGATGGCCCCTGCAGACGTTTTAAGACAATGACGATGCATAGCCCCCAGTGCTATCTTCTTCAGCATCTTGTCTCTTCTCTAAGCATCCCTAATTCTTTCTTACTCTGTTCTCTTTTATTTGTTTTGTTCTCTTTCATTTCCTATGTGTTTTCACTATTGCATGCCCATCCCTTCAGGGGGCACAATGGTGGACACAAAGAAGTCTGAGATGAAATTCCTTGCACTGAAGAGGCTCTCAGTGTGTCTCCCATGGGAGATAACATGCATTCTCACAAGCCAAACACTTAAAGATCAATGCCCATGAAAAATAAAGTCTGTGCTAAGGGTTGTTTATAAAGGAGATTCTGGCTAAGTGAGAGATGACCTCTGGGATCACTTCCAGGTCTGAGATTCCAGAGTTCTATGAAGATCGATCTTCCCACATTTTCAAGACTGGCTCTAACTCAGGACAGAAAGAGTGCCTGGAGATAGTGTGGTACAGCAGAAAGAATACTAGAGTTGGAAATAGTTGACCTAAGTTTTGCCACTTACTATCTGTGTGGGCAAACCACTTAACCTCAGGGACTCAGTTTCCTGATCTTTAAAATGAGGGGACTGGGCAAGATGACCTCTGACATCCTTTCCAACTATAAACCTATGATCCCATGAGCTTGTGAGTCAAAGATGACCTCTAGATTTTGAGCTTAGGTAACAGGGAGATGGTGGTCCCATCAACCAAAATAAATCCAGAGGAAGGGGAAGATTTGGTTGAGAACATCAGTTCCATTTTGGACATGCTCCATGGAGTGAATGATCTTTTAAAATTATTTTTTTCAATAACATATAAAAGTCATTTTTAACATTCTTCTTAAAAATTTTGAGTTCCAAAATCTCTCCCTCCCTCCTCTCCCCATTCATTCAGAAGACAAATAATTTGACATAGGTTATATGTGTGCAGTCATGCAAAACATATTTCCATATTAGTCATATTGTAAAAGAAAACACAGACCCAAGAAAAGTAAAGTTTTTTTAAAAAAGTATATTTCAGACTGC
Organism: Trichosurus vulpecula; assembly: GCF_011100635.1. NCBI lineage: Eukaryota > Metazoa > Chordata > Mammalia > Diprotodontia > Phalangeridae > Trichosurus > Trichosurus vulpecula. The sequence continues at coordinate 74,611,925 of NC_050581.1, forward strand.
ATTCAGACTTTATCAGTTCTTTCTCTGGAGGTGAATAGCATCATAAGAATTGTCTTAGATCATTATATTGCTGAGAATAGCTGTCATTCACAGTTGATCATCATACGATATTGTCATTACTATATACAATTTTCTCCTGGTTCTGCTCACTTCACTTTGCATCAGTTCATCTAAGTCTTTCCAGGTTTTTCTGAAAGCTTCCTACTTGTCATGTCTTACAGCACAATAGTATTCAACGGAGTGAATTATTTTTATGAAGGCAGGTAAAATTAAATATTCATGTGTTCATCACCTCCGTGATATTAACCAGGGAGTATTAGAAGATCTGAGGCTTTCACTTATCAATTTCATAAGCATGTACAATTGCTTTTGTGCCTTCTCTCTTGGTCATTTCAATGCTGTTAACCAGGAAGGCACCCTGGAGGAGGGGAGATTCTATAGTAGTTTGTCAGTGTTACAGTGAGGGGCCTCAGGTTCAAAATGTGGTTGGAATGAGCATTCAAACTCAAAAAGTATTAATTATACTTTTATTAAAATTTAAAAGAATATAAGAACATTAGCAGTTAAAGGTTTATGATGAAAATTAGGGTGGGCTGACAGCTAAATGGAATCTTCAGTTTCCCTCATTCCTCAGAGAAATGTCCTCAATCTCAGGAGAAGCATCATCCTTCAAAAGGACAAAGACTTGCCAAGTCAGAGGAATGATGACCCCCTCCCAGAGCTGGCTTTTATCCACAGAACTTCAGGATGCCAAGTCAGCCCAGGAGTCAAAACAGGGTCTATGTGACTTGTGGCAACTTGAGACTATGTGTGTCTGGACTCTTTCCCCTTCCTTATTTTATAGTTTTGTTTTTCACATAATTTTCCACTGTGCTATTGCCTTAAGGGTAGTTATTAATCCTAATTCTAGTAAACAACCATGACTTAGTCGGGGTCACAGAAGGGCCTGGCCAAACCCCACTCCATTCAGCATAACAGCTTTACCATTCAGAGATTGTGAGCCCATTTGTGGTAGCCTGATGATCAACAGGAGGCAGTATGATATATTATACTGGAAAGATGCTCAGCCAGGGAGTAAGGAGGCCTGGGTTCCAGTCCTGATTATGTCACCTACTCCCTGTCTGATTTTGGACTAGCTCCTCCCCTTCTCTGGACTTTGCTTTCTACATCAACAAAATAACCCTGACATTCTATGTTCTAATTCTGCTTTTGGCTCTGACATTCTGGATTGTACTTTCTAAGGGCCCTTTCAAGCTCTGACATGCTTTGTTGAATCACTCAATCGATGCTGAGGATTTTCACTGTTAAATCACTTAGGGGGATGGAGTTTGAGGGAGAGATACAAAATCTCAGACCTCAAGTAGAAGGAAAGGAACCCAAAGGGGAAGGCGGAAAGAAAGAAGAAACCCCCTGGTGTATTCAGCAGCCATAACTCACATTGAGTTCCTGATGGAGTGAAAAGGGAAATGTCAGAATTAGTTGTATAGATTGCCAGACAGGGAGAGACCTGAGGAACTATTTTATCCCAACTCCTTCTCCCCAGGAGCCCTTCTGGCCAGCCCCCTATGCAGCTAGCCTGTCCTTTCATTCAGACTCCAGCTGCAAAACCATTGCACTGGGCTTGTACTTCCTCCTCTGCAGATGGAAGACACGACAAACAGCCCTGAGTGTTGACCTTGGATGGAGTTTCTGAGGCTCACACCCTCACATATTCGTGCCCCGGCTTTTCAACTCCTTCTCTTCCCATGCCCCATGCCCAATTTGATGTCCCTGAGGCCTTGGGAGGCTGGACAGAGAGGCCTGAGATGAGAAAACTCCTCTCTTCTCAGCCCTCAGAATAAGGCTAGGCACATAATAGATGCTACATAAAGATTTGACTCAATTCAACACAGATCAATTAAGTTCAATAAGATTTTATTAAGGAGATACTATGTGTCATGTACTGTGCTAGCTGCTGAGAATAAAAAGACCAAAAAAAGATAGCTGTTGTCCTCATGGAGCTTATATTCTATTGGCTCAACCCACATTTAAGATTTAGCCAACCAACGCTACACTGCATCATCATAGTCTGGCGACAACTCCAAGTTGGCAAAGTCCATGCCAGCGGAGGCCAAGCTTTAGCTGATCATGCCAAGATAGAAAGGCTTTGAGTATGGTCCCTGCAATGGATCTACTCTGTACACATCTATTTGCATTGCCCCCGAATTTAGCATACAGTCTTGCGTTATAGTGAGCACTCCACAAATAGGTACTGAATTGAGTTCACTTGAATTGTTGACCATCCTCATTAAATGCATTCCTATATTTAGATGTGGGACCAATGGGAAGGGAAGAACATTTAAGAAAACGTGATCCTTATCACACAAACACATGCACACACAAACCTCCACCACCCAAACACTAGCAATGCCCAGAAACCACAGAGAGTGCAAGGTTTGAGAGTAAAAAGAAGTTATTATGCTCTTGGGGAGATCTGCTCTGGGCATATCATAGGAGCTGAGGTCTGGCTAGCGTGGGGGAGGCCTCAGGCAAAGGCCTGGGGAATATGCAGCTGCTGAAGTAAAGGCACCTGGATCAATATATTCAGGTTATGGTAGACAGAACCTGGGACTGGGGAGTCAGGAGGGCCAGAACCTAGTTAGATCCTAAGTGACTCACTCAAGATTGCATAGGTGGTAACTGTTAGAGCCAAGATTTGAAGCTTTGAGCCAGAAGAACTTATCTCAAATCCAAAACTCCTTTCTATCCATTTTATAAGGGAAGAAATTAAGGCCCAGAGAGGAGAAGACATTTGCATAAAATCACAGAACAGGTGAGAAGCAGAGCAGGCCTGGAACCCAGGTCTCCTGACACCCAGTCAAATGCACTTTCAGTTGTGTGATATTATTTCAGTAGATGCTGCCAAAGTGGAGGTGGGGGACAGACTGCAAATGAGATGCCCACATGCCAGCTCAGTATGGGCAGTGTACCCTCCTCTCCACCCCCGTGGCTTATCCTAAGAACAGCAGCTCTTGCATTATTGATGAAGTCTTTTTACAAAATCGAAAGTAAGAGCGGGTGTTGCTTTTGGCCCCCGGCCCATATAGAATACACAACATGGGAGGTGATGATTTTGGGAGAAATTTTTATGAATCATTTGAAAGAAGGTGGGGGGGAAGAAGGAGAAGAACTCTCAGCAACATATGCCTTGGAGTAAATAGCAGGGTTCCCCTCATTCCACCATCTACAGAGGCCTTGCAGACCTCACCAATTTAACTTTTAATCCCTTGGCCTGGCTTTGGACACCTCCAGATCACTGGCCCTATGTATCTCTCTAGTCTCCTCCAGCACCGTTTTACATATAACCACAGACTGTCAAGTCTGGAAGGAGCTTTCTAGATCATCTAGCCAACCGCACCGCCACCCCCAGTTTACAGATGGGGAGACAGACCCAGTGAGGCAGAACCATAACTAGGAATTCCAGGACCCTAGGAAAATTCAGCTGAGACGGGGAACACAGAGGACATCTGTGCAGTCAGGTATAGTAACACCAAGCAGCCTTTGGGAGTCAGTTTGAGAGGGGAGTAGCAAGTGGCAGATGTGATGGTAAGGTAAGACCCATGTGGCAGAAGGTAAGACCTAGCAGAGTGCTGCAATCTTTATGGCCCCACAGTGCATGGATCCAGCAGAGGGCTGCTAGGCCTGGGGATGGAAGTAAGGCCTAGCACTGCCCCAACATTGGAGTCCTCAGGGAAAGCTCCCATCATCCTGCCCTAATTAGGTTTCTGCAGTGTCCAGTGTGCCTCAGCAAATGCTTCTAGGGTCCATTCCCAAAGGCTTCACCTCCTCCGCCACTGTTTCCTCCAGGCCAAAGGCAGGACATCACCATTTCCGATCACAGGCAAACCACCTTCTCTCCCTATTGTTCGGTTTCTTTATCTGTGAAATGAGTGAGCTGGAGGAGGTCATTTCTGATGTTCCCTCAAGCTCTAACTTTCTGTGTTTCAGTCATTATAGTATCTCTAAGAGTCAAGGGACCTTTACTGCCCTCTTTTAGCATTAACTGGATTTCTTCTCTAGCTCTCACCCAGCTCCGCTCTCTCTCTCTCTCTCTCTCTCTCTCTCTCTCTCTCTCTCTCTCTCTCTCTCTCTCTGTCTCTCTCCTCTCTCTCCTTCCCACTATTTCTCTGTCTTTTCTTTCTCTGTCTCTCCTCTCTACTTCTATTTCTTTTTGTCTCTTTGTTTCTCCTCTCTTTCTGTCTGTCTGTCCTCCTCTCTCTATCTTTCTTTCTCTCTTCCCTCTCCTCTCTCTCTCCTCTCTTCAACTCTGTCTCTGCTTCACTCTCTGTCTCCCGCTCTCTCCCTTTCCTTCTCCCTCTCTCCCTTCCTTTCACACCCTCCCCTCTCTCAATATCTCTCTCTCTCTCTCTCTCTCTCTCTCTCTCTCTCTCTCTCGCTCTCTCTCCCTCCTCCTCCTCCTCCTCTTCCTTCTCCTCCTCCTCGTCTTCCTTATCCTCCTCTTCCTCTTCCTTCTTCTTCTTCTCCTTCTTCTTCTTCTACTTCTTCTTCTCCTTCTTCTTCTTCTTCTTCTTCTTCTTCTTCTTCTTCTTCTTCTTCTTCTTCTTCTTATTCTTCTTCTTCTTCTTCTTCTTCCCCCCCCCCCTCTCTCTCCCTCCCAAACACACACACAGAGCTCTCCCTTCCCAAGTTGTTACCTGAAGAGCAACCACCAGGTCTATGACTCAATATCTCAATCCCAGCCTCTCCTACAACTCTCCAGATGAACACAGCATTAGCATCCCTTTCTCCCCATTCTATCCTCGATGCCTAGGAGACAGTCTCTAGTCCCAGAAGGAGCATGACTACAGAGGCCCCTCCAAGGATTTGGAAGTGGGTCTTAATGATAATGCCATGTGGCATCCTTGCAAGGACCTTGAGGGCTCTTCCTAATTAATTGGTGATTATGTTTCTATAACTGCATGATTTTTTTTCTTTAAATCTGAGCAACACAGTCACAGTGATATCCTTATAAATCTAGGGAGTCCTCTGGAGGAAGCAGAATCAAAGGGTGGAGCATCTGGCCAGAATTGTTATAGGGTATCTGATTAAAGAGATTTCATAGGATTTAGAGTTAAAAGAAACCTTAGAAATCATTTAATCCAAGCCTTTTTTGCAGATGAGGAAACTGAGGTCCAAAGAAATTAGGTGATTTGGTGAAGGTCACACAATGCATCAATAGCGTAGCCAGGATTCAAAGCCAGCTCATCTAACTCCAAAATCTGGGCTGTTGATGTTACACCATGGTTTGAATAGAAGACTAAAAAGCACCATCTTGAGGCAAAGGTTCACAGCAGTCCTCACTGGAGGAGTAGCTTGTCTTGGGGAGGACTTCACCCAGCTCTCACTCAGAAGGTCCTCAGAGAAGAGGGGACCTCCTCTATGCTTGGAGGGGGATGATGATGCCTAGAGGACAGTGGATGAGTGAATAGTGAGGCCATTTGAAGAGGTGGTCTACATCATTATCTCACACTCCCCTTAGAACTTTCAAAGCATTTTCTGTCCATTACCTGATTTGACGTTCACAACAGCCCTGCAAAGGGAGACAGGAATGGGATTATTCTCCCCATCTAGTAGAAAAGGACATTGCAACTGACCAAAGAAGGGTATGGTTAGCTCCAGATGATGCAGCAGGTCAGCCATAGAGATGGGAATAGTGCCCAACTCTCCCTCTCGTGGGAGTGGCACTGGTCAACTTCCATCTTCTCATTTCTGTGTCCTTACCCTACCTGCTTCCTTAAGTTCTATGACCCTCATCCTGCTTTTGACCTTCTTATGAGGGAGAAGGTGCTGATACACTCAGTCACCCTGAGAAATTGGGTTCTGAATGTGTTCCCCTCCAGGAGGCTTGCATTCTCAAAAGATTTCCTAAAAAGGACAGATCTTACTCCCAAAGGAAGGGAGCCAATAGCTACCTAGAGTTATACTCTAAATGCTAGCTGACTATCATCCTAATGCTGAAATTTCAGGCATCTGGTAATGATGGGGGAGATGCTTTCAAGCAGAAGACCCTCTCAGTGACCTATTACCCTGCAAAGTATCAGGGTTCCTGGAGAATTCAGAGGGTGGGAAGCTCATGTTAGATTTCCTTACTGTTTTGGCAGTGGGAACAAAACACTGTCAAACTGTCCAACATCAGAAACAGACATTAAAGAAGAGAGATGAACAACCATCTGCCTTGCCCTAGGGTCCCGCCCCCCAAGGACTGCTAGGACTTTCTATCTGCCCTGCAGTGGAAACCTCTATGTGTTATCTCTCCCTATTAAAAAGTGAGCTCTTCGTATTGCCGGTGCTTAGTATTGTACTCCGTACATAGTAAGTGCTCAATAATTTGCTTTTTCACTTATTTATTCATTCATAGTTTCAGGGGGATCATGAGTGATGGATAGAGCACTGGGCCTGGAGTCAGGAAGACCTGAGTTCAAATCCAGCATTGGACACTTACTAGCTTTATGACCCTGATTAAGTCACTTAATATCTTTCTGCCTCAGTTTCCCTAACTGCCAAATGGGAATAATAACAGTACCTACTTCCTGGGGTTGCTTTGAAGATCAATCATAAAGTACTTAGCGCAGTACCTGGCACATAGTAGGAACTTAGTAAATGCTTGTTTCCTTCCCACCTGTCTGTGTCTTTAAATAATCCTCTTTCCCTCTACAGAGCAAGACAAGTCAATAAGCATTTATTAAGCACTTATTATGTACCAAGCACTGTGTTAAACTCCGGGGACACAAAGACAAAAAACCAGTCTCTGCTCTCAAGGAGATCCCAGTCTGATGGGGAGACAACACGCAAAAAAACCAGCAGGCTACTAGTTGTGTGTTCCTGGTTAAGGCATTTCATCTCCCAAAGCCTCAGTTTCCTCATCTCTAAAATGGGCATTTTAATATTTCCATGATATAAATGTGAGTTCTTATCCTGCTAAGGATGATCATGGTCATGATCACAACCTACTACATCAGGACTGGAGCAGGAGCAAAATAGACTTGGTTATGGGATGCCTGATACTTACTGATCTTTGTGTCCCAAGGATCTTTCTATCTTGCCTGCCTGGCATAGCACACTGCATGAAGGGGAGAATTAAGCGGCCCCAGCTTGGGCAATTCAAAGGGAAGGAGCCAGTCAGACCATTCTATCAGCTAGACCCATTTATTCCAGCAACCTCCCAGCCCTGTATAGTCAGGAATAGTCCTGCTCTCAGCTGCTGTCACTGGGTGCCACCTGATAAAGCTTTCCTTATCCATCACTAGCCAAGTTCATTACTTCTCCTAATGAGCACTGACTTTGAGGGTTTATCTGCATGGGCCACTTGAGAGCCTGCTTAACCAAAATACCTGCTGAATGTCATTTGCCGCCTGGGTCATGAATCATTGGAGCTCCGTCTGCAGAGCTCAGTGCATTCCTCAGACAAGGACATCTGGGCTCTCAAAATACACCTGTAGGGTAAGAGGGCAGAGTCTCAAAACAATTACCATATCAAAAATGTATCTGAAGTTGTCACTGAAAGGTCTCTTCGTTACAAACTTAGCCCTTTCCAGAAGGGCCGATTTCCCAGTCATGTAGGAATGGTACCAAGCATTGCCATGAGATCTGGATATTTACAGGAGTGACTCTCAGACAAGAACACTCTCCCCTGGCTACTTCCCTTCCAGTTAGAACACTGGAGAAGAACATGGGGCATCATGTGAGACAGACAGAGGAGTTTAGATATGCCAGGAAATTTTCTCCTTGAGGAACCCCAAAAGCTGTATCTATGTCACCCTACCACACCCCAAAGGCTCATCTGTGTCCTACTTTTCTGTCTGAAAATCCAAACTAACTTAAGGGCATCAAAGTCAACCAGTCTTATCAGTAACCCACATTTCCTCCTTTATTCCCATAACACTATCCTATCTAAGGGCAAAATAGATCTGCTCTAGGTTCACTGCTATCCAGTGCCATGGTGCTGAATCAGCCAGCTCCACAAAGTTTCCCCGTAACCTCAGACAATGGTGCTGACCACCTCTTTAATACTGCTAATGATCATGTGTGCTGATGAAGACATCCTGACCTAGAGAAGTCTCCCTACAAGCAAAGCTTCAGCACAACGGGTGGCTCCATAGGGCAATCTTCCAAACTTCCTTTCTATCCAACAATCCAGGGCTCAAAAAAACCTTCCAAATATCTCATATGTAAAAATGTTTTTATACAAGTTGATTTTTCAGCCTAGTCTGTGGTCAGTTAAGGGATAGAGATGGAAAGAGAAGAGGAAGAGAGAAAGGAAGGAGAGGAAGAAAGACAGAGGGAAAAGGCAAGCAAACAGAAAGACAGCGACACAGTGGAAGACAAACTGGAACACAGAGACACAGAGGCAGAGAGGCCAGGAGAGGCAAAATGAGAAATTCAAATGGAGAAAAAAAAAGAAGAGAGAGATGTTCAATGAGCAACATCTCCACTGTGAAGCATATTCAAGTATTATCACCAAAGACAGTAGAATCTGTCCTGTAACCCTCACCCCCATGAGCATAAATGTATCTAGTGATATCTATATATTCCATGCCTCATAATTTAAAAACTGGTTTTACATTCACAATCTCACTTGATCCTCAAAACACACCTGCCAGCAAGACATGGCTGAGTAGTATGATGTAGTACATAGAAAGACAGCCTTCAAGCTAGGAAGACCTGGGTTCAAGTCCTGACTCTGACATATACCGACTATGTGACCCTGATCAAGTCACTTATCTTCACTGCTGCAGGCAACTCTCTAAAGACTCTCTAACTCTCTAAGAATACAAGTTGAAGAGAAGGTGCCAACATGGTCAAGGGAATTTATTCCCCTGGGAGTTCTCTATGCCAATGATGTCACAGGTTCAGTCTCTCTCCCTATTGAAGGTTTGCAAAGCACTTTACAAATATCTCATTTGATCTTCACAACAACCCTAGAAGGTAGGTACTGCTATTGTTTCCCTGGTATAGATTAAGAAACTGAAGCTGACAGAGATTAAGTTTCCTGCCCAGAGTCTCACAGCTAACAAATGTCTGAGACCAGACTTGAACTCAGGTCTTCCTGACTCCAGGTCCATCATTCTATCCACTGTGCCACCTGGCTGCCTATTTAGAGACAAAACAAAAATTCAGAGGTGCAGCAAATTATCCAGGGTCACACAAGGAGTTAGTTGCAGAATCAGGACTGTGACCTTGTCATCCTAAGATGCCATCTCAGGGCTCCTTCTGTTATTCATACAAGAGGAGTCTAGGTTTCCATGTGTCTAGGTTCAGCAAATGCAAAGAATGTGTGACAATCTGTGACTTTCGACAAGAGCTGTCTCTGCTCAGTATTATTAGAGTGCACCTGTGTCCCAGAGGTAACCTTACATGGGGATGTCAGGCATTCAATTAACCTAAGAAAAACCCTGGATAAAATTCTACTTCCTAAGCCATCAACCCAGTTCTGTCCTCTCCCTACTGAGGGGTGGGAGGTCACAGAGGGACACCCAGAGCACAGAGCTGAGGACTTAGAGATGGTCTCTTCAGACAGAGTCCTGAGGGAGAATGGGAAGTTGGCCGCGACACATTAAACATTGATTGTGTGTGTGATTGAAAATATAGGCTGAGATTTTGCTGGGTGATAAATAGCAATTGAGTCATGTTTTACATAATCAATTGGCATTTAATTAGCTTACAAAGAAAGCATACCTTATTTGTTCCTTAGTTGCCATGGTTACCCAGATAATTGAAAGGAGGAGGTATATTTTCTAGTCTGTGCTGCAGAGGGCCTAGACTAGTGCAAAACTGCACATCTATCCACAGCTCCCAGGATATCCTTTATCTGATAGTTCATTAAAAAAACTGGTTCCTAGTCATCCTTCCAGACCATGAGCAAGTCATTTCCCTTTTTAGAGCTTCATGTTCTTCCTATTTTTTCCGCCTTTGTAACCCCAGCACCTAGAACAGTGCCTGGCACGTAAAAGATGCTTAGTAAATGCTTGCTGATGGATTGATTGTGTGATCTATAAAATGAAGGAGTTATATTACTTGGTATCTACATTCCCTCCAAGTCTTGATTAATTTATAATCAGCCAACAATCATTTATCCACTGTGTGTCAAACACTGCTAGGCATTAGGGATGCAAAGACAAAGAAGGAAATGATCCCTCCTGTAGCAAACCCCTTACAACTAAATTGTGAGAAAGAATGGGGGTGGGGAGGAATGAGAGCCAGCATGAATAATTATAAAGTAATGAATGATCTCAAAAACGTACCCACAAAAAACCCTTGTAGACTTTGTTTGGAGAGCAATCTGGCAGCATGAAGTAAAAGTTACAAATATAATCATACCCTTTGACACAATAATTCCATTGCTGGGAATATACCCTTTCAAGTGTTATCAAAAACAAACAAACAAAAATGCCATCTATTCATAGATTTTTATAGCAACATTATTTGTAATTGCAAAAAAGAAAAAAATACAGTGAAAACAACCTAAATGTCCAACAATAAGAGAATATACAAATAAATCATACTGCAGTGCATTAATGGAATGGAATATTTTAATGCAATTAAGAAAGACAAGTATAATTAATATAAAGAAATCTTGAAAGACCTTGATGAAATAAGAAAAGGAAAAAAAGCAGAACAAGAAAAGAGTACATGCTAAGTGACCTTATAAGAGGCAAAGTGAATAAAGATGAACGGATAAGCAGATATTCTGAAGTGAGAGTTGGAGAGTAATTGAGAAGCTAATATATTTTATGGGAGAAGGCCAGAGAGAGGGACTAGATCTTTGATTTCGTTAATATAGGGGACTGCCAGGTAAGGAATCTCCTTCTACCAGTGCAGTGGAACCTTTAATCATTCAGCTTAACATTTTAGGTAATTAGTGGCATTAAGAGGTTATGTGACTCACCCAGGTCACACAGTCCAGTCAGTATGTTTATCAGAGGCAGGACACATCTAATATTTTATGGACTTTATTTAAATGCTGCAAAGCACATTTAATTAGGCATGTTGGTGATTAATAATGTTTTTTTTTCTTTTTCAAAATTATTATCAATTTATTTTTAACTTTTTTTTCAACGTTGAGTTCTATATCCTATTCCTCCCTACAACCACTCCCCCATCTATGGAGGAGGCAAGCAATATGACATCAATTATACATGTGAAGTCATGCAAAACAAATTTCCATATTAGCCATGTCACAAACAAACAAGAAAAATAAAGTGAAAAAATTATACATCAATTTGCACTCTGAGTTAATCAGTTCTCTGTCTGGCAGCGGAGAGCATTTTTCATCATGGGTCCTTCAGAATTGTCTTGGATCATTGTATTGATCTAAGTAGCTAAGTCTTTCATGGTCGATCATGATTATCGTATTGCTAATACTGTATACAATGTTCCTCTGGTTCTGCTCACTTCACTCTGCATCAGTTCAAATAGGTCTTTCCCCGGATTTTCTGAAACCATCCCCCACATCATTTCTTATATATAGCACATTAGTATTCCATCATAATCATATACCACAACTTGTTTAGCCATCTCCCAATGGATGGGCATCCCCTCAATTTCCGATTCTTCCCTCCCACAAAAAGAGCTGCTATAAATATCTTTGTATATATAGGTCCTTTTCCTTTCCCTTTGATCTCCTTGGGATACAGACCTACTGTGGTATTACTGGGTCAAAGGGTATGCACAGTTTTATAGCCCTTTGGGCGTAGTTCCAAATTGTTCTCCCAGACAGTTGGAGCAGGTCAGAACTCCACCAACAATGCATCGTTGTTTAGTCACTCAATCATGTCCAACTCTAGGTGACCCCATGGATAATAATCCATAGTCCATGGAGTTTTCTTGGCAAAGATACTGGAGTGGTTTGTCATTTCCTTCTTCAGTGTGCCCTCATTTTACAGATGAGGAACTGAGGCAAAGGTTAAGTGACTTGCTCAGGGCCACACAGCTAGAAGTGTCTGAGATCAGATTTAAACTCAGATCTTCCTGACTCCAAACCTAGTGTCTCTATTTTTCCACATCCTCAGTAGTTTAATATGGCTAATAATACACCATTAAAAACACACACCCCCCATCTCTAGCTTTGTACTCTGTCAGGTGCTTGGCTGAGGACTCAGTTGCCAAATAGACTCATCTTTTCCCTGTGATATTTTCTTCAGACTGTGTGATAAACTGAACACCAGAGAGAGTTCATACATAGGTGCCAAGGAACAGGAGCCTTTGGTCTAGAGTGAAGGGAAGCAACACTACTCTGAACTGGGCACTTGCAAACATGAAATCTTAGTCCACATCCAGTGCCATTAAATTGAGCAAGAGAGAAACTGGGCAAGTTCCTCCTTCTCCCTCAGTTTCTCTGTCTGTACAATGAAGCAATCTGATAAGATGGTCTCTAAAGTTCCTTCCAGAATTCTATGTGTGGATGTGAAGATAATTGAGAGACCCCTGCTACTAATCCCCAGGAAGGAATACAAGGGGAGGTGGCTCTGAGCAAGTTTCTAGGTCTAACTATGGCCGGAGCAGATACAACTGCTGTGATGGACATATCCCATATAGCCCACACACATAGCCCAGACCGAAGAGTTCCAAGGGTACAAGTTCCCAAGCCCATGGCCAACTCCTGATTCTACCCAACTTGAGGGCAAAGGACTAGCATTAGCCCAGCCATGAGTCTACAAGTTCAGGGCAGCTAGGTGGCACCATAGTGCACAGAGCATTGGGCTTGGAATTAGGAAGACATCTTCCTGAGTTCAAATCCTGCCTCAGACACTTACTAGCTATGTGTCCCTGAGCAAGTCACTTAACTGTTTGCCTCAGTCTCTTCATTTGTAAAATGAGCTGGAGAAGGAAATGGTAAACTACTCCAGTATCTTTGCCAAGAAAACCTCCAAAGGGGTCACAAAGAGTCAGACATGGCTGAAATAACAAATGCTCTATGATTAGGATAGCACTTTTGTCCATAGGAAACTTCTAAAATTTGCTGGAGGAAAAGAAGGTAGTGGTGCATTGTGGAAAGTAACTAGCAGTCAAAAGACCTGAGTTCCCAACCCAGCTCTGCCACTGATTTGCCATGTGACCTCTTAGGAGTTTAATTCAACAAGGTCCCTTCCAGCTTTGATATTCTTTGGATTCTCTGGGTAGATTGGCTGGGAATCAGGTTGCAAAGTAGGAGGCAAGGAATTGGAGTGAAGAAGCATAGTGTCGAGATGAATAAAAGTGTGATCTGTGCCATCAGGGATCTTACAATCCAATAGGGAAAGTGAGGCACACTTAGACACAGTGTGAGATAGTGAGAAATAAAATTCACTAGGAAGGGAGTAGAGGTACTACAAGGAATGGAAATGCTGAATGGAAGGCTGGAAACCTGCATGCAAATCACAGTTCACAAACTGTGTGAGTACAGACCAGTCCTTTAGCCTTTCTGAGCCTCAGTTTGCTCATCTATAAGACAGGGATAAGAATCTTTGCACTGCGTTCCCTGGAGGATAGGTGTGGGAGAAATTGATTTGTTTGTAAAGCCATCATGTGCTATGGAAATGTGAGTTGTTATCATGGTAATGAAAGACAAAGCATGATCCTTTGTGCTATGGGATCAGGCAATCTTACTCTGTGACAGGCAAGATGTGGGAGACACCCTACTCTCCAGGAGCTTACATTCTGTCAAAGGAGACAACTTGTACATATAAATAATAAATATAAAATATTTGTTTGCTGGATAAGATAGATATAATAAGATCTAAAATAAATATAATATAAATGTACAAATATTAAATAAAATAATATTAATGTTAAGTATAAATATTATAAATAATAAACAAATAAAATATAATGAGATATAAAATAAATGCAAGGGATTGTGTGTAGGGGATTGGTGGGGATCAGGAAAGCCTAATGTTGAAGATGGTACCTAAATTGAGCTTTGAAGGAAACTAATGATGCTAAAAGGCGGATTGTACAATTCAGAGCAAGTGAGATGAAATGAAACAAGAAAAGGGTGAGAGAAAGATCACTTCTGACTTGGGGTAAGTCAAGAAAGACGTCCTTGAAGGATTGGTAGGAAATAACACAGTGGATAAGAGCTAGGCCTGGAGTCAAGAAGACCTGAGTTCAAATCCAACCTTAGTCATTTACTAGCTATGTAAGTCTGACCAAGTCACCTAGCTTTTGTTTGCCTCAGTTTCCTCAACTGTAAAATGGGGAGAATAATAGCACCTATGTCTCTGGGTTGTTGTGAGGATCAAACAAGGTAATTGTAAAGTGCTTATCATAGTGCCTGGCACATAGTAGGTGCTTATAAGTGCCCATTATTGTTATTATTACTATATTTAAGATGCTTTGCACACCTTAAAGTGTTATATAAAAGATGTCAATGATGATGGTGACGGTGACGATGATGATGGTGATGGTGATGATGACAGCGGTGGTGGTGATGAGATGATGGTGATGATGATATCAACTTATTGACAGGCAGAGATGTCTTTCCAAATCCTCCCCTGTGATGTAAACAGCCACATTCACTGCCTAGATCCAGGGCTGACCCTGGGTTCAAGCACTTCCTACATCTTTTCTTCCTTGTTTTCACTGGGCTCTGGTACAGAATTTCATGAGTGCCTCAGTCTGTTTCCAACTATTGTTCTCCTTAACTTTGACCTGTACCTGGTTCGAGCATGTTAGCATGCTGGTCATCCTTCTGAACTGCGTGACCTTGGGCATGTTCCAGCCCTGTGAGGACGTGGAATGCCAGTCAGAGCGCTGCAATATCCTGGAGGTAGGATGGGGTCTAGTGAAAAGAGTCAGAATGGGGTTCAGGAGACCCAGATTCAGTCACTGAGTAGGCATCCTTGGGTAAATCACTCCCTTCAATGCTCTCATTTTCCTCATCTGTATGATGAAAGGGTTATACTAAAGAGTGAGTAAGGTCCCTTTCAGTTCCAAGTCCTATGATCCTATGATCTCAGATTCCAAAGAACTCTCTAGGAGAGCCTCCTACCCCAATGATGGAACCTGGTCAGTTGAGCTTAAAAAACAATTCCCATTCTTGTCTAAACACATATTCCAGGGGACAAATACAGTCTGCTCTCAGTTATTCGCTGAGATTATACAAAAGTCACTGGAATATGGCTATTGGGTCCCAGTGTGACTTTTCTTTGTTGATCATGTCCATCAGTTTTAATAAATTAGCACAAGGATCATGCATATGTTTAATAAATAGTAGAATTAGTTGGCATCTTTTGAGTAGACCCAGAATATGAGGTGGGGTGCATGTGGGGAGCGGGAGAAAGGAGGGTCCCATGATAGAGTCAGGCAAAATTTTCCATAGGTAGTCCCTTAACTTTTGTCCAAACACAAAATGATTGTGTCACATTAAAGAGAGATGATTATTCTGATTAGCCTCTTCTTTTCCTTTACCAATATAGGCATTCGATGACTTCATCTTTGCCTTCTTCGCGGTGGAAATGGTCATCAAGATGGTCGCCCTGGGAATCTTTGGCCAGAAGTGTTACCTGGGAGACACATGGAACCGTCTGGACTTCTTCATCGTCATGGCTGGGTCAGTAACCAAGACTCACAGACCTCCTAGGAGCTGGAGTAAATCCACCAATCTACAAGCATTTGTTAAGTGCTTACTATGTGCCAGGAACTGCGATAGGTGGAAAGGATAGAAAGGCAAAAAAATGAGATGATCTCTATTCCCAAAGAGCTTGTACAATCATAAACACATGTATAAACATGCATCCACCCATATCCACTCACATCCTCTCAGCTGTGTACATACATAAACACCCCTTCACAGACTTTCAAGCGCATATATTACCATGACGTATATAGATGCACACACAGTAGGGCAACTGAGTCACATACCTGCCATCCATCTATAATCATATTTGGCAGATTTTCCTGAAAGCCAACAGGTGTTAGAGGCAGCTTGGTGGCACAGTGGATAGAGTGCCTGGCTTAGAGTCAGGAAGACTCATCTTCCTCAGTTCAAATCCAGCCTCAGATATTTACTAGCTGTATGACCTTGGGCAAGTCACTTAACCCTGTTTGCCTCGGTTTCCTCATCTGTAAAAATGAGCTGGAGAAGGAAGTGGCAAAACCACTCCAGTATCTTTGCCAAGAAAACCTCCAAAGGGGTCACAAAGAGTCAGACATGACTGAAACATGACTCTACAACAAGTACCAGCCTACTGAGATCTGATCAAAGAAACTCATGCCACATAAGTTGCTCTTCATCTGGGCAAAATTCTCTATGAAATAGAGAAGAGAAAGACTGAGCCTAAGGGAGGGAGAGGGCATCTCTCCTCTTGTTTTTTTAAATACATTTTTTCAACAAACATTCCATGACCACCAACTATGTATGGGTCCCTGTGCTGGCCCCAAGAGTCTGGGAGCCAGATAAGGAATATCTAGCTCTTGCTGGCCACTCAAGTTGCTTAGCCTAATAGAAGATAAGACGGGGATACAAAACAAAGGGGTGAGACCAGCTAATCTCTAGTCCTTCCTAGCAATCGCATGATATTTTTACTGTTCAAATGTCCCTTCTAACCCTTTCATTCTCTATTCTAAGTTGCCTTCCAGCTCTGACATTCTCAGCCTCTATGAATCCAAGTGCATGGGAAAGTTATCAAGTACCTAGAATCTACTCCCACCTTACCTCCTCTACTTAGAATCCCTAACTTCCTTCAAGTTTCAGCTCCTGTGATGCCTCTGATGAGAATCCTTTCTTGATCTCCCTGGTTTTTAGGGTTTTATCCTTTCCTCAAATTATCATGTACATACTGACCTGTATACATGTCACATCTACCTCTGCCAATAGTAGAATGTAAGCACCCTGAGGGCAGGCAGAGTCTTACATTTTTCTTTGTATGCCCAGATACTAGCATATAAGTTCATTTGCAGCATGAGGCAATGAAAAATCTACTGGATTTCAGAGTCAGAAGACCTGTGTTTGAACCCCAGCTCTCCCACAGAATACCAGTGTGCCTTTGGGGGAATAACTTAACCTCTCTAGACCTCTGTTTCCTGATTGTAAAATGAGAGGGTTGGACTGGCTAGCCTCTAAGGCACCTCTGAGCTTTGACATGTGATCCTATGAGGATAAATTGAAATATAAGGATTTTTTATTTCAGTTATTAGGACTGGGTTAACAATGCCCAACCAGGTACCCTGCGGCACACCCATTCTCTACCTTCCCCATCAGCTTGGGTTCCAGTATCCCTATTGGCCCCCCAGGTTTATCTGCTCTTTTCTTTGGACAGTCAGAGTACCATGGGATGATTTCTTTGCCAAAAGACTTTGGGAAAATGTCTCTGAGCTTTCCAGGCTAGTGGAAGTCACAATAGCTCAAGGCCCAATGTAGTCTCTTTCTCCTCAGTCCGGGGGCTGGAGATGCATTGGAATTATTCTGGGCACTCCAATAAGCCACAGAATGAGGATTAAATGCACGCTGTCCACCCCCGGCCCAGCCTCCCTAAGTGAGTTGATTACACTAATAATAGAGTTATGGAGGAAGGGAAGCGATAAGCAGAGAAACAGCAAGCCAAGCTACAACTCTGAGCTGCTGCAACAGATGGTCATGGGATTTTCTTGCAGCAAATTGCTTCTGCCTAAACAGCAGAAATTTTAATCCATGGCCCATGTCCACCAAGAACACAAAGAACGGAAAAAATGGTCTACCAGCAAATCCACAGCACAGACTTGAGCCTCATCCCCTGCCTCAGGGATACTGGCTGGGTCAATATCCCAGACTGTGAATGGGGGAGACCTTGAAATCACCCTAGGACCAGTGAAAGTGGCTTATAAACTATGTTGTTCTGAGCCCAAGAGCCTATGCAGTACCCCAAGTGTATAATGATTCCCCCTAAAGTAGCACCCCTCATGGTCACGGGAACACTTTTGTTGTTGTTCAGTCACTTTTCATTCATGTCTGACTCTTTGCAACCCCATTTAGGGTTTTCTTTTTTTGGAGGCTATTGGGTTAAGTGACTTGCCCAGGGTCACACAGGTCTGAAGCTAGATTTGAACCCAGGTCCTTCTGACTCCAGGCCAGGGCTATATCCACTGTACCACCTAGCTGCCCCATTTGGACTTTCTTGACAAAGATACTGGAGTGGTTTGCCATTATCTTCTCTAGCTCACTTTACAGATGAGGAAACTGAGGCAAACAGGGTTAAGTGACTTGCCCAGGGTCACACAGCTAGTAAGTGTCTGAGGCCAGATTTGAACTCAGGGAGTTGAGTTTTCCAGACTCTAGGTCAAGCACTCTATCCACTGTGCCATCTAGCGACTCAGAAAAAATCCTGTGTCAAACTATTTAAGAAGTGCTCTTATGTGATCTCCATTTATAGATGAGGAAACTGAGTCCCAGAGAATGACAAGGATTAGGAAGAGAATGGAAAGCAAGTCATACAAAGATCAGTGAATGAACAAGAGTTGTTTAGCCCGGGGAGAGGAGATGTAAGGGGATTATGATAGCTCTATGCAAGCATATGAAATGAGGAATAGATTGGTCCTGCCTGACCCCAGAGAAGAGAACTAGGAGCAGTAGGCAGAAATTACAGGGGTGCTGATTTTGGCTGAGGAAGACCTTCCTAACAATGCATATTCACCAGGGAGAGAGGAATTTGCTTTGGGATGTAGTGAATTCACTGTCAACAGAAGTATTCAAGCCAAGGATGGATGACCAGCTCTTGGGGATATTTTCAAAGTTATTGATTCACAGAGTGAGAGAGTTAAACCACTGTGATGCCAAAGATCCCTCCCAGCTCTGAGAATCTAAGACGTTAAAGAACTTGCTATCACACCAATATCATGAATGAATAAAAGCACATTTGGGGTTATACTGCCGGAAGAAAGAGAGGTAAATAATACCTAGCCCTTGCCTGGAGCTAAGTGGTACAGAGGCAGTCAGGTGGTGGAGAGGATAGAGCACTGGGCCTGGAGTCAGGAAGCCTGGGGTTCGAATCTGGCCTCAGACACTTACCAGATGTATGACCCTGGGCAAGTCACTTAACCCCTGTTTGCCTCAGTTTCCATGCCTGTAAAATGGGGATATTACCAGTATCTACCTCCCTAGGTTGTTGTAAGGATTGAATGTAGGAAGCACTATATATTTAGTTAGCTGTTTTCGTTACTAATAGTCACAAACAATGATCCCTCAAGTTTTTAAAAAATTGTTTCATATATACATATGTGTGTATTAGTATTCACAAGAATCCATGTGTTAGACTCAGTTGTTACTCCCATCTTACAGGTGAGGACACTGAGACTGTCAGAGGTTAAGTGACTTGCCCAAGGTCATAAGTTGGTTTCTAGGGCAGGATTCAAAATTCAGCTCTTCCTGGCTCCAAGTCCAGAACTCTAATCACTATGCCAGCTAGAAGTCTAGAGACTGGGACACAAAGCATAAATTTTGGACTACTTGATCTCTAATACTCCTTCTGGTTCTAACATTCTCTGCTCTGAGTTCTAAGGTCCCTTCCAGCGCTAACATCCTGTCTTCCATATTCTAAGGGCTCCTCCAATTCTGCCGTTCTGTGTCCTGTTCTAAGGAGATGGCTGGATTCTGACATTCTCTGCCCTATGTTCCAAAGGCCCCTGTAGCTCTGCCAGTCAGTGTTCTCTGTTCTAAGGGCCCCTCCAGTTCTAACATTCTATGTTGCATCATCTGAACGCAGGACTGTAGTGGCCCCTGCAGTGGGGGCCACCGCAGAAAGGCTGTGAAGTCCCAGCCCAGTCCCAGTCCCCAGGGTGGCACCCTGACAGCTGAGGCCTTTGGTCTATGACTATTCACTGTAATTAATGCATGCCACTTAGTGAGGGTTTCAGCTCCATCTAGGCCTCTCCATCAGTATTTTCTATGCATGGGCTCAGTGTTCCATGCTGGCAGCCTCAAACCTAACGATGTCATCCTCAGAAGAGAAGAAGGCTTTAGTGCTATGCTCTGGGCTGGCTCCAATAAATCCATCCAATTAGAGGGAATCTCTCTCCATACCACACACCTTCGAAGCTTCCCAAAATGGGAACATTTACTCACTTGGCATATTTTTATGTCTTATGAGATGTATCCGTTAAGGATGCCAGGACTGCAGTTGGGCATCTCTGCAGATTGGAATAAGCCAGCTGGGAGTTCGTTTTCCTTAAAGAGTCTCTGAGTATGATTCATCCTTTGGGTTTTGACATGTCATGATGCTGTGCCGTCCTAACCCAACCCCAGAGTCTTAGAGGAGGCTGAGGGTTAGTCCAGGTCCCTCAGAAGATCACTTTACTAGACATTTCTATCCCTGCTTCTTGTTCTGCCCTCTGAGGGAAGGCAGAAGAAGTCTTATCTCTCTCCCAGGTAACTGGGGACCAGAAAAAGACCCTCCAGTGCCAATAAAAGGGAAGGAAGTCTATATCCTGGATATGGTTGATGAACTGGGAATCTGCCTTGTTCTGATTTTCTCATCCTGCTCTTCTGGCCATGTACGTGGAGCAGATAGTTATTCATAGAACCATTGTCCCTGTCAGGACCATAAAATTCCCCAGGATCATCTGACAGAGTTCAATTAGGAGAAACCAAAGGGAAGAACAGGAGCTATTACTGACTAGACTGAGGTCATGGATCAGAGGGCACTATCCTAAAGCTAAGACCATGCTCGGAAGTGGGAGCTCTGAGACCAGCCATGAGGCACAGCCAGACCAAATACAGTAAGTTCAGGAACCTCCTGGGCTCTTGGGCTGCTCCACTCACCAGGGCTCAGGTATGGGAGCCAGGCTGGAGAACTATAGGTCTGGCACAAGCACCCCTCAGATGGCCCCTGGATTTGGACAGAGGCACAGAATGTGTGCCCTTGGTCTAGGTACAAAGCCAAAAGACAGGGGCCAAGCAGAGCTGGATAACCAGAGAGGAAGAAAGATGGGAAAAAACCACACTCTTCTGAAGTCTACCAGTAGGTTTCTCCTTAGCTGCCCATTGGTCCTTTCTGTGAACAATGTGTTGCTGTGGGAAGAGGCCAAGCTTGTGGGGGCGTGGGGGTGGGGAGATAACCAAAAACCTTAGTATTAGCCTCAGTGAGCTGTGTGACCTTCAGCAAGTTGCATTCCTTCTCTGGGCTTCAGTTTCTTCCCTTATGATATGAGAGGATTGGACCAGAGGATATGGAATTCTGTGAAATACAACCATTCATTTGGAGAACTTGGAGTACAGTCCGTGTGTTCCAGTGATTAAAGGAATTCCTAGACAAGCCCAGGGATGGAGGTCAGTGAGCAGACATGGAGTATGGTAGTACCCCCCTCGCTCTGTGTTGGGAGGCAATGGGACATAAAGCAAGATCCAAGGAACCAAGACAAAAGGGAAACAGGTCATTGCCCTAGCAGGCATAATGGCAGAGTCAAGGATGTTCATACTAGATCAGGAGGTCACAATTCAGGTGGTTGATTGTTTCCAGCCAAATATTTTTTGTTCTTGCTTTGTGGTGGTGGTGGTTGTTGTCGTTTCTATTGTAGCTACTCGTCTTCCCCACCCTTTGGTAGTACTGCTATGCCACCATGGTCATGCTCATGGTCATAAGTAGGTTCTGCCAAGCTTCCCGACGACATCACCTGGTTGGGCTGTGGGCTCATCCATATTGCGGGTTTCTCTGGCTGGGTTCCAGCCTCATTCCTTACCCAGAAGGCCAAGCAACTGTTCAGTTTCCTGGATCAATTGGTCCATCAGCAAATGTTTGCTAAATATCTGCTATGTACCCAGCACCGTGCTTAGTACTAGAGACACAAACACAGAGGATTTGGCATTCCCTGCTCTCCCAAAGGAGCTTATGCCTCTCTCCCTGTTCCACGAGCAGGGGGTAGGAAAGCAAGGTCACTGTCATAAGATCATAGATATAGAGGTAGAAGAGACCATAGAGGTCACACAGTTCAACTCCTTGCTTTTACATATGAAGAGACTGAGGCCCAAAGAACTTAACTTGCCCAAGGTCACACAGGTAATAAATGAAAGAGTTAGGATCTGAGTCTGGATCCTCAGAGGACCCCGAATTCAGTGTGCTCTTTCTACTGTACCGTGCTTTTGTTGTTGTTTAGTCATCTTTCTGTTATATCCAATTCTTCATAACCCCTTTCGGGGGTTTTATTGGCAAAGATACCAGAGTAGTTTGCCATTTCCTTCCCCAGCTCATTTTACGGATGAGGCAAATAGGGTTAAGTAACTTGCCCAGGGTCACTCAACTACTAAGTGTCTGAGGCTGGATTTGAACTCAGGTCTTCCTAACTCCAGGTCCGGAGCTCTATCCACTTAGCCACCTATATACCCTATTGTTTCTCCTGAGAAGTTCAAAAGTATTGAGAAGCTCTGGAGCATGATAGGCGCTGATTAGGTTTTTCCCTAAATCTCTTTATTTGTAGCCAAATTGGCAAACACCCTTTCCTGGACCTTAACTTGGATAAATAAGGCTTTTCCCTCCTTACTGTTCCCACTCCCATGCACTCAGTTCTCCCTCCTTCCATTACCTGAACAATTACAGTTGCCTCTTACCTGGTCACCCTGTCTCCATCCTCTTCCCCACATACTTCATCTTGTACTTAATATGTATTATGAGATTATTATTCAATCATTCAATCAATTCATCATTTCACTCCCATCCCCAAGCATCTACACGGGCTCCCATCTGGCTGTAGGATAATGTCCATGCTGCCCAGCCTAGCATTTAAAGTCCTGAACACTTGTAGGCCATCCACCTCTCCAACCTGACCCTGCACCCCTCCCCAGCACTGATTTGACATTTAACCTGGAGCTCTGGGGGCCATCTCTACTCAGATTCTGTGACTTCTGCCCATGCCTTCTAGTCTGAGTTGATCTCTTTGTCTCTTTCCCTCCAGCATGATGGAGTATTCTCTGGATGGACACAATGTCAGCCTTTCTGCCATCCGGACCGTCCGTGTTCTCCGGCCACTCAGAGCCATTAACAGGGTGCCAAGTAAGTCCATCGGGTCTTTCCATAGTCCAGGCTCGAGAACTGGGCAGCTCAGCTGGCAGAGCTGGGGTTGACAAAGCTCAGCCCAAAAGCAGCTTAAAATCAGTACAAGGGGGTACAAAGCTTTTGTCCTGGGAGCCCTACCAGCTCCTTTTAGTCTTGTAATTCCCTAACTCCTCCTCCATCCCCTCTATATCATATTATCAA
This sequence comes from Trichosurus vulpecula, assembly GCF_011100635.1. NCBI lineage: Eukaryota > Metazoa > Chordata > Mammalia > Diprotodontia > Phalangeridae > Trichosurus > Trichosurus vulpecula. The sequence goes on from NC_050581.1 coordinate 74,635,102, forward strand.
TGTCAGGGAGTTGAGAAACATATTTATGCTTTTGTAATTAAAGAAGGGAGAGAAAATTTGCTTTTGCAATAGGTTCTTAGAGCATTCCTGTTGTGATCCAGACTGCAAACAGGATAGGGCAAGGCTGGTCATGGAGCATCTGGAGATAGGGGGAAAGGAGAGCCTGGTGCCATGCAGAATGTGGTTTTCAAAGGAAGACAGGCTCTCCACAGGAGTCCTTTCCCATCTGAACCTAGGTCTGTGCTTGCTAGGCAGCCTAGTAAGTGGAACAAATCTTACTTTTACTTCTATCTTTTTTTGTTTTTTACATTCTCTCCATTTCTGAATCTGTCCCTCTTCCCTGCCCTTCCCAGCAAGCCATCTCCTGTAACAGGGATAGCAATTGTGATTTCAGTGGTTATAGGGAACTCCCAGATGAGGAAGCCCCCTTACCAATACAAGGCAGAAATTCCTTGGTACCTCTTAGTCTTAGAGCATTAACCTGAGCACAGAGAGGTCAATCAGCTTGTGGTATTAGAAGTTTGACTTTAACTTAAGACTTCCTAGCTCCAAGGCAAGCTTCATATCCATCATATGCTGTCATAGTTCAGAGGGGGGAAGAAAACCCTAGCAATGCATCAAAAGTGTCTGACAGCATATGCAGTGTTCCACACCCATGTTCTCCCACCTCTGCAAAGATGAAAGCAAGGTGCCGTTTCTCAACTGTTCTCTAGGGCTGAGCTTGGTTACTGTCATGACAAAAGGTAAGTTTATTCTGTTGTTATTGTTTTTATTTACAGTGTTGCAGTCATTATGTATGTTAATTTCCTTATTCTTCTTATTTCACTCTTGGGGCATATTGTTCTATGATAGCCAAGTCCTGGGCTCATAGGGTCATAGGAATAGAGCTAGAAGGCACCTCAGAGGCCATCAAGTCCAACTCCTCATTTGTAAAATGGGGAAACTATGACCCGCACACAAGAAGTAACTTACAAGCACATGGGGTCATAGAGTCAGAGCTGTTCGTATGTGGTAGTATAGGAATAATAGATATTCATATAGTACTTGAAGCACCTTGAGATAGAGAGTTAGAATGTAAAGAGAGTTGACCATCAGTTAGAACTTGGGGTACTCTGGGGAAAGGGTATAAGAATGAAAGACAAAAATATGGAGATGGGGAGAAAGAGAGAGGGGGGGAAGAGAGAGAGAGAGAGAGAGAGAGAGAGAGAGAGAGAGAGAGAGAGATTCAGAGACAGAAAAGGACAGAGACAATCACAGAGACAGAGGGACAGAAACAGAGTCATAGAAACAGAGAGAGGTAGAGAGAGATGAAGGAGGAAGGAGAGAGAGAAAAAAGGAAAGGTGGGGAGAGAAAGAAGGAGAGAAAAACAGAGAAAGAGCAAGAGGAAGGGAGAGGTGAGGAGAGGAGGGAAGAAGGGAGACATAAAGAGAGAAAAAGAGAGACGAAGGACAGAGAGATTGAGAGAGAATGAAAGAATAAATGAGAGGGAAGAGAGAGAAGAGAGAATGAAAATGAGAGAAAAATGAGAAAGAAGCAGAAGGCAAAAAAAATGAAATAGAGAAAAGAGAGGGAGAGAGATAAAGAGAAGACAGAATGAGAGGGAGAAAGAAAAAAAGAATGAGAGAGAAGACAGGAAGAGAGAGGTGAGAAGAGAAGGGAAGAAGTGAGACAAAGAAAAAGAGAGAAGTGGGGTGAGGGAGAGGGAAAAAGATTGAGAGAGTGAATGAGAGAAAAAGAGAGGAGAGGAGAGAGAGCGAGAAAGAGACAGAGAGACAGAGAGATGTACAGAGGACCAACTAGGGAGAAAAGAGTCCTAAAACAAGAAACAGCTGTCCTTTTGCAGGCTTTGCAGTGAGGCCCGGTACCCAGATGAGGAAAGAATGCTGACCCAAAATCAGCAGAAACCTGGGTTCAAACACCACCTCCAACACTTATTAGTTTTGTGACACACAGCCAGTCACTTTTAATTTCCTGTTCTGAGAAATGGAGATAACTACACCTCCCTTGTAGAATTGTGGTGAGAATCAAATCAGAAGAAGTATCTCATTTACGTGTGAGCTATTATGACGTTACCATACGATTGATATCAGCCACTATCACCCAAGGTGACACTTGAACCTAGATCTTTTCCTGACTCCAAGGCCAACTCTCTATCCGTTCTAACTCCATGTCCCTAAGTACTATACAAACATTACCTTCTCCTAAACTATCACATAATAACAGCTATATTTCTGCAGCATTTTAAGACAGATAAAATGATTTTCACACAAAACCCCTGTAATATAGATAATGCAATTATTATTATATCCATTTGATAGACAAGGAAACTGAGTCTTGGGGAGATGAAATGACTTAATTGGAGTCAAGAGCTAGTGAGTGTGGGATCCAGATCCCTCCTGCCTCCAAGCCCCAGGCTCATTCCAGTGGACCTCACTGCAGCTACTTCATGTCACAAAGATTATGCCTTAAACAGCTAGAAATTAACTTTCAAGGGTGTGTGTAAGAGCCCCTTCCAGAGCCCTCTGGTTCTATCTGAAGAATAAATAGAGGCGTTGTCAAAGATGGCCTTTAAACTCCAGAAAGTCAAGCAGATTCAGTTCCATGGAGAGCATCCTAAGGCAGCTCCATGTTTGCCTACATTTCATAGCTGAGCAAATGCCAGCCTGTCTCTGTAAGGGTAAACCCCACATGGGACCCTGCTGGCTTTTATCACAATGAGCCAGGGTCTAACAGATCACAGAAGTCCACTTAGACCCAAGAAAAACTGTCACAGGATTTTAGAGTTGGAAAGACCTTAGACTTCATCTTGTCTGTCTACAGAATTTTACAGAGAGGTAAACTGAGACATAGACCAGCCCCCAAGGTCACACAAGTAGTAAGTAGCAAAGCTATTTGTTGACATTAGAACTCAGGCTTTCCGACTCCAAATGCATTGCTCTTTTCATTACATTATGCTGCCTTTCTCTTGTGAGTCTGTCCTCTGCCAGTTCCAAGGTCAAAGAACCTTACTAGTCCTATGCTAAAATTTCTAACCTTACCAATCCCGAAATAAAATCCCCTCCATACATTCTTTCCTGCTGTCTGTATTCCTTATATCTCTGTGGTCACTGATGGGGGCCTTTAGCTTCTACAATAATGTCTTGTCCTCACAGACCAAGTTCCCTCTTACACCCATAATTTTATTCTCTTCATATTCATAAACTCCACTTGTCTTCTATGAACAAAAGGGGCATGGCTTACCCAAAGTGGAAGTGGAGGGAGGTGGCATTTATATGCATGTCTTCTATCCAGGTCTGAAGAATAGTATGGACAAAGACTCAGGCATGAGAAAGCCAGAGACTGTCCTTTGAGTCTATATGCTTATGTCATGGAAAAAGACCAGAAAGTGTTCATATCATTTAGTCCTAGGAGGGTCATTAGAGACTAATCCAACTCTGTCATTTTACACAGGTGGAAATTGAGGCCCAAGGAATTTATGTAAAATTTCAAGGTGTAATTCCATTCCATCCAGCTCAATTACTGAGTCTTGAAGACCTGCTGGGTTTTTCCCACTCCTGTAAAAACTTGTCGGAGATTCTAACCCATTCCGTGAATGACATCTTGGCTTATTACATCACTGGTCCTTCTATATTTTTGAATCCTGTTCCCCGCCTCACTCCCTCCTATCTTGACTTACACAGAATTCTGTGGGAGTTGGATTTGAACACCTCTAAAGCCACTATACCACACCAGACTAACCCCTCAAATACTAGAATTTTCTTACTGAGACTCAGCAAGGTCTTGCTTCATGTTACTTTTTCCAGGCTCTTTAATTATCCCAATCAATAAATGCAATGGATACAGTAGGCTCTAGATTAAGAAACACAGGCCCAAGGCTCCTGCCATCCTCACCATAGCCTCTCTGTAGAGGGGCCCAGACAGCATCATCCAAGAAGCATTGGCTGAAACCCATCTGCTGCAGCATGGGGCCAAAGAATGTCAGAACCTGAGGAGACCTTTGAGGTTGTCTTATGCAGCCTCCACATTGTACACTGGAGAACAGCTAGGGGCAATAACTCTCCTAAGGTCGCACAGCAAATAAGTGATTTATCTGAGACTAGAGCCCAGGTGTAGTCAATAAGATCACCAAACCCATTTCTAGATGGATGTGGCAGGACCAGTATAGACTGTCAGCATCACAGTGAAACAGACAACGGAGAGCTTCTTATTTGCAATCCTTGAGAAGCCATGAGCCCTTTCTCCTGCTTTAAATGTGATATGCAGTAGAATTAGCCCTGGCTGTGGAGTTGGAGCACATGGGTTAGAATTCTAGCTCTACCATTTCTACCTGGGATATCTTGGACAAAGCCCTCAACCTCTCTGTGCCTCAGTATCCTCATTTATAAAATGAGAGGGTTGTGGGAAATGAGCTCTAAATTTATGATTCTGGGATACTTCTAAGAAAACCAAGGCTCTGACACAGAGTTCTGCATCAGTCAAGATGGGGGCTAAGGGGCAGTGCAAGGCAGGGAACAGCATTCAAAATACAGAAGAATCTGTGCCTTAATAACAGGCAAGATACAATCCATTGACTGGCTTAGAATCTGAAACAAGATTTTTTTTCAGGGCTGGGAAAACCCCAGCAGGCCCTCAGGACACAGTAATTGAGCTGAATGGAGTGGAATTGGAAGGCACATTTTCTATAGCTTCCTGAAGCTTGAGGTTAAATTCCTATTTTTGTAAATGTTAGGACTTCCTCACAGGCAAACTAGTCTAAAAGAAAAAGAAAAGGACAGCAGAGTTTATACAACTGGTTATTTGGAAAAGATATATATACAATTTTAAATCTAGTCCTTTGTCCTGAATTCAATGGTTTTCCCCCAAAATATCTAGTTCCATGAATGATATTTTTTAACTCTGAATATGTATGATGAGCCATTCCATTTTTTTCTTAAATATATTTTAAAACATGGATCAACAGATTCCCTCTTCACCCCAGGAAGAGTCAGTCAGTCAATCTATAAGCATATATTGGGTGCCTAGGCTCAGTGGATAGAGTTCTGTGTCTGAAGTCAGGAAGACCTGAGTTCAAGTCCAGCCCCAGCCACTCACTAGCTGTGTGACCCTGAGCAAATTACTTAACCTTGTTTTGCCTTAATCCACTGGAGAAGGAAATAGCAAACCATTCCAGTATCTTTGCCAAGAAAACCTTGTACGGGGTCCCAAAAAGTTGGACCTGACTGAAGAATATCATATGCTTGGCACTGCCCTTTTTATTTTCATAATTAGAAGTCTAGCTTTGTTTTTCCTAATCTACAATTATGCATTGGCAGATACATCTTGGTTCTCTTGAATGTTTGTGCTCTGGACCAATGTATACTGAGTCCTACTGAGATGTATGCTGCTGTTGCTGCTGTTCAGCCATTTCGGTCATGTCCAACTCTTCATAACCCCATTTTGGGTTTTCTTGGCCAAGATAATGGAGTGCTTTGCTGCTTCCTTCTGCAGTTCATTTTATAGATGAGGAACTAAAGGGAAAAGGGTTAAATGACTTGCCCAAGGTCACACAGCTAATAAGTGTCTGAGGCCAGATTTGAACTCAGGAAGATGAGACTTCCTGCCTCTAGGCCTGGCACTTAATCCACTTTATCGAGCTGCCCATCTATATACCTATTACTGCAGCATAGCTACTAGGATTGCTTCTTGTTGTTTTCCCTCATGTTCAAGTGGATATCCTTGCATTATGTGAAGTAATTATTTATATTCTGGATAATTGTCACCTGTCCATACCCACTTGAATGAAGATCCTTGAGGGCAAGGCAGGGCAGGAATTGTTTGCCTTTGTCTTTTTCTCCCATTGCTCAGAACAGTGCCTGGAACATAGTACACATTTAGTAAATGCTTAGTAATTAAAAAAAAAAGATTAGAGGTCTAGGCAGGAGAATAAGATAAGAAAGTGGGAGCTAACATTCCAAGAGCTGCTTCCTTTCAAAGTGTCCCACACACAACAGAGAATTCCAGATGTTCCGGAGAAAAATAGTTGCTGCCTGATTTGTCAGCTGACACACCTCCTCTGGTTCTGATACTTGCATGACAGACAGAGAATACCATCTCCACTACAACATATGCCAACTCAAGACTTTGGCCCTTGGACATCCACCCTGTGGAGAAAGACCTCAGCTCTGCTGAGGTTCCCAGAGAAAGGCATCTGAAGGCCAGCAGGAACTGTATGGCAATGAGAAATATAAGGATGGCAGAAATCATCCATCTGTCTGTTAGTCCATCCTTCCATTCATCTATCTGTCTGTCTGTCCATCCATCAGGTGTTTACTGAACCCTGCTCTTTGCTCAGTTCTGTGTTCAGCTAGTCCAGGATGAGATAGGGTGGGACAAAAACAGAAACAAGAGGAAGAAGAGACCCAGACCCTGTCTTTGGGGAGCTTATAGTCAGGGGGATATCAAAGAAAAGCATACTCCTCACCTTATGTGGGAGATTCAGAGAAGTGACAGACTCAATGAATCTTACCTTCAGGAAGTTCACTCTCCAGCTGGGGAGATAACCTTCACATATGTGAAACAGTGAAGGCCACAGACAGGGCAGTGTGTGTGTGTGTGTGTGTGTGTGTGTGTGTGTGCTGTGTCTTTGTCTCTGTGTCTGTGTCTATGTGTGTCTGTGTATCTGTGTCTGGGTGTGATTCAGGGATACATTGTATATTACAGACACCAAATGTTCTGGGAGTTCAGAAACAAGAAAGATCATTTGGGGCAGGAAAGGATTCCTATAAGATTGCGGGACTTGGGCTGAGCATAAGGCCCCTTATCTTCTCTTTGCTCCCTGCTCTAAGGTCTGCCTTCCTCATTTTTTTACCCTTTTTAGAGAAAATCCCAATTCAAATGAGCTCTCTTTAAACCTACTTCCCACCAGCTGGGACCTAATGAGACAATGAAGTCTTTCATCACAGGCTTATAAGCTTGTTGTCGGTTTTTCATTTGTTTAAATATTCTAGAACATTTCAGTAGTGGGATTACTGGGCATGAAGTCAAGAGTCCTGGGTTCTAGCCTTGACTGTCACTAACTAATTTACTGTATAATCTTGGGCAGTTTTCTTCCCTATCGGGACTTCAGCGGCTCCATCTGCCCACTGAAGGGATAGGAGGCATTATGATAAAACGGCAAGATCGCTGCTTTGGGAGTCAAAGGACCTAGGGTTCAGTCCTGCTTCTGCCACTCCCTTTGTCAACTTGGACGAATCATTGAACCACTGTAAGCCTGAGTGTCCTTTTATAAAATGAGGGGATTGTACTAGATGGCCTTGAGATCTTTTATCGCTGAAAAGCTATGCTGCTGTGATCCTTTGATGACATTATCTCGAGGTTCCTTCCATGTCTGACATTCTACAGATCCATTTCACCTCTGTGTTTATAGGGAGTTAGCTAGGTGATCGAGCACCAGACCTGGAAGGAAGGTGAGGAAGGGAAGAGGAAGAGCTGAGTTCAAATCCAGCCTCAGACTCTTACTAGCTGTGTAACCCTGGGCAAATCTCTTCACTGCTGCCTGCCTCCGTTTCCTTTTCTGTAAAATAGGGATCATAATAGCAACTACTTCCCAAAATTGTGGTGAGGATCAAATGATTTAACATTTGTAAAGTACTTTGCAAACCTTAGAGCAATAAATAAGTGCTTGCTTTTGTTATTATCCAATTTCATCCAGGGAACCAGGATGACCGCTTTACCAGATTATCAATGATAAGGAACATTCCCTGGTTCTCTCCCCGCTGGCTGAGGTTTACGTGTGGGCTACACTCATGCCAGTATGGAACCACTGACATGCATATTGGTCTAGTACCTGAGTCACCAGAGCAATTAGGCCTGATATCATGGGTGAAAAATTGACTAGCCAAATCCCATCTGAACTTCAAGGCCCAACTCAAGCCCTGTGTCTTCCAACAAGCCTTCTATATCCACTCCAGTTCACCCTGAATTGACTTTTCTCTAGGCCACACAATCTAACCATTACACTCCATATAATGTTAATTGCTCTTTCGGGTATATGAATTTTGTCTCCCGAACAAAATAGAAACTCATTGGATCAAGGTGTATTTCTTCTCATCTTATATCTGCACAGGGTTGAGCATACTGTTGGCACTCGAAGAGTTGGCACTCAGGATATTATCTTTAATCTCCTTTTGCTTAGTTTCATATTTGTGGTGGGGATGGAGAAGATTCCACCGGTGTCAGAAGACTGAAACAAATCCTAATGGGTCTTGGAAAATCGTCCTCAGGACCAATTTTCCCTATTTGATGCCACAGAATGAATGGTAGCCATAATAGGCATTTAGGCATGGACAGCTGAAATGACAAGGAAACAAACACATCAGCATTCATTCACCTGTGTGTACGTACTGCACACACATTTAACAATATCACGATTTACATTTTCAATTCCATTTACATACTCAATTCAATATAATATTCATTACACACCCTAGATGGTGAGAGAGACAGGAAGATGGAACCAGACACCATCTGTCCTCTTTCTTTGTTGTTGTTGTTCACTTGTCCAGTCATTTAGGACTCTTCGTGACCCCATGGACTATAGCACGCCAGGCTCTTCTATCCCGCACTATCTCTCAAAGTCTATCCAGATTCATGTGCACTGTTTCGACAACACCATCTATCCATCTCACCCTCTGTGGTTCCCTTTTCCTTTTGCCTTCAATCTTTCCTGACATCAGCGTCTTTTCCAATGCTCTTCTATCAGTCTCTTATTCAATAGAAGGTCACAAGATGTAGTTTATTACTTATAATGAAGTATTAACCTTGCCAGGCAAATAGAGGTCAAGTAGTTCTCCAAGGAAAAGAAAACCATTAAGTATAAGAGGTCTACCTTTTCTTTTATGTTACTTCTAATAGCTTCTCTCATCCTATCCCCAGCAGGAATCTTGTTCTTTGATTGATGTCATTCACAACTCGTTGTTACTTAATAATTTCCTACAAGCCATGATGTACTACATCTCCAAAGTTTGGCTATCCCTTATTCTCAGGACACTGGGCAGCTACGTGGTACAGTGGATAGAAGACTAGGCCTGGAGTCAAATCCTTCCTCTGACATGTGCTAGCTATGTGACCCTGGAAAAGTAACTTGATCCTTTTTGTCTCAGTTTCCTCATCTGTAAAATGAGCTGGAGAAGGAAATGGCAGTATCTTTGCCAAGAAGACTCCAAATGAGGTCACAAAGTGTCAGATGTGACTGAAATGACTGAACAACAAGTCATCTCTAGGTAGTCTACCAGAAATAAATAATATTCCTTCTTTTAGTAGAACAATTGGCATTTTTTTCTATTACTTTAGTGTTTGCAAAGCCTTTTCCTCACAACCCTGTGAAGGAAAGCTAGTATACAGAGGTAAGCTATGTGGTACACAGCAAATAGAGTGCTGGGCCTGGAGTCAGCAAGGCCTGAGTTCAAATGTGGCCTCAGACACTTACTAGCTGTGTGACCCTGGGCAAGTCACTTAACCCTGTTTGCCTCAGTTCCCTCATCTGTAAAACAGACTTGAGAAGGAAGTGGCAAACCACTCTAGTCTATCTTTGCCTAGAATACCTCCAAATGAGGTCATGAAGAGTCAGACATGACTGCAAAACAACCAACTCTCAGGACAAATTCTCTGGCATAGTCACCTTTCTCCACCAACCTTAATCCTCAAACAGCCTGTTGAAGGGGAAGTTCCATTCTCTCATTAGGAGCTCCAACCCCCATTATACACTGGAGGCCTGTGGAGCTGGTGCGCTGCCTCAGCTGTTTCTAATTAACCTTCTTCCTCCCAGGTAGTCTCTGGGGGATTGACTCTGCATAGTTGGCTTTTTTTAAAGGGCTTCTGCCAATCTGAACTCTAACCAATACAGATTAAGTATAGGCAAACAAATTGTAAGCCACGATAAAAGAACAGATTTCTCCAAATGGGGATCTTTGGATGCATCAACAAATATTTTAGAAAGAGTATAGGATGTAGAGCAGACATTAGCTTAGAGGTCAATTGACCTAAATCCCTCATTTCACAGAGGAGGAGACTAAGGCCCACCCAAAAAAGAACATGACTGACTCAAAGTCACATACTAAAAGATTCAAGACTAGAATTCAGGCCCTCCCATTTGATGATTCTAAGATTCCTTCCAGCTCTAAAGCTATTATCTTAAGATGTTAGATCTATTTCTTTTTCAACTATCATGTGAACTAAAGCATCTTCCTCTACTCTCTAGCCCTATTTTTTATCATCTGCAAAAGCAGTTGAAAATCAGGTCATGTGTCCCCAAACAACAAGATATGGGATCACTTAAATGAATTGAGCATAACTGAGATTTCTTGTAAAACCATCTGAGAGTTAGTCAGTTTTGTCTGAGTTGGGGAATAGACCCCAAAATGAAAATTGAAGGCTAACTGCTGATTCATATAATACATTGTCAATAAATATGGTATCTCTTCCCCTCTGGAATCCCATGTTACATAATGTGTTATTCAAGGCACAGCTCTCACCTTAGAAAAACGAACAGTTAACCACTATCCCTGGTAGGCAAGGGGCATGTTGGTTTTCCCCCCTATTCAGGACTGTTATCTTCCTTTGCCAGACAACTTTTCTTTCCCATTCCCTTTGGCATTTGGGGTTGCCTAGTACCGCAGTGTCTATGACAGACCCCATCTGTTAGCCATTTTCTCTGAGCACTCCGGACGACACTCCAGAAAATGTCAAGTGTCCCAGGGAGAAGATTATTAGTGCCACTTAGATGGAAAATGAGGAGTATAATTTTTCTTTGCTTCCAGTGTGTGCAGGGCCCGGTTTAAATCGCACTGACAAAGAGCACTGAGCTGGATCAGGGAAGAGGCAGCCCATGCAGAAAGCCGTGCCTTCCCTGCCAAAGCAATAAATCAGATAGATTTTTAAACGGCAATTTTGAAGTCATCATTTCTAAGAGCAATGACAGTTTTATCAGCTTCGTTATTTTTTGTTAATCTGGTGGATGGATTGGCCATTCACAAGAATGAAGACCTAATCAAAATGGGCAGAACAGAATGAAAATTGTCCCAGGCTCCCTAGCCTGCACCCCTATCTGATCTCCTAAGGATAGTGATTTCAACATTCCTAAGAGAAGGACCAAGTAAAAGGGTCTCAGCTCAGTAAGAGTGTTCAGCTTTGATTCAAAGCCTTTAGGATGCTAGGGTCCGTTATTGAGGGTTTTTTGGGCAAAGATACTGGAGTGGTTTGCTATTTCTTTCTCCAGCTCATTTTACAGGTGAGGAAACTGAGGCAAACAGAGTTAAGCGACTTAATAGGATTTGGAGCTAGATTTTGTCCTAGATATCATCACTGCCAACCTCTTCTTTTAAAAGATAAAGAAACTGGGGTCCAGGGAGAATAAAAAACATAGGGAGTAAGTAATGGAGCTGGGATTTGAATTCAGTTCTATGCACTGGAAATCCAATGCTCTCTCTATTATGCCCTATTCATAGGAGAGTGACTGGTCAAAACTGGGAGGGAATTCAAAACATTCTAGAAAGATGGACAAAAAAGAGAAAATAAAACTTCCTTATTATTTGCATGGATCTCTGATCTCATCTAGTTGTGTGCTTTCCCCCTACTGAGATCCATAACCCATCCACCACTTCGTGTTCTGTTGTATTCCTTTCCGTGTCTTTCTGTAAAGCCTCCATAGAGGATTTCCTCCACACACTGGAGACCTTTCTCTGGTTCTTTCAGTTTTGTATTCGTATGCCAATGCATCACCTGGCTGCTCATCCATTTGTGGTCTATCAATCTTGTTCTGTGGCCAGGCCACTTCCTTTTCCACTCACAGTGTGGCTTCAAAGATACTAAAATCCTCTGTTTGGCATTCAAAGCCCTTCGTAACCTGGCTTCTCACTCCCTTTGCTTTCTTCTTATACCTTCTTCCCCTCCACAAACCTGTGATACAGTAACATGGGACTCTTTGCTGTTCCTCACACAAGATACTCCCTCTCCCTATTCTAGGCATTTTCACTCGCTGTGCCCCACACCTGGAACATTTTCCTTCGTTTCCACCTCCTGGATTTCCCTGTTTTGTTTAAGTCCCTGCTAAAATCCCACCATCTGCAAGCAACTTTTCCTGGTCCTCCTTAAGATCAGCACCTTCTGTCTAAGATAATCCCCAATTTATCCTGGGTAGATCTTGTTTGTAGATAGTTGCTTGCATGTTGCCTCCCCCATTCGGTTATAAGCTCCTTGAGAACAGGGTCTTTCTTTTTTGGTTTGTTGCCTTTGTATCCTTAGTGCTTAGCACATAATAGGTACCTGGCACATAGTAGGTGCTTCATAAATGCTACTTGACTGACTAACTACTCCTTGCATGTGTATCATCATTATTAGGATGAAATTTAACAGGAACAAATATCAAGTCCTCCATAGACTCAAAAACCACTGCAACCATGCAGAATGACTGTGGTTACCGGTAGATTACAAACAATGTAAGTTAGTAGTGTGTGACATGATGGCCAGGAGAACTCGCATGATTTTCAGCTTCCTGAACAGAGGCATAGTATTCAGAAGAAGGGATATGGTAGCCTCATTACTCTGTCTTCTTCAGATAACATCTGGGACATTGTGTTGAGGACTAGGCAGCACATTTTGGGAAGGACATGTTGGAAGCCCTCATGAAGGGGTGACGAGAAGGATGAGGAGTTTAAAAATGAAATTGTGTGAAAACTGAAGTCACTGAAGATGATTAGTCTGGGATGGAGAAGACCTAGGTTATGTGTGTGCGTGCATGTGTGTGCGCGTGTGTGTGCGCGTGTGTGTGTGTGTGTGTGTGTGTGTATGTTTGTACACATACACATATTAGGGCTGTCTTCAAGCATCTGAAAAGCTGTCATGGACAGGAGGAATCTAATCACTATGGCCCCACAGGATAGAACTAAGATCAGGGTGTGGAAATAGCAGAGAAGTAAAATTCAGTAGAAAATAAGGAGCAGCTTTCTCCAATCAGACCTACCCAACAATGGAAGAAACTACGTAGGAGGCGACCAGTACTCTGTCATTGACAGCTCCCTCTCAGTGATGCTATAGAAGGGGATTGCTAAAGTGGTAAATAGTTGCTTGTTGTTGTTCAGTAATATCTGACTCTTCATGCCCTCATTTGAGGGTTTTTTTTTGGCAAAGGTACTGGAGTGGTTTGCCATTTCCTTCTCCAGCTCATTTTACGGATGAGGAAACTGAGGTAAATGGGATTAAGTGACTTTCCCAGGGTCATACAGTGTCTGAGGCTGGATTTGAACTCAGGAAGATGAGTCTTCCTGTCTTCGGGCCCAGCACTTTATCCACTGCGTCACCTATCCCTATCTGCCCAAAGTGGTTATTATATGACTTTAAAGATACCTTTGAACCCTGAGATTACAGGTTTGCAGTGAGTCATCTCCATAATTAGATTATAAGCTCTTGGAGGCCATGAGCCACATCTTTTTAAAATTCCTCTTCACTGCTAGAGCTAACAGCAATAGCTAGGGTTTGTAAAGGGGGCAAAGTTAGGCTTGATATTAAGAAAATGTTTCTTAGTGATTAGAACTGTCCAAAAGTCAAACGAGCTGCCTAGAGAGATCATGGATCCCTCCGCTCGAGCTCTGTGAGCATTGGTCAGATAACCATTTGTCCAGTGCAGGGATTCTCTAATAGATGTTGTTGGTTTTCTTGTCGTTCAGTTGTTTTCAGTCATGTTCACCTCTTCATGATACCATCTGGGGTTTTCTTGGCAAAGTCAGGGAGTGGTTTGTCATTTCTTTCTCCAGGTCATTTTACATAAGAAGAAACTGAGGTAAACAGGGTTAAGTGACTTGCCCAGGGTCACACAGCTAGTAAATGTCTAGGGCCATATTTGAACTAAGGAGGATGAGTCTTCCTGACTCCAGGCCATGCACTCTATCCACTGTGCCACCTAGCTGCCCTATTGACCAGTAGGTACTTTTTCTGGATCACTTTTTAGGGTAATGATATAGCCAAGATCTTTTCTGTTTTTAGAGATCTTTATTTCCCTGAGATATCATATAAAATGACCTCTCAATGCTTTCAATGTTTTGTCACATCCAGAACAGATTTCTTCAGTGTGTCCTTGCTCTGATCCAGTCGCTGTTCCTGATTTCATTTTCTTAAGTGCCAATTCAATCTCATATACCAAGCACATCGGGAGCATAGGAGTTAGACTCCAAATCTGGTGGTTCCACTATCACTGATGATAAAAATAGATTTCTTTTTAGAAACATAGTCAAATTTGTTCCATTTTCTGTCTATTTGTTTTATCTATGAATGATCTCAGTATGATGTGGCCCAGCTGGGTCTTGTGCCAAGCTTTTTGAAGACTTGTTATTGCTTCCGCTTCTCTCCAATGTTTTATGAAGTGTTGCTGTTCATAGGCTTCCGTCATCCTCCTTTGTAAGAGTTTATAAATGAATCTGTATTCTAAATCAGCATTGCCCCGGGCTTCCATGTACCTTTCACCGATAAGTCCCTGAACTATTGGTTGGCTAAGGTGGTTTCTGGGCTCTTTCAGCCTCCTTCTTGTGAGAACTTTTAAATTATCAGTTTATCTATTATAAGAAATGGTAATAATGAAAGCCTAATTCTTGACCTTTTCCCATTTCCTGTCTTTCAACATCATCAGCCCATGGGTCAGGTTCACATTGTTGTAATTGTTTGCAGTATTCCTTCAGCTCTATCCTTTCTTCTAATTTAATGTTGACCATGTCTTCTCATCTTCATCATTTCTTCTAATCTAATATTGTTTTGAAAGTTTGCTCTGAGTGATCAATGATCTGCTTGGACATAAATAGCTGAGTCTGATATGATATCTACCAATCATTTTCTATCTAAGATAAAGTCAGTTTCATTTTCTGTGGAGTTTTTATTATTGGTCGTATCCAGTGTTTTCTAACTCACTTCTAGAAGAAAATATACATAATATATAAGGGTGATGCCTCTGAATACTCAACAATCCTTTGTCTTCTTTTGTTTCTCAAATCTGAGATGTCTTTCCCAACATACTTGTTAATCATTCTCCCCTGTGCCACTTTTTACCTTGAAGTCATAGTGTCAAGGTATGCGGTGATTAGGTGTGGAAGATGAGGTTCTTTGTGAGATTTCTCTGCCTTTTCATCTTCTACAATAGATGCTGGCCCAGAAGCTATAATCATCTTTTTTTTATCTCATTGATATGTTTTGCTTTTACATCACAAACATTTACATATTATTCCCACTCCATGATAGATTTCTTGTAACAAAGTAAAACAGGTAACTAAAAATAAAACTATAGTTTAATATTAATAATATATGCAACCAAAACTGCATGCATTATTTCATATCTATAATCCTCTTACCTCTCTAATTTTTAAAATTAGTAGTAATCTATCTACTCCCCTTCCTACCTCTATCCGATTAGAGAAAAAGAAAGAAAAGAAAAACAAATATCTTATAACAAATATGCATAGTCAAGTGAAACAAATTCCCTCAATGGGGGCATACAAACATAGATCTGTAATTGGCATTGTGGGTTTGTTTGTTTGATTGATTTTCTTGCTTATGCTCATTGTGAGATGATCCAATCCAGTACCCCACGGGATGAGGTTTCTTACTGCTTCTAGGTACATAATGAAACCAACTCTGTCAGATGCTCACTTCTCCACGACCTTATGAGACATCCTTCTGTTTAACTGAACTCTTTTTTGCCTTCTCATTTTGTTTGTCCTCAATGATGTCATAGGATCATAGATTTCAAATCTGTATAGACCTTCATCTCACCCAAACCCCCCTATTTTATGTAAGAAGAAACTGAGAACCAAAAAGGTTGAGGAATTAATAGAATTGCTTAATAGAATAAAATTAATAGCCCAGGGTTATACAGGTAGTAAGTGTCAAATATGGGTCTCAAACCCAAGTTTCTCCTGCTGAAGCTAAAAATCACTTTGCCCTTATACTTCAACATAAAAACAATGTGACTTTAGATTTGTAAATGAGCCAGTGGGACCGTGAACCAAAAGGTATCAGTGAGGAGATCATTCAACAGAAATAACAATTCTTGTCTAATGTCTAATGTAAGGTAGCTGGATGGGGTAGTGGATAGAACCAAGAAGGTGTGACTTCCGGTCTGAGTTCAAATCCTGCCTTAGATACTTACTAGCCACGTGACCCTGGCCAAACCACTTCACCACTCTCAGCCTCTGAAAATGAGGCTAATAATAGTACTTATCTCACAAGGTTGTTGTGAGGAGCAAATGACATGCACACACAGACATGTATGCAGGTCTATATAAAGTGTTTTGCCAACTTAAAGCTCTATGTAAATATTATCAATAGTCATAATTACTCATGTAGCCCCAAATCATAGGCCTAGACGCAGGTGTGGGAAACCTGCGGCCTCGAGGCCCCATGTGGCCTTCTAGCTCCTCAAGTGCAGCCTTTTGACTGAGACCAAGTTTTACAGCATAAATCCTTTTATGAAGGGGTTTTGTTCTGTGAAGTTTGGACTCAGTCAAAGGGCTGCACTTGAGGACCTAGAGGGCTTCATGTGGCCTCAAGGCCGCAAGTTCCCCACCCCTGGTAGAGCTTCCCAAAGTCTTGATTCCTCTTTCATTCTTCACATAGGATGTAATGTTGCTTTTATCGTCTCATTTCCCAACTCAGAAACTTTCAAACACTCCTTGTTGCCTATTGGTTCAAGTCCATACTTATGTGATTTGTTTCCTCCAATAGTATGTCAATCCAGTAGTCTTTGGATAATAAATTAACAAGTTAGAATATTTATAGTTAAGTTTATGTTCATCAGCATTATAAAAATTCTTAAGCTATCTCAAGTCTTTTTCCGCCACTGCGCAACCATCATTGCAGCAAAGGACAGAAGTTTTTATAGAAGATAGAATAGGTAGTTTCAATTACATAAGCTTAAATTTTTTTTTCAAGGGAAAATCAATGTAACTAGAATAAGAAAGGAAATTGTCATTTGAGAGAAAAAAAACTGCATCAAATATCTGATAGAGTTCTGATAGCCTAATTATGTAGGGAATTGACACCAATATTTAAGACCAGTAGCCATTCCATTATAGATACGTGGTCAAAGGACATGGACAAACAATTCTCAAAAGAAGAAATGCAGAATGTCAATGATCATCTGAAAAATTATCCAAATCATGAATAATAAAAGAAATATTAATTAAAACAACTTTTTGGTTTTAGCTCATGGGCATCAAAAATGTGAGGATGACACAAGACAGAAAGAGCCAACTTTGAGGGAGTTATGGGAAGACAGGCACAACAGTATACTATTGAGTTGTGAATGGAACCAACCACTCTGGGAGGTGTTTTTGATTTAGGTAGAAAAACCACTAATCTGTTCATGTCCTTTGACCTAATAATGCTTCTTCTAGGTATATACTCTCAAGGAGGTCAAAGGCTGAAAGAAAAGCCCTGTCTCTACCAGTGTGTTCATAGTAACCCTTGTGTTGGTCACAAAGAACTCGAAACAAAGTGCATGTCCTTTGATGAAGTTTTTAAAAAAAAACTGTGGTAGGTAATGACATGAAATGGGATGTTTTATAATGAGAAATTTCAAAAATTAGGAATTCAGAGATATATAGGATGACTTCCATTAGATTGTAAGGTCCTTGAGGGCAGAGACTGGTTTTCACCTCTTTTTATATCCCCAGTACTTATCATAGTGGCCCAAAGTAGGTGCTTAATAAATGTTTACTGATTGGTTATTGATCAATTGTATAAATTGATACAGAGTGAATTAAGTAGAACCAGGAAAGCAACGTACATAACTACAACAATGCAAATGAAATGAATGGTAAACGGAACTTGAACTCTGAATCTCTCCAAAGAGAAATGGGGACTATGGGAGCAGAATACTACATACACTATTAGATGGGCCATGGTATCAGTTGATTTGCTTACCTCTTTTGCTCTGTTACAAGGGATGATTCAGCGCTGTGTTGGTATCTACAGAAATAATGATTTTTGTCAAATAAATAGACAGGGTATGGTGACACACACCTGTTTTCCCCACAGCTGGAGGAGTCTGAGGCTAATGGATCCCTTGAGTTTGAGAGTTCATAGCTGCAGTCAGAATAAGGCTAGTCAGGCACCTGCACCAAGACCAGTGCTAATGGGAGAAGCCCCCAGATGAATGGACAGCCACTAAGCTGCCTAAGGAGAGGCAGATCAGCCCAGGTCAAAGAAAGGGAGCAGGTAATAGGTTCATAATGATCATTATTGGGATGGGTAGGAAGGAAGAAAAGAAGGGAGTGAGGGAGGAGGGAAGGAAGGGAGGAAGGAAGGAAGGAAAAATGGAGGGAGAGAGGGACAGAGAGAAAGAAAGGTTTCATCCACTTCTGAAGCCTGCTTTACTAAAGAGCCTTTGACCTTTGACTCTAACTAGTTAGCAGTAGGAACATACTGTAGGCTCCACATTAGAGGAATGACCTAGAACCAAAGAATTCCCGGCTTAGGAGGAACCTTAGCAATGATCACATCTGTCTTTTCCATTTGAGAGGGGAGGCCCAGAAAGTGCCCAAGGTCACACAGGATCAAAATTGTTTTACAATTAATCTGGCAGCATATGCAAGATGGATTGAAAGGCAAGGTGCAGCTAGAAGAGGGGAGAAAGGTGACAAGCCATAACCAGGGTGGTGACAGTGGCAGTAGCAGCAGAGAGGGATGATATGGGATTTTTTAAAAAGCAAGAACAAATAGCATGGACAGGGCTATTTATCTTATGGAAGTGGTAGAGGTAAGGCAGAAGGAAAAGTCAAAGATGACTGAGATTTAGGGCCTGAGTGACATCAAGATGAACTTATCAGGTCAACCATAACAGCCATTAGATTGGAAGCACTGAATTTTTAATTGTCATGCTCCCCCTCACCCCACATTCCTACACTTCCTGAAGTCCTCAATGGTCCTGAGCTCCCGGCTTTCTATGCCAGTTGTCTCTCCTGCTAAGAGTAGCAATAAAGGCCCAGATTTCTATAAGTTGTCACATCTTGTCACTTCTGCCTCCACAACATGTCTCCCAAACTTCCTCTTCTTTCTAGTCAGCTACCACCTTAGTTCAGGACCTCTTCAGCTCTCACCTGGAGTGTTCCAGTGGCTTCTTCATTGTGCTGTCTGGCCTCCATACCTGGAATGCTTCCCCTTCTTACCTCCCCACCTCCTGAAATCTCTGGTTTCCTTTCAAACTCAGCTCAAGCACCAACCTCTCCTTGAAGTCTTTCTTGATCCCTTGTATTCATTTTGTGTTTATTCTGTGTATATTTATATATGTCTCCCCTGTTAGAATATAAGCTCCTCGAGGGGAAGAAATTGTCTCACTTTTGTCTTTTTTATCCCCTGCACAGTGCCCAGCACAGAGTAGACACTCGAGTGCTTGTTGGTTGATTGATGGACTGTTGTTCTGAAAAGTAGTTTGGTGTTGCCAAAAGAGCACTGGACTTTCACAAAACTTGGGATTAAAGCTTCATTTCTTGTTAGCTATGTGACCCTGGACAAAGCTATTTAACCTTTTTAAGCCTTGGTTTCTTCATCTGTAAAATACAAATAATTACCATTATGGATATTACTGAGTACCTGCCTACCAAGCTGGCAGGGTTATCATGAGGGCTGCTGTGGTTATCTGGCAAGATTATGTAAACTTCTATGCCTTCAAACACTACGGAAGTGTGACCTGTTTCCTGCCTTAGGTCCCAGGAACACCCTTCAAGAACCCCATTGGAAATCCTGGTGATCAGGCTGTGCCCATGCATATGCCCCAGATAGATGGCACCAACGGCAAGAAAAAGGAAGGGTGATTTCTTTTAAGGACTTTCTGCATTTCATGATAGGCTTTTACTGAGTTAGCCCTGGACCCCAGAAGCTTTCCCCAAAGGGAGTTATATATGATTTGGGTCAAGTCACTTCTCTGTAAAACTGATTAAGAATTACCCTTGGCCCACCTACCTTAGACATAAGCATATGATCCTGGAGTCACCAAGCTTGTGAGCCAATGTTGATCTCTACTAGGCTTTATACCACAATGCCTGCAATGTAGGAAATCCCAAGGAAATTCCATAGGAAAAAAATGAAGCTTAGAAATCTGGATAAAATAGTTATACTTTTCAAAGGACGTTTATGCTTATTCGTTTATGGACTCCCAGCAATAGCCCTGAGAGTCAGAGAGGATGAATGATTTTTCCCATTTGGTGGATAAGGAAACTGAGGCCCAGAATGGTGAAGTGATTTGCTTAAAGTCACAGAGCCAGTGATAACAGAGCTGATCTGCTCAACAGACAAACTCAGCCAATATTGACCTGTTATGTGGCATCATACTGAGGGAAGGTACAAAAATGACAAATAAGAGTGTCTCTTCTCAAGGAGCCTATATATAGTCCAAAGGGAAAAGTTGGGGAATTTGGGAGGACATGATACAACCTCTACCCACATAAGAATGATACCAGGGAGGATATGATCTGGGAGATCAGTGGAGTGTAGTCAAAGGAAAGCCTCCAAGAGGGAGTGATGAGGAAAGAGTGCATTCCAGACATAAGAAACAGCCTGCAGCAGAACAGGATGAGATCGGGTCCAGCTGATGGTGCTGTTTATCCAGGACAGGCAAGACTGGAAAGAGTAATCTTCAATCATTCATGATTAGTAGGTTGGGGACAGGTTGGGGACAGGTGGTTGAAGGCTAGCATCAGAGAGAATTAAGAACCACTGATGGTTTATTGTTTTGCTCATGCCTCCAATAATCAAAGCTGTGATTGGTCCCAAAGCCAACATCCCAAGTGCCCAACCAACCAGAGCTCCTCTGGCAGTGTCTCAGGTGCCACAACCCCCTGTTTGGGGTGCACATTTGCCATCTCCTCTTGCCATCATATCCAGGGGTCAATGTGGCCATTCACGATCATAGGATCATAGTTTATGAGTTGGAGGGACCTTTAGTGGCCATCTGGTTCAATTCCTTCATTGTACAAATGAGGAGCTTAGACCAAGAATGGTAAAGACTCGGCCCTGGGCCATGCAGCTAGTGAGTGGGAGAGCTGAGATTCAAAGCTAGGTCCTCTGATTTCACACCCATCATTCCTTCCACCACGCCTACTATTCCACCTCCCAATGTGAAGTAACATGTGCTCTGTCCTCTCATCTCCCACGCAGGCATGCGGATCCTGGTGACGTTGCTGCTGGACACACTACCCATGCTGGGCAATGTCCTGCTCCTCTGTTTCTTTGTTTTCTTCATCTTTGGCATCGTGGGTGTGCAGCTCTGGGCTGGACTTCTGAGGAACAGATGCTTCCTGGACAACAACTTTGCCAGGTGGGTGCAAAGCAATTGGATATCAGGTAGGATTGGCCCTATGCTTAGGGTTAGAGCATAGAGAGAGGGTCTATAACAAACTACAAAAGGGATAGCTTCTGTCGGAATAGGCTGCCAGGAGGCCTTGCAGGTCAGAACATGCATCCATCTCCATTTGAGAACAGCCCTGCGAGGTAGATATGCAAGTGTTATCATCCACATTTTACAGATGAGAGAACCAGAGCTCACAGGGAGGAAATGATGTGGTATAAATGTACCATGTGGCATTTTAAAGCTGGCAAAGCATTTTACATATATCATGTCACTTGAACCTCATAACAATCCTGCGAGGCTGGCACCACAGATACTATGGATCTTGTGTTACAGACGAGCAGACCGAGGCACATAGAAATCACATTGTTGGTATTAGCGGGGAACTTGAACCTAGGTAGTATGGACTCTGTTACTAAATCACTGGAAAAAACACATGACTTGAAGTCACAGGATCATAGACGTCTAGAGATGGAAGGGCACAGAGGTGGTAAACACCAAAGGCGGCCTGTGAACCAGGCCCTCTGACTCAGAGCCCATATTCATTCACTCTACAACGTTGCCTCAAGGGCCAATGGTTTGATCTGGGGCTTGGTCACTCTGTGTGTTGCTACGTGTTGTTGTCATTGTTTCAGTCGTGTCCAACTCATCACCACCCCATTTCGGCATTCTTGGCAAAGATACTGGAGTGGTTTGCCATTTCCTTCTCCACCTCATTTTACAGATGAGGAAACTGAGGCAAACAGGGTCAAATGACTTGTCCAGGGTCACACAGCTAGGAGTTGTCTAAGGCCAGATTTGAACTCAGGTCTCCCTGACTCCAGGCCTGGCACTCTATCCACTGTACCACCAGCTGCCCCAATAGCTATGTGACCTGGGGAAAAATTATTTAACAGTATTGGACTTCATTCTTTCTGCTGTAGATTGAGAAGATAGGACTGAAGTCCCTTCTAGTGCTAAAAACCTAGGAACTTGCCCAAAGCAGCACCTAATAAGGGTCAGGACTGGGATGAAAGCCCAGGGTATTTTTCCATCTCCCCTGAAAGGGCCTGGGGACAGAGTAACACTAGAAGGACCAGTGAGGATGGCTGTGGCCGTTGGCTCAGGCAGCCGCCAGTCTGAGGAGGAAGCCGGCCCACCGGCTTGAGGCCCTTTAGGACTATGTGACCCTAAGGGCTTTGAGCCTCAGTCTCTGGATACTAATAGTACATCCTTCACAGGGATGTTACGAAGATGCAGAGAGCTCTGCAAACTTTGAAGCATCATGTCCACGCCAGCTGTTATGAGAGACCAGTGACATAACAGATTGAGCGCTGGACTTGGAGTCAGGAAGTCCTAGGTTTGAATAGTGCCTCAATTACTTACTCCTAGATGTATGACCTGACCTGGTCACTTAAATTCTCTCAGCCTCGGTTTTTTCATCTATAAAATGGGGTGATAATAGCACCTACCTCATTGGGTTTCTGTGAGGCTCAAATGAGATGATTTATGAAAAAGCATTTTGCAAACGTTAAAGTACAAAACAAATCCCAGCTATTATTATCCGCAGACTTGGTTTTTATGATTGGGCCATGTTAGCAGGCCCTGGAGTCAAGAAGGACTTGGGAAGAAGATTGTGACAGTGTTTGTTTTGTCTCTTGGTTACCTGGAGGGGCCGTCTGGTTGCTAAAGCTAAAAATGTCCTGATGGGGACCTTGGGCTGCCCTCTCTGGCAGTTACCAACTTAGTCACGTCACCAAGGGACACAGAGAGTAGGAACAGCCATGACCCCTTCTGAGAATCCAGGTTGGCACTGGCCTTTGGGGAAAAGCTGCCCTCTTTTGAGAGGCAAAATGGTGGGAAAAGGAGAGACCCAGGGTAAGATTCCAGCTCTAACACTTACCAGCTGGGTAATCGTGGGCAAATCACTTCACCTTAGTTTTCTCATCTGTAAATGGGTTTTTTTAAGAGTACTTGCTCCACCTACCTTGTAGGATCATTGGGAAGAAAGCTTTTTGTGTGCCTTACAGAATTAGAGCAATGTAAGCTGTTGGTATTCCTAACAAGTTCCTGATTTGGAACTCAACATTCAAGGTGGCTTAAGCCCAACTCATGAGGGTGATTTATTCAACAGGTTTGTAGCCTTAGAATCATTTTCCAAAAGGCCATTTTGGTATCATAGATATTTTGGCCTCTCCTTCATATTCTCTACTTTTGTTAACCCCCTACTTTGGCCTTTGCTGTTTTTGTTCAGTTATTTCATTCCCAGCTCTTCATGACCCCATTTGGGATTTTCTTGGCAAAGATACTGGAGTGGTTTGCCATTTCCTTCTCCAGCTCATTTTACAGATGAGGAAACTGAGGCAAACAAGGTTAAGTGACTTGCCCAGAGTCACATAGCTAATAAATGTCTGAGGCCAAATTTGAACTCAGGAAGATGAATCTTCCTGACTCCAGGGCTGGCACTCTATCCATCGAGCTACCTAGCTGCCCCAGATGTGGGCTAGAATCAATCAATTGGTCAGTCAGCAAACATATATTAAGCACCTACTGTATGCCTGGTCTTGTTCTAGGTACTAGAGACAGAAAGACCAAAAGTATATAGTCCCTGCCTTCGAAGAGTTTATATTTGGCTAGGTATTTCTTTTTCTGTGAGCCTTGCCCTGTGTGAGTTATTATACACCTCAGTCCCTGGCATCATCGAGGTACTCCAAGATCTGTTATGCTATAGAACAGTAGTCCCTTGATATATGAAGGTTTAGAGCCTCTGTATAGGCAAAAAAACTGGAAAGACAGAGAAGGATTTGCCATGGACAGACTTTGTATTTTCAGGCATGTTCTTCTGTGAAAAGCAATCTCCGTGTTCACATGCAATGGTCTTCTAGGAGAATGTGACTGAGATCAAATTCTCTTTCTTCTTCATATCCCTTCCCCTCTTGAGGGCCCAAGGATCTCTCACTGCTGTTATTAAAGGAAGACTGTGTACAAGCTTTCTCTCTTTTTAAAAAATGACTGGTTTTCTTTCTTCGCTTGCCTGTGTTAAACATGGCTGGAAGCATGCTTCCTGGATGACCATGAGGGGTGAGTCTATTCCCATCTTTCTGTCCATCATTCCTTCTGGAGCACTTCCTCACAAACCATCGAACCCTAGCCCCAACCTCACCTCCCATAAGGCAATGAGCCATAAAGGAGAGAGCAATGGCCTTGGAGCCAAGAAGATTTGGATTCAGGTGTTACCTCACACACTTACTGGCTAGTTATGTGACCCTGGACGAGTCACTAGATCTCCCTGTGCCTCGGTGTCCTCATCTGTCAAATGAGGTGCTTGGACGTCCCTTTCACTCTGTTGTATATCTTCCTGGATCCTTCTCCAAGCAGCCTTCCCTGATCCCACTTAAGAACACCTTCCCCTGAGATCCTTTTGCCTTTATCATTTGAGCCACACAGTCTAACACTTGATTCTCTACTGACTTAGTGTGTGGGACTTCCCACACATGTACAAGTTTTATCTCCCCCGTTGTTGTCGTTGTCTGTCCTTCCATCTCAAAGAGGACCATGACATCACTAGACTAGTAGCTCCCTGAGGGCAGAGATCCTCTCTTCCCCACAGTACCCAGCAGAGGGCGCTGCGCTTCCTTCTCGCTTATCTTATTCTTCTCGACTTCATGTTGGATGGAACTCATCTAGAAGCAGCACCCAGAAAGGATGCTGTCCTTCGATGGCTCCTTTATGTTTAGTGTTCAGCAAACCATTGCTCCGGTGGAAGCAATTATTTACTATTTGTGATCGAGTGGAAGCACTGGGATTATTGCTATTATTCATTATTGTCGTAGCTCCTTATATAATACTTTAGAGTTGACAAAGCACTTTAAATCCATTATTTTATTTGGCTTCGTCTGCAAGCCATTGAGGTAGCTAAGGCAACTATTTCTTTCCATTTTGCTGATGAGGAAAGTGAACCCAAGCTTGGTAAAGTGATTCTCCCAAGGTCGTATAGTAAACAGCAAGGCTGTAATTCAAGCCTGTATCCTACCAAAACACATGGGGAAAAAAGCATAACACTTTCAAAGAAGTATATAAATCAGTGGGTGTGAACATAAAGCAAATTGGCACGTAAACTCTAAGGGAATAAGGAGTCATAGAGTAACCAGAGAAGATTGAGGTTAATAGTAACATTGATAGTAATATTAATAATATTAATAACAACAGCTAATATTTATATGCCTTAAGGTTTACAAAGTGCTTTACAAGCATTATCTTAATTGAGCCTCACAACAGCCCTGGAAGGTGGGTGCTATGATTATCACCATTTTATAGATGAGGGAACTAAGGCAGATATTGGTTGTGACTTGCCCAAGCCTGAAAGCGCCTGAAACAAGATTTGACTCCAGGTCTGGCACTCTATCCACTATGCTACTATCTGCCTCTGGGATGGTTTTGTGGATTACAGAAGTTCCACATGGTATTTTGAAGGAAGAAGATCTAGATTGATGGCAAGGAGTAGCAATGGGAATTTCAGGTAAGGCCAATGCTTTGTAACAAGGCAGAAAGGAGAAAAGAAGGAAGGAAAGAAGGAAGGAAGGAAGGCAGGAAGGAAGGACGGAAGGAAGGAAGGCAGGAAGGAAGGAAGGAAGGAAGGAAGGAAGGATAAAGCATTTATTAAATGTTGAGCACTGGAGATACAAATAGAAAAGCAAGTCCTAGCATAGTCCTAACTGTCAAGGCACTCACATATATAAGCTGGCCAGTTTTCAGTCAGGTGGAAAGGTCTGGTGGCCCTTAGGAATACCTCTTTCTTAGTGTCATCTAGCATGAATCCCAAGGACCAAGCTCTTCCTCTCCTTTTCTTCCTGCTCTTCTTCCTCCTCTTCTTCCTCTCCTTCCCTGCAGTCCAGGAGTTCAAGAAAACTAACTGGGGCAAGATTTCTAACCTGTTCCACGAGAACCAAGTTGGAGAAGGAGGAGAAGGCAGGTGTGGAAAAGAAACAACAACAGCGAGACATCTTTAGCCATACAACAGGAAGCATCTTGAACCAGGAGCGCAGGCACATGGATTCTAGTCCTCACTTTGCTGCTACTTTGCTAGATGACTTTGGAAAAATCACTTCCCCTCTCAGAGCCTGTCTGTCAGTCCATAAATGTTGGGGATTGAACTAGGCCCCCTTCAGTTCTAAAGTTCTGTCGTTTCTTTGCCATCCTGCTAATAGGCAGCTTCTCCCTCCACTACGGGTAATCCAAGGTCACCCCCAAGCTTGTCACACAAAACTGTTCTCAGACAGTTGGAAGCCCAGGAAAACCCCCAGTTAACTTGCCTCCTCGTACACATTTGCTTTCACAGAAGGAGAAGTTTAGGGGGAAATAGAGCCCAGACACTGTGGGATTTAATTTTCACATAAGTCCCTTTTTTTTAAGTGGTGTTTGGTAAAACTTGTCTCTGATCGTCCTTGATATGTTTGCATTTCTTTTCTTAAAGTGTGAACGTTGTGCTTGGCCCATGATTAAAGAAAATAATAACAAGAGGACTGGAAGTTTTCTGCTCAGCTAAAATGCCAGAGCCCTGAATTCTGAGTGGGCTGTAATCTTGGCAGAGATGAGTGTATAGCATTTGGAGAGCCTGTCACTTATTTGGGTACTTTCTCCCAGAGGGATGATTCTCCCTGTTCCCACAGGCTGGGCCCCACAAGGCACACAGGGTGAAGAGGGCTGAGCGGGCCACAGGATTGGCCAATGGACTGGGAGGGAGTGAAAGAAATAAAACGTGGACTTTCGGCATCTCTCTGAGCCCACAGACCAGTCTGGTTGCTCCCAGGCCATACTTTCCCAAGGATATCAATGCCAGGAATAGTTTTGTTTTGTTTTTTGCTTTTTTAGAGTTTGGGGGCAGAGGGAAACAAAGGTGGAAGAAAGACAGAATGGGGAAGTTGAGGCAGAGATCTTTACATTTGTACAGTGCTATAAGATTTAGAAAATATCTTCCCGTCTCATCCAATCTAATCCTCACAATAACCTTGGGAGAGAGAGAAGGAGGGAGGCAGAACAGAGATTACTCTCTCCATATTTTGGTGGAGATAAAGTTATTTGAACATGATTAAATGGCTAATTAGAGGCATAGCTGGAATCTGAACCCAGACCTTCTGACTTCAAATGGGTCCAGAGTTCTTTCTATCAGCTCCACATTACCTTTAGTTTCCAGGTGACCCTTCCAGTGGCTTTTCCTTGAATACTTCCTTTTCTTCAATTAGTTCTTAAGTCAAGGTTATAGGTTCAAAATCTGCAAGGCAGAGGATATTTTCTCCATTTAACTCATAATGATCTGTTCTCTCTATCCAGGGTTGGGGAAACCTGTGGCCTTGAGACCATATGTGGCCCTCTAGGTCCTCAAGTGCAGCCCTTTGACTTGGATTCCAGGATCCTTGAAGTCAGGAATTGTTTCATTTTTGTCTTTTTATCTCCAGCACCCAGTACAGTGACTGGCACATAGTAGGTGCTTAATGAATATTTGTTGACTCCTTGCTTATAAATAGATTCACAAATCATCTGCTTAGAGATAATTAAGCCCAGGGAAGCTAATGAAATCAGAGTCAGAAGAGAGGAGAACCTATATTAAGAGCTCTGAAGGACACCGATACTAAGGGAGCATATTGTATGTGCCAGATTGGCACACGCTAGGTGCTTAATGAATGCTTGTTTATTGATTACTTGATATATAGATTTGAGAGTCATCTGCTTAGAGGTAGTTGAGTGAATGGGTGCCAGAGAAATCACCAAGGGGGAGAGTGTAGAGAAAGGGATGAGAAGAGAGGAGAGGAGAGGAGAAAAGAGGAGAAGAGAGAAGAGAACCCAAATTAAGAACTTTGAAGGACATCCATACTAAGGGAGCATGAATTATTTGAGGATGAACTAGCAAAGGAAATTTTAAGGGGGTGGTTAGAAATGTACGACAAGAATTGCAGTGTCGTGAACACAGAAAGCAAAGTCCAGAGCAGGACAGAGGAACCTGTCATGACTTAGCGGTGGCTCATTCATAGGACACATCGATACTGTCCTATCAGCTTTCCCAAGCACACTCCTATCCCTCATCCCAAACAAGAACAGTCCGTAGGGCTGGTATCTTCTGCTTTTTACAGATGAAGACACCAATACCCAGAAAAAGAAACTGACTTTTCCAAGATCACTTAAAAAAAATCCATGTCAGACCTAGGAGTACCTCAAGTTTCCTGACTCTCAGTCTAGAATTCTTCCTACTATACTTTGGTTACCTGAAAAGTGAGTTCCTTTCTCAGAGCCAAGCCTAGGACAGAGAGCACCCCTGTGACCTCTCCCTGCAATATCCCCTGCCTCCCATCCTCAAGGTATTAAACCTTCAAACCTTTGCACAGGGTTTAGCCGCCTCTCTAGCCTGTTTGCCGTTTGACTGTCCCCACCCCCACCGCCCTGCACATGCCAGAGGAGAGAAGCAATTTCTGGATGTCTCCAGCTAGCTATCAAAATCCCATGTTTTTTATTCAAAAGGTCACCACTGTGCAAAACGAAAATGTGTTATTTAAATGCAGATTCGCCCACCCTCCCTCCACCCCTCCCTTCTTCTTTCTAGTCAGATCAAGGGAGGTTTTCTCTGAAGCTGGGATCCCCTTGATAAATCACTTCACTGGGATCCCAGCTGTGCTACTGATTCATTCTGGGCCCCTTGCCCTCTCCGGGCCTTGGTTTTCCCATCCATTAAATGAGGGGTTTGGATGAGATGACCTCTAAGTTATGTCCATTCCAGGGCTAACATTCCAGGATTATATACAACTCAAAATGGCTTAGCCTTATGCTTAGAAAGAAAGGCAAAAATATAGTTCCTGTTCTCAAGACGCTCACAATCTAAAGGAAGAGACAACACACAAACAAGAAATTTATAAGATAAATTGGGGTGCGGAGATAATCTCAGCAGGAAGACATGAAAATGGAGGAGGCTCAGCCTTAGCCAATGCTCAGACAATCCTAGTACAGAGTTAAGATGCCCTTTCCATTAGTGACCTTCCACTGTGTTCTCTGGAATGCCTACTCCATAGGTAACAAACTTGCTTTCATCTTAAGTCATTTCCTTTCTTCCTCCCTCCATCTTCTTGCATTCCCTGAGACCTGGCTTCCTCCTGATGCACAGCTTCCTTGGCCACCTTTCCAGCACTGGCTCCCCTTTCAATTATACCCTCAGCCCCACCCCCCAACTCATTGGTCATGGACGGGGAAGTTGGAAGTTCCCTATTGCCACTTCTAGGATGGCCCTCCATCAACATCACTCAGTAACCTCCCCTCCTTGGAGGTCAATTCGATCTATATTTATCACCTGATCAAAATTCTGGTGGCTGTCATCTACAGACCTCCAGAACACTCTCTATCCTTCCTCACAAGTCCAGTGCCTGGCTCACAGTCTTTTTCTCCTCCCCAACCCCTGCCTTCCTCTAAGGAGACTTCAGCTATATAACTGTCAAATCGATCTTCCTAAAGCACAGGTCTGATCATGTCACCCCCTCCCCCTACTATACAATAAACTCCATTGGCTCCCTATTACCCCAGGATCAAATATAAAATCCTCTGCTTGGTTTTTAAAGCCCTTCATAATCTGACCTCTTCGTAGTGTTCTTATACCCAATTCTCCTCCAAATACTCTGTGTTCTAATGACAATGGTTTCCTTGCTGTTCTTTTCACCAGACACTCCATTTCCTGATCCTGAGCAATTTCACTAGCTGGCCCCTTTCCTGGAACTCTCTCCTTCCTCATCTCCTCCTGGTCTCCCTGACTTCCATCAGATCTCAGCTAAAGTCCCAGTATCTACAAGAATTCTTTCCTAACCCTCCTTAATTTTCATGCTTTCCCTCTGAAATTTTATCTTATTTTATCTTATAAATTTCCCTCATTTATCTTATAAATTTCTTGTTTGTGTGTTGTCCCTCCCATTAGACTATGAGCATCTTGAGAACAGGAACTCTATTTTTGCTTTTCTTCCTGTCTTAAGCACTAAGCACAGTGCCTGGCACATTGTAGGTGCTTAATAAGTGCTAGATGATTGGTTTTCATGGTCAAAGCTCTATCACGGATTATGATGAAAAATCAGAAGACTTTGACTTCAAGTGTTCCCCTAACAGGCATTTACTGAGTCCCCCTGTATGCAGCCCTATGGAGGCGGAAGAGGAGGTAAGAAGCATATATGTAGGCTATGTCTTGGGGGGCTCATAGCCTAGGGGAACCAGTACACACACATAGGATACAATGGAAGAACAGTTTGAGAAATTATTGTATAACTAAGGGTTGATGTAGCAGGCTGGATTGAGGCCTAGGCCAGCCTTGAAGTTAGGAAGACCTAGGTTCTATTGCTGCTACCGTTGCTTCACACTAGCTGTGAGACAATGGGTGAGTCACATAAACTCTCAAGGCTGCCAGGCAGCCATCTAAGAACAAAGGTTACAAAGAAGCTATTGATCTTCATCTCTGGACAGGATTTTTAGGTCCAGAATTCTTTATTCAATCACTGGTCTAGATACCATCCCTTCCCTCTATCTGTCTCTCTAAATAAGTGTGTATATACACACACATATGTATATTCATATGGCAGCTAGGTGGCTCAGTCAATAAGCAGGGGTGGGGAACCTGTCCCCTGTGGCTTCGAGGCCATGTGTGGCCCTCTAGCTCCTCAAGTGCGGCCCTTTGAATCCAAACTTCACAGAACAAATCCCCTTAATAAAAGGATTTGTTCTGTAAAACTTGGACTCAGTCAAAAGGCCGCACGCAAGGATCTAGAAGGCCACATGTGGCCTCAAGGCCGCAGGTTCCCCATCCCTGGTTAGAGCTTCAGGCCTGGATTCAGGAAGACCTGAGTTCAAATCCAACCTCTGACACTTACTAGCTGTGTGACCCTGAGCAAGTCACTTAACCCTGTTTGCCTCAGTTTCCTCATCTGTGAAATGAGCTGGAGAAGGAAATGGTAAACCATTCCAAATGGGGTCATAAAGAGTCAGGCATGACTAATTGGCCAAACAGCAAATATATATACTTATACATATATGTTTATTCGTATACAGTCATGTGTAAGCATATACATGTATGTGGACAAACATATGCATACATGCATATTTATATGTGTGTTTCTGTAAGAGAGAAGGAATAGCCCAAGACAACTCCAAGTTCACAAGCATAGCTGACTGAGAAACTGAATGAATAGCACCTTCAAACAAAATAGGGAAGTTTAGAAGAAGGACCAGTTCAGGTAGGCACAGACGACAGTAAGTTCTGTTTTGGACATTTGGTCCAAACTTCAAACAAACTGCATTCAGTGGATGATCCTGAACACTCAGCGATGCTTTCGAGTCACACTACCTCAGGAAGAATTCCCCCTCCTCTGCCGCTTACCACCTGCACTATAACTTTCACCTGGACTCTATACACACATGCATGTTTGCATGCATACACACAAACGTGTACACACATGTAACTCTTAATCTGGGTCTCAGTTTACTAGTAATACCTGATATAGTGGCGCCAAACCTGCTCCAAACCATACACCAACAGCATTCGGTAAATTTGGAGGCCCAGGGCCTTAAATCCCAGCTCTGCCACTTACTTTCTATGTGGCCTCGAAGAAGTCACTCAATTTCTCTAGGCCTGTTTCCTTTCTCATCTATTGAATGAAGGGGTTGGAACAGATGACCTCTATCTTTTCTGCATCTAGAGCTAGGATCCTTTGACACTTGTTCAAGCAGACTGACTACAGAGTTTCTTTGGTTAACGTTGTCATCAATCACTAGCCTCATGATCAGGGATTTTTTCAGCATATTTATTATTGATAATCTGATTGAAGATATTAACGGGATAATTTTTATATCTTACAACCTCCTATGGAATATGGAAGTTATTATAAATTAATACTTAATATGATAAAATATTAAACAATATGATGAAACATGATAATATATTAAACAACATCCCCTAACAAATTGATCATGCTAACCATAATAACTTTTATCTGTGTGGTGCCATATTGTTTCCAAAGCACTTTACATACATTATCTCATTGCATCTTCAAAACAACCCTATGAAAAAGGTATATCAAGTATCATTAGCCTCCTTTTACAGGGTCTAAAAGTGGAGATGTGAGTTTTCTGAAGGTTAAATGGCTAATGGGAAGCTAGGCCCTTACTCCAGGGCCTGGAGTCAGGAAGACACATCTTCATAAGTTCAAATCCAGTTTCAGACACTAGCTGTGTGACCCCAAACAAGCCATTTAACCCTGTTTCCTCAGTTTCCTCCTCTATAAAATGAGCTGGAGAAGGAAATGGCAAACCATTCCAATATCTTTGCCAAGAAAACCCCCAGTGGGGTCATTAAGAGTCAGACATGACTGAAAACAAGTAAACAACAAAATGGAAGTGATAATGCTTCATTTGCCTTACCT
Source organism: Trichosurus vulpecula (assembly GCF_011100635.1). Classification (NCBI taxonomy): domain Eukaryota; kingdom Metazoa; phylum Chordata; class Mammalia; order Diprotodontia; family Phalangeridae; genus Trichosurus; species Trichosurus vulpecula. The sequence continues at coordinate 74,667,878 of NC_050581.1, forward strand.
GATAATACTTTCACTCACCTTCACTTACTTTGGATGGTAATGTGTCTGAGAAGCAAAGAGATATGTACATAAAGTGCTTTAGAATCTGTAAGGCATGTGCAGATATAAAGTACTGATATAATATTATCAATTTATTATAATACATTCTTTAATGTGTTATGTTTTACCATATTGTTTACTCTTCACTTCTGTTGAATACTAATTACTGACCATAATAATTTTCACATTGTGGAGGTTGCAATGGATAAAAAAAGATTACCAAGTTAATACCCTAAAACAAATCGTCAATAAAATATAAGCTGAAAAATCTAAACATTTGCTGGTACCAACATTAATCAAAGGAATTCTAAAATCTTCTGTCTTGAACATGTATCATAGAGTTATACATAGATCTAGAACTGGAAAGGATCATAGAGGCCATATTACAACCCCTTCATTTAACAGATGAAAATCCAAGCCCGGAGCAGTTGAGTGACTTCATTGAGGTCCCATGGGTAGTAAGCGATAGAGCTGGGATTCAAATTCAGGCTCTGTGCTTCTAAATTCAATAGCATCTATTGAATATGGTTGGTTAAAGGTTTGGAGAACTCTTAAATCCATCATGCCCCCACCACATCACTCGCTGCCATCTTAAGGAATGCATGGCAACTAAGTTCTGGGACTGGTGAGTGGCACATATGGGCCACAGCCCTAAGGAGGGTCAGTGTGAGGGTGCTTGCAGAAGGGCAAGAAAAGTGGGGAGAGCCAGAACCTCTTGTCATTGTTGTTGGACCTTTCTTCTCAAAGAGGACCAATGACATCATAGAATGATGTCTTGACTTGTGTGTAAATTGGATTTAAGTGAGGAAGAGCTGCATAAAGTCATCAGACTCACTCTGTTCTCCAGCGTCATCAAAGTCCAGTGGCAAGACAAAAGTTAAGATGGCTGGACATGATATAGGATGCAATGGGTGACCGCGGCCTTTCTAAATTGAGGTCTTTTCCAGGTCTCAGTTTGTCTGAGGCATCAGCCATTCAATGCCTAAGGGCTACGTAAGAATTGAGACAAAAGATGGCCTGATTTATCATGACAAAAGTATCAGTCTAGGAGGGGAAGGCCCTCAAAGTTGCCAGAACCTCTGAACTAGTGTGGAAAGGAGAGAAAGAAAGAATCCATCAAGACTTCTTAATGACAGAACCACATGGCTAAGGAGGTCTGAGGTTTCTGAGGGGCTTTCCCGGTGTGGCCCTGGGCTCCTCTTTGTGATATATGTCCCTGAAAAACTCTTGGGCATCAGGCTGTGAGATGCCAATAGCATGGGCACAGAGAAGGCTGGGGGATTTGTGAATGATGGCTGGGTGGCACAAAACCATTGACAGTTTTGTCCTTAACAATACCTTCTGACTCCTATCCTCGTGTGGATCTTTGGATCCTCATATCTAAAGGCAAGGGGATTTCCCATAAGGAGCATAATTCTAGTAGGCAGACTACAAAAAGCAGCAAAATAGGGAATACTAGACCTAGAACCAGGAATCCTGGATCCAAGACTTAACTGGAGAATCATTTAAAGTCTCTCAGCCTCAGTTTCCTCATCTGTCAAACAGTGGCACAATGGCGATGATAGCAGCATTACCTATATCACAGGGCAGTGGTGAGGAAAGTTCACTGCAAACCATCAAGAACTACATAAATGTGAATTGCTGCTGATAGTACTTTTCAGGGGCAGAGATTTAGACCCTTTCTATAAAGCCACTGTGGTACAAGCCCATGATCACAAACACCAATATCAAATGACTTAACGAAAGGAGTGAAAGGAGTTAGGGAGGGTCAGGCTATCCTCGGAGACCTCAGATCAGGATCTCAGAGACAGAAAGTTCATAGTCAGGAGGCAAAGTCGGGAGCACAGAACCCAGTGACCAAGCCACAATCAGTGAGCTCTGAGTCAGGTAATACAGGGGGAGGCTCTGTCACAGATTCATAGGCTAAAACAGGTAGAGCCAGGAAACGGATTCCTGAAAGGAGAAGATCTAGGGACCTTATGTGCCCCACTGTCCCTAGGGGTACTTCCCCCAATCCCAGCCCTGGCTCCCAGTGTGACTGACCCAGGTACATCCACCCACGTGCTTACCTTCAGCAACCCAGCAGTGATCACAGCTGCTCTCTAGTGACTAAGGGCTCCAAATTTAAACTTACATCCCCACCTTGTGTCTATGTTGAGGTGTATAGATGATGTTGGGGGGAGGGGTACTTCTGAAGCAGTTCTCCGTGTTTTGCCAAGTAGTTGTGAATGTAATGGCTGGTAACAAAATGGATGGCCAGTCCCATCTCTGCTCAGCTCTTCCATCTCCAGGGAAGGAATATAGGTCACCTGAAGGCTGTGGGGGAGGCTGGTGGGCTGCCACTCAAGGCCGTAACCTAGTAACGTGTTCTCCTCATCTGGCCCCGGAAGATGTTTAATGATGTGTGTGCATCGTGTATGTATGTGTGTGTGTGTGTGTGTGTGTGTGTTAAAGCCTCAAACAAGCATAGTCACTTGGTAATGCCAGGATATAGGGACAATGCTGAAACATAAGCCTTAATTTGATTTTGTACAATAGCTGGAGAGGTTTTGGATGCAAGTTAATGAGATTTCTCTGCAAAGCAGCTCTTCCAAGTGAATGGGGACCCAACTGGGGAGGGGTCCTAAGCCTAGAGCCTGCTGCATCCTGCCCTCTGAGGCTCCCCTGAGACTTCTTTGTTCCCTAGAGGGACAGAAGTCTGCAATCTGAAGTTCATAGATCTTGCCTAAGAAAGGATTTCTAAGGTTCCCTTCTAGGTTGACCATGTTTTTGCCTTTCTTTGTAACCCCAACACTTCACCTGGTATCTGGAACATAAGTGGTTAATAAATGCTCGTTAGTGATGATCTTGATCATCTTGACCTAAGGCAGCAGACAGAAGACAAGATCAGGCCTACCATGGATCCTTGTGCCAGCCCATGCCCTGAGCTCTGGAACAGAAATGGAGACCCATTACCCAGATGACTCATAGAATTCAGCCTGTCTAGTCTGTCCTTGTCCCAGATCTGTTCCCAACTCCTGAATCTTGTTCCATGATTCCAGGGAAAGGCAACTCTAATCCTGTGTCTCAGACCCTGGCCTGACAAGTCATTCTTCATGTTTTTCCCGCACCACTAGCCTGACAATCCCTCTTCTGGGAAAGCCTGTTCCAGCTTCTCCAAGCCTTGCCTTAAGGATCAGTTGGGATTTTCCAGAACTATTATTGTTTGATGTTGCTTATCGTCCAAGACAGACTGGCATCCAGTCGGAGTTTTCAATGTGGCAAAATTAGAAGAGCGGGGGAAGGAAGTGGGGCATTCAGGATGGCCAGCAACATAAGAGCTGGCGAGTGAAAGATGAGGGGCAGAAGACAGGGAAGAATAAGACATGTCGAAAGTATAACACTACGGTTAACACTGTGCATCAGATAAATGGGACTTGCAGTCGTCATCATCATCATCATCATCATCGTCATCATCTTCCTCCCCTTACCTCTGCCTCTTCAGATCTTTAGTTTCTTCTGAAACTCTACTCAAGCACCACCCTCTAGATGAAGCCTTTCCTGAAGCACTCAGCGGTTAGGGCCCTCCCCTTCCCCACACCCCCCAATCACCTTGGGTCTTTTTGGTAGCTATTCATCCCTACCTACATACATAGGTGTTGCCTCCACCAGTAGAATGTAAATTCTTCGAGGGCAGAGACTGTTGTACTTTTTGTCCTTGTAACTACAGCATCTGGTCCATAGTAGGTGCTTCATAAACGCTTACTGATTGGTTTATCGTTATCGTAATAATTACTTTCATAATAGCAATAGTTCACATTGAAGGTTTGCAAATTGCTCCATAGTCTTGCTAGTTCGGTGAGCTTGGGCAAGTCATTTCTTTTTATGAAACTCAGTTTCTTTATCTGTAAAATGGTGATGGATATACTACCTTACAGAGTTGTGGGAGGCTCAAAGGAGAATGTGTACATATATGCACATATATAATGTCTATGCATGTAATTCATATGGTATAACGTGACATAGCAAAATATTGTATAATATAATATGATGTCACATGACGTGATAGGATATGATATAATATGGTATAATATTATAATTTTATAGTATTGTATCGTACAGTACAGTATGACACAATATAATACAGTATAGTGTAACATAACATAAGATAATAGATGCATATATAAAATGCCTTGCAAACGCAAATGACCTATATGAACATTTATTATTGTTATTAATGATGCATAATCACCTGATTAGCCCCACCTGCCATCACTACCTAAATCACAGGATGGTTGTGGGCTCTCTAGATCTGAGCTACCATCATCATCCTCCTTCTCATTGTACACCTTGTTTTCTCTCTGACCCCAGGAACAACAACCTGACCTTCCTGAACCCCTATTACCGGACGGACGAAGGCGAGGAGAACCCTTTCATTTGCTCTTCACACCGTGACAACGGCATGCAGAAGTGTTCGCACATCCCCATCCGCCGGGAGCTGCGGGTCGAGTGTACGCTAGGCCTGGAGGCTTACAGCCGCTCCCTGGAGAGCCCCGACGGTGGCGGCCGAAACTCCTGCATCAACTGGAACCAATACTACAACGTGTGCAGGTCAGGTGACTTCAACCCGCACAACGGAGCCATCAACTTCGACAACATCGGCTACGCCTGGATCGCTATCTTCCAGGTGCAACTCCCCAACCCCCTTCTGTGTGGGGTCATTCAGAAGACCAATAACTTGAAAAAGAGGGTCATTGTAGTGACGAGAGAAGAAATAAAAGGACAGACTAAGGGGATGAGGAGTCCTCAGGATGGGGAAGGATGTCAGCCGTAGAAGTGGGAATGGAAAAATATACCTGGGTCCACGTACTAAAGAATATAGGAATCAAGGATTTGCAGCTGAAAGGCACCTTAGAGATCATTTAGCCCAACCTTCTCCTTTTATAGCCGAAGGAACTAAGACAAGGACAGACTCGATAATTCGTCCCACATCATACAGCTCATAAATAGCAGAACTATGATTGGAATCCAGGTTTTTGACTCCAAATTCTGCTCTCTTTCTCCCACATTATGCTATCTCTGGGACTCCAACCGCACCTAGTTTAGGAAAAGAGTAGTATTACAGATTTGGTGCTAGAAGAGATCTTGAGGGATCATCTAATTCAAAACCCTTATGGTGTTTAATTCAGTCTTACACTGCCTCTATCGTTGGTGTATGCTAGTCAGACCAGTCCGTCTCTTGTCAAAACCACTGCGTATATGTGTGTATGCATGGGCAGCATCTAAGACAGTGGAAAAGTAGATAGCAGGTAAAACTAGTTAAATAGGGCCAGATGAGGACTTGAACTCAGACCTCCAGACTCCTAGCACAGTGAGCCTACCAGCGTACAGCCCTGCTTTAAAATCACAGAATGTACACACGGGAAAGGAGATGATATGTGTGCATGCACATATACATATATATATACATACACATCCATATATACATGTATGTGTGTATGCATATGCGTATATGTATAAATATATACATACATATATGTGTGTATGTATATTTATATGTATGTATGTATATATGTATGTATGTATGTATATTATATGTATATATGAACCAGATTGTAAAAGGCTCTAAATGACAAGTTAAAGAATCTGGACTCTCTATAAAATAGAATCCCCCAAATCTAGATGCTGAAATGAGGGGCCCCCTTGAAGCTTAAGACAGGGAGAATTCTGAAAAACAAAAGGCTATTTTCTTCTTCTATCAATCAGCCAACAAGCATTTATCAAGTGCTTATTGTGTTCCAGGCACTGTACTAAGCACTGGCGATATAGTGAAAGGCAAAAAAAAAAAAAAAAAAAGACAACCTCTGGCGTCAAAGAACTCCCATTTTAATGAGAAACAACAAACAAATAATTATAAGAGTGAAATGGAAGGAAATCATAGAGAGAAGGGACTAGAGAGTGCTGTGGGGGAGGGAAGGCATCCTGCAGAAGGCAGGATTGCGTCCTAGCCTTGAAGGAACCGAGGGGAGCTCTGAGTCTGAGGTGAGGAGGAAGAGAGCATCCCAGGCGTGGATTCAGGAGATTGCGTGTGAAGAACAAGGAGGCCAGAGTGGATCTGGATCACAGAGTGCATAGAAGGGAGGGTAAGAAGTATGGGAAGACTTGCATTTACAGAAGAAGTTTCCCTATCTGGGTGTGCCCATTATCAGTGAGATCACAGGTGATAATATCATTGTTGTTGTGTTGATGGTGGTTGTTATTATCAGTATGACCATCACGGGATAAAGTCCAAGTCCACAGCCTGGTGTTCCAGGGCCTTCACAATCTGATGCCAACCTACCATCTTAGCCATCTTTCCCCTTAATGCCTTCTGACTCAAGCAGACCACTTTTCCTTCCCCAGTACCTATTCTGCACTGTCACCCCTCCATCCGGGCCTTTCTTCACACAGGTCCTTATGGCTGCAGCACCCTTTCCATAAAAGCTTTCTTTCCTCCTTTCCCCCCTCCCACATCCTTTTCCCCCACTCCCAGGCAGCCTGAATTGATCTCTCCCTATATCACATTTGTACTTCTCAAAGAAGTTATCACATGATCCTGGTGCTCTAATTATTTGGGATTACTGTACAATTTCCCATATCAGATAGAGCTCTTTTAGGGCAGGGATGGTCTCTTATTCTTCTGTCTCAGCCCAGTATATCAAGATGTAATATAATGAAAAAAAGAGGATGGAAGGAAGTAAAGAAGAGACGGAGGGAGGGGGGAAGGAAGGAAGGAAGGAAGGAAGGAAGGAAGGAAGGAAGGAAGGAAGGAAGGAAGGAAGGAGGGAGGGAGAGATGGGAAAGTCAAACTATTAAATAAACCTCTCTCTCTCAGTTTGGCAATGACAGACAAGAAAAATATCAGAAAATAGCTGTAAGGGATGGTAGTTTCAATTTGTTGTGATTGTTTTAAAGGGAAGACCTGAGTATGTTTGTAGGCATCAGAGAAGGAGCCAATATAGAAGAAATGATTGAAGGGGAGAGGAATGGTAGGGAGAGGAGGGGGAAGGAGAAAGAAAGAAAGATAGAGGAAAAGGAAAAATTGAAATAAGGGGAGGAGGAGAGAGAAAGAAAGAAAAATAAGGAAGGAAGAAGGGAAAGAAAGAAAGAAAGATAGTAAGAAAGGAAGGAAGGAAGGAAGGAAGGAAGGAAGGAAGGAAGGAAGGAGGAAGAAGGAAGGAAAAAAGGGAGGAAGGAAGGAGGAAGGAAGAAGAAAGGAAGGAAAGAGCAAGAGAGGGAGGGAGGAAAGAGAGAAAGAAAGAAAGAAAGAAAGAAAGAAAGAAAGAAAGAAAGAAAGAAAGAGAAAGAAAGGAAGAAAGAAAGGAGGAGAGAAAGAAAGAAAGAAAGAAAGAAAGAAAGAAAGAAAGAAAGAAAGAAAGAAAGAAAGAAAGAAAGGAGGAGAGAAAGAAAGGAGGGAGGAAAGAAAGAAAAATGGAACAAATTCCTAGAGGATGTGGAAGAGGATAGAATCAAGGGCACAAGTCAAAGAGCTAATCTTGGCAAGGAGAAAGACTTCCTCATCATCATCCTCCTCCTTGGAGACTGGAGTAAATGAAAGAAAAGATGAAGATGTTCAAGAGGTTCTGGGCCGTGGAGCCAGAGAGATGAGATAGTTCATCTTTAAAATGAGGTGTTGGGCTAAATGCTCTCTAAGGACTTGATTCTGGCAATGGATGGGGTACAGGATGTGTGCTGATGCATCTTCCTCAGCACATATTCAGGTTTTCTGGGCATCAGTGTCAACAGAGGCTAGAAATTAGAGCAGACACTGGTGCCTGCTGGTGACCTCTAAGTCCTAGAAGGATGTAGGCATATTGACAACCTTCTGCAATCTGGCTCCAAACTATTTATTTCACACCCAATGGGGAATACTGCCTGAGCCAATCCTGTTGTTTCACCTGAGCTTTTTTTTTGGTGGGGGTTCCTGTGGCTTCAGAAACAGCTGGATAAGCTGCTAAGAGTTCAAAAGAAAGTGGGATTTTAGAACTAGAAAGGGAACCTTAGAAATCATCTTACCCAATCCTACTTTTTTACAGAGGAGGAAACTGAGGAACCAGAGAAAGGAAGGGATTTAGTTTAGGTCACATAGCTAATTAATGGCAGTCACAGTTGGAACCCAGGTTTTCTAAGCCCAGATCCCCCATGCCTTTCCCACTACATCATACCACCTCCTATACTGAGCCATTTACATAGTATGGCTGTGACAGGGAAGGAGTGAGTCACCAGGCACTTTGAAGGTGGCGTTGAATATAGTGTACTTCTTGGGCAGCAGACAAGGGCATGTCTCCGCTGCCAGGTCCTTCTCATCCCATAGCAAATGGCGCATACTCATTAGCTTATGTGGACAGATGCAGAAAGAAGCCAAGAAACTAATTGGGAGGTTTGGGGAGGAGTGTCTCGCCTTTCATTACATGTGAATTCTGAGACCATTTGGCACAGCAGTGATTAGAGGTTATAACATGAACAACAGAGGACTTGTCCTCCAAACCATCCCTGAATTGATATGGGATTATAAGTTTCCCAAAGACCACAGAGCAGCTGCCTGTGTGAACCAGAAACAAAAATACTCATGCTGTGGCCTGGAGAGGAGGAAGGAAAGGGACGATGATGTGCTGAGTAACAGAAGGTGCTCTCTTCCAGGTGGCCAAGTTGGGCATAGGCGGAGGGGCTGTGTCCATGCCAGTTCGCATGGATGCCTATAGATTTGTATTGTTCCAGGGAAAGCTTTCCTGAGAGCCTCATCAGACCAAAGAGGCTTCACTTTCTTAGCTGCTGCTCAGGGAGCCTAGGGAGAACTCACACATTGTAACTTTATTCATGGAGTCCATATCCATGGACTTGGAGTCAGAAAGACCCGATTTCAAATCCCACCTCAGATACTCAATAGCAGTATGACCCTGACAAACTTAACCTCTCAGTTTCTTCATCTGTGAAATGAGGGAGGTTGAACACAATGGTCTTGAAAGTCCCTTCCAACTCTTAATCTCTGATCCTATGATTGACGCTGAAGTTTACAGAAATTCTGAGACAGTGTTGTGCAATAGTAGGAACACTAGACTTAGAGACAGAAAACTTGAGTAGCTACAAACTGTGTAGCATTGGGCAAATCTCTTGGCCTCTCCAGACCTTAGGATGCTCACCTGTATAATGAGAGCATTAGATTAAAATGCTTCTGGCTCTAACATCGTCTCTATTAAGAAATGTCATCTGGGCACCCACCCATGGGATTTCTAAAGAGTAGTAGCATCCCAGGATGCTGAAAGAGAGAAAGGCAGGGCATCCACCCTTGTCAGGAATAAGAATATTAGCAATAATAATAATAATTAATAATAATCTTATCCTTACCCAAAGCAATTTACCCTTTCTGCCTCAAATAGCTTATCTGTGATAAGGGAAATTCAGATTTTCATGAGAATAATTTTTGAGAAAGGGTTTTGTAGAGAAAGGCTGGGTGTGGGCGTTTTGGCTCGCTTTCTCAAAACTCTGTCTTGTTTGGCCGTGAGCGCTGGGCAGCAATATAGCCTCCAATTCTGGTAGCCCAGATGGGACCGGGGTAGAGGGAAATAGAATCTGATTCAAACAAGAAAAGGACTTCCTAAAAATCTAAGTGGTTAAAAAAAGCCAGCTTCTATTTCTATTATGCTTTACAAAAATACACTCTTCATAGCTCTTTGAAGCAAATATTACAAGTATGATTATTCCTATGGTACATTAAAGAAAACCGATGCTCAGAAGAAGTGACTTATTTAAGCTACTTACTGTCAGAGCTGAGATTTGAACCAAAGTGGCTGGAATCCAAACGCACTGCTCTTTCTACTTTCCAGGGTGACTCTTTGCAAATAGAAGAGGCTACCTTCAGGAACAGTTCAAGCAGGGGTTGGATGACCCAGGGTACTAAAGAGGGGTTTTCCTATCTAGGTAAAAGGGGTTGGATTATAGGGCCTTTAAGATTTCTTCCCACTCTGTGATTTTCCTGATCCCAGAAAAGCCTCATGGGTAAAGCAGCAGAATTGGCTGAGGCTACATTTCCTACAGTGACCATGTCCCCACATCCAGGGGAGCCTCAGATTAATAACTTAGATAATATCAAGACAGGAGCCAGGATCTCCTCTCCTACTTGTGCTTCACCCAGGTTGCTCCCTACCATTGGCTTATTAAGGGAATAGAGCACTAATAAGAATCTAGAAAGCTCTTTTCAGACTGCAAGGATGAGCTAAAACCAACAAGGTGAATTTGAAAAGAATCAATGTGAATTTCTGTCCTTGAGTCCAAAAAATCAGTTATAGGAAAGGGGAAGAGATGATTTAAAATTGGTTTGCGTGAAAAAGACCCCTGAAGGTAGGGGGAAGTAAGTACTAGATGAAAAGTTCAATATAAGTGCACAATAGTATATAGTATAGATGCCCAGGCCCCATACCCACCTAGGGACCACCCCAGCTCCATAACCCCAGGAGCAGTCCAGGGCCTAGTACCTCCTCGAGACAGCTGTTGTTGACTATAGATGGACCACTTTTCTTTCAGGACTGTGTCTGGCTACAAAGTTGGGCCAAACAAGAGAAAGAAAAGCCCAAATTAAAGAATCTGTGGAGACATATGAGAGTTGTGGGGGGGAGAGGATGGATGGGAGAAGGGGAGGCCAAGGGTCAGACAAGCTATATTCTCTTGGCCAGATTTGTTCTCTGGGTAACTCTCACTTCTCTCCTCTCTCTCCTCTAGGTTATAACCCTGGAAGGCTGGGTTGACATCATGTATTATGTCATGGATGCACATTCTTTTTATAATTTTATATATTTTATATTACTAATAATCGTAAGTATGAGTTGTGGTTATGTGCCCTGATATCAAACATTCTATTCTAATTCCCCAGCCCAGTGGCAAGTTCAGGGATTAAAACTTTGAGTCCCTTTGGGCCAAGACTTGGATTTATTCCAAGAACCCACTCGAGGCAACAGGGACTTGGTTCCCCATAAGGACCAAGGTGTTACCTGGTAAGGTAGGGGTAGAAAAACTCTGTCCGATGTCAGATAGATCCAACCCTACCTTTTGATTTTATTTAACCTACAGTGATATTGCTATGATCACTTCAGCCTGGAAAATGACAGAACAACCCCCTGACTTGCTCTCTTCAGTGCACTGTGACTTTCTCACAGTCTGTGGCCCTAAGGATAAAGGGAAGTTGAAGAACCATAAGTAGCAGTTAGCATTTCAAAGGGTGGCCATAGCAAGTGATAACACTGAAATAAACAACAGGGTATTCACAAGAGTAGGTCCCTTGCGTCTCAGAACGTTCTCTTTCTCTCCTTAAGTATATCTTTGGCCCTTTCTGTGGCTATTTATCTATCCACCTGGTCTCTATCCTCTCCCCCATATCTTGCTCCTCATCTACTTCCTTGTTCCTCAACATAGAATGGAATTGGGAGGGGTTTATGATGTCAGTTTCATTTGGGGAATAAACATTCATATTCTAGTTCTTAATTTAAAAATCAAATGAAATCTTGTATATGTCTTTCTTCTTGAAAACAAAATATAAATTTAATACCTTTTCTTTTACTTTCATTTGACTCTTGATTGACTTTCCCCCAGCAGGTGAATAGTCGTCATTTTTCAAAAGGGTTACTTGGCTACGTTGCCAAAAGGCACATTGTGCTTGATGTAACCAAGAAAAAAAAAACTCTCTAGCAATTAAAGCTATCTAAAAGGGAGCTGGGACTCATTGGAAGGTAATGGGTTCCCCTTCATTGCTATGCTTTTCAAAGGCCAGACGATCACTTGTCAATTATGCTTCAGAGTGGATTTTTGTTTAAGTATGGGTTGTACTCAGTGGTGGCTGACATCCCTTTCCAACTCTGAGGTTCTGTGAATTTCAATTTAATTGAGCAAGCATTTACTGAGCTCTTTCCTCTCCCTGCCAAATCACCTCTATTCCTATGTTCCCAGCCAGCCCCTACCCTGGGAATTTCATTATCTAGGGGAAATAGATGAGGATGCCCATCAAGACCCTGACCCTAGGGGAAGTTAAACCCTTGGGGTGGGGAGACAGAGAAGGAACCAATCCGGGCCCTGCTCTCTGAAAGCTCATATCTGGAGGGGAGCCAGCACTCACGCACAAGATGGTGAGCCAACGGTCAACTATCAAGTGCTGAATGGTATAATTCAGCTTCCAAGGCTATAGGAGCCCAGAGACAAGAAGAGGTAGTGAAGCATTGAGTAGTCAGGGATGCCTCCTATAGATTAAATGGTGGTAAGGGTTTGGAAGATAACCTGTAGGAAACCAGAGGTAGCTAGTCCAAGAAAGAATAGAAATGCCTACCTGAATGTTACATGGACTAGACAATATCATAAATCACTAGGATCTGGATGGACAGAGCCTTTGGCCCTGGGGAGGAGGACGCCTCATGTCATTGCTGTGCCTCAGGAAGCTGCTAACCCCCTCTTTCAGGAAGTCTTCCCCAACTTTTCTAGCCATTCTTGACCTTCTCCTCCTTTAAACTCCCATGGCACTTGGTATCCAGGCCAGGGTTATCAAACTTGTAGCCTGAACCAGATTAAAATGTAATTGGGAAATATCTAACAAAATAAATAAAAATGCAATACAATGTAGATAGTGTTAATTTGTGGTTTTCTAAGTCAACCTGCTGCCACAAGTATCTGTTTCTATTTGATTTTGACACCCCTGGTCCAGGCCATTTGCTTGGAACTTATGGTATCACAATAGTAATAATTCACATTGATTAGATGTAGAGCTTGAAGAGACCTTAGAACAAAGAATGTTAGAGCTGGAAGGGACTCTGAAGGTCACCTGGTCCAACCTCTCATTTTATAGATGGGGAAACTGAGGCAAAGAAAAGAGAGGTTACTTGCCCAGTAGCTGGGTTGGGGTTCTGACTCCAAATTCAGTGTTCTGTCCATAATGCCATGCTTTAGCTTCCTTTCGTTAATCTAGACTCCAAGAATGTCATCTTCAGAAAGGATCTTAGAGATTGAAGCTTGTTGATGCGGACCGCCCCCGAAGGGCACTTGCTTAGGGGGTACCCCTTGCCTCTTTCCTCGGCATACACTTAGTGGAGCCATGCAGACCTGCATTTACTTCCAGCCTCACCACTTAACTTCGTGACTGGGAGCAACTGGTTTAAACTCTCTCAGCCTCGGTTTCTCTATCTGTAAAATGGGCATAGTAATAGCACCTACTTCATAGTGGGTTTGTGAGAATGAAGTCTCTTCTTCTTGTCTCCCCAGCAGCGTGGCTAAGCAGAGAGCAGTGCAGGGGCTTTCCACATGAGGAGATTTCAGTTTACAAATATTTACTAGGTATTCCTGTTGTGCCAAAGAATGTACTCAGTACAGAGAAACAGGAAAGACAGAAGGTAGCTGCTGTCCTTAATGGATCTACAGTCCAGTGGGGTATGGTGGGATTGGGTGGGTGGGGGCACATCACCACAATACGAAAGAGGTGCAACAAGGGCTGTGGGAGGTCCAAGAAAGTAGAGATCATTCCTTTGTGGGATGAATTGGTTTGGGCTTCCTGGAAGAGATGGCATTTAAGGTGCACTTCGAAGCATGACCCAAGTTCTATAGGACTATAAATTTAATGCTAAAGGGAATATCAGAGGTCATCTAAGTCCACTCTTTCACTTTACCACTGAGGAAACTGAAGCCCTCAAAATTAGTGTAGTGCAATAGAAAGAGCATTTTATATAGAGTCGGAGGGTCTGAGTTTCTATTCCAAGCCCCACCTCCATTGCCTCTACGGTTCCATTTCCTCTTCGGTACAATGAGACTGTTGGGCCGGCTATAAAAGTGGTCAGCACTAGTGTGCATTGCACCAACTTGCTTGTCGGACTGACCCCATCTTTCTCCTCTCCTTTCATGGGCAGGTGGGCTCTTTCTTCATGATAAACCTGTGCCTGGTGGTGATCGCCACGCAGTTCTCAGAAACGAAGCAGCGTGAGAACCAGCTGATGCAGGAGCAGCGGGCCCGCTACCTGTCCAATGACAGCACCATCGCCAGCTTCTCGGAGCCGGGCAGCTGTTATGAGGAGCTCCTCAAATACATTGGCCACATCTTCCGCAAAGTGAAGCGGCGGACCCTCAGGCTGTACGCCACTTGGCAGAAGAAGCGCCGGGAGAAGGTCAACCCCAACGGCGCCCTCCACGGACAGGGGGTCGGGTGCCGTGGTCGCAAACGGGTCCCCTCCATCCACCACCTGATTCACCACCATCACCACCACCACCATCATCACTACCACATCAGCAACGGGAGCCCTAGGGGCCCCTGCGGTAGCCCCGAGGTCCGCAGGGACGTGGAGCCTAGAGGCGGGAAGTCCGGCACCCGGCTCATGCTGCCACCTCCCCCGTCCCCTGGCCCACAGGGACTGCCATCCCCACCTCATGATACTGAGTCAGTTCACAGCATCTACCATGCTGATTGCCACGTGGAAGCCCCCCAAGATCAGGGCAGCCGAGTGTCCCGGGCCGCTGCAGGGCTCAAACTGGCCACTGGACTTGGTGGCATGAACTACCCCACCATCTTGCCTTCACCTTCAGGGGGCAAGGGTAGTTTGGCTCTGGGTCCTGTGGGGAAGAAGGGCAGTGGGCCGCCTGTGCCCGTAGTGAACAACAGCTCTGTGAGTTTGAGTGCTGACGCCTATGGGAAGCTGCAACACTTGGTTGGGGAACATGGTAAGGAAAGGGGGGATGCATTCAGCTCTGGGAATTCGTGGCAGATGGAGGAGAGCCCAGAGCTGGGAGATTACAGGATCATAGGCTCACACATTTAGAGCTGGAAGGGACTTTGGAAGTCATCAAATCTCATTTTACAGATGACAAAACTGAGGCCACATTGCGTCTGGCCCAAAGTGACACAGGTAGTGGGTGGCAGAGATCAGATTCAAACACAAATCCTCCTCTGAACATTTCAACAGTCTTTCTACTGTGCCACACTTTCCCTGTGCTATCTTCCCAACAATGAATTGAGGGAGCTGGGTTGTAGTCCCAGCTCTGCTTCTCACTCACTGCATACCCAAGTCTCCTCCCAAGGAGGAGAACAGTGTGGTACAAGGAAGACAGTGCACTTCGATTTCCTCCGCACTTGATCCAGGAGTTTCTGTAGAGCAGACGCTTAGTAGTGTTTATAAAACTGAATCATCGAATAGAATATTGGATAGTGGGGTAGGAATTCTGGATACAGCACCAACTTTGTCACTGATTTTCCAGGTAACCTTGGACAAGTAACTGTGTTCTGTGCCTCAGTATCCTTAGCCATAAAATGATGTGATTAGATTTGATGGGCTCTAAGGGTCTCTTTAGCAGTGATTCCATATGTTCTGACATCCTTAGGTAAATCTGTGGTCATTTTGATCCCCATCCTGCTCAGAAGCAGCAGATTAGGTTTGATGACCTTTCAAAGTCATTTCCTGTGGGAAGATTATGTAAACTAATTTTGACACCATTCCATGTCCGAGAGTGAGGCTCTGCCATTTATTTGCTATGAGACCTTGGCCTATGAGACCCTTTCTGGGTCTCAATTTCCCCATCTATTAAGAACCAATGATGTCCAAGGTCCCATCCATCTTTAAGAATTATATGATTTTAAGAATACATGATTTGCCTAAGAGTTAGATCAATGACTATAATTTTCATAAATAGGAGACATGTCAAACACTTTTTTCCAGGTTTACAGGGTACAGGATCAACCTCTCCCCACAATCAGATCTGGCTTTTCATAGATATCAGAAGTTTTGAGTTATTTCAGAGATGAGAAAATTGAAGACCTGATGGTTCAAGTCAGCCCAAATTCCTATACCCAATAAAGTAACAGGATTGGATTTTACACCCAGGCTTCTAATTCAGGGTCCTTTCCACTATATCCCAGCTACCACTTAATGAGTATATGACCTATATTCAAGGGGAAAGTGAAGGATCAAGAGGCTTTGGGATGGGAGGAATACCAAAGAGGTGTCAAGCACACATTTGGTCATCCCTCTCTGGAACATGAAAACCTAGGAGATGACAGGCCTCCAGGACCCCCTAGTCAGGACTAGGAGCAAGGGTGAGAAACCACCGAAAGCAAGAGGGACTCAGGGGAGGAGGAGGCTGCCAGGGAAGGAGAGGAATCCTCTAGCCAGGAAATGGAACAGAAACAAACAAGAACACGATGTTCCCAAGGCCAGAGGGCCGGACTCAGGGACAGCCGAACCAGGTGTTTATTTTCTGTTGGGCTGGTAGCAGATGGAGGGAAAGGAAGAAAGGTCAGAGTGGAGAGTCACTGAAGAATGGTGCCCAGCACGTAGCAAAGCCTCCAGAGACTTTGGTTGAATTGAATCGGATTAGAATCTCTTAATCAAAAAATCCTAGAATGAAAAATGAACCTTCGAGACCATCTGTTCCAGCTCCCCTGCCCCTCCATTTCACAGTTTGGAAGTCGAGGCTTATAGGGAATTGAATTATTCAAGGTCACACAGAAAGTCAGTGGCTGGGGCAGCATTAAAGCCCCCACCTTCTCATTCCTTCTCACAATAAAATGAAGACTTCTTGAAACACAGTCACAACTTCAACCAATTGGGCAAACCATTATCCAGACTCTCAGACCCATACAAAAGCCTTTTCAGAAATTAATATCTGCTTCATTTTATAAGTGAGTGGCCTAAGGTCATGCCCCTGGGCTGGAGCACAGTTTCTTCCTTTGTCTAGTGGGGCTAATTACTCCTGCCCTACATGTTTCCCAGAGCTGCTCCAATTCTCTGTTTGACAGAATGATTGGGAAGATCCTTTGTGGTGCACAGGAATGGGGCTTACTTGGCTTTCCCCTCAATAGTGTGGCCCATTGAAAATGTCACAGACTTGGGGATTTGGTTACTTGGGTTTGAATCTACCTTTGTCCTTAGATAAATCACTTACCTCTTCCAGGCCTCAGTTTCTTCATCTTTAAGAGGAGGAAGATGTTAGACTGGCTCAGAGGTGTTGAAGTCTCTGACTGCTAAACTCCCAGGTGCTGCCCAAACTAGATTAAAATGTCATTGGTAAATGTTTAACAAAATAAATAAAAATGGAATACAACATAGATAATGTTAATTTGTGGTTTTCTAAGTCAACACGCAGCAGTTTCTATTTGAGTTTGATATCGCTGGATTAGATGATTTCCTAGGCTCCTTCTGGCTCTAACCCCATGATTCTATGCCTCTAATATCCACCACAAGATGGAACTTCCTAGCCAGTCTATGAGCTGTGGGATGCGATGATGCTTCCTGAGCCATCATGGTTACCAAACCCACTTCCAGGTGTATGAGTACCTGTCTACATCTGTAAATGTGTCCTTGCAAAGTGCTGACCCTTGTCATGCTTTTCTCTTCATAGGCCTCTGCAGGGCTCCCAGCCGGCTGTCAGGGCTGAACGTGCCCTGTTCCCTGCCCAGCCCCCAAGCAGCCATGTTGACATGTGAACTGCAGAACTGTCCATACTGTGCCAACATCCTGGAGGATCCTGAGTTTGAGCTGAGTGAGTTGGAGAGCTACGACTCAGACACGAATGGCGTTTATGAGTTCACACAAGATCTGCGGCATGGCGACCACCGAGACCCCATCCAGCAGCCACAGCAGGCCCCACCCCAGAGTGGGTCGAGGCGGCGGGGAGGGGCCCACAGGAAGAAGGTGTCTGGGGATCGAAGTGGGGTGGCCTGTCTCTGGGCAGCCTTCGGGAACAAACTCAAACGAATTGTGGAGAGCAAGTACTTCAACCGGGGCATCATGATCGCCATCCTGATAAACACCCTCAGCATGGGCATAGAACACCATGAGCAGGTATGGCTAGCACTAGCTGTTTCTGACACTATGGGCAAGTGCTGGGGTGTCCATTGCTTAGGAATCCCCAACTGGGAGTAGAGAATCAGTTCAGCAGCTCCTTGGAGGCCCTATATCTTTCCCCTACTCCATCTCCTCTGCCAAGTAGGCATCTTAGAAAAGGAATATAGCTGAACGATAATAACTGTTCAATTTGTGGTCCTTTCGCATTTTCCCCAAATACTCTGTGAGATAGGCAGGATAAATATTGGTTCCCCCCATCTTACAGACAAGGAAACTGAGGCTCAGAGAAGGAAAGGGACTTATCCATAATCACATAGTTTTTTCAACCTGGTCTCTCTGACTCTCAGATATCTTTGGGCTACCGTGGCTGTTTGAGTCTAGTGGTTGGGGATGGGATGAGGATGGAGCCTTTGGACCAGAAGCATCTTTGGCTCTGGGGGCCAAAGGGCCTGAGATAATCTCCCCACAGGAAGCAAAGAGTTGGTGGACTCTGAAGACAAAGAGCCTGCCTGTGAACTCTGTGTGCCAAGAACCTCTGTGTTTCCTTCTTCAGCTGTCTTTTCCCCTTTCTCCACCCAAGAAAAATACAAGGGCTCAAGTCAAACACTGCGCTCAAGAAAAATTGGCTAGAGTGTCCCTCGGGCTTTGCCTTTCAGGAAGTTGGTCTTGGGGATGTGGGACAAGACAGAGAGGAACCCCAGGTCCCTTGATTGCATCACGCACTTAGGACTGCTACTTGTCTGGGCTGCAGGCTCCCATTATCCACTGACTCCACCTTGGGTGTCTCTAGGGATGAAATACAACAGCTGGTGGCATTAGGGGCAGGTCCCTTCTGAGCACAGACTGAGATAAAAAGTAAGAAGACCTTGGAAATGTCAGAATTAAAAAATGAATGTACCCAGGAGGGACTCGATCCTACCTTACCAACATTGGTTAAGGGAATTAGTGACTTGGAAAAGACAGAAGACAGAGGAAAGCACGCTCCCTGTTTTCAGTCATCTAAAAGGTTGTCATGTGGAAAGGGATTAGCTTTGTTTTGTGTGGCCCCAGAAGATAAAACTGGAACCAGAGGGTAGAAGTTATAGGGAAGGAGATTTCAGCTCAATATAAAGAACTCATTAACAGTCAGAGCAATCCAGCTGGGGAAGAGGTTCACTCAGGATATAATGAGTTTCCCATCACTGGAGACAGCTTGAGTGAAGGTCAGAGGACGATTTGTCACCAATGGTGTAAAGGGGATACCTGAATACACACTCCACCTCTAAGGCCCTTTCCAGCGATGAGCATCTGTGTGATACTTGAGCTCTTTCTCCTGAACATACTGCATAGCCTGTCTCTGACTTCCTAGGAAAGTATCCTTAGTCTAGATTTCCAGTCCTAGGAGGATTTGACTGTAGCTAAGAAAATGGGTCTCATATCCAGAGAATCAGCCTGTCATAGGGCTTGAGTCAGGATCCCAGAGTTCTAGCCCTGATCTGCCCCCGACTCACTGTGTATGACCTTGGTAATAGCCCCTCCCTGTTCCACCCCTCCATTTCCTCCTCTGTACAATGAGAGGGATGGACTAAATCGTTTCTAAAGTCTCAATTCTAAATCTATGATTCTTTGAGGGAATCTTATATCTGCTTCAGAAATATAAGATTGAGGGGGTGGGGAGGAGACATGATTAGAAAAAGATCCCAGGGTTTTAGTGGACTACAAACTCCATATGAATTGGCAGCTCTATCAAGGGAGCTAGGTGGTACAGTGTAGACAGAGCGCTGGGCCTGGAGTCAGGAAGACCAGAGTTCATATCCTGCCTCAGACACTAGCTGCGTGACCCCAGGCAAGCCACTTCTTTGCCTGCCTCCATTGTCTCATCTGTAAAATGGATAAACATTGACAGCACCAACCTCACAAGGTTGTCGTGAGGATCAGATGAGACATTCGTGAAACACTTAGCGCAGTGCCCTGCACACAGTAGGTGCTATGTAAATGTGTATTCCCTTCCCCTTCCTTCAGTGTGATGTAGCAATACAAAAAGCCATTGAGATCATCAGCATTGCTTCTAGGAATCAGGAGGCAATGATTCCTCTGTACTCTGCGTGGATCAGACCATATCTGAGTTACTCCTTTCAGTTCTGGGGGCCACACCAATCATCTGGAGAATACCCAGGAGGAGGGCAACTAGGAACGTGACCTTGAACCCATGTCATCCAAGGATG
Source organism: Trichosurus vulpecula (assembly GCF_011100635.1). Lineage (NCBI taxonomy): Eukaryota > Metazoa > Chordata > Mammalia > Diprotodontia > Phalangeridae > Trichosurus > Trichosurus vulpecula. Next base: position 74,687,937 of record NC_050581.1, read on the forward strand.
GGCCGAAGAAAAAGGAGATGTTTTTAGACTGGGAAAGAGAAGACTCAGGGGCCGCAATAACTATTCTCAAGTGTTTGAAAGGCTGTCATGTGGAGGAGGGAACAGGCTCATTGGGTTTGTCCCCCCAGAAGGCACAACGAGGAGCAGTGGGTAGAAATCTCAAAGACACAAATTTAGGCTTAGTGTCAGGAAAAATTTTCCATGGATTTTGTCGGTTGGTTTCTGGCTCTTCATGATTCTATTTGGGGTTTTCTTGACAAAGATACTGGAGTGGTTGGCCATTTCCTTCTCCAACTCATTTTACAGATGAGGAAACTGAGGCAAACACGGTTAAGTGACTTGCCCAAGGTCACACAGGTAGAAAGTAAGTGTCTGAGCCCAGATTTGAACTCAGGAAGATGCGTCTTCCTGACTTGAGGCCCAACATTATACACATTGAGCCACCTAACTGTCCTACGGATTACCATGGATTATTATCGCTATGATTATTACTACTACCATGGATTAGAGCTTGAGTGGATTTCCTAGGGAAATAATGGTTTTCTTCCCCTGGAGTTCTTCAGCCAGACGTTGGATAGCCCCTGGGTGGGTTGCAGGTGGGCTTCCTTTGGGGTCTGGGCCATTAAGGTCCCTTCCAACCCTAAAACTCTATGGGATTGATTCTTGCCCAGTGTGACTTTCATGATCTCGGAGGTTCCTCACACTTCAGGTCCGCCACCATCTCACATGCTGGAGGCCTAACCAGAACCCTCCAGTAGTACACGGAGGAAAGATTGGGGGGAGAGGCCTTGCGAGAGAGGAGAGCTGGAGAGCAAGGCCTACCGTTCAGATCAATCCTGGGAGACAATGAAACAACAAGCCGAAGACAGAATGTTCCCCCAATTGGCCGATTGGCTCTCACAGGATGGCGGGCTGAATAGAGGAAGAATGGGAGTGATGAGTCACCCCCAAACCTCTCCGTCGGCCATTGTACTGGAAGCTCCTTATTCAAAAGGCTCTGGGGGGATGAGGGGAGGGAGGACATTCACTCATTCATTTGCCCACAAAATCCTGGACTTGCTTCAGCTGCAAATGATATATCTTCCCCTCCAAAGAAGCTGTCTTCCCAACAAATCAAGGAATAGTTACTTTCAATCTGTGTGTGTTGAGGTGTGGCAAGGGGGACACAACTGAAGGCTGAGCCAAAGAAGGGAATGTTCCATCCCAAACAGCTCAGTTCTAAGCAACGTGACCCACAAAGAAGGGGTCATGTTCCAGAGGAAAGACCCCAAGACTAGGAGTCAGGACAACTGGGTTCTAGCCCTAGCACTGCCACTAACTTGATTTGTGAGTTTGGATAAGTCATTTCATTTCTTCTTTGCCTTAGTTTCCTCCTCTGTAAAAGGGATTAACAGTTCTTCTTTCACAGGTTATTTAGGTTAATAAATAGGATTTATTTATTTTTAACTAGGATTTTTAAAGGGGATTTATTATCATTCATTTAGGATTCATGAAGGATAAAAGTCAATCTGTCTTCATGGAGATGACCCCCCCACCATGCCCCACCCCTTTCCTTGTACAAGGTCCCTAGCCCTGCACAAGTCTATACTGGCAGGCAGACAAGAGGAGGAGCAAACCCAAGCAGTGACCTTGAGGAGTGCATGGTCTATAAAGAGATAAAGAAAGAGGAGATATAAATCCTGACTTTGGGAAGCTCACAGTTTGACTCCAGAGAGTCTACTCACTGATATTCTGGTGTTGAGAATAAATAATAAAGGAGTTAGGAAAAGGGTGGGATGGCAAGGTATAATATGAGAAAGTGCTGAAGAAGAAGAAGAAGAAGGAGAAGGAGAAGGAGAAGAAGAAGGAGGAGGAGGAGGAGGAGGAGAAGGAGAAGAAGACAGTCTAGGAATGACAGGAGTTGGGTTTGATTGAAGTTCTTTCTATTTTGGCAGCCCCACCCACCCACTGTGCAAAGATTCCTGGACCTGAGTGGCAAACATCCCAGATGTCCGTCATGCTCTATAAATATGTCCTGGGCAAATGTTTTGAAAGGGAATGATTATAAAATTATAGACTCACAATAGAGTGAAACAGACTTGTAAAGCTCAGTTAATCTATTGCCTCCCTTATTTTTAGAGATGAGAAAACGGGTTCAGCGAAGGGCCATGACTTACCCAAGGAGTTAGGGGCATGGCCGTTTCTAGAACCCAGGCTTGTTCCGGGACCTCTTCTATTGAATCATTCCACTAAGGCTGGGTCAAAACAAGCTCACGACATGGGATGTCTATAAATCAGGCACTGTCCTACAGCGGGGAGGAGATTCTGGGAAGGTCAGCTACATCATCCCCTAACTTTGAGCAGATCACATCTCAGCTGTACCAAACAAAGGAGGTTTGAAATGAGAAACAATGAAAATACCTAAGCTCGCCCCACGGTATTTCATATAGGAAGGAAGAAATTCAGTCCTCCTTTCCAGCAGCACTCACTCCAGGCGAACAGCCCTCAATCTTGCAGGGAACCTGCCTAGACTAGATGCAGCCCAACCTAAAAGTCTTGTTTTTGCAGGGCGAGGAATGAACTAATTTAACTATACTAATATGCCCCCTTGTGGTCACATGGAGTTATCGCAGCTTCCCAAAGTAGCTTGGCTTTGACCGGACGATCGCCAGACAATTTATAAAGTTTTCGATCGTTCGCTAGAGCCTTGTAAAGGAAATAAGGCAGAGACCATCATCCCCATTTCAGAGAGGAGCAAACTGAGACCAATGGAGATGTAGTGACTTGGCCAAACTCAGAAATCAAGTTAGTATTAGAGCCACAACTAGAACCTATGTCCCAGGTTCCCAGGCCAGTGGTCTTATCACACTACACCACCCTACCCTCCCTCTCAGTAGGTAGTACCTGAAATGCTGGAAGAATCTGAGGAAGGAAGGAAAGAAGGAAGGAAGGAAGGAAGGAAGGAAGGAAGGGAGGGAAGGAGGAAGAAAGGGAGGGAAAGAGGGAGGGAGGGAAGGAAAGAAGGAAGGAAGGAAGAAAGGAAAGAAGGAAGGAAGGAAGGAGAGGAAAGGACTTTTATAACTCATAGAGTTGTAAAAGGAAGGTGAAGTCAGAAAATTATTTTGATTATGAATTGAATGAAATGATAACAAACATAAAATCAAAATGTTTGACCTTGGGCAAGTCTCTTCCCTTCTCTGAGCCTCAGTCTCTTCCTCTGTAGGCTTAGGAGCTTGTAGGATCCTCAAGATCTCTCTCAGCTGTAAATCCTATGATACTCTGAAAATGAATTTGAGAAAAGCTAAGAGTTATTCAAAGAACAGCTAAAAGCCTGGTAAAATTATGCATTCCAGCCCCCAAGTAGTATGAGAATAATAGTAACTATACCTTGTATTCCCACCTGAGGACCCAGCTTACAGAGGTGGAGCAGACAGCCTAGGTTGCCCTGGGGCCCATGGAAGTGGTGTCAAGTTCAAGCTTGATAAGGGCCAGAAGACCTTCGAGACCGTGGCTACCAAGAAAACTTGCTGCCCTACCCGTAGCATATTACTATGTGCAACAGTAGGTCAAAACATTAAGGCCAAGGCCTCTTGCCTCTTGTGGCAAGAGTGATGAGTAGATTGGCCAAGGTGACTTCACCATGGTTTGATATGTGTTCCACAACGCAGGCTCCAGTGAATGGAAGCTCCCAGGCACGTGCCTACTGTGACCACCAGGTAGTGTGAGATTGAGACTGAGAGGTCAGCATCCCCCTTGGGGTAGCCCTGCTCACTCAGGATGACCCAGCGGGCCAAGATCTGGCCTTTGTGAGGTTTCAGGTCACAGCTCACAGTGGGTAACGCCGGCCCCAAACCCTTTGGGATGGAGCCAGATCTGAATCAGAGCCCAGACTAGAGAAGAGCCCTCTGCTTGCTAATAAAGGGAATGGAGTTTCTATAGAATCTGAGGCCATCTTCTGAGTCAAATGTACTCCCAGGGCAGACGGATGGGTTTGAGTGACCCAGTTCTGTCGTGCCACTGTATCAGGAAAGAATGCCAATTAGGAGGTTGTGGGCCGTTGTTCGTTCAAGGAGCCAGGGCATTCGTTTCAAAGGTAAATTGGCTGCGTTGTCAGGAGCAGACTCTGATTTCTGTTCTCTGCTTGACTCCCACCTGATCGGGGAAGGCAAAGGAAACACATGGGCAATGGTGATCCTGAAATGTATTATTCCCAGCAAACAGCCCTAAATTGAAGGCTCTCGGCTGGACATTTTTCACAGCTGACAACTGTTCTGTGTGTCCGGCCCCGGGCGGGAGGCCTATGAATGGTTCTTTTGTGTAGCCAACAGGCCTCATATGGTGATTGTTTCCAGAGCAACTGAGTCACTGCAGGTCTGCAGGACCGAGGGCATGGCCCATTCCCAGGCCTTGTTCCCCAGGAAGCCTGGGAGAAGGAAGATGAGAGAAAGAACAGGGTTATGGACTTAAGCAACCAGGATAATAAGCTGTGTCCCTCATGCCTGGATTCAATACAAAATCAGGCAGCAAGCCACTTTTGGGGGGTGGCGGGGAGCCGGACAGAGGAGGAGATGAAAACATAAATCTGTGCCAGGATCTGAAGACTTGTGACTTTGTCCCTTAATGGTTCCAAGTCATCAGCTCTCTCTGGTCATTTCTTTCAAGTCCATTTGGTTGCTGAAATAATCACTACTTCCATATGAACATGGTTTCAGGCTTTCCAAAGCGCATCCCCCATTCAGCACCTCATTTGAGCCTCGCAGCATCCCAGGGAAGGACATTTAACTATCTGTGTGACCTTGGGCAAGTGTTTGCCTCAGTTTCCACATCTGTAATATGATAAGAATAATAGTACCTACCTCTCAGGGTTGTTGTAAGGATCAAATGAGATAATACTGTAAAGTGCATAGCACAGTGCCTGGCACATGTTGAGCATGATATAAATATCAGCTATTATTATTACTTGCTGGGTGACTGTGGTCAAGTCACTTCATCTTTCTGAGACACAGTCTCCTCATTTTCAAAATGGGGATGCTAATATTTGTCCTTGCCTACCTGACAAAATTGTTGTAAAGAAAGTGTGGGGCAGCTAGATGGCGCAGTGAGTAGAGCACCGGCCCTGGAGTCAGGAGGACCTGAGTTCAAATCCGGCCTCAGACACTTGACACATGTACTAGCTGTGTGACCTTGGGCAAGTCACTTAACCCCAATTGCCCTGCCAAAAAGCAAAAAAAAAAAAAAAAGTGTAGGCAAGTCAATAAGTATTTTATTAAGCACCTACTATATGCCAGGTACTATGCTAAGTGCTAGGGATACCCAAAAAAAAAAGGTAAAAGACAGCCCCTGCCGTCAAGGAACTCCCACTCTAACAAGTGAGACAACTACGTACAAACAAGAAATAGATGAGATACGTTGGAATTAATCTCAGATGCCAGACCTTAAGATTTTAAGGGGGATTGGAAAGTGCTTCCTGCAGAAGGTGGGATTTTAAACTGAAACCAGGAATGGAGATGCAAAAAAGAGAGAATTCCAGGCAAGGGGGACAGCCAGTGACTCTGCCTAGAATTAGGAGATGGAGTGTCTTGCTTGAGGAACAGCAAAAAAGAGTGCTTGATAAATCATAAAACACTGTAGAGACCCAGTGTCCTCATTATGAACACTGGACACTGTCCTGGGCTGTAAAACAGTAATATCACCAGGGGCTACTAAAGTGTGCAGAGCTATTTGTAACCTTCAGTAATGGCTGTGCTTCCTGAGTTCTTGGATCTGCTTTTTAATATCTTTTTCTATCTCCATTTCCAAGCTATCAAAAGTCACCTCTCGTTTGCACTACATCTGCCTCTAGCAGCTCTGCTGCTGGCTTTCTAATTTGCAGTGGACTAGAAAAGTAGTTCTTCAAACTGGTTAGGATTTTATGTAAAATAAGCATTAATAGGACTGGGGGGGTCCTAAGAATAGAGTAGGTCAGCTTTAAGGCACTGACACTCTGACCCTAATGTTCATGCTCAGAGGCACTTTTTAAGAGGGGAAGGCAGGAGGCTTCTTTTTCGTTTCTGCATAAATGAACTTCTGATGGTGAGAGAGTTGGTTAACTTCCAAGTAGCTGAACTCTGGGTGCTGAAGTTTCTGGGTAGGTGATTTCCAGATGGCTGGGGTTTTGGTTGATTGGTTGACTGAAAGTAGATAGATAGATAGATAGATAGATAGATAGATAGATAGATAGACAGACGAACAAACACAGACAGATAGATAGATGCATAGATAGACAGATAGATGGATGGATGGATGGACAGAGCAATTTATTCAGCATATTCTATGTGCCAGGTGCTGTTTTAAGCAGTGGCAATATAAATGCAAGCAAAAAAAGAGAGTCCCTGCCCTCAAGGAGAATATACATAAAAGGATCAAGGGTTGGGGCAGGGCTGAAATGAAAGGGGTTAAGGATGCTAGTGAATAGGTAAAAAATTGGGAAGACTCAGGAATGGAGCCAGGAGAGAAATGAACATGGACAGCACTTTAGGAAATAGTGTTCAAGCTAGGAATTCACCAGTCAGAGGAGAGGGCCAAAGAGGTAGAAGCATCTCCGGAGTGAGATACTTGACAAGGAAGTGGAAAATGTTGGTAGCAAGAAAGCAATCTGCAGATCACCCACAAAACTTACAGATTTCCCTGCACGTACAAAGTCCAGAAGGTCCTATTCTGAACACTATTGGGATGGATCAAGCAACAAATTATTTTGCTAGCCTATTTTCTAGTAGGTCATTCTGGTGTTACCTAGTCCTAGTCTGACTAAGCAGCTGCTTGGGCTCTGTGAGGGGTAAGTGAGGTAGGAGATCCAAATCATTAGAAGCGTGGTGGCAGAAGAGGAATGGAATCTCAAGAAGGCACAAGACACAGCAGGGCCAATGCATGCCTCACCGGTCATAGCCTAGAAGTGTCTGAAAAGACCTTAGCCTAAAAGGGCCAGAGTCTCCCATTGCATCCTGGGCCACCTGCAGTTGTCTTGATGAATATCTGGCCACTGGACCCAGATGGCTCTGGAGAAGAAAGTGAGGCTGGTTACCCTGCACAACCCTCCCTCACTCAAATCAAAGTCAACTGCAAGTCATGTCATCATCTCCCTGATGTCATGGTCCTCTTCAAGAAAGAAGGACAAACACAACCTTTAATTAAACTAGATTCAAGAACCCCTACTTAACATCAGTGTTGTTTGTCATTCAGTTGTTTTTTAGTTGTCTCTGACTCTTTGTGACCCCATTTGAGGTTTTCTCGGCAAAGATACTGGAGTACTTTGCCATTTCCTTCTCCAGCTCATTTTACAGATGAGGAAACTGAGGCAAACAGGGTCACGTGACTTGCCGAGGGTCATACAGCTAGTCAGTGTCTGAGGCTAAATTTGAACTCAGGAAGAGGAGTCTTCCTGACGCCAGCCTGACACTCTATCCATTGCACCACCTAGTATTTGCCATTATCAGCCCCAAATCCAACTTAAAGGCATAGCGTGGACGTAAGTATGCTTGTGTTAGTACTACCACTAACTTTCCAGATGACCTCAAGGAAGTCATTATCTATCCCCAGGCCACTTTTCCCCCTGTAAGATCAGGTGACCTCTAAGGTCCCTTTATGTTCTGGCATTCTAAGATTCTATGAGTCTCTTATCTTTAAAAATGTCATTTTGTAGGGGGGACAAATTATCGTGACTAAAGAGCCCTTAATAATAAGGACATTCATTCCTTCCCCAGCCATTGTGCCTTGCATCGTCAAAGCTCCGAAGGTAGCTAATTCTTCCTTGACTGTAAAAAGTGCTCTTATAAAACCCTGTTCTATTAAGATTTCAGTTTTAAAGGCTTCCAGGAATGTTCCTGTCCTGGTAATAGATGCTGCTCAGTATCAGAGAGCCTGAAGGGATCTTGTAAGTCAAATAACTTGCAGAGTTTCTGAAGCTAAAATCATCCTGGAGTCTGCCTGCATGTGAGGCTCATGTCGATAATGTACATAGAAACAGAGAACATCAAAGCCAAGAGGGACCTTTGATACCCACTCATCCAATTTCTGCATTTTACCAAAAGGAAAAATCAAGACTGTGAGGAGTGTAGATTTGGGATCAGGGAACCTAGATCCAGAACCTCGCTCTGCCATTTAACTCCCATGGGCTGGTCACTGCCCATCTCCGGACTTCAGCCTTCTCTTCTGTTACTTGGGGGAGGAGGGGTGGACAAGATAACCTTTCCGGTCAGGTCCCTTACACCTCTAAAACTGCGTATGTCTGAGAAGAGAGGTCACTTGGCCCAGATCACACAGTGAGCTGGTGTCAGAGCTTGAATTAGACTCCAAATTCTTAATCCCTGGGCTCCTAGCTCCTGGTTCAATTTTTTAATGACATTAAAAATCCCAGTTTTCCAGCAGTTGGGATTTCAAGGAAGGGAAGATATGGAAGGGAGGGCGATCCCATGGATCCCAAGGAGACATTCCTAGTCCCTTAGAAACAAAGAGAAACCCAAGTTAGGAATCAGGAGTGAAATGGTCTTGCCAAGAGAAACTACAAGCCAGATTAGTCTGGGTCTGGACCTTGGGCAGGACACAAAAGTAACGGTCTAGGAGGTCCAGGTATTGACTGCCTTCATGCTCTCATTGGCTGGTGGAAACTGGAGAAAGCTATCAGCAAGAGAATACACACTCACTACATCAGCAGAGATGGCCTCCCTGACCTATGGATCCTAAACTTGCTTTTAACAAGAGTATTGATTCTTCTGCCTCCAGCTTAACTAGTGTTTCAAAGCCTCCTGGGAGATTTTCTTCCACTTGGAAGGCTATTGAGGAAAAATTCACTCACATTTTGTCCTCATAACTGAAGCCAACTGCACTCCATATCTGCCCCTTCCTGGAGGCAGGGCTTCCTTCCCTTCAGCTCAGGAAGACTCCAACAGAGTCTTTACACACCCAAGGAGAGACAACTCAAGCTACTGTGTAGGATGAGATGTGTTAGCAACACCACCCCCTCTGCCTTCCCTCAATCCCCAGACTCTGTGAGTGTGTGTGAAATTCAGATGCCCTCCAGCAGAGGAAGCAAAAATATCTGAGCCATCACCCACCATGCATGTTTGTGGTGGTCTCAGAGAGTGAGTTTTTTAAGGCCCCTTGCTGAGAACTTTTGGAAAGGTCATAAAGAGGCAGCATCATGTGTCACCATACTCCCAGGCACCTAGACTAAAAGCCTCAGTGGTCTATGACTTCTTCCTCGTGTCCCATTTCCAAGGATAGAAGATTTACAAAGTTCTGTCATTTTTATCTTTAAGTCACCTCTGTTACCCATCCTTTCCTCTCCACCCTGATAGACCCCACTCTATCCAGGCCCTCACCTTCTCATACCTGTAATAAGCTCCTAACTGGCCTCTCTGCTTCCAGTGTTCTGCCCCCTCCCCTCACCAATCCAGCCTTAACACACTGCCAGATTAGTATTCCCATTAAATGGAGCTAAACCATGGTACTTTCCTGCTCAAAGACACTTGGGGGCTCCCCTTTACCTACATATATTGTTTGCCTCTCTAGATTCCAAAGCTTCCCAACCTCTTTTAAATGCAGGTTGGGACAGGATACTCTCCAGGCCTTAGCCTTCACATGACCAGAGAACACTTGGGGTCAGATCTATGAAATCTCTCTGAAGAATCTATTTCCACGTGCTTCCCAGCTTGATTTCCAGTCCTGAGAATTCTGGATAAACAGAGCTGGTTTGGAAGAGATCCCAGCTCAAGAACAGGACATAAATAATGAAATCCTCATAATTACTCAGAATAGCCTGGTGGATTGCTGCAGTTTGCGGAGAAGAGAGAAGCCTGACCTCTATCCTGAGTTCACCCCACTTCTGGCCACCTTTGGATTCTCACATCCTGTGCCCCAAAGGATAGAGAGGCCTTGGGATCTAGGACATCCATGTGCCATTGAACTTAAAAAGCAACTCCTGGTGCCAACAAATGCAAATACCTTTAGTCTTCATCCACATAACAACAGTCCTCTGGGATCTCCAAATGAACTTCATTCCTTTCCCCTAATCAACTGAGTACCTGTAGTGGAGTTGCTGTTGCCCCTCAGAACATAGGGCTATAGGAGGCAGAGCTAGAAGAAACCTTTTTAGTTCATCTAGTCTAATACCTGATTTTACAAAGAAAGAAATTAAAGAAGACAGTGAAATGACTTAGTAAAAGGCCTTTGCCATCTCCCTCATCACTGGGCTCAATGTCGTTGCTCTCTGTCTTTGAAGAACATTGGATTGAACTCCTTTGGGATCAGCATTGGAGCATTCCAAGCCATCAGAGTTAAAATGATTCCTCTTACTGAGAGGAGGTTCAATTCAATTGAATGTTCAATGCAATCAAAAAACTGGGTTTGAATCTCAACTCTGCCACTTCCTGTCTGTATGGCTTTGGACAGGTCAACTAACCTTGCTAGGTCTGAACTTCCTTATCAGCAAAATGGGTGGAGTTAACTAGATCCATTCTAGCTCTGAGTCTATGATCCTAACCACTGATGGCTCATTGTGGATCGCCCCCACACACACACCTAATCAATGGCTAGGGGCTCACATGGCCCCTTAGAACTTAGAAAACACAGCTCATCCACACCTTTTTCCCAGAGACAGTGTTTGGCAAGTACCTGGAGGCATCATGGTTGATATTTTGAAGGCTGTGCTCTCAGAGCACCGGTGAGTAATGAGGGTCATTGAAATACCTGGCTGCTTGTTCTAAGTCCGGCATTAACCCACTACACGACTTTGAGTAAGTCACATCTCTGCTCTGAGTCTGAATTTTCCCCTATAGAAAATAAGGAGATTGAACCCCTAAGATTTTCAACAGTGGGCCGTATGGTCAAAGATCCATGTGGGAAGGCTACATGAATTTAATTACATAATTAATTGCACTCAGCTTCAATTATTATTAGCAATTAATCCAATAATAACTCATGACACCTGGTATCAGCCTGCTTGTTTTTGTGTGCTAGTCAATTAACTAAAAAGTTTTTGTTTAAAATTTTGGATTGGGTAAGCAGGCTAAACTTGGGCTCCATTCATTTATTCATTCATTTATTCAACAAGTATTTATTAAGTACTTACTAGAGATAGTGTGAGACAGTGAAAAAAACACTATCTGGAGTAGCAAGAATTGGATTTGAATCCTGCCTCTTATACTTACCATGTGTCCCTGGGGTAAGGCCCTTCAGGACTTGATTTCCCCATCTGCAAGGTGAGGGGGTTGGACTAGGTGCCTGGCCTCTAAAGTCCTTTCTAGCTTTAGATCTAAGATCCTCTAACCAAATGAGATAATATTTGTTGGTTTTTTTTTTAAAAAGGCACTTGGCATAGTGCCTGGCACAAAGAAGGGGCTATAAAAATGCTTATTTCCTTCTTTAAGATCTAAGAGATCCCTCCCATTCCAGTGAGCCATTCTTTATGACAAAGAATAAAAAAAAGAAAAGGAACAGTTCAGCAAAACTGACCCCTGATGTATCCTTCTGAATGAGTAGATTGTGCCAACTTTTCTTGGGAAGTAGGTTCCCTCACAGGACTGAACTTGGCTACAGGATGGGGTGGACAGGAGGAAGAGGAGACCCAGCAGCTGCCCTTAGGGAGTTCTCTATCTCAGGAGACATTCCCACCCAGGAGAAACAATCAGAGGAGAGCATAAGACTACACGAGTAAGGGAAGGATTGTGTGGTGCAAATGAGAGGGGCCATCAGAGGTCATCCTAAGGGTCATCCAATGTCTCCTGGGCTACTCCAGTAGGAGGAGATAACACTGGACCTGAGGGCAGAAGCATGGGGAAGGCATGGATAAGTGGGGAGGAAGAAGAGTATTGCAAAATGAGGACAAAGGTACAGGGGCAGGAAAGACCCTAGTGACCAAAATACATGTGTTGGTGAGTATTGGGAACTAAGCTGGGAGGCTGCTAGATTGTGGCTGACCTTGACTTTACCTTGAGGGCAGGGATCCACTTGAGTAAAGGTGGCGAGAGAGTTGTCAAGGTATATTAGGAAGGCAGAATTTATGATTTCAAAGAGAATCTCATATGTGCCTAAAAGGTCCGGAACCGCAGGATATAAGGAATTCTCTAGGCAGAAGGCAGGAGAACTAAAGCATGTATTTACACTCCACAGTAACAATCCCACAAACCAGCGTCCCCATTTTGATATTTTCATCAAAAGCTTCCAGGCCCAATAAGTCCGCCTCACAAGAGTAACTAGGAGGCCACAGAGAAGCGAGATGGTATAAGGCAAAATCGTATACATGCTTCCCCTCTACGGTAAGAAGATTACCCACTAGCCTCTAGTCAGCTCTGCTACCGGCAGCTCAGCTTCGGCTGTAGGCGTCTCTGGCTCCAACCGGAAAAGGAAAGGAGGATCTTCAAGCTGTCCTCTCCCCTCTTATGGAGTTTTTGACATCATCAAGCGCCGCCTGAACGACCAGGGCCGATTGGTTCTTGACTTGGCCCCTCCCCCAGCGTAGACCACGTTAACACACCTCCCCTCAGCCAGCGCCACGACTCATCACACAGAAAGCTCTGGTCCTGCCCCGGAAGAGCAAGCCCCAGCGTCCAGGGAAGCTCAACGAGGCAAGCTGAGTCATTCAAAGAAAACAAAGTCCATTCTGGCTACACAAGGGTAGGAGGACATGGCCAGAGCTGTGAAGATTCACCTGGAAGCATGTCTAGGATGGACTCGAGGAAGTGATGCCCCTTTGGAAGCCCTTGCAATAATCCAGAGAAGAGGCAAGGCCTGAGATTCCATGAGAGTGTTAGAGTCTTCGGTACATGTTGGGTAGGAGTGGGAATCTTTGACACATCCTTTGGCAAAATTACAGAGGATGTCAGTGCATTGAAAGGCAGCTTAGTGTAGTAGATAATGGGCAGTCTAGGAAGACCTAGGTTCTAGTCCCTCCTCTGACAAATCCTGGCTATGTGACCCTGAGCTTACCTCCCAGTGTTATAGGCAACTCTCTGAAACTACAAGCTTCAAAGAAGAAGAGAAAGAACAAGAATTTATTAAGTGCCTACCATGTACCTAGCACAGTGCTAAATGCTTTACAAATATGTTATCCCCCTACATGGTGAAGGGAGTTTCCTCATCTGGGAATTTCTTGCAACAAATAAATCACAGATCCGTTCCCTATCCTTATTAGTGCTTTAGCCCCTGGTCCCTGCCCTTTCCCCCCTCTCCTCCCTAAGCATCGTATGAGAGAGAGAGAGAGAGAGAGAGAGAGAGAGAGAGAGAGAGAGAGAGAGAGAGAGAATCCAGTCTCCCTGTTCTTACCCTGAAGTTTCAACGACAGAATAGCTTAAGACATGGTTCTATCTGGGGGAGGATTGGCATTTTTAAAGGGATTAAAACCTTCTGCTAAAGGAATGGTGTTTTAGTGGTAGAAGGTCCTGCCTTAATCATGGTTTGGTGGAAGTATTGGCAGGAGAGAGAATAGGCCTCCCAGGGACCCTTGCAATTACCCCCTAGGTGGTGACTGCCAGAAGCAATAGTTGAAGGGACTGTCTGACTTGCTTATATTTGCATCATTGAGCTTAGCACAGTACCTGGCACACAGGGAACTCTTAAGTGATTTTTCATTCAGTATGTCATTTGTGAAAGGAAGGAAGGTAAGAAGGGAGGGAGGGAGGAAGAAAGAGAGGAAGGAAGGAAGGAAGGAAGGAAGGAAGGAAGGAAGGAAGGAAGGAAGGAAGGTAGGAAATTTTAAACACCTACTATGTGCCAGGCATTGTGCTAAGCACTTTATAAATATTATCTCATTTGATCCAAAGTGGAGACCTCCCCTACTGGCCCTTCTGGCCTTTAGTGCTCTCAGGGCAACAATGGGATCCACTGTTTTTTGTACTCTCCAGCCTGAAGAGCTGACCAACGCCTTGGAGATCAGCAACATCGTCTTCACCAGCATGTTTGCCCTGGAGATGCTGCTGAAGCTCTTGGCCTTTGGGCTTCTGGGCTACATCAGGAATCCTTACAATATCTTTGATGGCATCATCGTTGTTATCAGGTGACTGGTGGACTATGGGTGTGATTGGGGGGATGTAAAGTAAGGGGTGGGGCACAAAGGCAGGGAAGATCTCAGGAGCCAGCAAGGAGATGAGTCCAATGGGGCCTCTTTGGACACAAAGAAGTCCAGCTCTAAGTGTTTAGAGTGGCTTTCATGGAAGAATCAGTTTCTGTATCCCCCAGTCTTCAGTATAAAACTTTGCTCTGGTCACTTGACCTTCCACTCCCTTCTAAACAAGTAGGCAAGTAGAAAACATTGACTCTGAAGACTTTTACTAAAACAGAATCAGCAGAGAAGAACAGATATAGTTTCCTCTCAAAGATTCGACCAAGGATAAGGAAGCATAGGGTTCCAGAAATCTGGGAGAAACTTTAAGCTTTTCCCAAACCTAGTTGGAATAGCAATTCAGAAAGTTTGGCCATGGTCTCATGGAACTTAGAGCTGGAAGGAACCTCATCCTATCTCCAATTTTTTGCAGTTAAGGAAATAGAAAAAAAGTAATTTACATAGACTAAATAATGATAGTCTTGGACTTGGAATCAAGAGATCTGGGTTCAAACTCTGGCTTTCACACTTACTAGCTGTGTGGTATTGGGCAAATCACTTAATTTCTCTCTAACTCTATCCTTCACTGAAGAAAAAGGCAGTTGTACTAAAAGATCCCCAAGTGTCCCTTCTAACTGTAACATTCTGTGATTCTGTAAAACTGGGATTTTTTAAAGGAAGTGCTGTGCTGGCTGAGCCTGGGTATTCCCCAGGGGCCTCAGGGTAATCTTTGCAAGGCAGGAAAGATATTCATTCTTTGCTTAAATGGAGTATTCTCAGTTAATCAAAACCTCTCCACACCAGAGATGTAGGCTTTTATGTTGTTGGCTATCAGGAAGTGAACAATCCAATTCAGTTAAACAAAAACTGTGTGAAGTAACATGTGGGCTGTGCATACCTGCCTTAGGTTCTGGAAAACAAAACTAAAAAGTAGCCCATTCTCTGTCCTCAAGGAATTCACAGTGTAATGATAGGGATGGCAATGCAGTGCAGCAACAAAAATAATGGATTCAAGGTCAGGAAATCTGAGTTCTAGTCCCATATCTGTCACTAATTTCCCCTAGGACACTTGGAGACAGAGGAAAGGCTGGAGTAATCCAGTTGGGCTTCTTAGAGGAAGGAGACTCAAACCATAACATGAAAGATAGATAGATGGATAGATAGATAGATAGATAGATAGATGAAGGGGGACCTAATTTTCTGACATGTTCTTCCCTGTGCCTTGTGCCAAAAGTGTCTGGGAAATTATCGGGCAGTCAGATGGGGGCCTGTCGGTGCTCCGGACCTTTAGGCTCCTTCGGGTGCTGAAGCTGGTAAGGTTCATGCCAGCCCTTCGACGACAGCTGGTGGTGTTGATGAAGACCATGGACAACGTGGCCACCTTCTGTATGCTGCTGATGCTGTTCATCTTTATCTTTAGGTAACCTCTCCCCACAGCCTTGACCCCAGCCCTGCACACAGCTCCCCCCAGCTCAGCCGAAGCCAAAAGTGGGGAGTTTCGCTGTCCATGGTGCTGAGTAGACACAGGGAAAGCAGAAGGAAGAGCGAGTGCACATGGGAGCGCCTTCTTGGGAGGTTGGGAAAGAGGAGACTCAAATACAAATAGTGAGATAACCAGGCAGTTTCTATTGAAATCCTATTGTGTGTCAAGCCCTGGAGTAAATATTAAAATAGGAGAAAAGCCACGGATTGGGAGGGATGGCCCATTCTTCATGGGTTCTTGATGACCTAGTGTCCCTGGCTGGGGAGTGTCCTTCCCCCCCCAATATCCCACACTGACACATGGCTCTGGCCTCTCTCAACTTCATTCACCCACAGCATCCTGGGCATGCACCTCTTTGGGTGTAAGTTCAGCTTGAAAACTGACACTGGAGACACCGTCCCGGACAGGAAGAACTTTGACTCCTTGCTGTGGGCCATTGTCACTGTGTTCCAGGTAAAGTTCAGGACCTTAGCAGGGGTAGGGCTGCCATAACCAGCCCAATACACAGCCTTAGATTGACTTCCTTTGTCCCTCAAGGGCGTTCCTTCCCAGACCATCAGAGCTGCAGCCCAGAGCAAACTCCCCCTTTATACTGGGCTGCTGTGGTCATCTCACTCAGAAAGGTACCCCTAGCTTTAAGGATTATAACTGCTGAAGAGCTAGGAACAATAGGTAATTAGTAATATTGTATTTCAGTGGGGCATTGATGATCAGTGATAACATACTCTGACACAGCTCAAATAAAGAGATGCCTGTAAGAGAAAAAAACTGTTTTTGCCTATTCCCCTCACCCTATCTCTCTCAATCTTTCTCTTTGCCTCCATATCTTTCCCTCCTCTGTCTGTCTCCTTCCACTCTTTCTCAGCTCCCCTCACTACTCCTTCCCTCTCCTTGTTCTTCTTTATTCTCTCAACACCCTTGTTTCTCTCTTTTTCCCTATTTTTTCCATTCATTCACTCTTTGAGTTACTCAACCATAAATTGAATGAAAATATATTTGTTCAAATTTGTCATAATTACTCATTTAAGTTTTATATTCCTATATATCTTTTTAAAATGTGGGTGAGATGAACTTTTCTAGAAACATAGAAAAACATAAAAATTTGAGTGAGACCTTCTATTGATTGGGGGAATACAGGAGTGGGAAGACTCGTTCAATGGCTCTCAATAGAAAAATGTTCTCCCAGCTGAGGTTTACATTAGCGTAAAATTTCCATCAACCACATATCAAGCTTTTTACATAAGGAACTAGAACCTCTAAATACATTGACTCATCATGGAGGAGGTATCCAAGCTATAATGCCAAATGACAACAATAAGACAAGCTAGAGAAAATTAAATCTTCCATAGGGTTCTTATTGTGATTGTTGTTTTCACACAACAAATCTATGGATTAGGTAATACAATTATTATCCCCATTTTACACATGAAGAAACTGAGTCTCAGAGGGAGCAAGTGACATGACCACAATTAGATAGCTCTCACAAGTAGGATCAAAGATTCAAACCTAAGTCTCCAGACTCTAAATCTAGGGTGGTTTCCACCATGCTATGGCATAGCACCACTGTTTTTTATGCCTCATCTGGGACCGGGCTGGAGATAGAAGCTGCTAAGGATGGGAGGCTTAAGAATGAATAAATGAGTGAAACAGTATTGACTCTGTGCCAGTCACCATGTTAAGGAAGGATGACATGTCTTCCCCTTTTCCCTTGCTTCTCATCCTGGTTCGGGCAATTTGCCATATTTTGTCTGATTTTGGGTTCCATATTTTAAGAAGGACTTTGACAAGCTAGAGATGGGCAATGAGAATGGTGAGAGGAAGGAAAACCATGTGATATAAAAAGTAGTTGAAGGAACTGGGAATATTTACTTTGAAGAAGAAAAGACTCGGGGAAGGCTTAGTCCTTAAATATCTAAAGAGCTGTCATGGAGGGTGAGGAGCAAATGTGTTGTGCTTGATCCCAAAGAGTAGAGTTACAATCAGTGGAGTGAGAGGAGGTGAGAGAGAGGCAGATTTTGGCTCAGAATAAAGGGGAACTTTCTAATAATGAGAGGTATGAAATGATAGAACAAATGATCTCATAAAATAGTAAGTTCCCTGTCTGGAAGCATTCAAGCAGAACCTGCATGATTATTTATCATGAGTACTGCAGAACTGCACTATCAGAATCAGAGCTGAGAGGAATATCAAAGGTCATCTAATCCATCTGATCCCTGGTCAAGAACTTCCTCTAGTCTAAAGCATCCCTGAGAAGTTGTCCAGCTTTTGAATGTAGTGAAGGAGATTTCTGTTTTTTTCTGGGCAAACAGGATGATGATCTCTAAGGTCCCTTCCATCTCTGGGACTCCATGCTTTTGTGCACCCCCTGGGGCACCTTCCTACAAGGGAAGCTGGGCTCTCAGTGGAATTGGGACCACCAATCAGCAACTGGGGACCATACTTTAGTCACATTTCTAGGAGCCTAGAGAGGTGACTTATGTTTCCCCATCCTAGCCAACACTATTCACCACTGCAAGGGCATGAGATGAAGGTGAAGGTGGTGATGTAGCATAGTAGAGAGAAATTGGAGACAACGATGGATTCTGGTCTTGCCTTTTCCTTAAGTTCACCACATGGGCTTTAGTTTTCTCAACTCCAAAATGGGAGTTTTCATCCATACACAGCCTGCTTTTAGGTAATGTTGTTAGAGAATATATGAAAAGCCTCTTATAACTGGAAAGCATGCCTATCTCTCAGAACGTGTTCCCTCCTTATATCTACCTTTGCAGCTCTTTTATGGTTCACAAGCTGATAGATCCTCTCCAAAGTTTCCCATGACATACTACCCCTAGAAATCAATGTTCTCCCAAACCTCAGCTCTTCCAAGGATACTTTACCCATTAGTTATTATTAAGGGGATTTGTTCTGTGAAGTTTGGATTCAGTCAAGGGGCTGCACTTGAGGACCTAGAGGGCTATATGTGGCCTCGAGGCCACAGGTTCCCCATCCCTGGCTAGATCTTTTCTTCAACCCATTCATTCCCAATGATATGCTATACTTTTGTGTGAACCTGTCATGTCCTCCTATAAAATACAAGTTTCTTGAGGGCAGGAATTATCATTTTAAAAATCTTTGTATTTCCTATACTTAGAGGTAGTAGGTACTTAGTGAGTGTTTGTCAAATTTGAATTATAAACTAGAAAATGCTCTATTTACTCTGAATAGCTTTGCAAACTATAGCCCTGTTAAGATATAAAGAATATTGTTAATTAACTTATTAACAAGATATTCCTGCCTTCATCTCTGTGTTAGGTACCATGGTGGAGAAAGAAGATGTCATCTCTGACCCTATCAGTAGACAAAGAATCATAGAATATCAGAGCTGGAAGGGATCTTAATGATCACCTACTTTCTTCCCTTCCTCATATTATAGATGGGAAAACTGAGACCCAGAGAATTCAAGTGACTTGACCAGAGTAACATAGGAAGTTGAGGACAGATCTCATTGACTCCTGGTCTTCTTTCCATCACAGAGGAGGCTAGTGGAATATAAAATGATGAATAGACAGACAGAAACAGATAGCTATAGAGAAGGAAAGAAAGACACAAAGCGAATATGGGTCACACAAAAGAAGAGATAAAGAGAAAAATGGAGAGGAAGGGGTAGGGAGAAAAAAGATTTATTAGAGTTGCAGGGAGAAATTTACCTCTCTCTCATCTCACTCCACACTGGTCATAATTCTACTCTTTGGGATCAAGCATAGCACGTCTGTTCCTTTCCCTCCATGACAGCTCTTTAGATATTTAAGTTTCAAGCCCCCAATATGGGGCCATATAAAGTGTAAAGAAACGATTTTTTATGCACTTTTATTTTCTGATCTGTGGACTCTACAATGTTACTACTATCCTTTTCAATTCTAGCTAATTATTTGGATTCAATGTGTCCAAAATGGAACTCATTCTCTTGTTTCTTAAAGCCACCTCTCCTCCTAACTTCCCTCTTCATGTTGATGGCACCACTATTCTTCCAGTCATCCATGTTTTCACCCCAATAATCCTTGACTCTTCCTTCTCCTTCACCCTCCATTTCCACTCAGTTGCCAAGTCTTATCTCTTCAGCCTCCATGTATCTTGGTCCCCTTCTCTCCATTCCCATGGCTGCTCACCTGGCTCACATCCTCATTACCTTTCTCCAGTGCTATTGCATTAGCCCAGTACATCTCTGCTCCTCATCTCCCTTTTACTATCTCTTCTCCACACAGAGGCCAAAATAATTTCCGTTGGGCCCAGATCTGACCACACCACTCCATGTTCAAAAAACCTTCAGTAGCTCCTTTTCCCCTCATGCATAAAATACTAACTCTTCTGACTGGCAGTTAAAGCCCTCTGTGACCTCTCTATGTTTCCAGGCCATTGCTTCCCTTCATGCACTCTTCATTTCAGTCAAATTAATCTACCAGCCATTCTCCGAATCTGGCACTCCATTTCCCATCTCCATATCTTCACACAGGTTCTCTCTCCCCCTTGCCTCATATGTACTTCCCCTCTCCAATTTCTTACCTTTCTTTTAAGAATGATTAAGGCTCACTTTAGGTGCTGCCTACGAGAAGCCTTCTCTAATCTTCCCCTCCCCCAAATTTTTGAGATTCTTTCTCCCCTTCAAATAATATGTGTATTTATCTTCCCAGCAGAATATAATCTCCTTGAGGGCAGGGGTGTTTCATTTTTTTCTTAACAGCCTCAATATTTAAAGCAATGCTTTAGACATAGTATAAATATAAATTTCTGTTGAATGGAATGAAGTTAAATCAATTGATTAACCATTGTTATCAACTCTTTAGCTTCTCTTTAACTCTATTAACTCTGCTTTAAATAGGAAATCCACAGCAGCCCATGGTGGGGGTTTGGGTGGGGATGGGGGATATCCTTTGGTTTAGAGGGTGAGGCGGTAGCTAGAGCAATGTCAGCCCATATTTAGGAAGGATTTTGTGGAGCCTCAGTTAACTCTTGTTGGGTTCAAAGTCAATTTGTTAGTTTGCCACCCATGCAAAAAGTGATCCATTGGTTCTATGGGAGAAGAGAAATGGGAAAAGAGGAAAGCAACATAGGAAATCATTCTCTATCTACTCACAGATTCTCACCCAAGAAGACTGGAATGTTGTGCTTTATAATGGCATGGCCTCCACCTCCTCTTGGGCTGCTCTCTACTTTGTGGCCCTGATGACCTTCGGCAACTACGTGCTGTTCAACCTATTGGTGGCCATCCTGGTGGAGGGCTTCCAGGCAGAGGTGAGGAGCAGGAAATGGGGACAAGCAGACAAGTCCCATCCTAGAGCCTCATATCTACATATATCTCTAAATAGATATAGATGTAGATGTAGATATAGATAGATGGATATACAAGGCCATGGATTTGCATGTGGGAACCCCTATAGCCAATAGACTAGTCCCCGACTGGGGCCGGAGCTGGGGTTCAGGCTGGGGCTATGGCAAGGATTTACATCTCCTCCAGTAAGCTTCCCCAGTCAATCTCTCCCATCTTCCCAATCTACCAATATAACATAACAACTCCTGGTCCTCCTCCCTGCTTTTTACCACCTCCTAATGGATACATTGCTCTATAGCCATACTGGCTGACTTTGTCTATCCACCAAGAATGTAAACTCCTTGAGGGCAGGGACCAAATCTGATCTCTCTCAACCCAATTATCTGTAGGTGCTTAGAAGACACTTGCTGGATTCAGAGTCATTTTATCTGTCCAACCAGTCCCATTCTCCTGCTCTTTGACATCCCAAACAAAGCATGAAGCTAATAACTCCTGCTTTTCTTGGTTGGCAGGGGGATGCAAATAGATCTGACACAGATGAGGACAAGACATCTGCCAACTTCGAGGAAGATTTTGAAAAACTGAGAGACCTACGTGCCACAGGTATAGTTCTTTAGGGATTGATGAGATGTAGAGAAAGGCCTGGGAAGTTATAGGTGAGGGACTCTGAAAAATGAAAAAATGCCCTGTCCACATCACAGTGCCTAGCATAGTTTTAGGCAAAGTTTTCGCTTCTGATAAAAAGGATTTATGACAGTGAGAACAAAGTTAGTTGAATAGAAAATCTGCAAAAGAGTTTTAAAACATAGAACATGGTCTATCAGAACTGGGAGAAGCCTTAGAACATAGAACATTTCAAATCTAGAAGACACATTAGACATCATATGGCTCAATCCCCTTATTTTACAGAAAGAGAAACTGAGCACCAGGGAAGGAACTTACGCAGGGTCACACTACAAATTCATAACAGAGCTAAGACTCAAACCCAAAACATTCTAGGGAAAGTAATTTCTCATTGGTCTTGTGGGGCTAAATGAAAATCTGGGAGACTGCATTTGAATATTTTCTGAAATCAGACACTGACATGGCTTGTTGACCTTGGCTGCTTTGTAAGAGAGGACTATCCACTGGTGTCAGTGGGTGGGATTCTTCCTAACCAATAACCAGAAACCTCTTTTATAACTAATGTCAAATCTAGGTCATTGAAATACCAAGCAGGGAGAAGACTTGTTGTCATGGGATTATGGGATCGTAGAAGTAGAGTTGAAAAGGACTTTAGAGGTCATCAAATCCAACCCCATCATTTTACAAATGAGAAAACTGAGATTCAGAGAGGTTAAGGGATCTGCCCAAAGTCACGCAGCTAGCAGCTGAGGCAGGATCCAAACCCAGGTCCTTCTGACTCTAAATCCAACATTCTACTCATTATACCTTATTGCCTAAATCTTCTGTCATCCATGAGACAAAAGTGAAATCCTGATCCAGGAAGGGACTTAATGTGATCATTTCAGAGGTAGTAGTGGATAGCCACTAGGACTTCCTGACTTCTTCCCAGTCCTTTTACCCCTATTGGGGAAGGCAGATAAATCTGTTGTTGTTGTCCATCCTTCCTTCTCAAAGAGGACCGATGATATCAGGAGGGTGATATCTTGACTTGCAAGTGATTTGGATTTAAGTGAGGCAAGGCTGTGCAAGATCATCAGCCTCACTCTCTTCTCCAGAGTCATTCATAGTCCAGTGGCAAGATATAGGTCAGGACGATTGGTGATGCCCCCGGTGTAGTGGGAGACCTTGGCCTTTTTAAGCTTAAGGTCTTTCCCAGGTCTCAGTTTGTGTGAGGGAACACTTATTCAGCCATTAAAGGATAGGTAAGGATTGAGGTAAAAGATGGCCTAGTTTACCTTCTCAAAAGAATCAGTCTGGGAGGGGAAGACGTCAGAGTTTCTGGCCAAAACAGAAACAATTGGTATTTACCTTCACTCTAAGCCACCAAAATTAAACAGTGAGCTAGTGAGGCTTGGGCTGGGACATATTGTTGGCCAATCAGTGAGAGCCAGAGTGATTTGGGTTTAAGGCATAGTCAAGTAGCTCCATTTGAATCTCAATGGACTTTATCAAAGCCCAGTTTTCCAGACCTATATTTCATAAAAGCATAAATGAAAACTACGTGAGACCAAAGGGAAAAAATATAGAATAAGTAGGGAAGTAGAAAAAAATCTAGCCTCCAAGCCCCAAGATATCTTGAGAAGTGTAAGCAATTAAAATTTATATTCCTTTAGACAGAGCACCCACAAGAGGGTATCTATGTGAGCAATCAAAATTTATATTGCTTTGGACAGAGCACCCAGTGGTGGGCTTTCCTCATCTCCAAGATTGCTTCCAATGAGATCTCATTACAGTGGTGCTGATCAGGTCATCTGGGCTACTCGCATTGACCTCTCCCCTCTAGGCCAAACCTCATCAAATAGCCATCACTGCCTTGGGAGAATGACCAGCTACATCCTCGTCCTGGCTTTATCTAAACTGAGGGCATCTAACATGTTATCCGGAGGTCAAATGCAAGTTGGTCTGACTTCAGAGCTCAACCCACCTGAGATTTTTTAATAGATGAATAGATAAACAGACAGAGAATTTATTGATAGCTTATTATGTACCAAGAACTGTGCTAAACCCTGAGGTTACAAATACAAACAAGGACAATAGTCACTTTCAAAGAGTTTATATTCTAATAGGGGAGAGACCACACCTGGGGGAAGGTAGAAAACAGGGGGAATAGAAAAGGGGGCAGTTGTGCAAAAGACTAGGAAGAGGTAGAAAGACTTCATTTTAGACAAGGTAAGACTAAAAGTGCATCTATAAGAGTTTAATGTCCCGGGGTGTTGCTTAAGGTTCTGGAGGTGGGGAGATGAGAATGATGACCAGAGACCCAATTAATTAGTGCACAGCTGGTATAAGAGCCAAAGCCAAAACTCCAATCTAGGATGTCTTTGGGGCCCAAGAACAGGGCTATTTCTTCTACAGTTTTAATTAAAAGTGAATATGACTAATTGAGAGGTAGAGTCACATAATGCCACACTAGAGGCATTCTCAAAGATAGAAAAATCTGAGCTCAATTCTGCTTCTGACACATCAGCCCAGTGTTCGCTCTTAGCTAGGAGTTGCAAAGAAGGTGCCAACCAATGTTGGTAGGAGTTTCCTTACTCAAGCATCTCATAGACTAATGAAATTCCAGGCCCAATCCCTATCTCTTGTTCCCTATAGAAAGGCAAGGAGATAAAATGGGAGGCTTCCAGAGTGCTTGGCATTTCCAGAACATTTCCATGTACAGACATGTACACTCTGCGCTGGATTTTCTTCTTGTATGGAATCAGCAGCAGGGAGGAAGTACAGCATGTGTCCAACACGTGTCCAGTACCATCACATTCCCTGGCATTGGCTGATCAAACTATCATACAATAGCTAGACAGGCCACAATGGGACACAACCTGGCCCTGACCTGCCTTTCCAACCTTAGTACACCTGTTATCGTACACACTCCTCTTCACTCATTCTGTGGTCCAGGCCAACTGGCCGTCATCCTGTTCCTTACACACAACACTCCAGGCCCTTTCTCCATGCCTGGAATGCACTCTGGCCTCTCCATCAATTCCCAGAGTCGCTGGTTTCTTTAAAAACTCAGCTCAAGTGATAACTCTGCTTGTAACCATTTCTTATCAGCTCCACTTGCCGGTGCCTTCCTCTCATCACCTTGTCTTTTTATATATGCCTATCTGTGTACATGGGTAGCTGGGTGGCACAGAGGATAGAGCACCAGGCCTAGAGTCAGGAAGACTTAAGTTAAAATCTGGCCTCAGACACTTTCTAGCTATGTGACCCTGGGCAAGTCACTTAACCCTATTTGCCTCAGTTTCCTCATCTGTAAAATGAGCTGGAGAATGAAATGACAGACCATTCCAGTATCTCTGCCAAGAAAACCCCCCAAAAAGGGGGTCACAAAGGGAGTCAGACATGATTGAAATGACTAAATCTAAGTACATGTGGCTAGCCCTGATAGAATGCTGGTCAGCATCAGAGTCAGTACTCAAAGCTGGTAATGTACATATAACCCTGAGACCACTACTCTTCCTACTATACTGCACTGTCATTGCCAATTGAGCCAGCCCATGACTCAGAGGAAATAGGGAGTGGGCATGGTTCCCTTCCTCTGTTTTCATTAACTGCCTCGTTGCTCTTTCCAGAGCCCTATTCAAGCATAATTCCCTGAAGTGCTTATGGCCCTGTTCTCACCATCCTTCTCATCTACAGAGATGAAGATGTATTCACTGGCAATGACACCCAATGGGCATCTGGAGGGCCGTGGCAGCCTGCCTCCACCTCTCATCATGCGTACTGCAGCTACACCCATGCTGACACCCAAGAGCTCCCCCAATATGGATTCTGTCCCCAACCTGCTGGACTCACGCAGAGGCAGCAGTGTCTCTGTGGACCCCCAGCACTATGACCAGAAGTCAATGGTAGGTCACTCTCTTCTCTCCTGCCTATATACCCATTGCTCTCTACTCTCCTGCCTCGAAGCCCAGTGCCAATGTTGGGCTTCTGATAAAGCCTTTACACAGAAATGCTTCACTTGCAAAGTACTTTGTTTATCCGCTGCCCATTTTCTGTGAGAAATCACAGACCCTAGGACATCTTGTCTCAATCTTAGCCACCACTACAAGGAGGATGACAGGCTGCTTTAACTATCTTCAGTGGGTCTGAGCTAAGGGCAGATGAAACCACTGCCATACCAGCCTGAACTGCATGAGAAGAAGAGAGGAACTATGCAGCCCAAATGTACCAATAATCATTGGAGAACTAAAGAAGGAAGGTGGTGTGGGATTGCACACACCATCTGCATGGAACACTGGGAAAAAGTTGAAAACATGGGCTGGGGCAGAGATGGAGGTGCGCCAAATTAGTAGTGCTCAAACTTTTTGGTCTCAGAACTCCTTTATACTCTTGACAATTATTGAGCATCCTCCAAAGAGCTTCTATGTGAGTTTTATCTATTAATAGTTACCAGTTTAGATATTAAAATATCTTAGTATTATTATAAAAATAATTTTAACCTCATGGATACCTTGCAAAGGTCTCAAGGACCCCCAGCGTCCCCCAGACCATGCTTTAAGAACCACTGCTCTAAAAAGATTATTTCTGGCAAAACTGATTAAACTCCTAACCTTAGTCTTGTCCCTAATGCTGTCCTAACCTTGCTCCAGAGCTTGCTCCTTTTAATGGAACCATAATCCTAAACCTGCCCTTAGACTGAACTCCAACCCAATCTAACCTTAACTCTGAACCAGTTTGCAGCCCAAGACCTCAGTACCTCTCCCTACCTGTAACCCTATTGTTAGCTTGCACTCTGAAGACAAGGTGTGCTTGTGGAAAGTCGAGTTCCGCCCCCCAGAAGGTCTACTTAGTCACAAATTGCAAATTGGTGGTAAACTCATCAATGAGGGATAGAGTTCTCTCCTCCCTCCTAGGCCCTAGACATGCCCTGTTCTCACCCATGACATATGCAGATGGACAACTACTGTTTGGCTGCTGCCTGCTAGACACTTATCTGTGCCTTGCAACAAGGCTAGAAGGAGAAGGTGGGCACACAGCTAGTGAGTGTCTGAGGACAGATTTGAACTCTGGAGTCTTCCTAACTCCAGGCCCAGTATTCTGTCCATTCTTTGATATTCCTCTTTTCCCCAGTATATTTTTTTCTTCTTTTTTTGAAGGCAATCGGAGTTAAGTGACCTGCCCAGGGTCACACAGTTAGTAGATGTCTGAGACCAGATTTGAACTCAGGTCCTCCTGATTCCAGGGCCAGTGTTCTATCCACTGTTCCAGCCAACTGCTCCTCCCCACCTAGTATAGTTTTAAAAACATCTGTTGTCATTAACTTCCCTTGCCAACCTCAGTTCATTCTGAGTTTCATTACTACCCTTATCACTCACTTATCACTATCCTTACAGAACTGCTTCACTTTTATATTCTTTCTGTTATCTCCCATTACTTCTGCATATCTTTTTTTTCTAATTTAGGTTGGTAGAGGAGATCCCTTTGAATCTACGTCACTCTCTCTAGATAACACCATGTTTTCTTCCTCAAAGGAATTATTTCTCTTGTCTTCAGAATTTCATTTTTAAAAGTCGCCCATATCTGCTGGACTTGGCTTCCCCTGTAAAATTGTAGGCCATGGCATCTTTCCTTTCCTTTCTCTGAATCCTTTGAAATTGGCTCCTGCCTCCCACCCCAAACCTGGGAGGCAAGTCAGATTATGTCCAACTTTCTCCTCCTTTTCTGTCAAAAAGTTTACTATGGCATGGTTATCTTCCTCAAAGGTTCCCACCATCTCTATTGCATCGACCAGTTCTTCCTTGTTGGTGAAAATCCGATCCAGGATGGAAGTTTTCGTCATTGGTTCCTGCATCTGTAGAAGGATGAAATGATCATTAAAGCCAGTCAGAACCCTGTCACCTGTTGTGATTGGGCATAGAGAGAGTGGTGGCAGGTCTCCAGATAACGAGTTCCCCATCCACGCTGCACCAGGGTACCCACAGGGTAGAATTAGACAGGAGTTAAATGCAACTCTGTCTGAATAACTTAAAGAACCACAGCCCTGCACTGCTATAACCGGTATCTCCTGTAATGTTATCAGTAGTACTGCCCCCTAAGGATTTGTCAAAAGACGGTTTTAAAGCCTTTCAGGAATATACTCTATTTTGTAATTATTTGATAGGGATAAAAACCCAGACTCAATGTTTGTCTATAAACTCACCAGGAACAATGTTATTTGCACTCCAGTGCCAAACAGTATTATAATATAAAGTCATTAGAAACAAAAAGCAGATTGATAATATATTTGGTCGATAGCCTGGTACAGGCTTTTACCTATCCTGTTCCTTCTGAATGCAGTAAATCCTTTCAGAGCTACACTGTAGCCCCATCAGGTCTCAGTGATGAGATCCAGTTTGCCTCCTTGCACCACAATTTCGCATCATCTTGCTTGTTACCCTACTCTCTGTGTAGACAGAGATGATATCCTGGGTTTTACTGCTGTGGACTCCTATTTTGAATTTTGTGTCTGGTGAATTTCCTGGCTTGTCTTTGCTATTCCTCCATTGCAACTGCTCCCCACAGTATTTAGGTTACAGGATCTACAGTATGTAAGCAATCTTCTCTATCCCCTCTTTTTCAGTTTGAAGCCTTCTGATTAGATTTGCCAGTCTTCAAGCAAAACCATTCTTTTTATAGTATTTTATTCTTTCCAATTACACGCAAGGACAATTTTTAACATTCATTTTTTAATAAAATTTTGAGTTCCAAATTTCTCCCTCCCTCCCTAAGACAATAAGCATTTTGATATAGGTTATATATGCGCAGTCATATAAAGCCTATTTCCATAGTAGTCAAGTTGTTAAAGAAGAAACAGTTAAGCAAAGCCATTCTTATAAGCCCTCATTAGGTGAACTTTATCCTTGCCAATGAGCCTGTCATCCTTCAATGTTTTAAACCATGTTCCTGGAGTCCAAATCCCTTTCTTTTTTTGTTTTCAAATCCTATTCTTAAAGACTATTCTTTTAACCAGCTGTTCACATCCCAAATGTTCGATCCCAAAATGCCTTTTTCTTCTAAAGTCTGTCTACATTTGGAAAATACTACCTGTGCCTTTCCTCTGAGATTATTTTGCATTTGCATTGTACCTATCTTGCATGTACAATTTTGGCCATGTTGTCTCTCCCTTTAGAATGTGAGATCCTTGAGGGCAGGGACTGTTTCTGCCCTTTTTTGCCAGGGACTGCCAGCAGAGTGCCTCGCACATAGTAGGCACTTAATTAATGTTTCTTAAGTTGGCTTTCTTTGAATGTCCAGTTCTTGACACATAGTAAATGCTTTCGACTGATTTTCTCCAGGCATCTGTCCAGGATCAGGCCTTTCTCCTACCTGTTTTCCTGAAAGTGTTAATGGTATCATTCCAAGCTGTGGATGGCTTCTTTCCTCTGTCTCTAAGCTCTTCAGATTCTTGCTTAAGACTTCATAATCTTCAACAGTGTTCTCCGGATTTATTCTGTAAGTTTGCGCCTAGGTGAATCATCGGATTTAGGCAGTAGTCATCAGGTATGATGAGGCTTAGAAAATTCCCCATAATACTCAAGATATATGGTGTAGGGAGAAATCTCTTTATTATTATTGTCAAGCTGACAAATATCTGCCTCATCATCCCTCATCAGAGAGTCACCAACTGCTTCTGCTCCCCTCTTCCTCCTCTGACTCTTATTGGATGATTGCTCATCTTGTGGATACATGTCATTCCTTAAATAACAAGAAATTCCTTCCTCTTTAAAGGGTACAATTCCCTCCTCTTCAAGAAGAGACTCATATGCATTGCTGAGCTATGTGGATTCAATGTGCTTTCTTCTCTTTCTTCTCTGTATCATGTTCTATCATTGTGACTCCAAACCCCAAACTCTAGACACGTATCAGGATTCCCCTCAGCCTCTTAAGATCCTTTGTCTTTTTTGTTTTCACACAAAAGCTTTTCTTCTAATTTGTTTTCTTTACTTGTTTTGTTTTTAAAGAATACTCCATTCTCCTTGATAGCCTGGAGAATAGAAAGATGTGCCTCAAATCTCTTTATCTTTTTTTTTAATCTTCTTTTCTACTAAGGAGAATAGCCTATACTTTGAGCAAAGATAAGAGGCATTTAGTCATGGCAGAAATAAAAGTATCACATATTCTTTTCAGATCACTGCAAAATTCACCCTGCTCTCCAGACTTGCTGAAAGGGAGATCCGAAGTCTTTTGTGTTTCTTGCCTTCTGCTCCCACGGAAGCTGAGACAAACAGAATAGACTTGCATGGCACAGCGGGTCCAAGGAACTGGGTTCCAATCCCAGCTCTGACACTAACCATGTGACATGAGTCATTTCCTTAATCTCTCTGGACCTCAGTGTCCCCACTTTGAAAATGAGGGAGCAGGACAAGACAGCCTCCAGGATACCTTCCATCTCTATGATCATATAAAACTATGAGATGCCAGGAGGGTCTTCAACCCAGAGATATCACTTTCCTCTCTCTCTTTTTTAGCTCCTTACCATTGTTAGCATCTTATTAGCCATATTCACCTTCCCTTCTCTTCTCTTACTACTACTGCTGCCAAAAATAATTAGTATGTACAAAGTGTTTTAACATAGTATTTCATTTTATCTTTACAGCAATCCAGGGGTGGGGGCGGGTAGGCACTGTTATTATCCCCATTTTACAGGTGAGGAAACCAAGGCAGACAAAAGTTAAGTGACTTACCCAAGGTCACGTGGTTAGTAAGTATCTGAGGTTAGATTTTAATTCAGGTCTTCCAGATTTTGGATCCAACACTCTTATCAGTCATATCCACCTAGTGGCCTCTTACCAACTTGTCTTATTGTACCTTACCAACTTCCTTCCCCTTGAGTCCTCCCTCTCCTCATTATATCTCCTCCTGATTCTTGTAGCTAGAGCCCTTCTATCCTCCTTCTATTCTTTCTTCCCCTCCTGCTCCTCTATTCTCCCTTGTCCTTGCCCTAGAATCTATATCCTCCTCCTTTCCTTCATATTCTTTCTCTTCCATTAGGTAAAATTCTTCTCCTTTTTCTCCTCCTCCTGAAATTTCTCAAATCCTCCCAGGAGCAATAATCCTGTTCTATTTCCATTTTTTCCGTATGGCCTCCCCTAAACTACTCTTTAGTGCCCTTGTCTGACTTGAGATCCTACGTCATGCCTAACCACAGAGGATCATGTGATCTTATGTTCATATATTCAAGGTAACTTAGACTGGGAGTTCTGCCCTGGGTTCTAAACCCAGGCCTGTCATTAATTCATTATGTGACCTTGAGCTTCCCCTCCTGAGATGAGTAGAAATGATGTTCCCTGTTCTACTTCTCTCAAAAGACCAAAATTCAAATCCTGTTATGAGAATTTAATAAGAGGGTAGATATGAAAACATTTTGTAAATTATAAAGAATGTTATCAACTCTTAAGGAAGCAACAAGTTATAATGCAGTTAAAAGAGCGATGAATTCATTTTAAGAAAACTTGAATTATATTCCAGTTCTATTATTTACTATATAGTGCTTTGGGCACTATATAGTCACCTGATTTCCCTATCCGTAAGATAAAGAAAATAGACTAGATCTTAATCTGGGGCCCATGGACTTGTTTTTAAAAGAGAGACAGGCAGAACCATTTTTATATAATTCTTTTCATTATAATTCTGTATACTTTATTTTATGAATTTAAAAACATCATTCAGAGGAGAGGTCCATAGGCTTCACCAGACTGCCACAGGGGTGCAGGACACTAAATGAGTGAAGAACCCCTGGACTAAATGGTCTCTTGTGTTCTTTCTATGCCTAAATCCTATGATTTTATATTTCTAAACCTTTTGAAGATAGCAAGGTGCTTTGTAAACTGTGGACAGATTTATAATCTCTAAATCTCTTTGCAATCTACAAAAGACTTCATATGTCATTGATTTCTTATTATTGTTTTCCCTCATGTCATGTCCTTCCCTGACTGTCTCTCAGTCCAGCCTACGCAGCTCTCCCTGTGCCAACTGGGGCCCCAATAGTACATGGGGCAGCAGGCGCTCCAGCTGGAACAGCCTGGGCCGGGCGCCCAGCTTAAAGAAGAAGAGCCAATGTGGGGAGCGCGAGTCCCTACTCTCCGGGGAGGGCAAAGGCAGCACAGATGATGAGTCAGATGATGCCAAACCGGGCTCAGCAGGCCGGGCATCCCAACTGCGCCGAGCCGAGTCCCTGGACTACCGGAGCACGTTGGACCTGCGAGAGGGGCTCCAACGGCTGCCCCCTCGCCCAACTGCTCTGCTGCCCCTGGAGTACCAGGACTGCAACGGACAGATGGTACACATGCCCAGTGAGTTCTTCCTACGCATCGACAGCCACAAGGAGGACCCTTCAGACTATGATGATGACATGGATGATGTGAGTTGGGTCACTCATCAGATCACATGGACGTAGGGGGTGAGGGTGTCTCCTTCACTCCCGAAGTCTCTGGATCTCTCAGAGAAGTGAAGGGATGATGCTAATGCTGATGCTGTTGGTGCTGATGCTGATAAGAATAATAGTAATTCACATTTCCACAGCACTTTACAATTTGCAAAGCACTTTTCTTGAAACCATCTTATAACTTTGAATAATGTGAATTCGAATATATACAACCATTTCAGGGGATTCATTAGTCATACTATTTGGGATGTAACTATGTTGCAAATTAATATAAAGAGAAGTATAAATAAATAAAAGATAGTTCAATACTTGAACAATACTTTTGAACAATAGTTCAAAGGATAGGCTCTCCAGTTGAACGAATCAAGAAAAGCTTCACATAAAAAGTAGTTCTTGAGTCAGGTCATGAAGGAAGAAAGGGTTTCTGTGAGGAGGAAGCAAGGAGGGACTGTATTCCAGGTTTGGTAAGTGGGGGAGATGGAGGTATGGCTTGTGTAAAGATGCAGAGTCTGAAAGTGAAGTGCCATGTTGGACGTAGAGAGAAAGCCAGTTTGGCTGGATTACAGAATGTGAGATTGGGAGTAATGTAAATTGAGGCTAAAAAAATATATTGGAACAAGGTTGTGAAAAGCTTTTAAAAGCCAAGAGGAGTTTACATTTTATCCTAGAAAAAACAGAAAGCCTCTGGAGTTTATTGAGTAAGGCATGGTCAGGTCTGCTCTTAAGAAGGATTTTGACAACTATGTGGAAGATAGGCAGCTGTGTGGCCCAACAGATCGAGCGCTGGGCCTGGAGTCAGGAAGACCCAAGTTCAAATCCAGCCATACACCTTTACTGGCTATGTGACTCTGGGCAAGTCACTAACCCTCTCTGTCTGCCTCAGTTTCCTTATCTGTAAAATAAGGATAATAATAGCACCTACCTCCCAGGGTTGTTGTGAGGATGAAATAAATATCTGTAAAGTGCTTTGCAAACATTAGAACACAACAGAAATGCTATTTATTGTTATCATTATTAGTATTAATGCTATCACAGACCAAAGCAAGGAGAGATTGCTGTAAGGAGGCCAATTAGGGGACTTTTGCAGTAGTCTAGAGGAGAGGCACAAGGCCTGAACTAAAGTGATGGCTCGTGTGAGTTAAAGCAACCTCAGAGGTCGTCTGGACTGACCTCAGTTTGAAGATGAAACAGTGGAAGCCACACACGGGAAGGGATTTTCTCAAGGTCACACACAAAATTTGTGGTAAAGCTGGCAGAGCCAAGTCTCCTAGCCCCAAAGCTTGTGCTCTCTCCACCACACCATGCTCAGGAAGGAACGTCCTCATTTGTCCTACCTCTGTAATCCCTCCCAAGGACCCTAGCTTAAAGGGCTCCCAAGAGAGGGTTCATTGGGACCTATATATTGGGCAGGGTAAGTTTAGTGATCCATAAGTGGAAAAAGGAACCCCATTTCCTCTTATCCCCAGGAGCAAATGTTTTTATGAAAGGCAGCAAGGTATGATGAGAGTCGTACTATATTTGCAACCCAAAGACTTGCTGTCGAATGCTAGCCTTACTACTCACTGCGTAACTTTGGGTGAGTTCCTCGGCCTCTCTTGGTCTCTTTTAACAAATTGTTGCTCATCCTTCACTCTTGAAGAGGACAAATGACATCAAGGAGGGTGATGTCTTGACTTGCAAGTGAATTGGGTTTAAGTGAGGCAGGGCTGTGCAAGGTCATCAGCCTCACTCTCTCCTCCAGTCATTGGAGTCCAGTGGAGAGACATAGGTCAGGACAACTGGAGATGGCCCACTCTGACAAATAAGGGATTTGGGGTAGGCAGCCATTAAATCTTCTCCAGCTCTAAATCTCATGATCCTTCAATGTTCTTTTTCTTCCAGAGCTATTGCTTCCGACTGAAAAAGATGTTAGAACCCTACAAGCCAGAATGGTGTAAGACCCATGAAGACTGGTCCTTCTACATGTTCTCACCTCAGAACCGGTAAGAAGCTGCCCCCTTCAGCTGCAGATGGTGGTGAGTGAGCCTTCTTCTGGGCACAGCAACCTTCAAAAGTAGCCCTGTGGGGTATGAGAAGCAGGCATGACCTCTGCCCTCTAGAAACTCATAAATGGCACTGGCCCAATCCCATCCCCAGGATCACCAGCCCCCGCCTATGCCACTAAGCCTCACATAGGACACTGCCAGCTTCCACAAGTTCCCTAGCACTCTCTGTGATACTGTACTCCCATCTCTAGTCAAAGGTAAACAGTACTTGATTCTTCTTTCTATAGTTCGGAGAACTAACTAAGGCTGCACCCAAGCATCTTCCTATATCGATACCACCAAAATATCTAGATATTTATAATAACAACACAAAGAGCCATATATATTGTAAACCATGATGGCCAAAAGAGATGTCAGAACATCAGGCATAGAATGTCAAGAACAAAAAAGAACTGAGACCTTGGAACACAGGATGGTAGAGTTGGACTGGACTTCAAAATATTAGACATAAAATATCAGAACTGAAAGGAACCTCAGAAACTAGAACATAAAATATCACAGTTCAAAGGGAATTTAGAATGTGGAACTCAGGATGGTTTTAAAGATGGAAGGAACCTTGGAAAATAGAATGTAGAATGTCAGAAGGGAATTCAGATCATAAAACAAAGAATATCAGAACTGAAAGTAACCTCAGAACATAAAATATAAAATGTAAGCGCTCAGAGGAATCTCAGAATAGAGAACACTGAATGTCAGAGCTGAAAGGGAACTCAGATCATAGATCAAAGAAGGGGTAGGAGGGACCTTAGAACATAGAATGTCAAAGCTGGAAGGAACTAAGGTTCTAAGGAACATAAGCTCCCGGAACTGGAAGGGACTTTGAGATTGTTGAGCCCAGCCTTTTTTTTTATTTTAGAGGCAAGGATATATAAAACTGGGGGCAGCTAGGTGGTGCAGTAGATAAAGCTCTGAGCCTGGAGTCAGAAAGACCTAAGTTCAACTCCAGCCTCAGACACTTATTAGCTCAGACACCTTACCTCCGTTTGTCATAGTTTTATCAACTTTAAAATGAGGATGATAACAGCACCTACCTCCCAGGGTTGTTGTGAGAATCGAATGAGATGATATTTGTAAAAAGCTTAAAAGGCACAGTGCCTGGCACATAGTAGGTACTATATAAGTATTTATGCCCTTCCTTTTCCCCTCCTCTCTAGTAGCAGAGCTACACTAAAATAAAGACTAGTTCGCACAATGAATCCGACCACTTTCACTCATCACCTTAAAGGCATCTCATTCTCCATAAATCCATAGGAAGGATACCGGAAGCCCTGAGAAGGTCCTTATACCACCCCCAACATTCTCCACATCCACCACCGCTGACCTGTACCTGAAATCCAACCATTGGCATGACACTAGCATGTCATCATGGAGAGAGCACTAGCTTTGGAGCCAGAACACTTGGGGTCAAAGCCTGGCTGTACCCCTTCCCCGCTGTGGGACATGCTTTACATTTTCCAGAGCCATTATCTTGTTGGCACCACCCTGGGAGAGAGGCAGGCATGGCTTACTCAAACTTCTTGTACAGATGAGTAAACTTCATTTAGGCTCAGGCAAGGGGAGGGATTCACATCAAGTTTCACAGAGTTAGTGATAAACCAGGACTAAAACACAGCTCCGGTAACCCCCAACTCAGAGCTGTTTCCATTAGAGAACTCATTTGCAGGTAACATTGGGTTTTGAGGCCATATGTTCCTCCTTGATTCCTGAATGTTTTTTTTTGCTCCACCCAGGGCCCGGGTCACATGTCAGAAGGTCATTGCCCACAAGATGTTTGACCATGTGGTCCTGGTGTTCATCTTTCTCAACTGCATCACAATAGCCCTGGAGCGACCTGACATTGATCCCAACAGCACGGTAAGTATCTCCATACCACCCCAACGGCCAAGAAGAAGGCCCCCTCTTTCACCAACTCTCAGTCCTGGGCTCAATTTGTAACTCACCTGAAAGTAACCTTGGCAATAGCCACAATCTCATCTTCCAGGAGGCAACAGTTCTTTGTCTTGAGAAGGAAGAAAGATCTAGGGAATAGAACATAAGTTCCTTGAGGGCAGGCACTATTTAATTTTTGTCTTTGTATCACCAGACACTTAATGTATCCTTATGGGTTAACTGATTTTCCTATAGAAAGTAGGATGGTTTCTCTTCCCCTGCCCTTCAAAAACACACATACACACACAAACAGACCTTCCCTCATTATGGGTTTTGGCTTGTCTGAACTATCCAGGCAAATGGCTCAGGCATGGTCAAGTTATCCAGCAGAAGAATTACTCCTGAATGGCCCAGACAGATTTGTCAGCACTGCCTGTTCCCACTGAATGTAGGTCTCTGTCACCCTGCAGAGATGACCCTGCAGCTGGTGGCTTTACTGAGAGTCACTGAGAGGGCAGCTCAGATGATCAAAGAATGGAAGAATGTCCAAGCTGGAGGGGACCTTAAATATTCTCTAGTCTAATGTGTCCACACTCATTTTACAAATGTGGAAACTGACATCTGGGGGTAGAGATCTCCCCAAATAAAGTCAGTGGAAGAATGAGAATTAATATAAATATCCCAGCTCAAAGTCTAGGATTTTTTCAACTATATCCTCCCCCTTGGAGACATTCTGCCCTTAGAAGGGTAAACCGTGAATTCCCCAATTTCCCATTTACTAAGGGTCAGTGTAGCCCCAGCCTGCTACTCCCCTGGGTCCCCGCTGTCAGGAATCCTCATGTCATGTCCCTTCCTTACAGGAGCGGGTCTTCCTGAGTGTTTCCAATTACATCTTCACAGCGATCTTTGTGGCTGAAATGATGGTGAAGGTATCTGGCATCAAGGTTTTCTTTTTGATTGGATGAGGGCACAGAGAAGGAAGGGGGTAGGAAGTGGGGAGGCTGGGGGGAGGGGTTCAGCATGGCTTTTGCTCAGCAACCTAGTAAACATGGCATATGGTTTCCAAAGAGTCTAGAGAATAGCCCAAAGCCTCCATGTATCTGTCCAACTGTCTCCAGATCCACCATTCATTGCCCTGAAATTTCCTCCCCATGCAATGCTTCACCTACTTACCTATTTGTTCTTGAAGACCCAGCTCAAGCACCAACATCTCTCTGAAAGCTTCCCTTATTCCCCCTCACCAGAAGGGGTCTGTTCTTCCTCTGAAGTCTCCCTGCGATGCCTCCCCCTGGTCTTGAATGCTAGCTATTGATGTCTCATGTCCATTACTAGATTATAAGATTCCTGAGGGTAGGGGCCAAAGATGAGTAATCCATCTTGGTATACCCCTCATGTCCACCACAGGGTGCCATCCATCCATCTATCCATTCATTCATTTCAACAAACATCTATTAAGCACCTAGTAAGAGCTTACTCTTCTGTAAATGTACAAGGTACATTCCATTCAATAATTCTTTGAGGCAGACAGCGCAAGCATCTGTATCCCCAATTTACAGATGAATTGATTGAGGCTGAGAGAGGTGAAACAGCTGGCCCATGGCCACCCAAGTCATAAGTTTCAGATCTGAGATTTCAACTCAAGCCTCTTGTCTCTGAGTCCAAAGCTCCTTTGACCATCCCATTTCCTCTTATTATGTGTAAGGACTCAAACTAGACCCTAGGGGAGACACAAAGATAGGTAAGACATAAATAAGGCTTGCATATGCAGTTAGCATCCAGTAAATGCTTCCCACAAGGCTGTGCGCATAGTATGCCCTCAATGACATTCTTGAGTTGACAGTATGTGTGGCTCCATTCCCAGGTGGTGGCCCTGGGCTTTTTCTCTGGGGAGAACAGCTACCTGCAGAGCAGCTGGAATGTGCTGGATGGGCTGCTGGTCTTTGTCTCCATCATCGATATCATTGTCTCCATGGCCTCAGCGGGTGGGGCCAAGATCCTGGGCATCCTCCGGGTCCTGCGATTGCTGAGGACACTGAGGCCACTTCGGTATGTAATGGGTTCCAGAATCTGTCCCCACGGAGTAGGACTGGATACAGGATGGAATTATACCATTGGGAATGGTATCCAAAGAAAGCCCTTCCTGCAGCCGGCTCTCAATTATCCAAGGGTACATGGCCCATTATACGGCTTATCCAAGCCTTTTCATTCTGTCTCCATCTTCTCCTTCTTGTCTCCTGGCCAGTTCAGGGCCCCTAAGGGCAACCAGAAGAAATAAAAGGAAAGAGGGTCAGGCACACGTTTATTTGCCTGAAGTAGAATGATTTGAGACAGAACCATCACTAAATAGCTAGCATTTATATAATGTTTTAAAGTTTGCAAAATGCTTTACATACGTTGACTCATAACCATTCAGCAAAATAAGTGCTATTGTTATCCCCATTTTATAGATAAGAAAGCTGAGGCTGAGATTTAAATGAGTTATCCTGAGTCATAAAACTAGTAAGTGTCTGAGGGAATATTTGAACTTGGGTCTTACCTGTCTTCAAGTCTTATAGTCTATCCACTCTGCCACCTAGCTGCTGCTAGTTACTCCTTGTTGGCAAGGCTGACCAAAGGACTGCTCTCCTTCCTCACCTCTACCTCTTAGCATCCCTAGTTTCCTTCAGAAACCAGCTCAAATGCTACCTTTACAGAAGGCCTTTTCCAGTCTCCCAGATCCGTCCTCCCTAAAGCTCCCTTCTATCTACACTGTCGGTAGCTTAGACCTACCTGCTTATTTATATGTTGTACGCCCTACTGGAATGTGAGCTCTTTGAGAGCAGCAGCAGGTGTTTTTGCCTTTCTGTGTATCCCCAGAACTTAGCACCGTGCCTGGGATATGATAAGTGCTTAACAAATGTTCATTGGTCAATTAACTACCCAATGACTAGGCCAAGACATTGAGATAAGGGTCAGCCTTACATGCAAATAAAATAAGGCAGTGATATGAGGGATACTAGGAGTGCCTTCTCTCCTGCAAATATCTCCCCAACTGGACTGAAATTCTGCTCTTACAAAGTCATCCTTTTTCACCTTTAATAGACCCATATGGGCATAGAGTTGTGCCTGCTAAGGAAGTCCACCGAGCCTTTATTGCTTCACACTGTAGTAGGAATGAGTTGGTGAGCACAAGAACACTGGATGGGCATTGTGGAAAATGGGCCAGATGCCTCATGTTCCGTGCTCAGTCCCCAGGGTCATCTTAGAATATTTAACCCAT
Organism: Trichosurus vulpecula; assembly: GCF_011100635.1. Classification (NCBI taxonomy): domain Eukaryota; kingdom Metazoa; phylum Chordata; class Mammalia; order Diprotodontia; family Phalangeridae; genus Trichosurus; species Trichosurus vulpecula. Next base: position 74,726,980 of record NC_050581.1, read on the forward strand.
CTCAAAAGGCCCCTTCCAAACCCTGAGTTCTGGAGAGTAGCCCTCTTGAGCTGATCTTTAAGAGGTCGATGTCCCCAGAAATCTCTGGCTCTATCTAATGCCAGGGATCTAATGGACCCAGCCTGGACTGGCTTGTAAGAGCCAATTGTTAAATTTTCAGCGTGAGCATTTACACTTCAGAAATCCACAAATGCTACAGATCAGGGTTGAATTATTTTGTTGATTGTCTAGACTGAAGCAAGTGATAAAGAAATGTGTATCACACATACTTTTTGTTTTAGAGAGCTAGTTGTTAAATATTTTGTAGCACACCCCTGCCTAACGGCCAGTGGTGACACAAATAGCATCTGTTAACGGTGTATCATGCATGCTTTTTGTTTTGGAGTGCTGGTTGTTAAATATTTTGCAGCACACCCCTGCCTAATGGCCAGTGGTGACACAGTGTCTGTTAATAGTCACTCCAGAAAAATAGAATGGCAGACCTTAAAAAGACTTTAAAGATCTAATCTAACATCCTTGTTTCATAGGGGAAACTCTAAACTTTTGAATCCTCAGAGAAAGGTCTGATGAACTAGGAGGAACCAGCAAAACTAGTATTTAATTCAAAAATTTTAAATACAACAGAGGAGACAGTGTCAGTTAAGAGGTATAAGAAGTACATAGGTATTTTGTCCTTTGTGTTTTGCTTTAAAAGGGAATTTTCTTTTGAAGTTAATGTACTAACTTAACAGAACAGTCAATCAGTGCTCAGGTCTGAATTGCAAGACAATAGCAATGACTAGGCAGCTAGGAGGCCCAATGGATAGAGTGCTGGGCCTGGACTCAGGAAGACGTGAGTTCAAATGCAGCTTCAGACATGTACTTGCTGAATGACCTTGGGCAAGTCACTTAACTCAGTTTGCCTCAGTTTCCTCATCTGTAAAATGAGCTAGAGAAGAAAATGGCAGACTACTCCAGTATCTTTGCCAAGAAAACCCCAAATGGGATCATGAAGAATCAGACATGACTGAAATGCCTTAACCACAACCAAAATCAATGACAAGAGGAAAAAGAGAGTTATAAGGCTAGAAGTATTTGTTGAAAGATAAATACGACCAGATGGAAGCTAGTAGCCCCCCAATCCAGTCTCACTGGTCCCCTCCCTAGTGGCAGCCACATCTCTCCTAGTCAAGCCTAGGCTTCCACGGCCTACACTCCGAAGTATGAGTGATCTCTGTGGACATCAGATATCCACGAGGCACTGCTCTTTGGCAAACTATTCCACTTCCATTTGTTGGCCTGCCTTCTTACAGTCTCAGCGTGGGGAGAATAATCTCCAAGCAGCATCAGCGGCTCCAAACCACTTATTGTGGTGGTGATTGGGCAATCTCTTAAAAAGCCCCGGTGGTGGCTTAAAGTGCCCCAGGCTGATTCCATCTTAGGCATGTGTGCTCAGCATGAGGAATGAAAAGTGAGCTCCTGCCCCACTTTATACTGGGCAGTCAGAAGGGTATATAAATCAACAATTTACATCTTTGGATTGGTAGAGCGAGGATGCAAATGTTGCTATTATTAATTAAGAGCATGTGAGCTCTGCCAGAGAAAGGAACATTATATATAATCACACCATCTATCATGCCCAACAGGGGCTCATTGACCAATTCAGGGGTGGGCATGGGGGCCAATAAATCTGTCACCACACTGATGATGTGACCGGCTTCCAGGGAGCTGGCTTTGCAAGGAATCTCTAAAAAGGAGAGACAGGAGAGGCACAGGGGAATGGGGGAGGGAGCTGTACATGCCCCTGTCATCTCAGTCAGGGAGTGAGATAAGAGATAGAAGACCCCAGTTCTTAGAAAACAGAAACTTAAGTATGGAAGCAAAGCTTAAGACATGGTAGAGGCAAGGGTGTGCTGGTATATATTTAACAATCAGCTCTCTGGAAATATAGATCACGCTTTTAAGTTTAATCTGCATCCTTCCTTAAGTCTAGACAATCAACAAAACAATAAACCAACCCCTGCTTTGTAGCATTTGCCAAGTCCCAAGGGGTAAATGCTCACACTGAAAATTTAACAACCAGCTAGCACAAGCCAGCCCAACATACCCCTGGCTACAGTTCTACCACATAGAAGTTAAATCAAACCAGGAGAGACTTGGCGCCTTTTGAGGTAATTCATAGGCCAACTATATAACTGCTCTGTACCATTAATTTTAAACATAAATGCAATAGCTTTATCATTAACCCATTTGCTATTCCTCCATCTCCAAATCTATGCCTTTGAATTGGCGGTATTCCATGTCTATAATACTCTCCTCACCGCAGCTCCCTTGTAGGTTCAACTCAAGCACCACCTCCCCTGGAGGCCACGCTGCAAATGCCTTCCTCTATAAGGCAACCTTCCATATACTTCATATATGTCCTGTATGTACTGGATTACCTGTGTGTACTGTCTCTCCCATTCAAATGTAAGATCTTTGAGGACAGAGACTGTTTGTGCATTTGTATCCCCAGTGCTTAGCACAGAGCCCAGCACACAGTAAGTGCTTAATAAATGCTTGCTGGTTTATTGATTGAGGATATACATAGTTGTGGCAACAAGTTTGCATAATCCCACTGAAGATTAATTGTGAAAGGTGATGTGTAATTTATTGCCCAGTGTATCAGAGAAGTTGAGTTGCTGAACTAGGGTTACCAAAATAAGCAACAGCACCATCTAGTGGCAGCTCCCATAACCCCAGACACAGGGGCCTTGAAATCTAGAAGGAGCTGTGTGGGGGGCATCTGGTGCAGTGGATAGAGTGTCAGGCCTGGAGTCAGGAAGACTCATCTTCCTGAGTTCAGAATTGGTCACAGACACTTAATAGTTAAATATAAAATGAGCTAGAGAAGGAAATGGCAAACCACTCCAGTATCTTTGCCAAGAAAATCCCAAATGGGGTCATGAAGAGTCAAATACAATTGAAACAACAAAAAAGTAGTTCTATCCATATAAACTGAAAGCAGAGATCACTCTCTCCATGGTAAAATGAAGTCATGAGTCTGGCTCCTGGCTCTTCTTCACGATGGCCAGGGTAGATCATGGCCATCTCACTGTGAGTGTTGCCCTATCTCCAGATGCTGGGTTAGGTATCAGGAAACCCAAGGTCAAGTCTTAGTTTTGCCGATGGATTCACTATGTGACCTTGGAGCAAGTTTCTCTTCCTTCCTGGCCCTCCGTTTCCCCATCTCTGAAAAAAAAAGGTAGGGGGAAGGGAGTACATTAAAAGTTAGCTTAATGTTCTACCTTGGGGCACAGTGGATAGAATGCTAGGCTTGGAATCAGGAAGACTCATCTTCATGAGTTCAAATCCAGCCTCAGTCACTTACTAGCTGCGTGACCCTGGGCAAGTCACTTGACTCTGTTTGCCTCAGTTTCCTCATCTGTAAAATGAGCTAGAGAAGGAAATGGCAAACCATTCCAGTATCTTTGCCAAGAAAACCCCAAATGGCATCATGGAGAATCAGACCAACTAGGAAAAAACAAAAACAACTTAACAAGAAAAGTGCTCCACCACCTAGCAAAGTGTTTGCATGCAGTACTTAATAAATGTGGTTTCCTTCATTCATTTACTCATGTCTAAGAGCCCTACTGGCTCAGACACTTGGTGACTGCAATTACTAAAGCTACCAAGAAGCCATCATGTTGGAAACTACATTCCGACAAGGATGCCAGAGACGGATACTAATATTCAAAATTTGTTCTTAAATTTACTTGTTCTAATATCTCGGTCCAGGGTGATCAGCCGAGCCCCAGGCCTTAAGTTGGTGGTGGAGACCTTGATATCATCTCTCAGACCCATTGGAAATATCGTCCTCATCTGTTGTGCCTTCTTTATCATCTTTGGCATTCTTGGGGTTCAGGTAAGAGTGTGCTTTGCACTTGCTGGGATAATGTAGGGTTGTAGGTGCTCTCAAGGGAACCTGGAGACACGGCTTCCAATCCAGCTCTGCCATAAACTCAGTGTGTGATCTTCATCAAAGCTGTTCTCGCTAAGCTTCAGCTAATCTCACACTTAATACCCATGTGACAATCGAAAAGTCACTAAATTTCCCTGATACTGTCTCAGGAAGGAGGGAAGGTAAAGTAGGGAGAGAGAAAATTTGGAACTCAATTTTCTTTCAAATGAATGTTATATTAAGTAGCTAGGCATGAAGTTATTTTTTTTTTTAGGCAACGAGTCTTTGGCCACTTTCATTTCTTGAGTCTGGGCCATATATTTAAACATATGTTCCACCAGCCTCCTCCATGCTTTTGCACCAAAATCACAGAGTATAAAGTATGCACTGGTTAAATTTTTGCTTTATTGTGTTTTGGTTTTAATTAATTTTTTTTTCGATTATCAAAAAAAGAATGTAAAAAAATTGTCTTTACTTGTAAGTGGGAAAAAATGAAATGCTATTGAAAAAGAAATAAAGGAGGAAAAGTCATTAAATTTCCTTGGGCCTTGCCTTAAAATGAGGAGGCTGAGCTGGATGTGCTCAGAGGTGCCTTCTGGTCCCTAGATCTAGGATCCTGAGGAAGTTGTATTAGAAAAAGCATTCTTAAACTGGTCTGTGGTTAGATTTCAGGGGATTCATGAACTTGGATGGGGGGAAAGGCAGGGAGAGGCATCTTTATTTCAGTGTAATTTTGTTTCATTTGTAATCCCATGTATTTTAATTTATGGATCTAAAAACATTGTTCTGAGAAGAGGTTCATATACTTCATCACACTGTCAAAGGGCTCCATGACATAAAAAGGTTGAGAACCCCTGAACTAGATGTCTCTATGGCCCCCTCCCAGACTTAGCATTCTATGATTCTACTTATGGGGAAAAAAATTAGGCTCAACATCATGAATTCCCATTTGATGAATGAGAAAATTAAGGCCTAGGAGAGCTCTGAGTAGGTTGTATTTTCCCATCTCTAAACCTTTGCCCATTCTCTTCCTGCCCCCCACCCCCCACCCTTGAAAGAAATTCTTCTCACCTACCCCAACTGTTTTTGAATCCCTTCTTTCCCTCAAGGCCTATCAGGGGTGGGGTACCCTGCACCCTCTCTTTTGCATGCATTTCACTCATCACTATAGCATTAGTAGACATGTCCCTCCCCTCCTCCACCCCCAATTATATTGTAAGGCCCCTGCAGAATAAGAACTCTGTCGTATCTGTCTTTAGATCCCCAGCATCCAATGTATATTAGGCCTTTCGTGAATGTTTGTTATTCATGAACGTTGATTGAGGTGAGCTGTTGTCTCTTCCTTCCAGCTCTTCAAGGGTAAGTTTTATTACTGTGACGGATCAGACACTCGAAACATCACCACCAAAGATGACTGCTGTGCAGCCCATTACCGCTGGATCCGGCGCAAATACAACTTCGATAACCTGGGTCAGGTGAGAGCCGCTTCAGGCTCAGCTGGGGCTGAGGCCAGGTCCCCAGATGATAGGCCAGGATCAGGTGTACCTGACGGCTCTCCCTGTGTCCAGACCATCCTTCCTGTTCCACCTGAATCTGGCTCCTCCCCCAAGCAGAACGCCATATCTTAGAAGATCCTCAAGGAAAAATTTCTGCGACGGCCAGAGTCAAGTGAAAAAGAAACCCGGGCACTGAGCAGGTCCTTAGGGTCTGGATGGCTTCTTAGTCCATCTAGGGGGTACAGGTTGGACACAGTTGACTCTACAGTAATTGGGTGGCATAGTGGACAGGTTGAATTTTGGAGTCAAGAAGACCTAAGTTCAAATCCTTCCTTAGACACATATTGTCTGGGTAACCCAGGGCAAGCCACTTAACCTTTCTCAGGCTCCATATCCTTATCTATAAAATGGGGAGAGTAATACCACCCACCTCATAGGGTTGTTGTGATCATCCAATGGGACAATCTGTGTAATATATGGATTATACAGCATTTTTAAGTGCTACATAACTGTTATCAGCCGTGGTAGTAGAACTGACGAGTCAAATTCTAGTCTGTAAGGCTAGAAGAAGCGGGGACTAGACTACTATCAAACACACCTAGGGTTGAGCCAGACTCCCAAGAAGCTTATAGTCTGCCATTGTTGGCCATGTAAGGCTTGAGATTATAAGCTCAGGGCAAGAATTGTCTTTCTTTCAATTAATTGTATCCCCAACACTAAGCACGGTGCCTGGTACATTGTAAGCACTTAATAAATGCTTACTGGATTATCAGACTGGATGACGGGACCAAGCCTTGGCTAAGATCCCTGCTGTGTTTATCTGACTAAGGTGCTAGAACCTGCCAGATCACTAAACCACATCTGGGCCCAGCATCATCGTCCTGCAGCCATCTATTGTCCTATTTCCTAGCCTCTCCCTGTACTGTACAATCCCACCTCCATACCTTTGCTCACGCCATGCCCCAAATGTATTCTCTCCACCTCTACCACGATAATAATCTGCATCTCTAGATCTGTGGGTTCTCCCTCTTTCAAGCTCTCTCTCCCCTCATTTCCCCAGATGAAAATGATCTCCCCCTCCTCCTCAAATTTCTCCTAGCACTTTGCCTAGACCTCTCCTAGACTCTCCTCTCATTCATCTCTGTGCCATCATTACATCATCATTTCTGCATGTTTTCTTCCTCCATTGAATATACACTATCTGAGAGAAGAGTCTGTGTCATCTCTCTCTGGCTCTCCCCAGTGCTCAGCATAGGGCTTACACAGAAGAGGCACTCTCTGATAAATGGTGGAAAGCATGCTGATATTTGGACTCCAAGGCCCTGAGTTTAAATCCTAACACTGCCATTTAATACCTATCAATTTCCTAATGAAGAAAACCAGGGAGTTAGATTAGAGAATCTCTAACTTGCCTTCCAACTCCAAGTCTATGAGCCTGTAATCCCTAGAGTGCTGGATATGGAGTCAAAGGACCTCCGTTTGAATCCCAGCTCCATCACTTACTCCCTATGTGACCTTGGGCCAGACAATACTCTCCTCTAGGCCTCTGTTCCCTTACCTGGAAAATGAAGGGTTTGAGCTAAGATGACTTCTGAAGTTCCTTCCAGCTCTAGAGCCATGATCCACTGCTGTGATCCATTAATAAATACGTGGTGAAATTAAGTTAAATTCAAGTTACTCCCTGCTAAAGGTTTCACCTGTACTCTAGCCCCCTAATTGTCTCCTCCTTGACAAGGACACTGTCCAGATGCTTTGAGTTCTGATATCCCTTCCTCCCTTTCCCTTTACAAATGAGGAAGATCCTGAGTTTTACACAGGTCTGTTTATTCACCCAGAAAAGAGCAAGTTCACAAATTGTCCAGAGGACATACAGGAGTGTAGTGCTAGCAAAATGACTATCAGAACAAAGAGGAGGCATAGAGAGCATTCCCCACAATGCTTTCATTTTACAAAGGGACAAACTGAGGCCCAGAGAGGGTAAGCAACATACTCAAAGCTGCACTGCAAGTGGGTGGGAGTGCTAGAGCTATAAAAACAGGAATCCTGACTCCTGCCCCAGGGATTTCTTTTTTAGCTTTAGCGAGGCTCTTTCCTATCTACGGCCTCTTTTCATAGACTGTTAGAGCTTCAAGGCCTGACGAAGCACAATAAGCTGGAGTTCTTAGCTGGCTTTCAGTTATCCCTACCTCTCCTGCTCTGAGTTAGTGAATAAGAGTGGGAGTTGAAAGGGGGGTGGCAGGGGTTGGCTGCAGGGAGGGACTTCCACAGGTCATGACTCCGCTTCTCCGTCTTTCCTGGGCCAGGCTCTTATGTCCCTTTTTGTGCTCTCGTCCAAGGATGGCTGGGTGAACATCATGTATGACGGCCTGGATGCCGTGGGCATCAACCAACAGGTACCTAGGGGGTCGGAGATGGCAGCAATTTCCCATGGGACAGCATGAATCCCAGTGCATTTTTAGAAAAGTAAGGTCTTCCTCACTCTTATTGTCCCCGCCCCAAATGTCCCACCTCCCCCTTTTCTACCAGACTTAGAGCTTCCAAACCAGGAGTATGATAGTGAAATCCTGAAATACACAAACACACACACACTCATACACACGCTTCTGGAGGTGGTCATCGCTGCCACCCAGGAAGTGGGGCCAACCTCCCCTAAGTAGACACCTAAGCAGTGCATGTAGCACTCAGGAAGGCCCCCAGCCCCAAAAATCTCTCTCCATGGTATCCGAAATTCCAATTTATTTCCTTTGAGTCTACTATAAAAATTCAGATGCCCTTGGCCAAGGTCATTCTCTAAGCCACTTTAAGCCATCAGCCCCTAGCGAGCTCAGAGCCAGGCCCCTGGAGAAGAAAACAGAAGAGGGGCTGGATGGGGGAGATGAGGAAGTACCAAAAAATAAGCCCTGAAATAAAAGGCGTGGGGTGGGGCACAAAGGAATACAGACTTTGTTGGGACACAGGTAGATGGCTCTGGGGACCAGGCGCTGTTCCGTGCCTGGCTCAGACCATGACCCAATGGGCCTTTCCCTTCCTTCCCCTCCTGCCCACCCCGCGGGCCATCAGCCCATCCAGAACCACAACCCCTGGATGTTGCTGTACTTCATCTCCTTCCTGCTCATCGTCAGCTTCTTTGTCCTGAACATGTTTGTGGGCGTGGTGGTCGAGAACTTCCATAAGTGCCGGCAGCACCAGGAGGCGGAGGAGGCGCGGCGGAGGGAAGAGAAGAGGCTCCGGAGGCTAGAGAAGAAGCGTAGGAGTAAGGCGATATACGTGTCCGGTCGGTAGATTGCGTTACCAAGTAGATTCATTCTGAGCCCTGCCTGTTGAGAAAACAAACACCTTGTCTTGGTTTGTGGACTTGGGGGAGGTAGGGCTCTAAGTCACAGGCCACTCGATCATTCCCTGGACGAGCCTTGCTGAGACTCCAGCCATGTCCACATGTGGCCTGTAGGACAACCTCTGGAATGATCCCCCTCCCCACAAACCGTGTTTTCTGGCATACCTACCACACCCACAGTTGGAAAGCCTGGATTTTTTTTTTCTCCAAGCCTACACTATCCTCATCGAAGCCGGTGGGGATCCCGCACAGTAAGGTGCTTAAGATCTCTGAGTCAGTTTTTGGCCGTGGAAAGGGGGTGTCTTGTATGCTAGCAAAAACATACAGTATTTGACCCTCAAAGCCTAAGATGGGACCAGGTCGGCCTCTGAAGGCATCAGGATTCCCTCCCTCCCTGGAGGATAACCAGGGGGACCTCTGTGCCCTGGGACTTAGAGTGGCCTGCGTTTTCTCTCTCTTGTTTCCAGTTTGGTCCTGTTTGCCTTCTTCCTTCTCCCAACCAGTTGCAATGTGTTTCAGGTTCTGAGTGTCAACGCATGACCCTGCATGGCCCCCATACTCTGAGGTGGGGAAAGGGTACATTTCAAGATATGGCTATCTACCGATCAGCCATTAGAAGACATACTGGTCCTCTGACCCATAGTGCCCAGAGCAGTGGTGGGAGAGAAGAGAGGATTGGATGGAGCGGTTCCCATGCCTGAGGAATAGGATTCCTCCATAGACTTCATATAAATAATCGTAGAATCTTGGGCCTGGAAGACACCTCTCGATTTTCAAGGTCAACTAGTCAAACCTACCACCCAATGTCAAAATCTTCTCTAACCCATCCTCTGCTTCAACACCTTCTAGTGTCAGGCACCTCCCTATCTAACAATGGCAGGATAGCTCTAGTTATATCCATTACTTGGAGCCAGAACTTGCTTCTTTATAACTTCCAGCCATTACTACTAGTCCTGCCTTCTGAGACCCTTCATCCATCCAAATAAAGTGAGTGTGGACTTTCTCAGTCTTCTCTTCTCCATGCTGAACATCCTCACTTCCTTCAAGTGATTCTCACTGAAAATGATTTAAAGTCCCCTCAGACAAAGCAAACTTGTCTTTTTCTTCTTTCTCCTTTTCTGTCTCCTTCTTCTCTTCTTCCTACTCTTCTCTCTGATCCTTTTATTCTTCTTGCTCTATTCCTTTCTACTCCGACTACTCTATTCCTCCTCCTCTTCTTCATCTTCTTCCCTTTCTCTTCTTCCTCCTCCTCATGACTTGTATGATCTTGGGGAAGACTCTTAACTTCCCTTGGCCTCAGCTTCTTTATCTGTAAAATGAGAGGGTTGAAAAAGATGGCCTCTTCCTGTTCTAGGATCCTCTTCCTCCTGTTCTCCTTTCTGTTTCCTCTTCTTCCTCTCCTTTTGCTCTCCTTCCCCCTCTTCCTTTATTTCTTCTTCCTCTCCTCATTTCTTTTTCTCCTTGTTGTCATCATCCCCCTCTTCCTACTTTCCTTCTCCTGCTTCAGTGTGGCAGAGTGGGGAAAGCACCTGATTGAAAATCAAGAGCATGGGTCAGAACCCTATTCCCTGTGATGTTGGACAAATCACTCTAGTTCCCTGGACCCAATTTACTCTTCTATAAAATGAGAGGCTTGGAATGCATGATCTCTGAGGTCCCTTCTAGCTCTGTGGTCTTCTTTCTTCTTTTCCTTCTCCTCTGTCTTCCTCCTATTAATTTATTAGCTTCTTCTCCAGAAGGCAGGGAGAAGTCACAAGAACCAAAGTCCTTTTATTTCGGAGGAGAAAGAGAAGATAGTTGTTGGTATTACCTTTACAAATGCATTGAGCTTTACCAGTTTGATTACCTAGGCATGAAAGCTAAGATGTGAACAAGAGGGAGCTGATAATGAAGAATATAGCACTGCATAGGAAAAAACAGAGGGGTAAGACATATATGCAGGCCTGAAGACAGAAGCATTTCCTGCCTAGTATGATGGAGACTAGAGACAGCCTGGCTATTGGCTGTAGCAAGGAACCACATTAGTAAGTTCAAGCATTATGGGTATATCTACTGTCAAGGCTGATTCTTTGTGTCTTTAAGTAAATAAAACCTCACTCATTGATGAGAGGTACCAGCTAAATTGTGAACACCCTCCGCTCCAGGATGGAATAAAAGAGAACTTCCTTAAAGACTTCCTAAGAGAAGTCCTACCTGCCCAGACCTATGAAGAGGCTGGGTAGGAAATTTTAGACTTAAATAAAAGTGGATCCTATTCCCTGAAGCTTTGGCCCTGTTCTGCTCCATATCTTAATAATGACATAGACAACAGGGTTGTCAGCTCTGCATATAACACAAAGCTGGGTGAGATAGCTAACACAGTGGATGGTGGAACAGGATTGGAAAAGATTTTTGACAGTCTAGAACAAAATGACTCCAATAAAATGAATGTAATAGGGGTAATTGTAAAGTTCTCCATGTGCATTCAAAAATTTAGTTACTCAGTTACAGAGTGGAGGTAGTCTAGCTAGCCCATGAAGAAAAGACCTGAAAGTTTTAACAGATCACAAGCTTAATGTGAGCCAATAGCATGAAGAGACAGCTATATAGATGACTTCTGTCATGAGATATGTTGAAGGGCTGAGTGTCCAGAATGAGAAAGAGTAGCATCTCGTTGTCCTGGTTATACTATGTCTAGAGGCATAGGGTTAGGAAAGACGTTGACAGCAGGAAGAGCATCTAGAAGAGCATAGACTTAAAGGTGTCATAAGGGGAGATGGGTTGAAAGACCTGGGCACATTTAGCCTAGATATGAGAAGAATTGGGAGGGTGGGGGGATGATATAACTGTCATACAGTATTTGAAGGGCTGACCCAGCAAACTTGTCTTGCTCAGGGCCAGAAGGTAGAACTAGAATGGAAGTTGAAGAAAGCTAAATTTGCCTTAAAATAAAGAAAAACTCAGAGGCAGCATGGTTCAGTAGACAAAGAATTGCTTTGGAATCAGGAGGACTTCAGTTCAAATCCCACATCTGACATGGCTGGGCTGTGTGATTCTGGGCAAGTCACTTAACTTAGTGCCCCCCGGCAAGTCTTTAAGACAATAAGACAAGAAGATCTACAAGCCAATAGAAGTTCTTCACTGGGAGCTCCCTACATAGATGGAATCACAGATTGGGTCTTTAAAAAAGAAAAAGACAAACTTTTTCATCATTAGAACTGTCCTAAAGTAGAATGGGATGCCTCATAAAGTAGTGAGTTCCCTGTCACTGGAAGTGTTAAGGCAGAAGTTAGATGATCCCTTGTTGCAGAGAGGACTCCATTGGACTAGAGTCAGTGGTGGAGAACCTGCAGCCTTGAGGTCGCATGTGGCTCTCTAGGTCCTCAAATGTGGCCCTTCAACTGAACCCGAAATTCACAGAACAAATCTCTTTAATAAAAGGATTTGTTCTGTAAAACTTGGACTTAGTCAAAAGGCTGCACCCAAGGACCTAGAGGGCCGCATGTGGCCTCAAGGCTGCAGGTTCTCTGCCCCTGGATTACTGGACTCTGATCTCTGAGGTACTCTCCAATTCTGAGAATCTATGACTGACTATTCACCCCTGGGATATCTCAGAGTTAATCAATAAATAAGTCTTCTCTCAATCCCACTGGTATGTCCAGCCCTCTGTCAGCTCAGAGATGATGTTGTCAAGGAGACAAGGGAAAGAAGGGAGCTCTGTCTGGGGAGGCAGAGATGGTATAGACCTTCCAGTTAGGGAGCTCCCAATATGTCCCTATAATTAGATCAACAGATAAAGCATTTATTAAGACTTGCTATGTTCCAGGAAGTTTGCTAAGCTCTGGGGATATAAAAGTGAGAAAGCAAGATGGTCTCTACTATCAAGGAACTTACATTCTAATGGGGGAAGACGATATGTAAAGGGGAGGTTGACAGTGGGAGGAGTGGAGGAGGAGGGTACCTGCATGGGGCCAAGGCATATCATACGTAGGTTGGACAGACTAGGCAGTGAGCCAGCAAGGCAGCGGCAATTCAGGGAAGGACTTATTGGTCATCTATTTGGACCCCAGGGTATAGTCATCCTCAGGGAGACATGGCAGCAGGTGTGTAGGTGACGCAGACCAGAGTGAGCTGGGAAGGGCAAAGGGAAGCGAGCAGAGTAGCTGTGACTTCTGATGACAGGCTGGTTCTGAGGAGACAAAGAAGGAGATCCAAGACTGTTCTCCAGAAGCTCATCCTTTGAGGGAAACCAAAGGATCCCATGCCCTGCTCTAAGAAAGGTCTCAGTCTGGGCAAGGGAGAGAGAACCAGAGCATTGCCCCTAAGGAACTTATACTCTGGGGAAGAGAGAGAAGGGAAGATCAACGCCTTGTCCTCAGAGATTTTACAGATTTGGGTCTGGGGAGGAAGAGGAAGAGAGAACTGAGTGGGAATATATCCATAGCCTGGCCTTGAGAAGATCTCAGTTCAGGGTGGGGGAGGGGATGGTGGTTTAGAAGATAATATAGGACAGTATACAGTAAGTGTCAGATGTGTGATAGAGACTGTTAATGTGTAAAGTCAAGGGAACAAAAGCTTAATGTGGGTGAGGTAGTCTAGGAAGGCTTCTGAGAAGAGGTGGGCGCTGAAAGCTTTGGAGAATGGGAAGGGAGCAGGAGGATTCCCTCTGTTGAGAGAAAGAAGGAGAGAGAGAGAGAGAGAGAGAGAGGGAGAGGGAGAGGGAGAGGGAGAGAGAGAGAGAGAGAGAGAGAGAGAGAGAGAGAGAGAGAGAGAGAGAAGATAGAGGGAGAGAGAGGGGGAGACTTTCAGAAAATTTGCATTTTCCTTTTGAAAACTAAAAACAATTTCCCTTGTTTTCCAGGCATCCTCCCTAACACAGGTATTTCTCTGGCCTTGTAGGGCACTTACCTTTCCGCCTCCTTTGCTTTCTAGCATTTCCTAAAGAGGCAAATATGGGAGCAGCTCAGCCGGTGCTATTAGGCCAGAGGGGCCAGTGTTTCTGAGAGGAAGCCATGAGCTTCCCTGACCCTTCTTCATCCAAAGTAAGGCAATTGAAAGGAACCTTTGGATGAGGGAGGCTCCCAGGGGAGCCACCCTCCAGGGCTGTCAGAAAAGGATTAAAATGTGGAAGGTAAACAACAGACCCAAGGAGGATGTAAGGGAGAAGTTCACTAGCTTCTCCTCCCTGGCCTGTCCCCAGTCCTATCCACCTCGGCACAGCCCTATCAGCCACCAAGAGCTCAGTCAATCAGTCAGCAGGCATTTTTGAAGTACCTACTGTGAGCTGGGCCTTGCGCTGGGGAGGAGCTTCCATTCTCCACAGGCCTGAGTGAAGACAGAGAAGTGAGTTTTGTAGTAATATTGACCCTCAGTATGAAGGCCAGGGCAGAGACAAGAAGAGGCTGCCCCTGCCTTCAATTCTTGGCCTCCTAGCATCACTGAGGATGTGCTTGATCGCTTCCCTCTGCCTGCTCCCCTGGATTCACTCCTACTCTGCTCCAGAATGCTCTCCTAGCCTTCAATCTCCCGTATCCCACCCTCTCCTCAGCTGCTGGGGCCCCTTAGCATGCTCAGCAGGGTCCCAAGGAGCATGTGTAGTCCTTTGCAGCATTGAATACCAGGTGCCTTTCTTAGCCTTAGAGGCCATGCTTGACGGGGAGCTCTTGAATTGGTCCAGCGTGAAGCCTCGGGAGTCCTCTTCTCTGCTATATTCCCTACACTAAGCCCCTTGTTGTCCCAGGTATCCTTGGAGTAAGGACATGGGCACTTGGCTTCTTATCCACAGCAATTGGCTGGTGCATGGATCAGAAATCCTGAATCGTGGCCCCAAACCACCAATCCTCCCCTCCCACCATGACCTCTGCATAAACTCTCCACCTCCCACTCAGCCCCCACCAGTGCATGCTGCATGTGTGTGATGATGCCTTGTGTGACCACGGTATGCCTTGTGACCATCAAACGTTTCCCTCTGGCTTTCTTGGGGTTTCCAAATTGTAGTCTCCAGCTCAGCCATGCCCCATGAGGCTGTGCTGATGCTCTCTCTCCTTCCAGACCTCCTTCTACAGTGACACCACCTGAAATTCAAGGCTTAACTCTTGCTGGCTTTGTGACTCTGGGCAAGTCATTTCCCAGAGAGGAAGCATGGCATGGTGGAAAGAGTGTTGGGCTTAGGATCCTATATCAGACTCTTACTAGCTGTGCTACCCTGGGCAGGTCACATGACCTCACTATCAGTTCCCCTACCCATAAAATGGAGAATTTTTTTTTAAAAAATTCTCTCTCCCTTATAGGGTTATTGTGATCATTCTACATGGGAATACTTGCAAAATGCTTTACAAACCTTAAAACTATTGGGGTTTTGCCAGTTCTGCAATTCTAGGCTCACCTTAAGTCTGAAAAGAAACCTCTTTATTGAGTAACTGGTCTGTAGGTGCCCATTCTGGGTTACAGTGGCTACTCAGCTACTTAGGAAGTTCTCCCTTACCTCCAACCATGGCCAAGAAGAAGACAGAACTCTCCTGTCTCCTATCCCATCCCTCACCTGTAATACAAGGGGTATCAGAGACCCCTTTGCGCATTCAGCTGATGCCTATGGACCTCTTCCTTCTCAGAAGAATGTTTTGTTGCCTATGTTGGTAATTGAAGAAAATGTTCAGTTTCATTTAGAAGTTAGCAAAGACATAGATGTAATTTTTCCCCATTCAAATTCCCTCATCCCCTGAAATCTGCCATGGGTCCCAGGTTAAGACTATCTGCTCTAATACCACAATAATTCAACCCAGTCCCCATCTCTCCCTGAATTTCACAATAAAATATTTATATACTGCTTTAACATTTGCCAAGAGCTTTTCCTACAAGGTAGGTACCATTATTGGCCCCTTTTACAGATGAGGTAGCTGAGGCAAAGAGAAGTTAAATGACTTACTAGTAAGTACCTGAGGCAAGTCTTCCTGATTTGTATAGTCCAGCACTCTATCTACTAGACCACCTAAGTGATAAACCACTTCCTCGATCCTCAACTTTGAAGACTCATTCGTTGTCATCAAATCAGACTCATTCGTTGTCATCAAAACTGGTGTTCAGGGGCCAGAGCTAGGATTGTACTTCTGGCCTGTTGGATCAGCCAGCACTGGCTGCAAGTGTCCCCAAATGCCTTTTCTCTGGGTACAACTGAACAACACCCAGATCTGTTGGCAGCAACTATAGACTACATAGAGCAAGACAGTGGAGAAAGAACACTGGATCTTCTCAGAGTTCCTGGGTTCAAATCCCACTTCTAACAAGGACGGACTAGTTATGCAACCCCGCATTAATCATTTAACCATCCTAGGTTTCTATTTCCTCCTCTGTAAAATGAGGGGGATGCATACATTGAAGTCTCAGCTATTACGATTCTATCACTTACTAGCTGGGTTATTGTTGTTTCTCTTCAGTCGTTTTCAGTCATTTCTGACTCTTTGTGACCCCGTTTGGGGTTTTCTTGGCAAAGATACTGGAATCGTTTGCCATTTCCTTCTCCAGCTCATTTTACAGATGAGGAAACTGAGGCAAGCAGAGTTAAGTGACTCGCCCAAGGTCACACAGCCAATAAGTGTCTGAGGCCAGATTTGAACTCAGGAAGGTGAGTCTTCCTGACTTCAGGCCCTGAGCTGTATCCACTATGCCACATAGCTGCCCCTACTAGCTGGGTAGCAGTCTCTGAAGCCCCTTCCAATGCTAAATCAATGATCACATGATCCTATAAACACCAGCTCACCAGCTGTAGTAGGTCAAAGAAGCCATCTCAATTGTCCATATTAATGAAAGAAGCAAAAGGCACAAGAGGTCAATGAAATCCAAACATCCATTTGACCTAGACTTTCACCTTTTGACTGGCTTCAATTCCTCCTTCTTCCCCTGGGAGCAAGGTTCCCTCTGGAGCAGAAGGCACTGAATAGGAAAGAGGAAAAGAATTGTCAGGTCTGGATATTCTCCACATAGGAGACTCAGGCCCTGCATAACTGAGGGCTGGCTGTACAGAGGGCTGGTTGTCCCAATAGATATTACTCAGTAGGTAAGGATATTAAATACTATGCTAGGTAGCACAGTGCATAGAGTGCTGGGCCTGGAATCAGGAAGACCTGAGTTCAAATGTGGCCTCAGACACTTACTGGCTGTGTGAACCTGGGTGAGTCTCTTAACCCTGCCTGCCTCAGTTTCTTCATCTGTAAAATGAGCTGGAAAAGCAAATAGCAAACCACTCCAGTATCTTTGCCAAGAAAACCCCAAATGGGGTCATGAAGAGCCAGATATGATCAAAATGACTGAACAAGGCATATAAGGATACACAGTAAAAAAAAAAATTTAAAAACCCAAAACAAAACAAAAAACTTTAGCTGTTTCCAAAGGCTGACACATTTGACCTGAATGCATTCTTCAGCCTCGAAGCTGATGCAGCTAAAGTTTTAGACAATTTTCCTCTCGTGTTACCCCAAGCAGGCCAGAGGTGTGGAAACATTTGGTTCTTCAGCCCTCTCATCCCCACACTTGCCCCTTCGATTCTTTCCTCTGGTCCTTTTCCTTATATTTCTGCACTTTCTAATGCAGGCCGGGCCCCGGACGGCTCAGAAATCCCCAGGAAAAAGGCTGTCTTCACAGGAATCAGGATCCTCTAGTCTCTTTATCCGGAAATGTTTTTACAAAAGCTTCCTGGGCTTGGAGATCGGGCACTTCTGAGAGTTGGGACAGGAAGTCTAGGAGCTGGTGGTTCTAGGTGGGCAAGCAGTGCATGGAGTGTGACCCAGTCCGAGACACTCAGAAGTTCCCGATCTGCCTCCTGGAAGATAGATATGAGGCCCCGATTCCCCAATCGGGAGCCATGGGAAAAGGGCAGGAAGGAAACATCAGTGGCTGTACCCTATCCCTGCTCTGCCACGGCTGGTCTCCAGCACACTCATCAGCTCCTGTGCGTTCCCTTCTCTTTCTATAGAGGCCCAGCGCAGGCCATACTATGCTGACTACTCGCCCACCCGGAGGTCCATCCACAGCCTGTGCACTAGCCATTACTTGGACCTGTTCATTACCTTCATCATCGGAATCAATGTGATCACCATGTCTATGGAGCACTATAACCAGCCCAAGGTAAGGAGCAGGACTTAACCAAGGCGCTGAGACAACAGGATGGTGACTCAGAGGGCCTCTGCTGCTTGCCAAGATTGCCTCCATTTCCATTCCATTGTAGCAGATTTTACTAACCTCCCCTGACCCCTTTGTCCCCAGGCTGTTATTTGGCTGTGCTGGGGGAGGTGAGACCTGGGTTCCACCCACAGTCTAGGGCCAACCTGAGGAGGGACACACCTGGGTCCTGCGCTCAGGTAGGGCATGGTCTGACTGGGGAGACAGGACCCAAAGGTGATTAAGAATGGGCCAATATAGTAAGTGCACCAGTGTGTGGTGCAGACTGTAGGAAGACTGTAGGACGTCATAAAAAGGAGATTGTCATAGGCCAGAGCAGTCATGGAAGCTGTCAACCTATTTTGTTGTGTGTAGAAGGAGGGTCTAGGATATGCACAGAATCCTAGAATGCACCAATTGGCTGTCTGGTTCAATAGCACCTCATACCCCTAGTCACAAGCTGTCCCCTGGAGCCCTTGCCATCCTGGCTACCAAAGACCTTTGGGTATGCCCAATAAAGTGCAAAGAGAAGGGGGGTAGGGTCCTAAAGGGCATTCTCTGCTTCAAGGAGACATGAGTCCCATCAGCATGCTTGTAGCTCATAGGTAAAAAGACTTTTATCAGTGACACATTTCTCCTTTCATTGCCAGGCAGTTAGCTTTGTTTACTCTCAGGCCTAGAGCCCCTGATCCTAGATCTTAAGGTGGCTCATTTACTCCCTCATAGAACTTGGTGCAGTTAGGGAAGAAGCTGGTATAGTGAGAGTCAGGAGACCCGGGCCCTAGGTTTCCTCCTTTAGGGAGCCTTTAAATGAGGCCCTTCCCTTCTCCAGGTCCATCTTCCCTTCCTTAAGATAAAAGGGGTGGACTAAATAGTTACCGAGCTTCCTTCCAGTTCAAACATTCTACATGCTCTCTTTGTTCTAAGGTCCCTTCTAGTTCTAACACCCTATGGTCTCTGTCCGAAGGATCCTGTCCAAATGAATCCTGATTAGCAAACGTTTATTTAGAATCTACTATGTAGAAGAAACTGTGCTAGGGACATTCTAGGTTCAATATTCTAAGTTCCCCTCCAGCCCTGATGTTCTGTGACTGTGATTTGGTGATCATTAATCTTCTTCAAAATTTATTGCTCATTGTCTAATTAATCTCTGAAGCGAAGTGTACAAGATGCTCCATGGGGGGGGGGGGGCGGAGAGGAAATATTAGAACTTCTATTTATATTTATTTTTACCTTAAAAATAAGGAAATTAAGCTTTGTTAATATCTAATTATATGGACTAATGCCCTCATTTTGTATGTCAGATGGTCACTTGCCCCAATGGAAGAAATCCATGACATAGAGAAGTGGATGGTGGCCCCTCACTCATTTCTTCATTCATTTTCAGTGTGTTGCTGGCTATATGTGCCCAATTAAGTGGGTTGCGAATCATGTTATTAAATTTGAGCTAAACTAACATTCACAAAATGAACAAGTTACTTTAAAAGCTGGCACACACCAGTAATCTCAGCTTCCAGGGAGGCCAAGGCTGACAGATCCCTTAAGCTTGGGATTTCTGAATTACAATAGGGCTAAAGCTGATTGTGCGTCTACACTGAGTTTGGCATGGATATGGTGACACCCCTCCCCCCAGCATCAGAGAGCCATCAGGTTATCTAAAGAGGGGTGAACTGGCCCAGATTGGAAATGGATCAGATTGAAGCACCTGTACCTATTGCTAGTGGGATCAAAACCATGAGTAGCTGCTGTAATAAAGTAAAACAGAAATTATTTTTAAATATTGTTTAGTTCATATTTATCTCATCCTTTCTAAATTTGGTGTATTTTTTAAACTTACATTTCACAATACAAATTTATATTTGTACAAATATAACATACAGATATATATTAGTACAGTGGTACATTTATATAATTTATACATATATTGCGATGCTTGTTCAAAGATTTGTTACTGATTAGGTGTATGATCAAAAGAGTTGGAGAACCACTGGTCTAATGATTGGGTAATTAGCCATAAGCTCCAAGAAAATGAAATTCTGGCATGTGGCTTCATTAGCACAAAAAAGTTTTCTTTCACACAACAGTTGGGTCCTGTTACCAATTAAAGTAGCACTAGTTAGTTATCCTATCATTTGGGTAGATCCCTTAGGAGAATTCCCACTGTCTGGCTAGAAAAATAAGATTTGGGAGGACTGGCTGAAGAGAGGGAAGAGGTCTTAAAAATGGATCACCTAGGCCAACCTGTTTATTTTATAAATGAAAAAATGGAGGCCCAGAGAAGGGCAGCATGGTGCACAGGCTGACAGAAGACCACAGGGACAGTGGTTGCTGTAATAAGGATTTGTATTCCCTCGTCTGGCTTTGGCTCTATGCTATTCAGTAGTCTTATCAATGACTTCAATGAAGGCATAGGTGGCATGTTTGTCAGATTTCAAGATGGCATGAAACTAACACATTATAGGGCAAAGTAAAGACTTGAAAAGATTCCAACATATTAGAATGATAAAATGAAGTTTCTCAGAGGTGGGCACCCTAGGATAAAGTTCTGTTCACATTTTGGTAGTTATGGTTTGCTACCACAGTTGAAGAACAAACCAATGAAGAAATAAAAGATAGTGTAAGGAAAAGGTGATTAATAAGCCAGAGTCTTGTCTCAAATGAAGGGGTAAATGAAAAATTTGGGGGGTTATTTTTTCAATCAGTCAAAACAGAGTTCTGGGAGATGCATTTGGTATGGAAGGGGAGTGTGTGTGTGTGTGTGTGTGTGTGTGTGTGTATGCATCAGGGCTAGTATTCAACCGAATAGTATTCACAAAACAAGTTATGTTCTACCTTGATTAGGGTTGGGTCCTATTCCCAGTGAAAGTAGCAGTAGTCATCTTATCATTTGGGTAAGTCACTTAGGAGAATTATCACTGCCTGCTTAGAAAAAAGGAGATTTAGAGAGAACCACATTAAGTGCACTATAACAAGATACTATGGAAAGAAAACTCAATAATCATAAGCTTGAATGTAAATGGATCTAGTTTGCCCATGAAATGAAAGGATTGAAGACTAGATTTGAAAACGCAGCTCAACAATATATTGCTAACAGAAAACACACCAAAGACATAGGGCTTCTTAAATAATATATGTACACATCTGTAGATATAGATATAGATATATATAGATCAGTTGAATAAAAAAATCAGGAGTTGCAGTCATAATTTCAGAAAAAAAAACAAAGCTAAAATAGATAACTTGAAAAGAAACAAACAACAAAACCACATTATGCTTAAAGTCACAACATACTATAAAACAGCATCAATATGGCTAATTGGCATGTCAAATAGAGTTCTGAACTTGGAGTTAGGAAGACTTGAGTTCAGATCTTGCCCTTATTGTTTACACTTATTGTGTGATCTTTGACAAGTCACTTAGCCTCTCTCAGTCTCAGTTGCTTCATCTGTAAGGTAAGCTAAACATACCACCTACATCACAGGACTGTTAGGATCAAATGATAGAATGTAAAATGTAAAGTGCTTTGTAAACCTTAATGCAGTATACAAATGTTATTACTACTACTAATAATGATAAATATGTTTGCACTGAATGACATGGTAACTAAGTATTTAAGGGAAAAGCTAACTAAAATGCAAAAGATGCAGATAGTAAGGCATTGATGATAAATGTGAAAATAATTAACCCAGTTAACATGAAAATGTTAACAATTTAAGAACTTGATAAATCTAACAAAGTTAAATAAGAAAAAATATCAGAATTAGGGAGAATGTTAGAAAAACTGAATTGAAAAGCCTATATGGAAATCATTAAATATGATTTTCAGTGTGCTCATTTGGGGAGCAATCATGCTACTTTCACAAAAACTTATCGTGTTCTAAAGCCCTCCTAAATAAACAAGAAAAAATATGAAATAAAGTGAATAAAGGCAGAAACTTTAAATATTTCTTCCAGACTGCAACCCAGTAAAAATAGTAAGCAATAAACGAAACATGAATGAGAGATAGAGACCTAAAGATACAGAGACTAAAAACAATATTCTAAATATTGAGTTAATCAATAAATGTGAAAAAACGATAAATATTACATCAAAGTGAGTGATAACAGTAACAACATACCATTATTTCTGGGGTGCAGCAAAAGCAGTCATTAGAGGCAGTTTTTATTCCTGAACACCTACATTAACAAAAGGGAGAACTAATGAACTGAGCGTTTGTTTATTAGAAACCCAACAAATTAATAGTCTCCCCAAAAAAATACCTTGAAGGAGGATATTTTGAAAATTAAACCTCAAATGGAAATTCAACTGATTTTAACAAACCAAAGAGGTGTATTTTTTAAAATACCAATAAAACTGATGAATTGTTTGCTAATCTGGTCTCCCCTAAATAAAAAAAGAAATGATAAGGTGGAATATCATAGTAAATGGAGATACAACAAAGGAGATAATCAGAAACCACTATATCCAATTCCATGTAAGCAGAACTGAGCATTTTAATGACATGGATGAATACCTATAATATAAAATATCCAGACTGATGAAAGAGAAATTGAGAACTGAAACCTCTATATCTCAAAAAGAGAAAATGAGCACGCTATAAATAAAATTCAATGGGGAAAAAATACAGGACCAGATGGAATTGTAAATGAATTATATTAGTTATTTAAAAAATAATCTCCACTAATACATAAATTATTTTCAATAACAAAGAAAGGAATTTGCCAAAAAAGATCTTCTTATTCATAGTAAAGCATAGCTCATTAGGTACCTCTACTCTATAGATCCTCTGCAGACTTAGGTTCAAGTCGTGAGGATGCAGAACGGTAATTTATCTACCTTGGCTCAGCTGCCACTCTCCAGCCCAAAAACTAGAAACTTCCTAAATTAATTCAGATTGAGGTATTCAGTAGTTTACCATGCTCAAAAGACCTAGGCAATGAATAACAGTAAAAGATTTCATCTGAATAGAAGTAAACAAAAGGTAATGAAAAACAATTTCTAACACATTCATGAATGGATACAGTTCAATCAATTGCTGTTCCTCCTGATATTACCTGGGACTCAACTTCCTTCATATACATGGTTCTGAGAGGAAGCCATGGGCAAAGACCCTTTCTCTACACCAGGATTTTACTCTTACACAGGTGCTAGGGCTAAAGATTTCAGCAAAGGGCTGAATCTCTGTCCAGAATCACCTGCTTTGGGGGTAGAGTCAAGATGGCAGAGTGAGAGAAAGCATTAAAGTGCCACTTGCCTGACACTCCTTATCAACAAAGATCTAGCACCCCCAAAGCACGTGATTATACACACACACACACACACACATATGTATGTATATGTATGTATGTATTTGTAATGGGTTTAGTTTTTCATGACTTCTCAGTGGACGGGGGCAGGGGGGATGAGGAAAAGGGGAAGACACATAATTTAGAATTGAAAATAAGAGGGAAGAATAAGGGAAGGGAGGAAGGAAGGAAGGAAGGAGGGGGGAAAAGGAGGAAGGAAGAAGGGAAGTATGGGGAAAAAAGGAAAGGCAGGAGGGAGGGAGGACACTGAAGCAATTCTGTTCAGAAAAGCCAAGAAAAGAATTACAGTGAGTCATTTTTCCAGCTCAGGGAAGCTTAGGGAGATGGACAGCAGAATCTACAGACAATGAGGAAGGGGTTTCTGAGGATTTTGTGTGTCAGTGCACCCAATGACTGAGAGAGGGTTGGGACTGGGCACCAGAGCAAGAAGCATTACACCAGGAGATCCCAGGAGATTCCCTGTACAAGCACTGGATATGGGAATGAATTGCTTCTGGCAGTTCTGTTACCCAGTACCCAGTTCTATGTCACAGATCCAGGGCAGAGAGAAGCAGTCATGAGCTTTGGTTCTAGCTGTGTACTGAGCCAGGAATAAGTTCAAAAAGTAAATGGTAGTTGTTTGGCTCTGATCCCAGGAACAAAGCTCAGCATCTGACATGAAAAGGGAGACATCAATTCAGTTATTCTGAACCTACAGAACATCCCAATGGGCTAATAGTGGTGGAGTCCAGCAGCAGTCTGCTGAAACTCCCAACTAGAAACAAGTTAAGAGATCCAAACCTGGGTCAGGAACTTGTAGAACTCAGACCAGGAGGGCAGACCCTTGGGTCATAGCACTTTGGGAGCACTGAAAGCTTGCAAGACCCTAGCTGGAGCTGTGAAAGCATTGAAGGGGAAAGGAAAAGAAGAGAATAAACATTCTATAACGTCTACTACATTCTAGGCACTGTGCTAAGTGCTTTCTACAAATAACTCAATTGATCCTACAAGGTAGGTGCTATTATTATCCCTAATTCATAAATAAGGAAACTAAAAAGTTCTTGATTAGCAAAATAGAAAAGAAATTATAAAAAACAAAATATTTCCCTCTAAGAATTCTTTTTACCCATTCTGTATGTGTCTCATATGTACCTATTCCTTTATATGTCTCTCCCATTGTAAGCTCCTTCATGGCAGGAACTTCTGTTGTCTTTCTTTGTGTACACAAGACATAGATCAGAGTCTGGCATGTAGTAAGTGTTTAATCAATGTTTGATGATTGATTTATACCTGTTTTATTATATAAAAACATTTAAAATAAAATTTTCACAATTAATCATTGCTGCCAGAAGAAAAGATATGGGATGTGGGAAATCATTGTATTATATTTAATTTTTAAAAATCTAACACTTCTATTTTTTGTAGTATAAAGAACTGGAAACAAAGTAAACACCCATCAATTGGGAAAATGGATAAACAAATTATGGTACATGAATGTAATGGAATATTACTGTGATTTTGGAAATGGTGAATATGATAAATATCAAGAAGCATGGGAAGATTTATATGAACTGATATAAAGTGAAGCAACCAGGGAACCAATATATACAATGACTATAACAGTGTAAAGGGAAATCAAAATTGAATGGTGAAAAATTTGAATGGCTAATCTAGGCCACAAAGAAGAGAGATGAGAATCTACCTCCCTTATTCCTTTGCAGAAGTTGGAGGAATGTAAATATAGAACCTGGCATAGAACATCCAACTTGGCTGATTTGATGGTCGGTTTTACTGAGCTATTTTTGTATCTCGCTTTTCCATTCCTCGTATCAAGGGGTGTGTGCCTAGGAAAAAAGGGATGTATTGAGAAATGGAAGGGAAATAAAAATAAGCTATCAACAAACTAAGTCTGACATCTATAATCTTCAAGGAGTTTACACAAATCTATAAGATTAAGAGCCATCCTTCAATATATAAGTGGGCATAAATAAGCAATTTTCAAAAGAAGAAACATAATCAACCACCATCTGGGAAATTATTCAAAATTATTAATATGCACGGAAAATGCAAATTAAAACAACTCTGAGTTGTCACTTTATACTTGGCAAATTGGCAAAGATATTAAGAGATGAAAAATGTCAGTATTGGTGAAGTTGTGGGGGGAAAAGGAATGCTAATTTACTGTTGGGAGAACCATGAATTGTTCCCACCCTTATGGAAACTGACATAGAATTATAAAATAAAGATAACAAAATTACTCCTATTGTGTGATCCAATGATGTAACTACTAGGTATATACTTCAAGGAAGCTATAAATAAGAAGAAAAGACCCATCAATACAAACAATATTTATAGTAGCACTATATGTAATAGCAAAGGTTGGAAACAGACTATGCCCAAGATGAGGAAATAATTGAATATGAATGTGGAGTATGAAGGTAGTGGAATGTCATTTCCCTGTAATAATGAAAAATAAGAAGGATCCAAGGACGTATGAGAAGATATGTATGAAGTGATTCAAAGGGAAGAAAGCAGAACCAGAATAACCATATACACATTGGCTTCAACCATTAAAGAGCACATTACTACAATGCATTGGTTAAGTGTAATGTATAACTTGGTACTGTCTCGTTAAAGTACACAGCCTTCTTCTACCCTTTTAGCACATAGTAAATAAGTGAAATATAGGGGTACTTGGGTGAAGTGATAAAGGACCATAAGATCATGACTCAAGAACTGTAAGATCAAATCCCTCCCCCTTCCATTGAGTCCATCTCCTGTTGGGAAAAAACTGCCCTCTGTGTTACATTGTTTATGTTTTCAGGAAGTATGTTTTGTGGTTTTCTTATGTTTACCAGCTGTGTAAAAACAAAAATTTCTAATAAAAAGAAAAGGCCCACTTTGTACCTGTAATGGCATCTGGCCATAGGAGGAGAGGGCTATGGGGTCCTATAACTTTGTAAGAGCCATGTACAGGAAAACAAAGTAAAGTAAAACCAAACGGGGCCCAGCCCTTGCTCTGCTTCTCCCCCACTCACTGTGGGATGTTGGGCAAATCATTTCTCTGTGAGTGGGTTTCCTCTTCAGTAAAATGAGCTGGACTAAATCATGGAATTGTGTCTCAGATCCCTAAGAAGGGATTTTAGAGGTCATCTAGTTCAACCTTCTAGTGAGCAGGAATCCCCTCTATACAGCCCTGAGAAATGAATGCCAGAAGAGGCCTGAGATGACCCCTAAGTATCACTAGTGTCTCATTTTGTCAAGGGAGCTGAACTAACCACTGAGCTTCTTTTCAGTCCCTGGATGAAGCCCTGAAGTACTGCAACTATGTCTTTACCATCGTCTTCGTCTTCGAGGCTATGTTGAAACTGGTGGCCTTTGGGTTCCGTCGATTCTTCAAGGACAGGTGGGTGGTGAAGGGAAAGAAGGTGGGGATGAAGGGAAAGAGGGTGGGGATGAAGGGAGCCCAGACTGAA